>NW_023416351.1:847922-1545942 GCF_014108235.1 Myotis myotis | reverse complement strand
CCTCGGGGCCACATTGGCTGTGGGGGATACTGTGCTGCTTGCTAACTTCAGCACAGAAGAGCAACCAGCCCAACATTAGGAATCAGGAACCACACTTACCATACTCAGTATACATCAGATGTCTCCAATGTCTGCCATCCCCTCAGACCAAATATCCCTGTTCCATGGATTCGTGAAGACACAATAGCCCCATAGCGACAAAGCTGCTCCCCTACATATTTAACTAACAGCTGCCTTCCAGGTGGAAGCGGGAAATGTACAGTAGACAACCACAGCAAATACACAGAAAATAACTTCACAGTGGGCACATATATGATATAACGTCTAGTGAACGATGACCCTGGCAAAGACAAGGGCTTTGGGAAATCAAACCAGGTCTCCTGTGAACAACCACGAAGATTAAAACACCCGAGATAAATCCATGCCCACGAAAACCACACCCAACAGCACCCTGCAGCCATTCCGGCCCCCTACATGTCAGCTCACTCTCTGTAAACCAGAACTGCAAATGGACAGGTAAGGGACTGCCTGTAAGCTTTGCTGAACATGGCACAGGATCATGCAACATTTCCACACAACACAGTTAATGAATACATACAAGTATCCACACAACAGGTAATTACAATGGGGAGTACATAGCATGAGGACAGCCACATAGTCTGTGGCTGTGGAGACAGACCAGCCTGTGTTATACAGGAAGACCACACAAGACATGCTGTCAGCAGACAACTCCATGGATGCATCCCACACAACGCTCTCCAGGTATGTCTTTGGGATCTCTGTCTTCTGTCCTTGCAAGAAGGCAGCCATCCTGTTGAGGGCCCACCCAACCCATACAGCAACTTGGAAGTCATAGGGGCACGAATGACAAAGCAAAGGAAACGATTCACACACAGCAAACAGAGCTGTGCTCACAGGTCCTGACAGAGACATCTCACCTCCCCACAGGGACAAGCGGCACAGGTTCATCAGGGTTCACACAGAGTCACAGCTTCCCATGAGGTGCCCCTGGGGTATTCACAAGGACGACAACCTTCATTCAATGCTGGCAAGGTGAGTGCATGGGGAAAACAACACACAGATCCCTCAGACCAACAGCAACCTCGGGGGGAGAACATGGCCACCAGGAAGGGCACAAAGACCTACAAGAGAGAAATTTCTATTAGCAGAATCCATAAACGGCAGGTTAACAGGACTTCAACCACAACAAACCCATTCATGAACCCAAACCAAACAAGCAACCCAACCACCCACCCAACACAGGCAGTCCAGGATGCTCGACACAAAAATGGACCTAATGGATACGTCAAACTCTCTAGCCTACTCTACAAACCTATACATTATGAAATACCAGAATTATGACCTTGAAAAGAGACTACAACACTTCAAATGACCTTTGGCTCCTTGGTGCTGGGATAAGCTTTTCAACACTAAGGTCATGCCTTCCAACTGCCTTCACAGACTAGGATGACGTGGCACACTTCAGCACGACCTAGGCTGGGCTTCTGGCAATGACGGTGGCTTTCCAGAGCTACACAAGATTTGGGAAAACACTCAACTACAGACACAGATCTCACTCTCTGCAACATGAGCATAAAAATGGCACTTGCCACCCTCCACACCATCCATCTCTTCCTGGTGGATTCACTCTAGGGTGCTATCTCCTTCACACTCCACCAGGCCCCTTCTACATGCATCTTTTCTACAAGATCACACGGGACACCGCTACACTCTAACCTTACCTGACAATCATGAGAGAGCAAGTACCATACCTACCTGGAAATACTATGACCACACACAAGTGCTCTGACTGGCCCTATGGGCACTGCAAATAGTGGCTCACAGAACACCCTCTCCACACATGACATTCTCACCCAACAGAAACAACAGACTCAACTCCTCTATCATGCCAGGTGACTAACAACACATACTGTGGCACAAAAAGGAAAAACTCCCATGGGTGGCCCTGAAAAAAATGGATGCACGATGCTGAAAAGGACAGGGAGCAGACAAAAATAGGTGGGAGACACTGCTTCAGAGAGGACCTACACAAAGGACCTCCTCAGACTCCTCAACCAAAGATATGGGAGATTCACCTACTAAATACTCCTCCTCCTCCCCGTCCTCCTCCTCCTCCTCCTCCTCCCCCACTACAATCTGTGCATCTGGGCCACATTCCAAACAAAAATTTTTACAAAATCCAAACACACAGGTCATACACACATAAATCTTTCCTTTCAAAAAATCAACATGGCTTCCCATGGACCTTTACATACAGACAGGAGGACAAGGGAAAAAGAAAAGCACATGCAAGCAGAAACACCACATCTACAAATGGTCTTCCCTCCTCTCCTACAGGGGACAGACACTGGAACTCCTACCAAACCTACACCATAGAAACATAAAATACACCACATGGACACACAAGACACCAGTCCACAGGCAACAAGCTGCACACACTCTAAGAAAGCCACTAGCTAAACCTCCTGCTCTGGGGCATCCAACACGGACACATACCTTCTTTTTTTTCACCTAAGGAAGGAATGGCCATGCTTCAGCGGGTCAACATTACACACGTGCAAATCAATACGCACATACACAGAATTGAACTCACTCAGGAACAGCACTACATGACACAGCCTTTATCAAAAATACACAAAACACATCCTCACCAGCTCAGCTTTCACACTTTCCTTTCCTCACTTATTAATATCCTGACAGGCTTCTCCTCACACTCAACTCCCCTACAACAGTACACTGCCATCTGAGCAGACACTCCTGTTCTCTGCACCTGATGTCACTTGAACACACTCTCATCCTTCTGTACCATGCCACCTTCTTACCTCTTGATTCCATAAACACAGCCACCCAAAGACACTCTGGTTCACCTCACAGACAAGCTCCAAAGAACAACCACCTCCCATGGATGGCCAAACAAACAGGGACTTCCACATTCGATAAATTACTTCACCTGAAAAAAGAAGCAACAGACATTTGCACGGCAGCCTTCACCGCAAACGGTCAGAAGGAACCCAAAGCACACAACACACACGGTTCCGGAGCAAGTGGAAAGGGAGCCTCACATGCCTGCACAACACCCACCACAGGGCTGTCATACTCACAACCGCCTCCACGACAGGTCACTCAAACAACTGGCCACAGGACTGCTGTGCAAAGAGTGGGGCCATGAGGACAACCCTGAAAATTGAACATGACCGATAATCACACGAGCCACTTACCAACACGTCCCCTCCACAGCTGCCCCTCTTCATCACACCCACCATTTCATGAGGACCCCAGATATACTGACAGAAACACATTGGCCTTACGGCTCCCATCTACAACCATTAAAAACACACACATACAACACTCAAAACAACTGCCCACAGTGCTTCCATGAGCATTTGAAAAAATAATTACCAGGGAGGACTCCACAGGCCACCACGGTCCACAAGGAGGAAAACTGAACAAGGAAAAAACATCTTCATGCCACGGCCCATGAAGACTCCCTCCGCTAGGCACTCAGTCATTCCTCCATTCATTCTCTGACTTGCTCTCAGCTACACAATTCTAGGACTGCAACACTCATCGATCCTTTAAAAATCGGCACGCATCCTTGGCTAACGTAGAATTCCCAAAACCAGCAGATACTGACTTCATTGCCAAATCACTCCACAAGTTCAAAAGCACTCCCGTGCCGCTTCAAAAGCTGCCGTGGGCACAAACCCCTTTGGATCGCTGCACAGAGCGCCAGCCTCCACCATCAACTATCCCAGATTCCATGACAGCCAACAATGGGTGCCTTTGAGATAAGCACATCGTCCCATGTTCAAGCTGTAAAGGAAGCAGCTGTTCCATGTCTCAAGCTCTGCATCCCACACCTCTCCCGCTCCATTCCTTTCTGAAAAACCATCCAGAAAATATAGTTTCCTTGAAAAACCTTCAACGATACATATCACCAAAATCATACAATCCCATTCAGCATCTCACACTCCCTGCTTGGCAATGCACACACACTGCCCTCTTTCAAAGTCATTGTGCACAAGATCCATGAGAGGACCCATGCATGACACTTACTTAGAAAAGACAATGTGCATTTTCAAAACCGATAGGCACGGAGGAGTGGCAGAAAAAACCATGGCAAAAAGAAGCAATCAAAACAATGACATCAGCACCGTTCCACATTCTTTCCTTCGGGGACATCCATGCAACAGACATCCCTAGACACTTAAAAAGGGCAGTCATCAGTGGACATCAGACTCCCCCAGAAAGGAGGCAGCCCAACAACCACTGCAGCTTTCACAAGGGAACGGTCATGCACACACCACAGAAGGACGACAGACATGCACCGCTCAAGACAAACAGGACAAAAACTGCATGCTCTGCACAAAGCCTGCATGGACGGTTCTCAGGACACTCAAAAAGGCACTTTGTCTTCCTAAATACAAAACACGGATGCTAAAGAAAACGAAACACACAAGAAACCCAGGTGGATAGCACACGCCACCAGAAAACTTGAAAAAGACATTCCATCACTACGAGAAAATACACATTTCTGATCCAAGCAACAAACACTCCCTGAGGGAGCTCCCCTAGCTCCAGGCACAAAAAACACTCCTAACATGGCCTGACCCTCCCTTAGTCACACACACTTGCTCTCACTCCAACACTGCATTGGACTCCTTCACTCAAGCACCACCCAACACTCAGCCATAAACAAGGATGCTCCGAGGAAAAGAAAATCACAGACCCTTCCTGGCAAGGGCCCTACCGGAGCCTGCTTCACCCAAAGGCCTTTCACATCCTGCACTGTCCTTCCTCCTTCGCTGCCCATCCCAAACTCCCTGACCCTCTCAAACTCCCTTGCCCTCCTGCCCCACGTGACTGGAACCCCTGCATAATGCCACAGCCTTTCACAACTCCTACTCCAACAGCAAATTCACAACATACCGTGTGCATACTTGTCCTTTTGGAACTGCCTATGTCAAAAACTCGCTTGGGATGACCCACATACACACCACATTTCAGACGCTAACCTGTGCTTCCAAAATACTGCCAAAGGGAACAGGCCGAACGCTCCTGTTCCGTGCCACCCTGCACCCGCGGCAGTGGACCGGCGACTCACAGGCAACACGGGCACACAGAGGCTCCACTGAAAATACAACACATCCGGGCAGAGCTTTCTTCCACATGGGAATGCCACACAACATTGATTTCTCCTTTAATCCCAAACACCATCCACTGACGACACCTGTCATGACTCAGGGAACAAAGGACAGAAAACACCTCCTACGCCTAACAGACATGAACGTATGACCTTCCAGTGGGAAAGGAACCCACTCTCACCCGGGAAGTGGATGACACACTCTTGGGCTGGACCACACTCATCAAACATCAAAACGCACACCATCTTCCTCAGGAACCAGCTCAACACAGAGGAACCGAAGGGATCCAAGCACAACATTTCAATCTTCTTGACAAATACTAAATGACTTCGCCATTTCACACAACATCAGTGCCAACACATGAACAACACACACTCACACACACACACACACACACACACACACAGGAATCCTATCTGCCCCAACTCAACAAACACAAAAGAAACTTCCACGATGCCCGACTTTCAATGCATATTGCAAAACTTGGAGAACTACATGGTCATCCATTCCCCAGCCTCTCTGTGCCCTACAACACTCCGCACACAGGATCCCATTCGATACAACACGCAAGGGCAACCGGCAGCACAAATTCTAAACAAACCGCCATCGAAACCTCCTGCTCTGAGACATCCAACATGGACACTTACCTTCTCCCTCTTCGCCTACACCACGGAAGGGCGATGCTCAAGCAGGTCGACATGGGACACAGGCACATCCACAAACACGTGCACGGGATTGCAATCACTCAACACTACAGGACTCAGCCTTTCTCAGAAAACCACAAAACACACCCTCATGGGCTCACCGGTCACTCTTTCTGTGCCTCCTTCCATAAAATCCTTCCACACATAGCATGGCAATCAACGCTTCTACAACAGTCCATGGCCAGCTAAGCAAACGCTCCTGCTCTCAGCACCTCATATCCCTTGAACTGACTCTCACGCTTCTGAACCATAACACCTTCTTACCTCTTCAGAGCAGAAACACATCCACCCAAAGACACGCTCAGTCGCCACACAGGGAAGCTCCAAAGGACAAGGACCTCATATGGATGGCCAAATGGGAGCGTCCACCTTCAATACATGACTTGGCCTGAAAAAAAGCAACAAGCATTTCCACGGCAGCCTTCGCCACACACGCTGGGAAGGAACCCAAAGGACACAACACACACGCTTCAGGGGAGAGCCTCACGCGCCTGCATGGCACCCAACACGGGGCTGTCACAACTCACCACCACCTCCACTGGTCCGCCACGGCTGCCTCCAATAGCTGCCCACACGAGTCCTATGCAATCAATGGAACCACACAACGACCCTAAAAATACCACATAACCAAGGACCACGGCACACACTCACCAACACCCATCTTCCCCATACCCACCATTTCACAAGGACTCCACACACACTCACACAAGCACACATGACCTGCATCGACCGAACAGTTCCCACCTACAACCATTCACAACAAACTCATACAACACTCAACACAAGTCTAGAAAATTACCACTCACAATTCAACAATCTCTCACATCCATCTTTCTTTCTCTCCTCCACTCCCTCCTTCCTTCCCTCCCTCCCTCCCTCCCTCCCTCCCTCTCTCCCCACCCACCCACATCAAAACCTACTGCACCAAGGACACTGCCACGATACCCACCTACCCTCTTCCATCACAGCCAACACCCAGCGGGGACATCGGCCTTCCCTCAGCCTTCTCACACTGAAGATCTTGGAAGCACAGGCAGGGATGAAGGGACAGAGGAAAACTGAGGAGGTGGGGGGGAGAACCAAAGTCTGAAAGACCTTTTAGAAAGCTATCATCACATGCTCTTACAATTCTACTACGTTAAGGATACTTGCACACGCACAAGGGAGGACAGATGGACAGTCTCCCATGCCGGACAACATCCTGGGCAGCTCAGAAACACACTTGGACACCACCACGGCACGCACCGCCCACCTACATGCTCCACCACATACGCACGTCCAAACACACCTCGCCCTCACCACCCACGCAAACCACACTCCAAAAGCACCACCGCCTGCACAAGGAACCACCCAAAAGCAATGCATGCACCCACTCCCACACCAACGGGGACAACAAAATCGCAACACAACTCCACCACTTACCTCAGCAGACAACGGCTGGGTAGCTTGCCCCATGAACAACGCACGACGACACAAGGATAAGGCATTCAACATCCATTCCATCAGCCACACAACGCCTGCCTCAGCCGGAATGCCTACAAAAACCACTCAGGGGAGTCGACGGCTTTTATGGGCGGGATTGGCAAGGGCGGGAACTTTGCGGGCGGAGACTTCTTCGTGCATACCCAGAGGGGACACATTCCAATCTCCTCACCCAAACTCAACAGTGCCCTGCAGCAAAACCACTGCCCACACAGAAATCACCTCAAAAGCCACTTCTGGGCACAAGGGGACCAACTCCAGGTCTCCATCGACCCAAACGGCACCTACCCCTCAACCTTGGGGACAACAAGCGCCTCGCACGGCCTCCCTTTCCTCATCAGGACACGGACCCACTGGGATCCACACGGACTCTCCACCTCACACACAACACAATGCATCACCGGCTGCTGACAAACAGCTTCAGCGCCTGGGACACACGCCTCCTCACTCCTACACAGTCGCATCTCACTTCCCCCACGACACCTGCCCTTCTCCATCTCTGCTCCCACGAAAATGAACACCACGGACCACACCCTAGCCCCGAGTGGACCGCAGGATACTGTTCACCGGCCCTGGGACTCACACACCACCTGGCCTTGACACACACCACACAACCTTCGCCTTCCTCACATCACTCAACAACCAACAATCTGACCTGGCTTGGCTCCTCACAAACGTCCCTGCCATCACGCTTCATAGGCACATACCACACTCAGCCTTCTCTCCCAGCCCACATGGACCTCACCCCAGCCGACAGGCTCCGTCCCACACAACAACCGACGCCAGCACTGGACCCTCTGCACACACACCTCCATGGAAACAAGGGCCAAAACAACGGCCGGCTCCCTCACCAAACACAAAACCTCACCCTTCCTCCCCATTGCAAACCTAATAGCATCCACACAGGCACCACTTCCAGCCACACAGCACCATCGCCTGCCCTCTCAACGGCCACACCCACATGCCCATGCCTGCGGGGAGCCACACACCTCCACCCTCATCCCCTCAACAATGGCCCATCCATCGCTCCATCCACCTTTGGCCCGAGGGAACCCCACCGCTTGCAAACAACAAAGCCTTGCAAACACATTTCTGGCCAAAATCTCCAATAGCCTCTTCTCTTGGGCTTTGGAAACTGGATGCCTTCTGCTCCACTCCACACGACAGTGGCTACACAACAAAATCACACGCCACACACAGATGGCACTCACTTCCTACCCCAATACAAAGAGCTGACCTACCAAAATGCACTCAAAAAAAGCACACCTTCACACAACACCTGTCTCTCTCACTGACAGCATCACCAAACAGGGACACACTTGCCACTGCCTGCCATAGGGACCATGCCACAAAACACTCAACGACTTGCAAAGGAAAAGGCAGACATATCACTTCAAAACAAACCACTTGCCCAACACCTCTCTCACTGGAACCTCGCTCACAGCCTGCCTGGACCGAAAAACCACACAACCTCACCTCATGGACCCCGCACAGAGACCCAGACCAAACCTCACGTCTCACCAACACACCCTACCCCTTGCAGACTCCAACTAACACTTGCATCCGCCTCACAGCTCACCTCACCGACCTTCTCATCGAAACGGACTACCACAGCTTGGCCTCACAAGCACACTGGACGACTCCTTCAAACACAGCCCCGCCTCTCACCTCCACCCCCACAGCGCCTCTGCCCTCCTCACAGGAAAAAGAAACACCTCTTGGCCATCACTGGATCCTTCACAGATGCATCACCATGAAAAATCCTTCCAACAACAAGCACAAACCACACACTCGAGGAAACAATCTGACCACCAAACCTATCTCACACGACCATTCTACTACAAATACATACAACCATGATCAAAAACACACAACCACAACAAAGCCACACAACCATCTCAACCACATGCACAAGGAACACTCAGGGAAAACGGGGTTGCATGCAGGCAAACGGAGCCTCTGGCGGATTCCAAGGACACAGCTCAGCGACTCCAAATACACAATCACGGCACAAACACATACCTTCTGCACCACAAACCTTGGCTTGGGCCTAACGAAACCTCCTCCACCCCTTCCTTCCTTCCTTCCTTCCTTCCTTCCTTCCTTCCTTCGTCCCTCCCTCCCTCCCTCCCTCCCAGCATTGACATGACCAGCCCTTTCAAATACCCACAGCCACTTCCTCCTTCCAAATCCTCACAACTACTCTCAATGGCTTTGCACCCCGACGCTGCCCTTGCTCTCTCCAAAAAAAGAAACTTCTTTTACGCATTGAAAAGCACATGAGGACAACTCAATGCATCACTTGAAATCCACGCCTGCCTCACACATGGGGGAGGAAGGACAAAACAAACTGGACCAAACCTCTAGGCTTGGCCAAAAAAAAATAAACTCACGTGGCTGCAGGACACTTCAGGCTTAACCACTCAAACAATCACAACAATACAGGCAGTTCTGCTCCCACCCACTGGCCGGGGCTAAGCCCTCAGGGGGACCAACAAACGCCACTTCAAAAGGACAAAGACATTTCACAAGGACCTCAGCTCACACACAAGAGGACAAAACCCTGCATCCACATGCACATGCACCTTGCTCAGGGAACACACAGCCCGAGGACAGAACCAACTGCTACAAACTCCTTTGCAATTCAACGCTTGGCTTCGTAGGACATCCTCACGGGCCACTTTCAGACTCTTCCCTTGCTGAGGCCTCACCACTTCCCTCAGGGACTCATGCAAACCTGCAAATGCCACATTCAACACATCCACCAAACAAACACAACCACAAACATCCCATCTGCTTTCTCCTGCTACTACAGGTTCCAACGCACTTCCATGGCATCACGGACTCCAGATCAACACTCCATCCTGCCATTCAAACCACATCCTGGGAGGGGACGGAAATGGCACATGGCACATGCCAGCTTTGCCAATCGCAGCCACCTATTCATGGCGCAAACCTGACATCCAACACCCACCCCATCACAGGGACTCACCCAAGATGCTCAAACACCTGGGGAGGCGTGGGCTCACAAAATCAAGCCTGCATGAGCACAGGGGCACGGGGGGGGGGGGGGGGGGGCGGGCAGGGGAGGGGGCAGGCCACCGACCCTCCCTCCTCACATGGCCGAAGGACCTCACCCACCAATGCCAGAAAAACACCTTCACATGCTTCACCTAGAAATCCCATCCTTTTCTCAACCACTCACACACCAAGCCTTTGCCACCTCACACATCACACAATTCCATGGCCCACCGACAAACCAACCCTCCGCAAAACCTGCTCCTTGCAACATGCGGGACTGATGGCCTCACTTAAAACATGCTCGGCTGGGGGGAGTAAAAAAAAAGACACAGCACAATGGACAGGGAGACCTCGGGCCTCAGGGCACATGACACATGGAAACACACCTTTTTCCTTTGCACCAGCTCAGCTGGCACGTGGTCACAATCAACCAACCATTTCGGGGGGATGCAGGCAGACTTACGCATTTGGGACCATTGGGCTCCATCGAAAAAACACAGGGGCACACGCTGAGGGAACGCACATTGCCACAACACAACCAAGCCATCTGCGCTCACATCTCCAAGACTCAAGGGGACACCCACACTCGCGTTTGCATAACACAAACGAAATGCAAATACCCCACAAAGGTCAACATTTACAAAACGAAAAGACAAGGAAGCCCTGCATTCAGGTGCAAAACAAGAAACCCCACAGGGAAGCAGGGGGGACAACCTCACCAGGCCCATGGCAAGGTCAGCCTTGGAGCCCAGCACTTACTAGGCGCAGTGAGGGCGAGCCCTTTCAGCTTGCCGTGTCATGTCAGCATTGGGAAAAGCCCTAACTGAACTCTGGGGCCGTGTCACATAGAGATATTTTTGGATATTTGCAACCATAGTAAAACAAACACTTCTACTTTTCATATTTATCTATTTAAATGCCATTTCACAAAGAAAAATCAACCAAAAATATGAGTTTCCATATCACCTCTCACACGCGTGTCATAGCTTCGCCATCACTGCACTGCGGGAACCAGCTCCAAGGGCAATATGGACCCAGCAGAGGCAATAGCAGCCAACAGGATCTGCACCCTTGACAGGACACAGAAAAACGAACCCAGTGGGACCCTTTTCACCCTCCCTACGTGCAAGTCTGCAACACAGCTACACACTCGCTACGACACTTTCTGACAGGGAATTCATTCTGCCATTCCGGCCAACAAAAAATAGGGGTTCAAGTACAAAAAGGACGTGCCCACGGGATCCCCCCTTTCATACACCCGCTAACGAGGGGCACCTCATCTCTCCAACATGAGCACGGACACAAACATTCCTCCTCACCCAGCTCTTGGCTCCACCTGCTGGCCAACCAGGGACACGCCTTGACAGCAGCAATCCTCACCAACACCGACACACACACATGGCTTCCCACACAGCTTCCTGGCAGGAACTTCACAACACTACCATGCTCTCCCCCCTCCACACTTCCATTCCAAGGAACGTATTCATCCTCAATGCCTGTGCTTTGGAAAAAAATCTTATTTCTAGAACGTCATAATCGCACGAGGAGTGCAAGAAAAAAATACCATGCAAACATTTCACTTTCAACAAACATGGCTTCTCTTGCCCCAGCTGATTTCACAGTGACCTTGCCATGGCAACTTCAAAGGATTCACAACATTCAAAAACGAAGACACACTTATGGATGCGGATCACATTCACACTTACCATAAGGAAAACAGCACAACCATCCTACTTTAGCGCATGGCCACTTCAACAGGAATGCCTACGCATGCCACAGGCTCAAAACTGCCACAGGAAGGCATGCTTATTTCTGCTTAGCGTGCCTGGGAATGGCTGCAAATTCACATCTTTCACAGGAAAGACGAACAATAGCCCATAGTGCTCGCTGCATCAGCTTCACACATACACCTGCTACGACCAACACTCTCTGCTTTCTTTCAAAAGGCCACACAATCAACAGCTTAGACACGCTCAGAGAATCGCCTCGCAGGGAACCTCAGTGCACCCCTCTCCAGGACGCCCCTTCACAGGACTGCAGGGGGTGCATAATCACAGCCAGAAAAGTAACTTCAGGGAATTCTCTAGCATCAAGGATTCTCTCTCAGCATGGATATTCCGCTCTCTCTCCCTCCCTCCTTCTCTCCCTCCTTCTCTCCCTCCCTCTCTCTCTCTCTTCCTTTCTAAAACAATAAAAATAACTTCCTACCAAAATAAAGGCATTCTTTCTGCAACAAGCCACTCACCACAATCTTTTTCTCCTGCTACTACCACATTCCCGTTATAAAAACTCACTGCGTCTACCTCCACCAGAAACTAGATCAGCCTCCCCAATACTGACTGCCCCCAAAGTGGAGGTCGCCATGCTATGGACAGACTCAACAAGGACAGCCTCGCCTACCCGCTACGAAATAACTAAATGTGGAAACAATGCCGGCCTCCACGTCAATAGCTACCTGCTTCCTCACCCATGGCCATCCCCAACGAAATGCCTGCCTCAATCACAGAGGCCTCCAGGTGGCTCAGGGCATCAACAATGCTCGCCTCTCGCTCACCATAGCAAGAATAACGGATTCTCCCAATACGTATGCCCCTCCAACGACACAATGGAGGCTCCACAATCGCAGCCTTCTGAGAAATCACTCACTGCCTCAACCATGCCCGCCCAAAGGGGACCGGCTCACATCCTCAAACAGCTCACCGGGACACTACAATGCCTCCCTCTGCAGGCCTGAAAACACAAACAGCTCACACATCGACACCCGTCACTTCACTCCATCTAGCCACGGAATCAGGGCCGCTTCCAAAGACAGCTTCCAGGATTTCTGGTTTGACTTTTTTCGGGAAACATTGGGGTAGACCTGACATTTCAGCACCAAGGGCAAAAGCACAATGTGTTTGCCTGCCATGGCCACAAGAGAGCAGCACAGGATCGCTTGGCCGCACCCATGGCCTCACAGGCAGTGGTGTCCTTTCGCGTTAGCTCCCCCAAGCTGCTCTCTTCTCAGTCCAAACACAAGAAAAACTCGGGGAAATTGGGCAACACAAAATGCCTCCTTTCTAAATCGGGCCTCCTCGTGCGCAATAACACAAGGAAGCACAGAGGCAAATCCGAACCTTTCGGTCCCTCCCTGCAATGGAACGGACGCTGCCTACAACATTCACAGGCCTTTTTCTTTTCAAAAACACCTCTCAGGGTCTTCTTTCCAAAAATTATAACATTCAGGCACTGACACCCTCTTTTGGGGGCGGGGTTAATCCTCACACAACGATATTTTCTTCTTTCATCTTTCAGAAATCCTGGAAGGGAGGGATGAAGCGCAAAAAACACACATATAAACACCCACCACAGGGAGAGACATCCACCATGGCTGCCTCCTGACTCACAGGGGAGCAAACCCCAATCCCACAAGCATGCCCTTCACTGCCAATCACACACGGGAACCTGCCAGGAAAACACAGACACTCGAACCAATCACCATGCCAGCACGGACACATTCCTGCTTCCCACCTTACCACATTCCGTGCTGCGACAAACAGCCATAACACCTAGGCTCTCCTTCCACAGAGACTGCAAGAGGGGACCGTGCAGCTCACCACACTCACAGGGAAATGCTGGGCCCACAAGGCTGCTCTTCAGCCGGCACAACATGCCCCTCAGCGGTCGACCCACACCAACGCCTCACACATGTCCACCCCGCCGCTCCAATTGGGAAACATTCACACTGCTTCCCATAGATCTGTCACCGACTGTTTCTGCGGGTCCCAAAACCACTTCTTTAAAGAAGACATCTTCCTCAACATGCACCATCGATGCATGCTTTGTTTGGGATCATTTACTAAAACCTCTATGCTATTCTGTCATTTACATAAAATTCAGGCGAAAAGCACTTAGACATTTTGAATACAAACGTTCTAGCAGATGCTCAGCCGGGGTGACCTTTAGGAAAACTGCAGCACACCTAGCAGCTTGCACAATTGCTAAAAAGAACACAGCAACCAATAACCCATGGACACCTGGGGGTGCTCCACAGGCTCCTGTGGCCAGCCTTCACACCTAAACCTGACGCCTTCCTTGAGGATCACATTCCCCACCTAAAACCACGTATCGCCATGGACATATCTTAGGAACAAATAGGAGAGAAATACAGGCTCATTCTTCACTTCAACAACATTTTTACAGCAACATGCAAACTGGAAAACCTCTGCTCCTCTACATTCACACCCTTCCTACGCTCAGTACAACTTTCACATCCACAGCCTCAGTCTGCACTCTTGCCAAACTTCAAACCTTAAAATAGCCACACATGTTTCCACCCTTTCCTCTTCGATGACTTCACAAACAATGGGGAGGAGATGGCAAAACCCCACAAACACCCACACCGAACCTGGGACCACAGGCCCGATACGAGTCATGGGGACATACAGTGGCACCTAAAACACGTCATTTTTACGACAACCTTCACTCAACCCATGGAATGGGACAACAAAACCGTTCACCACACAACACACAGGACACAAGGACGGCTGGCTCTGGCTACCGCCTCACAAACAAAAGTCACACCAACAAACGGGACCCAAGCCTCAGCGGCCTCACCTGGGGCCCCCTCCTCCAGGACACTCTGCCACCTCCCGCATCACACCTGGGGGGTGGGGGGAGCTCTCCTCACATCCTGTAAGCGCGGATAACCTCACTCTCAGCCTCACACCCAGCTGGCGCTCTAACCGCTCAGCCATCAGGGGCATGGACCTTGCTTGCGGACACATCCAGTAGCGGATGCACAGGAGGCACCTCATGCATGTTTCTCTCTCATCCATGTTTCTCACTCTCTAGCCCTCTCCCTTCCTCTACATGAAAAATCAATAGAATATGCTCTTTAAAAGATCTGGAACTTGCAAGCTCTCACCAACATCTTCTTCAAAGGATAAAACACGGAAAAGGACAAAGAGAGATACCTACATCAATACATACAGGAGGTCTCAGTGTTTTCAAAAAGTCAATGACAAACAATTCACAACATGAAAAACACAACAACATCGAAACAGCAGCCAAAAGCACACTCTGACGACCACAAACGAAGCATGGGGGTCCAACAGGACGACGAGGGCATGAGCGCGGGTCCCGTGAGGCTACACATTAACAGAAACATGGAAGAACCTGGAACAGGGGGGAAATGGCACACTTGCCATTTCCACTCTCACACTGCTTCACTCACCCATTTCACCACCATTCCTTTGCAAATCAAACGGAAGCTTCACTGGGACATTCCAGGAACACCTTGTGCCTCTGCCCGACATGCTGACCTCACAGCTAAAGCCATGGCATTGTGACCAAAAAAGAGACCCCCATTGCAGCCATGCTGTCCAGGGCAGCCATCATGCCATCCCGGGACAGAATGAACTCAAGCCTCTGGGTCTGCACCACTTCCCTCCCAGCACTGACAAGGGGTTCCTCACACACTGCTACACTGACGTGGCCTGGAAAGTGAGTGAGCACCATCCCTGCCTCATATGTTCCTTGCTGTCTGGTTCACTACAGAGTGCTGACACCAAAACCCGTGCTTATTCATTCATCAACTTTCTCAAGCCAGCACACTTCCAAAGACAAACTCAGCAACTGGGTGTGACAGACACTGCTGAAGCACAACACATCCTCCACAATCACAACATGGGTTCATCCTAGGCATCTTCTTCTTTTCACTCTCTTTTGGAAATAGATGATACAAAAAATGGGTGCAATAACAACATTGGGTCTTTCCGTCTCTAAAACAGTCATTCTGAATGGCCACATGCTCCTTGGAATTGAAATATGGACAACAGCATGGCACTATTAGGAAACTTCCTCATCAGGAACCTCTATGAGAGCCCTTGTGTCTCTGTCTGTCCGTCCGTCTGTCTGACTGTGCTGCTGAGATAAATCCAGGTGCAAACACCTGGGCCTGCTCCAACACCAGGGGAGCCGAGTCCACATGGACCAGGGTCTGCGTAGCTCATGGTCTGATACACTCCCTCTCACCCAGGATCCCATGGCTCTCACTGGCCACTGACACAACACCACCACCTTTGGAGGCTGTGCAACAAACGGGGGATCCACTCACCTGCTCTTAAACACAAACATCTCCCCCTTTCGACAATATCCCCTAAGGCACCTGATCACCCTCTCTGCTCTGTTGCAGACTTCAGCATTCCCCACAACTCTCACAGCTGATCCCAGCACTCGCAAGTCTTTGGACCAGCTGCTTCTGGGGAGGGTTTCTTTGCAGATGGCAAAGGAAACTGCATCAAAAGGGATGTGGAACACTGATATGTAGGGAGTCCTTAAATAAAACGATGGCATTGCCATGGGAACCTCTTTGCCTAAAATCATTGAGGGCTTGGGTGGGTCACCTGAAACACTCAGAACCAACCATTCAGCCACAGCAACACACTCGCCTTTTCCCACATCGACCCAATCCTCACACACCTCGGGACCAGGTGAAAGCTGACGCTTGGAATAATGTTTTTCTCTGCATCTCAGCTGACTCAGGAGGAGCCAGCCCTGACTCATGGAGCTGATGACGCACAGGCAGGGGCCCCCTGTGCATGGTGGGAGCTGGGTTCTCTCACCCAGGTCAGGAGGGGCACACACACACACACACACCACCAGCCTCGCATTGGAAGACCACACATTTCCAAGTGGCTCACCACCTCTGCTGAGTATCTCTCAGGGGGGCAATGAAAGCTTTGCACAATCAAGTCCTCATTCACATGACAAATGTTGCTGTCTCCCGTCCCCAAACCTCCACATACAGGATCTGCCTCCACATACAGGATCCACATACACAATCATCACACCTTCATTTCTTCAATACGTCTTTTCCAGGTTGCAATGATTACCCTTCATCTTCATGCACAGCTTTCTCTGCCATTTCTTTCCATTTCCAATGCGAGGAATCTCACTTCCTTTGCACGGAACTGGAAAATTCTCCAGGATGGGATGCTCAGCTCTTTGTGTGGATGTGTGTTCACAGGGTTTCATGTGAGATGATAGTGTGAACATTCAGGAACCAAAATTCTCACCATGACTAAGGAAGAAAACGGGTGGGTGGTTGCACTAAAATCAGATACCTTTTGGGGGAACAATAGGAGGAAAATCAACAGTTTACACTTTTATTTCAAATTTGTTATGGATCTGAGACACACAGGGAGAGGGACAGGGAGACGGAGAGAAAGAGAAACATGGATGTGACAGACAAAAAATCAATCCGCTGATAGGCATGCCCTTACCAGGAATCAAGGGGACTTGTTGCTTCATGCCTCCACACGCAATCATTGAGCCTCACTCGCTGGCCTGTGTGCTGCTATTTGCATGACCTCTTGACTACAAACACAAGGCGGCCCTGGCTGGGGACATGACATGCTACGGTGATGACAAGCTTTACATTGCTGCTGTTCTAAGGTTGCTTTCAGCGTCAAGCCTGGCCTCTTTCCATCAGCACAGCAACTGGCAGGTGTGGCATCACTACAAGTCTGCCGCAAGCCGTGCCATCCTTGCTGCTTCACACAGTCGCTGCCGGGAAGAAACGTCTGCTCAGCACAGGTCTAGGGCATCCTGTTTTCGATAGGTGTGCTCCCCTTCTTAGCGCTATGTGTTCTGACCACGGCCACCTTCCCGGGAAAGGTGGAATCCCCAGCTGGATATGTTTCCCTACAGTTCGGGATAAATGGGACTACGGAAGGGAAAAAGATCACTACAACCGCCTCATGGGACAGAAATACACTAGGACACTTAGGAGGAACCCAGACACAGACTGTTACCAATACATTGAGCACTTGCTAGGCCCACATCCTCAGGGGTCTACCCACCAGAGAAACGACCAAAGCCTACACCCCTAAAAAACCACCAATGCAGGGTAGTCCCAAGGAAGACCACCAGAAAGGCTAAAAGGAAAACTATCACTTAAAGAAATACCGCTGCAAACAATGCAGGCAGCCTCCTTATCTAAAAATCTTAGGCGACCTACGCAACCACAAAGACTTCAACGCACTACCAGGCAGGTGGCTCATCACCATACCTAACAACAATCATGCTTCACCTACACAACCTTGACTTACGACATACAATAGGAAAACCTCCTGCCGGTTTGGCCTTATACCTTCACAGTGGAGCAATACAATAGGAACCATACAATACAAATAACAAACTAGCCCTGCTCATGGAACACAGACAATAACCTTTACAATAGAATGTACAAACATAGACAATACATAAGATTACAATCAGCAGAGCAACATAGAAATGAGGTTTTTACCAAAAGTCACATAAGAAACTGTAAACATAAAACAAGAACCTTTAACAGGTCAAAGGAGGAGACAAAACATACCATCATGGAACTATGGACACATGCTTATAGAATCAAATACTATAAACACACTTGTAACAGGGCAATAAAGACAGAACCTGATGATGCGGATCATCTGAACGCTGTCTCCATGGCCTTCGTTCTTCGCCCATGCCGTCCACACTTTTGGGGACCCCTGGACCGCTGAGGCTGGACCCCGGCACAACTCTACTTCTACCTTCTGCCTATCGCTTCATAACACAGAATGAAGGGGAAACTGTGCAAGCTGTCTCGACAGGGGGGGACCCTAATTTAGCTAGCAAATATTTGGCTTGGGTCACACCACATGACCCCCAACAGTTCATTGGGCAGCGATACACTCATACTTACCAAATTTCTACACATTTCCCAAGTAAAACATCCACGCTTACAAAGTTTTTAACATGCTCATTTAATTACACTTACAAAGGCAACTTTGGACGGAAGATGGCGGCGATATAGGCAAACGCGTCCCAGGTCGTGTCCCGGAGCCAATGGAGTGAGCAGCTGAAACTAATAACACCCACCCCGAATTGGCAAAATTACTCAGCTGGTGAGACGGTTTGCAGCCGGGAAGGGCAGAACTCCCCTGGAAAGGCAAAAAAAAAAAAAAAAAAAAAAAACAGGGATTTGGGCAGGAAAGTTTGCCAGACCTCTGAGCCCAGAGGGTCGGAGGGAGACCGCGTGGCAGACAGCCGCGTCCCTTGGGACAGGCACAGCCCCTGACGGGGGAAAGGAGAACCGCGGGATTCCTGGCGCTGCCGGGGGAATTGAGAGCTGGGTCTGTGATCACAGAGGACTGAGCCTAGAGGGGGCAGCCTGAAGAGCTGACCAGACCATGCAGTGCCGGTAAGAGAAGAAGCTTACAGAAACCGAGCCTTCCCCGTTTCCGCGGCCGGCGTTTGTTTGTTTTCACTGAATCCTGTTCATGGGACATTTCGGATACAGACACTCACCTGTGCTGAAGAGAGGGAAAAGGTGCAGACGAGTGGAATCTGGGGAGAGGCTGAGGGCGGGGGGGGGGGGGGGGGGGAGGTGGCAGCGAATTGAGTGCTGTGGCTGCCATGACATGGGCACAGCGCCCGCCCTGCCTTACCTGAGCTCAATCCCGGATGGCCGTGACGCCGTTGCCCCATTTTGCTTCCATCAAAAATGTCTGTGTATTTCCAACCCTCAGCCACCGGCTTCCGCCAGCGGAGGCAGCCTGCGCCCTGGGTGAGGTCACCTCTGAGGAGACCAAAGGCCTGTGGCTGCGACAAAGGTGGTGGTGAGCACAGGGGAGGGGGTTGGGGCCACACGAAGGCTCCAGGGTCCTCACGGCCTGGCAGGCTGCCCACGGAACCCCGCTCAGAGGGGAGGGACACAGGCCTGGGCGGGGAGGGGCCCGGGTGCTGAGACGGCGCCCCTAGGGTCGCCCTGGCTCAGCCTGACTGGCTCACGCTGGCACCGGCAAAGCCCCCTGGGCCACCAAACAGGAGCAGGAAGCCGGCCTCTGCGGGTCTCCCCGTGCCGTGCACTCCCTCCTCACCCAGAGGCAGCCACCGAGGCGGAGGGAGGGGAGGGCGGTGCGCGATGCGGTCTCACCAGGCGCCTCCCAAAGCCGGTGCTGGGTGTTCGGTGGATGTTGGAGAGGTCCGGCTCGTTCTTCCAAGAACACACAGTCCAGTGGCTCTTTGTCGTTTCCAACAACAGGAATGCAACTGAGACGAACACTCCATTTCTCCCCCCACAGATGGGCACACTGTCCGAAGGCCAGAGGCACTGGGCTGGGCCTGGGAGCAGGTGCTGCACCCGAGGTGGGTGTGGAAGCGGCAGCATCGGGGAGGGATCTGTCTGGTCCCCACAGGTGGGGAGACACGGGGACCTGGCCAGCAGCCCCAGCTCGGTAACTGGGTCACACCGGCCACCGGCACAGCGACCTGCATATACCATGGCGCCCGGGACAGAGCCCGCAGGGCAGAGGGTGGGAGGGCCTGGGTTATGGCGCCTGGGCTGCTGGGACGCCAGGCAGCTCTGAGCGAGGGCGAGAGCGAGCTGCATGCTGCTGTCAAGGTCTTCAGAGCATGAAGCCAAGTGAGAAGCAAAATACAGACCTGCAGGGGTGGGGGGAGGAATGTGTCAGCATGTGCTTTTATTTACATAAACAAACAAAAAATAATACAGCTGATGAGGGAACTGGGCGTGGCAGACATCTCTAAGATCATGCTGAGCCTTGAACTTCAAGCTAACACCCGGCCGGCTGGTGTGGCTCAGTGGATTGAGCATCGATCTGTGAACCAAGAGGTCCCGGGTTTGATCCCCAGTAGGGGGCGTGCAGGAGGCAGCCAATCAATAACTCTTTCTCATCGTTGCTCTTTGTATCTCTCTCTCCCTCTCCCTTCCTCTCTGAAATCAATAATATATATCTATATATCTATATATCCGGCTCATCAAAAAGTTAAACCCTTGCCTAACCGGTTTGGCTCAGTGGATAGAGCGTCGGCCTGCGGACTGAAGGGTCCCAGGTTCGATACCGGTCAAGGGCATGTACCTTGGCTGCAGGCACATCCCCAGTAGGGAGTGTGCAGGAGGCAGCTGATCGATGTTTCTCTCTCATCGATGTTTCTAACTCTCTATCCTTCTCCCTTCCTCTCTGTAAAAAATCAATAAAATATATTTTTTAAAAAAAAGTTAAACCCTTGGTAATAGCTTGAGATTCAGGTCAGTGTTTCACTCATCTCTGTCTCCCCTCCCCCTTCTCCATGGCTTCCTCCCTCCGAACCCCCTTCACCCTCCTCCTCCCCCTTCTCTGTGGCACCCCAGCCCCCCTCTCTGTGGCATCCTTTGAAGCCCAGCTCTGATGCCAGCTCCTCCCAACATCCCGCCAGCTGGCCCCACCCCATAACAAAGAAACAGAATTTCTGGAGGATGAGGCCCAGAAATCAGGATTTTAAAAAGATTCCCAGGTGATTCTAATGTGCAGCCAAGGTTGAGAACCACTGGCCTAGGACGTAGCTACCCACCACAACTGCTTTCAGTTAAATTTCAGACCATCCTTTGTGGCTACTTTAGGTCTCTGAGTTTGCAGGCCTTCCCTGAGCTTGTCAGGTTAGCATGTGGCCCCTTTTGTCCACAACACAATTAAGCAGAGACAGGGTTGAGTCAAAGGGTACAAGTGTGAATATTTCAAAAGATGGATTAATTTTTCGAGATTTGGAATTTTAAAAAATCTCAGTAAGCCTGACTATGGAATCGTCTTCTTCCCTTAATTTTTACACTCATGAACTCTACCAATGATGTCATGTATCCATTTTTTGCAACTTACTTTTTCCAGACGTATACATATAATGTCTTTCCTTGGGAGAAAAAATCCAGGTAAACTCAATCTACTTGACTGTTCCCCTGGCGACCTTCACTCAGGTGTTATTCCAAAGATGCCCACGAGATGGCAGCAGAGAGCATTCCCCTGCCCTTTCTGCATTAAAATGAGCATCCAGATCCCTGGTATGAGCTCATTTTGATAAATTCCTATTAAGCCTCTCACGGGCCTCATCTTACCTGTTGCTCGCATTTGGTGGGTACGGCCCGGGCCTCTGTTAACTCCATTCCCAGGTTCTAAACTGAAGACTGATTCTAACACAATTCAAAGTCCAGAAACCGAGGCCCCCAAGGGCCAAGATGGGCCAGAAGAGCGAGCACACACAGTATCCTGGACAGAGGAGTCCCGTAGTCCTTGCAGCTTTGGGTTGAGTCCTGCTCGTTCTATTTGAAGACCCGCAGCCCCAGGTGGGGCACATGCGGGAAGCAACCAATCAATGTCTCTCTCATCGGTGCTTCTCTCTCCTCCTCCCCCCTCCTTTTGATTCTCTCTAAAAATAATTGGCAAAAATATCCTTGGGTAAGGATTAACAAAATATAACAGTAACAATGTATCAATATTCCTTCATTAATTGTGACAATTCTGTAAAAAAAATAGAAAGAGAGGAGAAATTACGAGTCAAATGGGAGAAGCCTATTGTGTCGAACTGGAACCTAGAGGAAATGGGTGGTTTCCTAGTAAAAATATACATTCATAAAATGGACCCTAAAATAGGAAAAATACAAGGATAAATGACCCACCCAGGCACCTCACCGCCCCCCCCCCCATGGTTCTCCTCTCGTTGTTCTGGGTGGGGCTCCCTTTTTGGGGGGGGGAAGGGACAGAGCTGTTTGCTGCTGTTTGCAGGTCCCCTACGATCTGGCCCCGCCCAGTGCCTTCCTCTCCCCGCTGGGCCCCTCCCTCCACCCAGGACACCACACTGTGCAGAGGGACCATCTGATTGCAGGGTCTGGACACAGATACAGAAGCAAAATAAACTAGGCTGCCCCGTGGCACTGTGGCCCCAAGAGAAGGACCACTTTCCTGCCTCTGGGGTTTCAACTGCCACGTCCACACCAGTGCTCAAGGCTGTGGGCACGCCACCCCCCCCCCCCCCAGAAGCCCTGCTTTCTGAACACGCAGGACAGGATGGCATCTTCGGGGGCAGCCACACCCACAGAGCCCTCTGCTTCCCCTTGCTGGTGGCCGTAAGGTGCTGTCCACCTGCATCCCTGTTGGCAGCCCTTTCAGTACCCTCTCCAGCTTCCACTGTGTGACCAGTTTGTGTTTTATTCTGTATTTGTCTCCCACATCTTGCTCCTCCTCTGAGAAAGCCCATCCTTTGCCATCTCGAATTGAGAACCTGGACTGATTTTGCAGAACTGCCCGGCCGGTGCACATGAGCAACACCTGTCCTTCCAGCAGGGTGCTCACTGAAGGACCCTGTCCTGTAAGGCCCTCTTGGGGAGACCGAGGCTTCCCTGTGGCCAGGGCCCATTTGAGTTGAATGGACTCTGGACTCTCTCAAGGGATCTGAACCTGTTGAAGTTTGCACAGCCCAGAATAATGCCGTCTGATGAAGGGCCTCTGCTCCCGATCACAGGAGCACTACCGAAGGTCTGCACCTGTGTTTTGATGATGCTGTGAAAAGTTGGTGGACACAGACATGAAACCAGTCCCCAGCAGCTGCTGCTCCCTGGACAGGCCCCTGATGGAAGCCAGAAGGAAGAGGGGAGGGGTTTGAGTTGGAATGAGTGTGGGTTCCCTGCAGGCGAGTCTAGTGCTCAGACCCTTTAGATTCATTGTAAGTGACCACAGCCGACACAGGAACAGAGCGGTGATATGTCGTTGTTCAGCATGACATCACTAAACACTGAGGTCAGCCTCCAGTCCAGCCTCGCCTCAGAGCCTCAGCATCAAACCTCAGGTCCTAGGGGAGAGCTGGGACGAGCCCTGAAGAGTCGCAGCCAGTCCCAAAGGACTGATCCTACTACCATGGAGCCAAGCCTGGCCCCACAGACGCGAGCCTGGCCAGGCAGTCCAGGCCTCTCGGAGAGCAGTGTGGCCAGAGCCCAGTGGCCCTCACTTGTGCTGCCTAACCCTGCCCTGGGCCCAGGTGGGGAGGGATGCCCCAGGTGCACCTCCCCCTCTGCCCAGGTGAGGCCCAGGCGCTGGTTTCAGGCCTGGAGGAGGAGCCCCAGTGGAGAGACGCCTGGGTTTCTCTGGCAACGTCAGGGCGGGCCTCCCTCCCAGCCTCCGGGCCAGCTCCTGGCCTACCTCTGGAGTACCTTAAGGGTTGCCATCTGGGTTTCTGGGCTCTGTTTGCGGCTGTCCTGGAATCTCCCACCTGGTGAGTACCTGGGGGGGAGGCGGGGAGGCAACGCCAGCAGGGCGGTGGATGGAGTGGGGCACAGGCAGGCCAGGAGGGTGGCTTGGCCTTCCCACCTTCCACATATGTGGCTGGGTGCAGACTAACTGTCCTTGCTTTGTCATGGTCCCCTGGGGAGGGGAATTCCATGGGGCTCCCTCTGAGGGCTTGAGGACTCCTCAGGGGCAAAGCCAGTCTGACCCTGAGAGGGGGTTGCCTGCCAGCCTTCCCCACTGCCCAGCCTTTGGGCTCAGGTCCCACTACGGGTGGACCTAGATTGTCATCTAATAAACTCTGCCTCAGTTTTCCCATCTGTAAAATGGGGATAAATACTGTCCCAGACCCCAAATTGGCCTGAGGGTTCAGTTTCTGGTTTCACCTGGCAGGTCCACTTCCGACAATGGGCCCAGCACCGACCCCTCTAGGTAACTCCTCCAGCAGAGGGCATGGACCTCCAGGCATCGCGTCTTTCCAGAAGATTTCTGTCAATTGAGAGTTAGAGGCTGAGGCAGCAGGTGGAAGGAGACCCTCAGCCATGCCCCCAAAGCAATGATCCTCGGCACTGTTCTGGGCCCATGATGGAGGTGGTCCCCAGGGCAGGGGTGTCTGTCCATAGGCCCCTTCCCCAGGTGCTGGGATCCAAGGCTGTGTCTCTGCCTGGGCATGCCTGGCTCGGGGCGACGCCCAGGGCAGGGCTCTGCTCTGGGTCCTGTGGCTGAGCCAGGTGGCAGCACTTCCTCTTGGACTGAGGACAGTAGCCCAGGCCACCAGTCGCCTGGGGAACATGCTGGGAGCAGGCCTGGGAGGTGGCTTCCTGCTGGCCTCTCTGTGGACATGTCCATGCGTCTGTCCTGAGTGGACAGTGGCTCTGTGCCCCTGGCAAGCTGTGGGCTCAGGTTTCTCTGGGCAACTGCGTCTCAGTCCTTATTCTTAGCCGAGGGGGTGCGGCCAGCTGTGCTCTCGGGCCCTACGTGTCGCTGCCGCTGATGTGGAGCCCTGCTCTGTGGTCCCCGCCTGTCCTCGGTGCTCACTCTTCCCCATGACGCTTCCCCAGCCTCCTCAGCTTCCCCAAACGCTGGCTGTGTGTCGCCTCCTCCCACCCTGGCACCTGCCACCTCGGTGTGGCCCTGAGTCCTCTTGGGCCCCGACCAGCAGGGAGGAGCCAGCCAGCCTCCCTGGGGAGGGGCTGCTGGAGGCAGAGGCTGAGGGACACCCCCTGACGAGACCCCACACCAAGCCTGCTGGCAGCCCCCCTAGCCTGCCCTGCTTGCCTCTCTCCGGAGACCCTGGTGTGAGTGTGTGTGCACGTGTGTGCATGCGTGTGTGCGTGTATGTGCGTGTGAGCTCCTGGGTGTCAGAGAGGTGGCATGTGCTTTTGAGCAGCAGGTCTAAGGTGCCCAGGTGCTCGGTCATCAGCCTGTCACTTCCCCAGATGTGACCTGAGCCTGGCTCAACCTCCAAGAGCTCTGTGTGGACCTTGGGCCCCTGACCCTCTCCGGCCCCTGCTGCCTGGTAGCTTCCGGGCCTGGCCTGTCGCAGGGCCAGTTTGGGGACCGCTGCTCCCCCAGAGCTGGGTCTGAGTGCATGGCCGTTGGGTGCCATGCCAACGCCCAGACCTGTTGTTGCTGCCCAGGTCTCTGTGGTCTCCAGCCTGGGGCCCCAGGAGGTGGGTGTGGCAGCTGCGGGCCTTTCTCCTTCACGGTCCACTGGCTGTCCGGAGCCTGCTGGGCCTGCTCAGGGCGGCTTCTCTGGGGACCAGGCGGTGACAAGTAAACAGTGTGGCTGATCAGAGCCGAGTGCTGACACCCCCAGAAGGAAGCCTGTCCCCACCCACCGCCCGCCATCCAGCCCGGGCCCCAGGCTCCTCACGGGGCAGCAGGCTGCATGGGGCATGGGCAGCCCCTGGGGCTTCGAGGCAGAGCCTGCTGCCTAGAGAGTCTCCACTTCTGGGGGCTCCACACAGGTGCCTCGAGGAGCTGGGTGGCGGCCGCCATGGGCAGGCTAGGCTGGGTGGGCTGGTGAGGACAGAGGTGCGGCTGTCCTGGTCTGTGCCTGGCCTCAGGGTCACACTGGGTGTTCCGTGTGTCTGACCTTCCACAGAACCTACGGGTACCTGGTGTGTCTGGCATCGGGGCTCCCTCCACTGTGTCCACCCAGTGCTGGGAGGGGCAGGAGGGGCTGCTCCGTCTGCTCCGGCTCAGCAAAGCCCTGGCTTCTGACCCTGCCAGGACACAGGACTCCTCCCTCGGGGTGTCCTCATGAGCGCACGCCCCCCCCCCCCCCCCGTGCCCAGCCACGAGCATTCACAGGCCAGGCCACCCCTGCCCCCAGCAGCCCCTGGGCCTGTCGGGGAGGAAGCAGGGAGGGGTGCCAGTCCCACTCACACACTCTTCCTCAGCAAGAGTGGCATCAGGATGAGAGTCAGGAGGGGTCCGGAGGGGAGCGGCATGAGCCTCCCCGAACGCGGAGGGAGCTGTGGGGTCTCAAGGGGGACACCTGCCAGCAGCAGCCGGGCTCAGGCCTCAGGCTCAGTTGAGATGCTGGCCAAGCAGAGTGAGCGCAGCCCAGGCCTTCGTGGGGGCTGTTTCTGCACCTCAGGCTGTGCCTCCACTCAGTGGTGTCCTCAGAGCCAGTCCATGCACGACTCGGGCAAGGGCTGCAGCCCGGCTCAGAGGCCACTGCCACCCCAGCAGGTGCGAGCGCAGGGGTGGGGCGGGGTGACCTTAGGAGCAGCTGTGGGCTGGACATGGGCACAGGGTCCTGGCAGAAGAGGGATCTGAGGCCTTCGGGAGACACAGGGCCCGGGAAGGAGTGCAGCTCCTAAAACTAATGAGTGCTCACCCTTTGGCCACTGCCTGACTGCTCCGTCCGGCTGCCAGTGCACTCCCCTGGGCTCACCATCCCCAGAGGCTGGGCGGGGTCTCCAGCCACCCAAGGTCACACTGCGCCCTGGGACGTGTTGGAGTCCTCCTGGGGCAGTGCTGAGCTCAGGGCCAACTGACCACAGGCCCAGTCCTACCACCATACGGCCCTGAAGGGTCACCACACACGTGCACCGGGCAGGCCTGGGCTCCTGGGGCTGGGCAGCTCGAGCTATTATCTCCATGAGCACCTGCCGGCCAGGGGGGCCAAGAAGCCACACCCCTCCCCCCCCTCCCCCGCCACACACCTGTTTCAAGCAGCCTGAGGCCGTGGCTGAAGTCTTTGCTAGTGTCAGGGTCTGAGCACTCAGCCCCTCATCCAGCTGCTGGGGACACGCCTCAGGCTGGCCCCTCTTTCCTGCACCCGGGTCCCCAGGCTGAGCCCCTCGGAACTGAACCTGAGCCCAACATCAGCCTGGGGTTGAGCCCAGCTCTGCTGCCACCTCTGGCCGTGGGAGCCCACCCTCACCCCAGCACCTCACTGCGTCCCCACTCTGACTTGGGCTGTGCCTGACCCCGGCCCTGGCAGCTCACTCACCGTGCACAGGTGCCCAGGAGGACGGGGGGTGGCGGGTGGCGGCAGGTGCTGCCTGGAGCCCAGCAGGGTCTGAAGGCCTCAGCACGGTTGCTGAGTGACGCGGGTTATTGTGCTGTCACCGCCACCTGGAATTCTCCGCCCCCCGCCCCCCGCACCCCCATGCCTCCAAGAGGCAGCATCAGGAAGCCCCAGGATATTGCCAGCCCAGGGCCGGGAAGCCCACCGTGCCCACCCCGTTCCATGACCATCCTGAGGGCTTCCATCCTGGGCAGGGGACCTGACGGAGCCTGAGCGGGCGTGGCCAGCCGGCCTGGAGCAGGAATGGGGGCCGGGCGGCAGACCCTGAGGCTGCCCTCTGAAAGCGCCCGGGGCAGGTGATGACAGGGCTCCCGGCTCTGCCCTCACTGCTGGTCCTGCAGTCCCGGCAACCTGCCTGGGGGAGATGGCCCAGAGGCACCCCAGAGATAGCCAGGGGCACTGCCCCTTCAGCCCCAGGGCTCCAGGGAGACCAGCTGCCCGTAAGGCCCGCGCCAGGCCCAGGTAGGGTTTGTGTGACTGAGGCAGGTGTCTGCGCACCTGGGATGCCTTCCCTGAGGGACTTGGGGCCAGAGTGCCCTGCTGTGTGCCTTCTCCCCAAGCCTCAGTTCCCCACCTGCAGGTTGGGCTGGGCTGATCACAGTGCCTAACAAGAGGAGTGTGGTCGGGATCCAAGAGAGAATGTCTGGGGGCTGCCGTGGGGGGCACGTCACTGCCCGCACCTTCCTCGGCTGTGGGTGCTGCGAGGATGGCGAGAAGCAGGAGCGTGGGCAGGGGGTGCACTGTGCAGGCTCCGCTGGGTCCACACCTGAACAGCTGCGTCTGCTTCTTCCTCCCAAGGGCAGGCAGGCGGCGTCCAGCCATGGCCGAGGAGGACCTCCTGGCTGCTCTGAGGTGGCCCAGGCCCTCCCCACGGCCAGGAGCCCCTTGGGAGGCGCCCTACATGGCCTGGACTGACCACATGGAGGAGAGGCCGGGCCCCCAGGGGCAGGCCTGCAGCCACCCTGCTTGGACAGCCGGCAAGGAGGCCCGGGATGGGGACAGCTCGGTGTCATCGGGCCGCCTGTCCGGCTCTTCGGGGGGCCACAAGTCGTGCGCACCTGCCCACAGGCCCTGGAAGGAGAGGCCCCCTCTGGTGCTGGGGTCCCCACAGCAGCACGGGGAAAGCAACCCCCGGCTGGAGCAGCTGAGGGAGAAGATCCGGGCCCAGGCATGCCGGCAGGCCAGCTGCGCCTCCCTGGGCACCTCGATGCCCTCCAGCACCTCGAACCTCCTCAGAGCCTCCCCGCCAGCCCCCCGGAGGAAGGTCAGAAAGCTGAAGAAGGCCCCTCCAGCCCCGGCCTCCCCAGGTCAGGAGCAGCTTCCTAGTGAGGGTGGGAGGGCCGCGCTGGGATCCTGGGTGTACCCACTGGGTGTCACTGCCTGAGGCCCCAAGAGGGGTCAGCCTGGGAGCTGAGAGGGAGGACAGCCTCTCGGAGGGTCCTCAAGCTGGGCTGCAGCACAGGGAAGGCCAGGCTGCTGGCAGCGGAGCGGGGCGGGTGTGTGGGAGGGACTGGCCCCGGCTGGAGGCTTGTGGAAGGGGCGCTGGGGTGCGGGAGGCAGAGTCAGGGTCAGGTCTTTGGGGAATCCGGTCAGGAACACCTTGAAAATCTTGCAGGGAGTTTGAAGGTGCCCAGAGGCACGGTGTGCCCCTGCCCGGCGGCGTGGGGGATGGGGTGCGGGGAGGCAAGGGCGAGGCTGGGGATAGAGAAACACCCACACGCAGCTTCCCTGTCGGAGAGACGGCCGCCACGCACGCAGCCCTGCAGCTCTGCCCACTGAGCCGGTGCTTAGCTCTTTCCAGGAGGCAGGGAGGATGCTTTCTTCTAAGATGATACTTTGTTTAAAAAAAGTATAAAGTACACTCAGCACTGACCACCACACAGCGCACGGCTCAGCGGCATCAGGGACAGTCACACTGCTGTGCGTGTACCGTTCTCTCCAGGACTTTCCGTCCACTGCAAAGCGCAGAGAGTGAAACGAGAACGGCTGGCACTCCCCGTGTCCCCTCCCCGCCACTGCCCTGGTTAATGCTTTGGGGTGCGTCCCTCGAAGCCACTCTTCACTTTGCAAAAGGGGACTTTGCGTGCACACAGGGACGGTCCTTTCCCATGCTGCCTGGTGCCAGCCGCACGAGGCCCCAGATGAGGCACACGGGGCCCTGTCGCCCCCAGGCCGGCCACCGTGGTGCTGCTCTGGCTGGACAGTCATGTGGCCTCGAGCTCAGCACCACGAGTGAGGTCGGGCCCATGGATGCACCTGGGCCTGGGGTCTGAGTCCAGGGCGCGGCGCTGAGAGGCTGTCGAGCGGGTGCCAAACGGGGACTCTTCCTCGAGGTCTCGTGACAACCTCTCCTTTACACTCTGCTCCAGGCTTTGGCAACCCGAGTGCAGCTGGGCGTGCCGTTCAGGACAAGGCCGTCCCTGGCCAGGAGCGTGCGCCCTCCAGGGTCTCCCAGCGCCAGGCCTCCGGTGAGTGGCTCTGCGGCCGACCATCCTGGCACCTCGGCCCAGGGCAGGGAGCTGGTGGGGCATGTCTCCGTGCCGAGACTCCTGCACAGAATAAGTGAGGCCTTTCCTGCATGGCCACGTGCCAGCCACAGGGGTCCTCCAGGTCCTGCCGGTTCCTGGACTCGCTGCTCACCCACAGGTGGCCCAGCCAGGCCACAGCCCAGCCTTGCTCGGCAGGTGCCCAGGTACTGGCTATGGGTCGGCAGATTTCCAGGCAGGGTGCCAAAGGCCCAGGGACCAAGGGAACCATGAGGGTTTGGCTCACTCATTCACCCAACAGATCAAGGAGTAAGGATGGAAGGCAGATGGGAGCCGCTCCTGGGGGCCGAGGGTGGGAGCCAGGGCTGGCGTGGGCTTTGGCAGGCTCCACGGAGGTGGGGTGGGGGGGGCGCTGTCTCCACAGTCCAGAGAGGCTGCAAGATGTTGGTGACCGAGGTAGAGAGAGAGGAAAGGGCTGGGAGCAGAGGTCGGGCTGTCCTGGCCCAGGGGAGCACTGAGGGTTTTGGGGGGGCTGTGGGCAGGAGAAGGTGAGTCAGGACACCAGGGGGCAGTCATAGCTTGTCCCAGTGGTGCCCTAGTGGCCAGGGTTGGGCAAAGGTTGGTCAACACTCACATCCAGACCCCAGTGAGTGGCAGCCACAGGCATGTTTTTTGGAGGTGTCTCACCCCAGACAGAAGGGGAGCCAGGTGCGGGCCCGGCCCCCACGTGCCAAGGGGCAGAACCTGTCCCTAACCCAGCTCCGGCCTAACCAAGGGCACCAGCCACTCCACATAGAATGGCTGTCCTCCTCCTCCTGCTGTGGGCCCGATGGCCTCAGCTCATCCACCCCCACGGAGGCCCTGGGGCAACAGTGAAATTCGGGACTTGAGGACCTCAGCACCCACTGTCACTGGTCGCCAACTCTTGGCAGTCACATTTCAGCTGCCGTTTTAGAGCCTCCAGAAGCAGGGTGTGGGCAGGGCCTGGGTCTTGAGGTCCCTCCTGGCAACAGCATCGGGCACTGAGGACCAAGGCTGGACTGGCCGCACCAGAGGCCAGTCTTTCCCCGTGGGCCCAGCCATGTAGACATGGTGGGCTTGGCCTATTCCCTTGAGCTAACTGGCCTATTGGCTTCCCCTCCAGTCTGCCCCTGTGGGATTCAGTCTCTACCCCCTCGGGGTCTCCACATCCCCCTGACTGTCCAGCCAGGGGTGGACTGGGCTGTGGGAAGGACCCTCTGACTCCAGCTCTCACTCCTGGTCTCCCAGTGTGGCCAGCTGCCATGCCTGGGTTCACCCGTGGGCCAGTCAGTTATTTATTCATTCAACAAACACGAGTGCCATGGCCAGCCTCAAGTTGGGTGCAGGAGACCGAGTGGGAATCTGTGCACAGTCAGGGAGGAGTGGGGAGCCTGCTGGCAGGAGGGCTCCCCAGAGGTGCTCCACACAGAACGCAGAGGGGGGTGGGCAGCCACGTGTGCCCCTTGAGCCCTGTGGCCGGCTGCCTGCACTAGCATGCAGGACCAGGGAGCAGGGTGGCCCCCACATTGTCCCCTGGAACCTGGTCGGAACCCCTGTGTATGTGTTACTGCTCATCTTCTCTCCCCTCCCCCTCTCTCCTCACACTGAAGTTCCACGGGAGAAACACAAAAGCATGAAGAGTAGTTCTTGCAAAAGAGAGAAGGCCCCCAGGTCATCCACCAGAAGAGCTGCCAAAGACCAGGGTAAGGCTGGAGGGGCCGTGAGGGTGGCTGGTCCCCGCGGGCCCAGCACGCTTCCGCCGCCCCACTCTGCTCTCTGTGTGTACGTGTTTGGGGCCCAGCACGCTTCCGCCGCCCCACTCTGCTCTCTGTGTGCACGTGTTTGGGGCGGGCATCTGGGGTCGACGGGCCAGGCTTGACTGGGGGGTGGGTCTGCTGTGAACGGAGGAGGCAGCGCTGGTGTCTGCACCTCAGGCGCCTGCAGAGCCTGACCATCCCCCCAGCAGTGGGACCCACTGGTGCAGGGGCTGTCCCTTGTGACATGCGAGCGAAAGTCCGCAAACCCCCATGTGCAGTCCCAAAGGCCCTCGGCCACACGCATTCCCAGTCTGCTCCTCAAGCACACTGACACGCATGGACAAGCATGGTGCATGGCAGGCCTATGACACATGTGGTTGACAGTGTGGCTGCTTTCCTGTTGCACCGTGCCATGTGACAAGTTATAGGTTCCACCGCCTTTGGCACTGGGAAGACTGGCGGAGGGAACGGGCCGATGGGCCTGGTGTGGGATTTGGAATTCCAGGGAGCGAGCTCACCTGGGCACGGATGGGGGGAGTGACCGGGGGCAGCATCCACCGTCTTGCCCCCCCTTTGGGGACGTAGAGCCGTCACCAGGGGGGACGTTGGTGACGCATTTGTGTGACAGCTGAGAGGTCTGCTAAGTGGTCTTGGTGGTGGGAGCATCCCCACCTGCAGCTCCTTGACCAGGTGGGGCCCCCAGGCTGAGGCCAGCTCAGCAGGACTCTTAGTCCAAGATACACAGCTCTGAGCTGCCCCTGCGCATCCCCGTGCCTCAGTTTCCCCCATGGCATGAGATGAAAGTCCTGGGTGGGGGTGGTCCTGAGTGAGGTGGGGACACTGAGGCTGGCCCCAGTGCTGGGGGGCGGAGGCAAAACCCCGCTCCTGCTGACAGTGAGGGGTGCTGGGAGACCTGGAGAAGGTTCCAGAAGCCACACTGAAAATACACAAAACGTAAACGTTCTCTGCACCGTCCTCTCCCCACTCTCGGCTCTTTGGTTTGTTTTGTTTTCATGGCTCGCTTGAAAAATGACCGTCTTTCTGCCCGACACTGGGTCAGAGGGCGCACCTCGGGCCGCATCCATCATCGTCACGCGTGTCTCCCGGACGCACTGACCATCAGTTCCTGTCAACGGGGAAGGCACAGCTGGGCTGAGGAGGGATGGGATGGGGTCAGAGGTCGGAGTCACGGGACTTGGGAATCGGATGATTTAGGAATTTGCTGTCGTTAACAAAAAATTAAATCACAATAGTTATAAAATATTCATCCATCCGCCCAGAGGAAAATGAAGCCCCATATTTAATTTCAGATGATATCACCTCACTTTGCATTTTTTATCATAGATGAGGTCGGCCCTGGGGCTCTGACAGGGCACTGGGGACTTCATCCATTTCTGCAGATTAAAAACCCTCTCGTAAAAAAATTAATTGCCATTAAACTGCTCAGCAGAAGGAAAAATGTGCCCGTCAGGACCCATTTATTGACCCGGACCCTCTGGTGGGCTAATGGGGACACTGAGCGCCCCACAAAGGAGGGATCTCTGGGCGGGGTGCCAAGATGCCTGGCCAGAAACAGCCCCTTCCCACCGGACAGAGTGGTCTCTCTGGGAAGCCCCACTCCTGGGTCCCCTCGAAATCCAGAGGTGGTGGGGGTGGGGGGGGCAGTTCCAGCCTTTGGCTTCTGCCCTGAGCCAGCTGAATACTGACCCTCTGGGCTCAGCTCCTGTAGAGGTTGTGGCTGCTTTTCCATCCTTGCGACTCTGTGGGAAGGTGCTTACAGAGGGGGAAACTGAGGCAGGGAGAAGTTAAGTCAATGGCTCAAGGCCCATAGCTACTGATGGGCAGAGCTGGAATATAAACCCAGATCTAGGACTCCTGAGACCAAGCTCCCAGGGCCTGGGGCTGGAGGGCACAGTGGGCTGAGGGTGGGGCAGGGGTGGCAATGTCTCCTGGAGGGGAGTGGCCTCCGGTCCTGTCCTATTGGGGCATAGCTTATGCAGGACCCGGCCCCCAGGGGACATGTTCCTAGAGGGACATGGCCTTACAAAAGGTGTGACTTGGAGGGCAGGGACTTGTTCCAGAGAGGGTGGCCTGGATGTGGCCTTAGGGGACTTCCAGGGGGCACGGCCTCTGGAGAGCAAGGTTCTGTGTGGCCTTCCTCTCCTTGAAGCCCAGCTTCAGGCCTGCGCTGATGTCTCTGGCCTGGGCACTGGGAGGTGCCCCAACTGGGGCATTTGTGCTGGCAAGGCCTGACCCTGCCTGGCCACCTGTCCCGGGCAGGCTGACCTCTGGATGGTCTCTGCTGTGAGGCTCCCTGGTTGGCAGGAAGCCCTTTCATGGGGGGCAGGACAACTTTTAGCTGGGCGGTCTTGTTTCCCCTTCGTTTGCTGCCAGGGGAGGGGCAGTGAGTGCCTTGGGTGTCTGTGTGTGTCTGTGTGCATATCTGTGTGTGCATGTTTGTGCATGCATCTATGTGTGTGTGTGTGTGTGTGCATCTCTGTATACATACAAGGGTGTCTCTGTGTGTGCATGTGTGTGTCTGTGTGCATCTCTGTATGCATGTGTGTCTGTGTGCATCTCTGTGTGTGCATCTCTGTGTGCATGTGTGTCTGTGTGCATCTCTGTGTGCATGTGTGTCTGTGTGCATCTCTGTGTGTGCATCTCTGTGTGCATGTGTGTCTGTGTGCATCTCTGTGTGTGCATCTCTGTGTGCATGTGTGTCTGTGTGCATCTCTGTGTGTGCATGTGTACATGCAAGGGTGTCTCTGTGTGTGCATGTGTATATCTATGTGCATCGCTGAGTGTGTTTGTGTGTCTCTGTGCATCTGTGTGTGTGCATGTGTGTGTCTGTGTGCATGTGTGTGTGCATCTCTGTGTGCATGTGTGTGTGTGCGCATCTCTGTGTGCATGTGTACATGCAAGGGTGTCTCTGTGTGTGCATGAGTATGTGTCTGTGTGAATGTGTCTGTTGTGTGCACATGCATATGTGTGTGTGCCTGTGTGTGCAAGTTAAAGGCAGGCTGCTGCTCCTGCCTCTGCCAGGGCCCTGGTGGATGGGTTTGTAATGATGGTGGGGATGCTATTGGCATTTGGTGTGTGTAACCTGGATTATGAAGTAAAACCTTGATAAATGATGTTTATTATGTGACAAGCATGTCTGCATTGGGGACACGCTCTCTTGGCCCCTCATCCTGCCATCCTGGGTGTCTTCAGGGGTCCCCCCACCCCTGTTGTCTCTGAGTGTCACCAGCTCACAAAGAGATGAATTGCCTTCAGCTCAGTCCCAGTGACCAGCTGTGACGTTACCCTCCCGCCTGCCCTGTGTGGGCTGGTGGCTTGTTAGCATCACCGTTGTGATGATTATCGGTTGGCACTTACTGTGCTGCGTGCGCTTCTGGGCCTGTGTTGAGGTTTTACAGACAGAGCCATAGGAAGAACATGTGCTCTTCCCGTTCTGGGGCCAGAATCTGAAATCAGGGTGTCGGGGCTGTGCTCCCTCCGAGGGCTCCAGGAGAGGGTCCTTCCTGCCTCTTCAGCTTCTGGGGGCTCCTGGCCACATCCTTTCAATCTTCACGTGGGCCCGCCCCCTCATTCACGTGCCCACTTCCGGTTGATCACGGACCCCACCCCTGTACACACACCTACTCTCACGTGTTCATGTGGCCCCGCCCCATGTGATCATGAGACCCCCCTCTGTTCACATGACCACTCCCCTTCTTCAGGTGGCCATGCCCCCCATTCACATGACCACTCCCTCCTGCTGGCACAGCCACACCTCATGTTCACGTGACCGTGTTAATGTAAAAAAACATTCTAACCTGTAACGAATTTTTGTGAGTTTATTTGAGCCAAACTCTCAACAATTGCTGGGAAGCAGGATCTCAATATCTATAATAATAAAAGCATAATATGCAAATTGACTGAATGGCCAAATAGCAGAACGACCATCCTGACGACCATGCTATGACATGCATTGGCACCAGGCCAGCCAAGGTGGGTGCAATGCAATTGGTCAGGGGCCTGCCATCGCCCCACAATTGCCCTGCAGAGGGAGGCCCAGTCCACCAGCCAGCAGGGTGATCAATCGGGGGGCTCTGAGATTGCCCCGCAGAAAGGCCTAGGATACCTACTGGCCAGGGGGGCGATCGATTGGGGGAGGGCTCCATGATCGCCCCACAGAGGGAGGCCCAGGCCACGGGCCAGGGGGCAATCAATCGGGGGGACTCTGCGATCACCCCAAAGAGGGAGGCCACCCTCTGCAGGGCAATGGATGCGGGGGGGGGGGAACCTCCACAGAACCGGGGAACTAGGGTTGTGTGGCAGCAGGCGTGGGCAGTGCCAAGCCAAGGCGGGTGTGGGTGGGGGGTGGGGCCACAAGGGCACCAGCAGCCGAGGCTGCGAAGGCCTACCCTTGCACGAATTTTGTGCCTCAGGCCTCTAGGATTGGGATAATGCTACAGAGAATGGTCGTTTTTCACCTTGTTTTATAAATTACCATCAAAGGAGGAGACGTACGTGGGTCACGTGAAATCCATTGCTGGTAGATTAGGGAGGTGGGAGAAAGCAAAGAGGGGAAACCTCTGGGATTGGATAAAAAGTAAAATGATAGACACATGCTTCATTTACTTAGGTGGGTGCAGGATAGTTAACAGCCAACAATTAACATGATAACAAGAACAATGAGGGAATTTAAGGTCTTGACTCTGGGCCCTGGACCATTGGTTGTACCCTGAGTGGTTCAGAGAAGGGGAAGTTACAAGTTACCTGACATTTCACAGGTATGTTATCTCAGATGCAAAAAGACAATAGGTTCAGTTAAGAACTACCCACCATAGACCGCTTTTTATTATTTTTTTTATTGATTTCAGAAAGGAAGGGAGAGGGAGAGAGAAACATCAATGATGAGAGAGAATCATTGATTGGCTGCCTCCTGTAAGCCCCCCACTGGGGATCAAGCCCGCAACCCAGGCATGTGCCCTTGACCAGAATCGAACCAGGGACCCTTCAGTCCGCAGGCTGATGCTCTATCCACCGAGTCAAACAGGCTAAGGCTGCTTAAAAAGTTTAATTTCAGACCATCCTTTGTGGTTAATTTAGGTCTTAGAGTTTGCAAAACCATCATACCAGCCTTCCCTGAGCTTGTCAGGTTAGCATGTGGCCTTTTTTCATCCACAACTGCAACCCATGATCATACGATCACACCCATGGCCACATGACCACACCCCAGGTCCACACTCCCGTGTTCATGTGGTCCCTCCTCCATCCTCACAGGACCCCTCCTCCTTCCTTACCTAGCCCATCCTCTGTCTTCACCTGGTCCCTCCTCTGTGGTGGGGAGACCAGATGTCAAGCAAGGTGGCCAAGCAAGGTCCTGAGGGGGACACTTGAGTACCATCAAGGCCCCCAGAGGGAGGGCTGGAGTGTGTGGCTCCAGGTGGCAGTGGGCCTGTATCAGGGCGGGTGAGGGGAGAGAGCCAGCAGAGGAAGGTCGGACTGAGCCAGGAGGCCAGGGTCCTGTTCCCACCTCCCCTGCACACTCGCACATACACACTTGCTCCGTTTTGCTCCTCCCAGGACCAGTGGCCCTCCCCTTCCCCAATCCAGGCAGCAAGAGTTGAAACAGCCCCTTCCTGGAGGCAGGACTTCCCCTCCCCACTGCTGTCCCCGCCCCTGCTGTCACGTGAACTGGTCTCCCAGGCTGCACGGAGCCACCGCCCTTCCCACTGGGGCCAGCATTCGGAGCCTCTGTGTGTTTTCTCTGTTTAAGATTCTGAGTTGGTTGGTGTTTACGCCTGGAGGAAAGGACAAGCCCTGGTGAGAGGGCTGCTCGGGCCCCCTCCCGCCCTCCCCAGGCTCCAGAGCAAGGCCCCCTCAGGAGCGCCGGCCCCCACCATGGAATTAGGTACCTTGTGCCTCCGCCTGCATGTGTGCGCACGCGGGCTCCCCCTGCTCTTCTGCCGAAGATGGGTGGGCATGGGCCCCATGCCGCCGGGAAGAGGTGGCATTGGTGCCTGAGCAGCGCCTCCCAGTGACGTGTCAGTGCCCTGTGAACTCGCCACCAGAAGGGGACTTTGGGAAACCGTTCTATTTAGAACCTGGAGGTCAGGGTTTCTGTCCCTGAAGGGCACCCCTTTGGCTCCGGAAGGCTGGGCATGGCTGTCTCGGCTTTCCCGACTTAGGGGAGCAGGGCGAGTGCCGATGGGGTCCTCCCAGACACCCGTCCCCCAACCTGTGCTCAGTGTTCACCAGGTGCCAGGCACAGCCTCACAGCACCTGCCCCTCGGGTCTAATGTGAGTTAGGGATGACCACAGAGACAGGAGGCTCCCTGGGGCGGGGGTGGGGTGCCTCTGAGCTCTGTGGGTCCACCCCTAGTGACTGCCTGTCTTTGCAGGAGACATGGAGGACAGAGCTGCTGAGAGCTCCCCTGTTGGCCCCCGGACACCCCGCCCAGGCACCGTCCGCAGCGACCCATGGGTGCCCACCCACATGCCCAACCTGGCGTCCTGTGACGAGGCCGGGAGCATCCACTCTGCCATGGCCATCCTGCAGGACCTCCGCCAGCAAATCCAGGCGGGGCTGGATCTGGCCCAGGACCATCACCGCAGGGGAGGGCAGGAGCGCCGGCAGCTGGCAGGGAGGAGGCCCAAGGGCCACTGGAGTGCCCCGGACGTGCGGGTCTCCCTCAGCAAGAGTTCTCAAGGCCCGGCCAAGGGGGTGCACCGCTCCTCCTCAGAGTGGGCCGGGAGCCTCTCCGCTGGGCAGCACTGGGGTGCCTCGGCCAGGTGGGAGTCCTATCCACAGAGGACCTGGTCCCCCCAAGGACGGAACCCCACCTTCCAGAGGCCTGGGAGCCCCCCTGAGAGGCCCTGGAGTGCCTCGGCCGGGCAGAGGGCTGGGGCCCCCTGCAAAGACTGGGAGGCCTCTCCCCGAGGACGCTGGAGCCTACTGGAAAGGCCAAGCCCTACCACCCAGCGGCCCTGGAGCGCCTCCTTCGTGAAAAAGGCTGGCGCCCCGGTCCAGTGCAGAGCCCACCCCTGGCCCAGGCCCACCCAGAGCACCTCTCAGCTGGCACCTGGGCAGGAGAATGAGGCTCGGCTGCCGCCACCCTGCCCAAAGCCCCGGGGGTTCCTGGGCCACCCATACAGCCCCGCGTCCTTGCGGGAGTTAATGCGCCAGAAGGCCCTGGCGCGCCAGCAGCAGGTCCTGGAGGAGAAGGCCTCGGCCGTGCAGGCACGGGAGCTGCGGAGCCAGCGGCTGCAGGGTGTGTACAGGCAGCAGAGAGAGGCCGTGCGGGGCAGGGCCGGCCCCACCAAGGCCTTCCCCCTGGTCTCCCAGACGACCCCCAGCATCGTGACCTTCGTCCCACACTCAGCACCGTCCAGGGTAGGCACCGGGGTGCGGAGGGGGCGTGGACCAGCTCAGCCACGGCCTCCACCCCCAGGGCCCCGGGGCCTGTCTGCCCCCTCGGTGTGACCAGGCTCTGGAGGGATCCCGTTGACTGTACCAGCCCCTAAAGAGGATAGACCGAGGGGTCCAGCCTGAGACCCCTGGGGGCCGGGGCCAGTTCCGAGCCAAGCCAGGGTGTCAGGGTCTGGGTGAGACTCTGACTGCATCCGTCTCTGTTCCAGGGCCAGGACGCACCTGGGAGCGTGGGGTCGCCCGCGCTGCGGTGGAGCAAGGTGACCTCTGGCATGGTGCTGGGGGACCAGGAGGCCCCGGGCAGGTGGGTATCAGGTGGGGGGCTGCACCTCCTGGGCCCCGGGCCACACAGCCTGGCCATCTCACTGAGGTGAGCTCATACCACACCAGTGCATTTAGCGCTTTCACTGTGCAACCAGAACCTGTTACTTCCAAACCCTTCCATCACCCAGGAGAAACCCCACCCCATCAGCCCACCCTCCCCTGCACCCCATCTCTCCCTCCTGCGCGTTCACATGTTCTGGACATGAGCCTTTGTTCAGGCTTCTCTCGAAGAGCACATTCTCTAGGTCTGTCCCTGCCATATCGTGGTCAGGACTGCCTGCCTTTTCAAGGCTTCATACTGTTCCACTGGGAGGTGGACCAGGTTTGGTTTCCCATCAGTGGACACTGGGGTGTGTCCACCTCTGGCTGCTGTGGAAACTGGACTGGGAACATGGTGTGCGTCTCGGACCCGGCTCTCAGGCCTGTGTGTGGACCCAGAGTGGGGCTGCTGGGCCACCGGGTCGCCCCACACTGGCCTTCTGAGGAACTGCCACGTTCTCCACAGCGGCCGCGCCCATCTGTTCCGCCCGGTCAGTCCGCCAGCAGCACCCAGGGTTCCCGTCTCCACGTCCTCGCGGCTGCTTTTCCTTGTTTTGTTCACAGCAGCGGTCCTGGGGGTGAGGTGGGACCTCACGTGCTTTCCTTTGCATTTCCCGGTGACCTGGGCACTGAGCATCTTCTCATGTGCTCGTCGGTCGCTTCTGTCTTCAGAGGAGGGACCGCTCTGTCCTTGGCCTGCGTTTTGGTGGGGCTATTTGGGTTTCTGGCTGAGCTGCAGGAGCTCTCTCTGCAGTCTGGTCCTAACCCTGTGGCGGCATGGCCTCTAAGTCCCCGCTCGTGCCCTCGCTGCTTCTGTCTCTCTGTTGGTTGTGTCCTTTGATGCGTGGAGGCTTTTCACTTCGAAGCAGCCAATTTATCTGTCTCTTGTCTGTGTTTTTGGCGGCATATCTAAGAAACCGCCGCTGGCTGTCCTCGCTCTAACGGTGGCGGGCGGGCATGTGGCTGCTCCATACCAGCCCCCAGCAAACATGGACCCTGTGAGCACCCCCTGGGTCTGCCCCAGAAGCACCACCACATTCAGCACCTGCACACACGTGTTTCACACACATATGTTTCACACTCACCACTGGACATGTACAGGCAGCAGAGGAAGGCCGTGCTGGGCCTCCCTGACCCTCGCACCCTCTGTCCCCACAGCTTCTGCCTGTGTCTGGACAGAGCCTTGAACCATGAGCCTCTGGAGACAGGAGGCCCCCAGGAAGGCTGGGCGGGTGCTCCCCTGCCGACATCCGCTGGCTCCCCTGCGGGTCCCCGAAAACTCCAGGACCTAACTGCCCACCCCCCACGCCCGGGGCTGTGCATCTACCTGGGCCCCGAGGAGGCCGAGCGCCTGGGCACGCGGGGCCCCCTGCACTTCCGGTACAAGCATGCCCGGTTGCAGGCCCTGGAGACCATGGCCAACGTCCTGAAGCAGCGCATCGACCTCCTGACTGCCAATCTGCTTGGGGCCGATGCAGCGGACACTCTGGAGGACCTGCCCTCGAACCCACCATCCTCGCGCCCCAGCACCCACAGTGCCAGCCTGCCCCTGAGCCTTGGCACCCCCAAGCCCGTGGTGCCAGCCTGTCCCCAAGCCTTGGTGCCCGATGCAGGCAGAGGGTCTCCCTGGGGCTGGGCAGACGTGCGGGCCAGGCTGCTTCTCTCTCCCTCCTGCTTGCCTGACGGAGAGACGCTGCTGTGGAGTCCTGGCTGGGAGCAGCGGAGGAGCGTGAGCCCCGGGGGCCACCTGGCCTACTCGCCACCAGGTAAGCCCACGTGCCCCCAGCTAAGACCCGCACGCAGGCCATGCTGACCACAGCCCTGGCGGCGGCCGAGGGAGCCCCCTCTTTCCCTGCCCTCAGTTTCTCCCGAAGTGGGGATATGTTGGCAATAGCACAGCTGCTGTCACCGAGAAGGTGGTGTAGGTGACGTCCTGGCAATGGGATTGGCATATAGTTTCCCGTCAGCTGCACTGTTGCAGTGGCTCTGGCTGGAGGAGGGGTGAGGCCTGGTCCTGAGGCTTGTGTGTCTGTCACCTCCCTGCCCTGTTCCCTAAGCCAAAGCCAGGCCAGAAAGAGAAGGGGGCACTGGAGACAGGCTGCTGCCTCCTGCCGTGGGCGGGCGCCCTCCCCTCTCCCCTCTCCCCTCTCCCCCTCCTTCCCCATTCCCGCCTCCCTCCCTCCCCACCGACCTCGCTCCCCTCCTCCCCTGGTGCCCACACCTGGAAAGTGACATCCTGGTGCCCATGTCTCCAAAGGATCCATGGAGGATGGATGTTTGAAGCTGGACCGGAGGCTGGCTAGAGACATGGCTTCCGCCCAGGCCCTTGGCCCCTTGGCAGGGAGGTAAGCCCATGATCAGCCTCGAGTCCGGCCGTGCTGTGAGCCATGGGCTGCCTCTGCCTCTCACGCCCCCGGGGCAGGGCCCCCGCTGGCCAAGGCCTGGCAGGGTGGCCACACAGCCCCTGACACACCTGCAGCTCTGAGGCTGGCCGGGCAGTGGTCCTGCCACCTCTGTGGCCTGACCCAGGGCCTGCAGTGAGGACCAGCCCCGATGCACATCCCCCTCCCCCATGCTCCCCGCATGGTTCCCGGCCCAGGGGACAGTCAGCCACACTCTCCTGTGTCCCTGGTATGGTTGGCAGGCTGATTGTCCAGGGGACACTGAGGCAGGGGCACCTGCATCCAGGTTCCACATCCACGTCTGAGTCCTCACGACCAGCCGGCCACAGTCCCTGCACCTCTAGTACCTTCCACCCCCAGCAGTGTCTCAGCCTTCTCTGGCGGCCACTTCATGCAGGTCCCTTATAGGGGACCCTGGGTCCAGTAGCAGAAGAGACTGGCCTAGGCTGGGGTACTGAGGGCCCCTGCCTGCCCCACCTGCCATCCAGCCAGTCCAGCCTGGGCCTAGTTTTGGGGACCTCCTGCAGTCCCCACCCTCACCCCAGGACCACCCCCTGAACCTGGGCCATCCTCCCCCAGTAGCCCTGTCCCTGCTCTGTGTGCCCCCAGCCCTCTCAGCCCCAACTCCCCCACACCAGGAGGGGTGTCCTTCCTGCCGCCCCCCCTCTGCCCGAGCATCTTTGGGGCAGCTGCTTCCTTGACAATGTAACCTTTCCGGGCACTGTGGCCTCTCATCGTCTGGGGTTCAGGCACATGCTCAGCCCCCTCAAGGACTCCCTGTGCAGCTCCAAGAGCTATTCCTTTAGCCCATCGCCCCCCCCCCCCAACCTACCCAGCATTTCCTGACACCAAAGTGGGTGCGGGCCCCCTACATCCTTCTCAGGGACCAGCAGTGCCCTCCTGATCCCCAACCCTGCCCAGTCCTCCTTCCTGGCACACTGCATGGCCTGGAGGTTCTTGGGCATCTCCCGCCCCCTCACCCTCTGTCCTGAGACTGAAGTGCCCTGGGCAGTGGTCTCCAGCCTCCCCTTCCCCTCCTGTCCCTTCCCCTCCCCTCCCCTCCCCTCCCCTCTATGGATATTCCCTGCTAGTGCACCTCCCCTGCCTATCACCCCCAGGAATCCCCACCCACCCTGCCTTCCTAAAGCCCCCTTAGCTTCGCCAGTGGGGGGCTGTTTGGTCCTTTGGGGTGAGTCTTGCCCCCTTCCCTACCTACCCAAGCCCAGCCTCAGCCTGGTCAGTGGAATTGGAATTCCTACCAGAAGGGGGCAGCATTGGGCTGGACGTCTGTCTTCCCAGCACACACCTGCTCCCCTCTTGTCCTTCAGAAGGGGGTGGGGGCGGGGGATCCTGAGAGGTCAGTGTGGGAGCCTGGCTCCAAGGAGGCCACCTGCATCTGCACATCAAGGCAGACGGCCAGCAAGGCCGTGGGCTTGTCCCCGGCCCACAGCCTTCCCACCTGAGCATGTGCCCCCCCCTCCCCCAACCAGGTCCCACAGGCAGAAGTGAGTCATCCACTAGTCTGCCCAGTGGCCCATGCCTGCCCCACCTCCCATCCAGCTGGGATCACAGTCCAGGGCTTGCCAGCCCGAGGGCATTCAGGACTGGTGCCGGCTGTCCCCTCTAAGCCAGCCTCCAGGCTGCAGCTTCCATGGCCAGGCCCCGTCACCTCTCCTGCTGCCCACATCCAGGGCTGAAGGTCACCGCTTCCCCTGAGGCCAGTTTCTGGACCGTTGGGGCCCCTGGGTCACAGGAGACAACCTCCATTTTACAGATGGGAAAACTGAGGCTCAGAGAGAGGGATTTGCCCAGATCACATGGCTCATGGGAGGGCAAGCCAAGATTCAGAGCAGGGCTTGGCCTCAGGAGCCCATTCTCTAGCCCACGGGCCTCCCGAATCTGACCCTCAGTAGGCGGTGTTCTTGCAAGTCCTCCGGGGACTCTGGTGCCACTGAATTCGAGGACCACTGTCCGGGTTCCCGATGCCAGCAGAGCTCTCAGACTCGTGCCGAGTCCATCCCAGGGTCTATCCCAGGGGTCAGCAAGCCACAGCCCCCCGGCCCACTCCTGTGCTTGTAACGAAAGTTTTATTGGCACATGGCAATCAGAGGGCTGCTTTCACGCTCCAGGGCAGGGCTGAGTCCTCCCACAGAGATGGGGCCTGTGTGGCCGCAGAGCGAACGCCGTTCACTCCTCTACGGGGAGTGCCTGCTGCCCTGCCCTGGAGCGTGAGGGAGGCCCTGGCTGCATCGCCGCTGGCCATTCGGGCCTCCCAGGAGTTGAGCCTCTGCGGGGCTGGCTCCTTCCTGCCACCGTCAGGAGGGTCCTCTCGGGAGCCAGCACCCTAAGTTTAGAATGGGAAGGAGGGAGTGAGAGGGAGCCTGGAGAGGACCCTGCAATGCCCTATCTCCCCCCCCCACCCCCCGTTCATGGCCCTGCGCCCCCAGAGTGCCCCCTCCAGCAGCCCCAGGTCACCCGGGAATCAGTCACTGGGCCCATCCGTTGCCTCCTCAGCATCTGGGCTCAGCCCCAGGGCTGCTTGCTCTTTCTGGAACACTCTTCCATGTCACCTCCCCTGCACGTCCATGGGTGGGATGGGGCACAGGTCACACTGACAGCAGCTGCCACACAGCAGGTGCATACAAACACCTGTGCCTCGGGCCCTGAGGGCTGATAGAGAGGGCCAAGCCCCACCTGTCCCCATGGCCACAGGTGGGTGTAGCCAGCATCTTCAGCCACTGCCTGGTGGACATGTGCCAGGAAGTACAGGTCCCTCATGGAGGCACAGGCTCAGCACCCAGGGCAGTGGTGGCCTGCGGCCAAGGGCACTTGGACCCCAGCCCAGTGCCCACAGTGACGTAGAGGCCTGCACTCCTGCGGGGTGCTGGGCCCCTGGGGCTGAGAGCGGAGCCCTAGTTACTGCTTCTCAGAGGAGACCCCACCAAGCAGAGAGTGTCAGCACCTACAGGCCCACCCGCTCACTCCGCCCTCCTGGCCCTGTGGTCACAGGCCTGTCCTGGACACGGCATGAGTCTGAGAGCTCTGCTGGCATCGGGAACCCGACACCCCCCCCCCCCCACCCGCCCAGCCCTGCCAGCTGCCTCCTACCTATCCCACCTACTCACATGCGTGTTTGCATGTCCCCAGCTCACTCGAGGTGCCAGCCCCTCCGGACCCCACCGGTGGCTCCCTGTGGCTGGAGGAGATGCCGTCAGCCAGAGGGGCAGGCTTGGTCACGCCCTGGGCCCTGCAGAGCTGCGGTAAGGGCGAGCCTCCGGACAGGCCCTGGGCTGGCTGGTTGGGTGGCCGGGGAGGTCCTTCGGGGACCCCCTCCACGGCCTGCCGCTCCGGCGAGGTCCTGCGTGTGTAGAGACCCTTTTCTAAGTGGAGAGCATCCATGTTCAGTATTAAAGTGTTTGGAGGCTTTTGGGACCCAGCGGCCTCTGTGCTCTGTTGTGACTGATCCTGGCTTCGAGGGACTTGTATCAGCCACACGTGGTGGGGGCGGGACGTGGGGTGGTGTCTGGGTGGGCAGTGCCGCCTGGTGAGGGTGTGAGACCAGAGCCAGGAGCAGAGAGGGGCCTCCCAACACCCCACAGGGAGGGCCGTCAGTCACTGAAAGGACAAAACACCTGAACTGTGGACCGCAAATCGGGTCTGGAAGGTGCGAGCCTTTGCACTGACTCATTCCCTGAAGGAATATTCGATGGGTGGCGTGGGTGTCAGGACAAGGACAGGCAGAGCGGGTGTGGCCAGCCCTTTCTGCAGAGCTGCCCCTCCACAGGTGCCCACAGAGGGTGGGTCGCAGACCTCCCGAGGAAGGAGAGACCTGGGTGAAGGCTGCCCCTCCCCAGCCCACGGGGGCCTCAGGGCCCCACCCACACCTGCTGGGCTTCCAGGGAAAGGACAGGGCAGAGCTGCCCACCTACCTGAAAACGACCTCCTAGGCCTCTGAGGTCTGTCGGGGCTGAGCTGTCGCCGGGGCCTGGCAGCATCCACAGGCTGACCCTAGGCAGCCAGGTTGCCAGGGCTTCTAGAACAACCAGCACTGCTCCCTGCCCTGCCTCTCCAGAGGTGGGAGCAGGTTGGGCCGTGGTCTTACCCGTCTCTCCTACAATTCTCTGGCAGAGTCTCTATCCTGGGGCCACAGGCAGCCCAGGAGTCATTTGAAATCAGGGTGGCTCCTGCCTGAGTGGCTGAGGGCAGGGCTCAGGTAGCCAGAACCAGCAGTGAACACAACCCAGAGGCCTGCACTGGGCTCCCGTCAGACACCTCCTCCAGGGAGCCTTTCAGATAACACTTGGGTCACTCACCCGCCGTCGCCTGCTCTGTGGGCATCAAACTCCTGCTTGTGCGCCTGTCTGCATGGCTCATCTCCCACCACCTCCATGGCCGCGTGGGGTTCAGACCCAGCTTCAAGTCGGCCAGCTCCCGTTTTTACCAATGGAAGCAGTGCCATCCAACAGAACCTTCTGGACTCACAGGCCTCGGCCAGCGCTGCCCAACAGAACTTACTTTCTAACGACATCATCCAACAGAACCTTCTGGAATGAGGGAAATGGTCTAAATGGTGGGCTCTTCAATAGGGCAGCCGGCAGCCACCAGCCACCTGTGGCTCTGTAGCCATTAAAGAATTTTGCACACAGATCAGCATGGTGGCTGCAGCCGCGGCCGCCATGAGGGACAGCACAGCCCTGACTTCAGACACAGGGCTCCCCCAGACAGACAGGAACGGCGTCAGCTGCACTGGTTGGGGGCCAACTCCGTCAGTGAGAGCACCGTCATCCTCGTCACCATCACCATCCTCACCAGCGATCCTAACGGCACTTACTGACCCTCCCACTGGATCCTCGCTTCCAGGTGCTCTAGGGCAGCTCCTCACCAATCGTCTCCAGAGGACTTGGGGAGCGAGGCAGGGTCATCCTCTGCTCAGTGGGGTGACTCTGAAAGTCTCGGGGGCTGCCATCTGCTTGGCCACCCAGGGCCAGGCCAGGCCAGGCCAGGGATAGCTTGCTTTCTCCCAGATCACAGCCCCGAGCTCCCTGGGGACCAGACGTGACCAGGAACTCCCCTCCTCGGGCTGCGGGGCCAGGACCTGAGGAGAGCCCGCGGGAGCCTGGGCAGCAGCCAGGGTGAGGGACCGGCGCCTCCTCTCACTCAGCCGCTCAGGGACACAGCAGAGCAGGGGATTTTCCTCACGAGGGACTTGGCTCAGGACACACTTCCAGCCAGTTCCTGAAAGTGTCTTCGTTCCCAAGGAGATTGGTTCACACGAAGTAGGAGGGGGGGCCCGAGCATCGCCCCACGTGCTCCACGCACGCCAGGGGGCCAGAGCCCCGGCTTCCAGTCCAGGCTGGTGCCTCAGTTTCTCAGCTGCCATGGAAACACCTGGAACTGGATCAGCTCTCGTTCACAGCTCTCCGACCACTTGCTCTAACCGAGGAGAGCAGAGCCGCTCCGTCAGGGAAGGAGAGGGTGGGCAAGGATGCTCTCCTCTCGGCACAGGCGCCAGCGATGACTGAGGAGCTCGACGGAGAGTCCCAGGAAGGCTCTGCTGTCCTCAGACCAGGGCCCAAGCCCCACGGGAAGCCGAGTCCTCCGTAGCCCCTGCCAGCTCTCCCCAGGGCCCAGGACAGGAGACAGGGGCTGGGGGAGGAAGCAGCACACAGGCTGCCCCCAGGGGCCGGGTCCGCAGGGCTGGGGGGAGTAGGAGCAGGCAGGGCTGGGGCTGGACCCGGAAGCCACCGAGGAAAGAGCAGCCTCCACTGCCTCGGGGACTCCCTCACCCGGGGGAGGCGGCAGTTTCCACGCTCATGCTCCAGAGGAAGCCCAGCGACCCGACCTGGGCGCCCGGCCATGGCCACCCTGCACTGTGACAGCAGCCACCACAGCTGAGCCTGCATTACCCCTCCCCCACAGGCAGCAGGAAACTCCGCTCCCCATGGAGGCTCTGAGGGGCTGGTGGTTTGGTCCAGGCCACCCGCAAACACATGACAAGTGAGGCCTGCCTGGTGGCACCATGCCTGTCCCCTCTGCAGGGTCGTGGCTGGGGGTGGGGGTGGGAGAGCATGGCCGGGTCAGGCCAACGAGCCCCTGGGCATCGAGGGGAGGCAGCAGCGTCTGTCCCCTCCTCTGGCTGCGGCCTCTCCCACCCTCCCTGGACGTGGGGGGAAGGGACTGGACTCTTCCCTGCAAATCGGAGCGAGAGGCTGAGCCGGATGCTGAGCTGGACGAGAGGCCCAGGCGCTCAGCTGTTCCCCCTGTGCTTGCAGGTCAGCAGGAGCCTGGCAGGCCACGTGCGGGGCACTTCTCAGACCTCCAGCAGAAGTCCCTGAGCTTTCTCCAGGCACTGAAGGTGTGTCCCACCCCCGCTGTGTCCCTTTAGGCCTTTTCTGTTTGAAGTGAGCGGGGCGCAGCCTTTGCCCCCCAAAAGCTGAGCAGAAGAGGCCCTGGAGCGGGAACTGCAGGAATCACAGCGGCAGCCTCCGGGCGGGGAGGCTGGGAGGGAGGAAGGAGAGGCCGACAGTCAGACTGGCCCAGGACACCCAGGGCACGGGGACCTGGGGGAAGGATCCCTGCCAAGACTGGGGTCCTTTGGGGGCCCCTCCTATTCCCAGAGGTGGCACCCCCTGTCCTCTCGCCAAAGAGCAGGGGGCGGAGGAGGGGGGGCCGCAGGCTGGGGCCAGGGACCTGAGGCTGGGCCCTCCCTGCAGCTGGACCAGCAGAAGCAGGAGCAGGCCCTGGCCCTTCTGCGGCAGCGGGCGGAACTGGAGGTCTGGGAGACCCAGAAGGCCCTAGACGAGCTGCTCTCCAAACACCGGCTGGCGGTGAGCCTGGCCCTGCCCCATGCCTGCCCCTCTGAGCCTGCATGTTCAGCCCCAGCAGACAGGCAGCGCTGGTGGTCAAGGTGGTGCAGAGAGCACCCCCAGGGTCGGCAGGGTGAGGACCAGGGTGAGGACCAGGAGGGTGATGTCATGATCTGGTCGGACGGGACGAGCCCTCTCAGAAGTGGCTCTTCTCCGTGTCTGGGGACTGTTGGTGGATGTTCTTATGCAGACATTTAGGGAGGCATTCCCAAGAGAGCAGCCAGGTGTGTCTGTGCGCACGTGTCTGTGTGTACATGTGTCTGTGTGCACGCACACGCACTCACGCACATGCCCTCAGACCTACAAGCACACACACACCTGGCCCATTTCCCTTTCTCTCTCCCCCTCTTCCTGCTTCTGGCATCGCACCTGCTGGGTGACTGCCGTTCCCTGGGAGCCTTCCAAAGCCACCCTGGCTGTCCACCCCCCACACTGTGGGAGGCCCATCCCCCACCTGACTGTGTCTGCTGGAAACCTGCCACCCTTCCCCCATCCAGCCCCCTTCCAGGCACCTGGCCAGGCCCATTGGCTGTGAGGTTGCCCTTAATCCTCCACACACACCTGTCCTCACAGAGGCGGATGGAGAAGCGCGAGACCCAGGCCAGGCCAGGAGCAGCACCAGAGCTGGAGGGGCTGCGGCTGTGGGCGGGCCCGGATCCGAAGACCTCCTGGAGCGCTGTGACGGCCAGATCCAGGTGCGTCCAAGGCCGGGATGGTGGCGCCCGCCCAATGTGGAAGGTGAGGTGGGGGGGTCTTGGGCAGGCGAGGTACTGGTGCTGCTGGAGGGAGTCCCCAGCGCCTCCTCACCTGGCAGGTCCCAGCCGTCCCTGGGCAGAGACGCTGCTGCGCCCTCCCGGGGCCCTGAGGAAGGACAGGAGAGGCCGGCCGGCCAGTCAGCCTATGCAGGTGAGAGTCCTCAAAACCAGCCACTCTCCACGTGCTTGCCCATGCTCCCTGTGTGGACCCGAGGGGAAACAGAGTCAGGCACACACTGGAGAGGCCCAGAGAGATGGAGTGACTTGCCTGAGGCCACACAGGAAGGATGGAGCCGGGATTTAAACCTTAGTTCATCTGATGCCAGAACCACGATTGGGCCCGGGCACCACTGCTCCTGCTTGTGGGCGCAAGCTCGACACCCCTGGGGCTTGGTGTGACTGGCAGAAGCCAGCAGGCGGGCTCGGGGGGCACCGTTATCCATGTCTCTCTGTCCCTCGCTCTAGAGCTGACTTCCTCTCTGGCATCATGTTCCTGCTGCTTGAAGGACCACCTTTACCATTTCGGGGGCGCTGTTCGCTGGGGACCCTATCTTTTAGCCTCTGTGTGCTCTGACCCAGATTGTGAGGTTCTGAGCCTGGCAGGTGGGGACGGACGTGCTCCTCAGCGTCTGGTCCTCTGGTGCTTCATTCCCGGCACCAGGGTTTCCCGCGGGCACCAGCAATGGCTTCGAGACGAGGGGACAGGCAACAGCCTCCAGGCCTCTCCCCTCCCAGACCCTCAGCCCACCAGGCCTGGCTGCATCGGTCTCTCCAGACTCGCAGCTCCACTCCTCTCCCAGGTGTCCGGGGCTCTGCCTCAGTTTCCCTCCCCGCGCTGCAGCAAGAGCCTCTTGGGCAGGCAGCTGTGACAACCAGAGGTCTCACCTGCCTGGCTTTTTGTCTCAGGGATGACCATACAGTGTTGCTGATATGTCTGGAAAATGTTCTTTCATATGTGTGTGTATGAACATGTAAACGTGTCTGGGAACGTGTGTCTGTCTGTATGCATCTGCATGCATACTTTTTTGTTTATTTGTTAAGTTTTTTCTCAGTGGAACATTAAATCCACACTCCAATCCCCTTGGCCCTCTCCTGGCAGAGGCCGGGTCCTCGTATGATCTTCTTAGAAGCACAGGGTCCGTTTTCCATCACACCCAGCACCGAAGGCGGCCAGCGGCGTCAGTGGCCAGACCTGCCTCAGCCGGGAGTGTGGGCTCTGCTGTCACCCCACCTGCTGGTGCTGTATCTCAAAAGGGCCATTCTTTCTCTCTGGGCCTCCTTCTCCCCATCTGTGGAAGTGGAGCATCTGGGCCCAAGCACCCCAAGCCCCTCTACCTGGGTCTGGGTTTCTGCAGGGTCAGTGGGTTCACACACCAGAACTTCATGTCAGGCAGTGACAGCGATTCCTTTGGCCTCGTGGTTGGTGGGCAGCTGTGTGTACGGGGGGCATCACGTTGCTGCCGACATCCCACCTCTCGGGCCGTCCTGTAGGAGCAGCCCCGGAGCCCCTCCGTGGCCCAGCCCTGCCGCTTTCTCTCTGCCCTCAGCGTCCCTGCAGGAGCCGGAGCCAGGACACGCCCCATCCCCGTTGCCCCTGGCCAGGCTCTACCCTTGGGACCACCCTGTTCACCAGGTACAGGGAGACACCCCAGGGGAAGAGCATAGGAGTGGGGTGCAGGGGAGGCACTGGCGGCCAATGGTAGACTCCAATCCTCCCTCAGCTGCCTCTCTGGGGCCTGCACACAGGGTTCTCCACGGGGGCCCTTGCTTGGAGGAGGCTCTCCCTGCCATGGCATCCCCCACCCTTCCAGCTGACATCGCCCAGGCCCCTTCCTCCCACCCGGGGTGGGGGTGAGAGCAGGCACCTTGGGCAGGGCTGGCCCCACTGCCCAGGCTGCACACTGCAGAGTCGGTGGCCGGGCTCTCAGACCCTCTGGAGCACAAACAGGGACCTGGACTGGGTCAGGACTGGGCAGGTGATAAGACCCCAGCTGCCCTCAGAGTTCACAGTTTGGGGGACAGTCCAGGAGGGCTTCCTGGAGCTGTTGGCCTGCTCCCCTGGTCTGAGCTCCATTCCTGTTGGGAGAGGCCGGTCAGGGAGCAGCCAGGAAGCTAGACAGGCAGCGATGAGGCCTCCTGCTCAGTCTGCCCCACCCCAGGGGAGCCAGGCCCGGAGCTCTCGCTGCTTCCTGCTCCAGGTGCCGGGGCAGAGCCCGTGGGAGGAAGAGCTGCTGCACCTGGACGAGGAGGCCGTGCAGGGGAAGCTGCGCTGCGAGCCAGCCTGGCTAGAGTGTCAGAGGTGAGCCTGCGCTTAGCCCCCCCGGCTCCAGCGTCAAAACCACCCCAGCTCACTCTCTGAGGTGACCTCTGCCTACTTTCCCGTCTGTCTTCCCGGCTGTTGCTGAGAGACATGAGCACGTGGCTGCTTAAGCAGCATCAGCGTCAGCAGCACAGACTGTGGCCTGAGTGTTCACTTAAAAGTCAGGACACTTGTCCGTGTCCCTTCGTAACTGCTCCACGTCCAGGGCGCCCAGCACAGAGAGCTAACCGGTTCCTTCACCAGCCCCACAGCAGGGCCTTCCGACAGGAAGTGCTCACCCAGGACATAACTTCCTTACAGTGAATCCTAGCAGTGGGAACGCACTTTTTCAGCTTCTCGATGTTGCCACATTGGTCCCCAAAGAGGTTTCCCAGCTGAGAACCTCACTTCCGTGCAAGAGGGTCCGGGCTGTGGGCGTCCTAGGCCACACCCACCCCTTCCCCACAAGCCCTGGGCTGGGCTGGGCCCCAGGTGCTTCATCTCAGGCACAAAAGGGGTTGTGAGGGGGTGTGGGAACAGTGAGTTTGGCTGGGGCCACCCCCAGGCTCCCCAGCAGCCCACCCATGGCTCCTCCTGCTTGTGCCCTGCTGTGGGGAGGATGGGGGGGAGGCAGGCGGGGCGGGGGGCGGGGCCAGGTGCACCTGGCTGGCCAGGGCTGGCCGTGCCTGGTTTTCACATTCATGTGCCAAGCTTGAGGGTGTCCCTCTTGCCACCACCCAGGTGTCCAGGCAGCCAGGGCAGTGAGGCCGCGCTGGTCTTGGCCGAGAAGCAGCCGCACGGCCTTAGCAGCCTTGAGCAGGGGCAGGTAAGGCCGCCTGACCTGGGCGTGGGCAGGTGGTGAACACAAAGTGGTCATGTGACCACAGCTGGAGAATTCCTGAATTCCCGAGCCCTCGCCACACCCCAGGCTGCCCACCTTCTCATCTCTGCCCTCGATGGCCTGTCTGGACTGGGGAGGTGGAGGGCAGGTATGAGGCAATTCCGGGGGCGGGGGAGGGGGGGACAGGAAGAGACCCGGGCAGAAAAATGCAAGACACACTATCTGTAGGCACGGCTCGGCCCGGGAACCGTGAAGAGGGCTTAGAGGGTCCAGGTATCACATGGCAATGAGGGGGCCCACGGAACAGGCCTTGCCAAGGGCTGGCTGCAGTCTCCCACCTGAGAGGCAGCCTGGCTGGAGGGCCCGGGGCCACTCCCACACCAGGAATCCTGTGCTGCAGGTGGAGACCGGGGGAGGGGGGTGTGGAGGCAGGGGTCATGACCCCTGGGGCCTGGGATGCCACCTCCCAGGGTCCGAGCCTGGGCAAGGCCGCTCTGCTGAGGTGTGTGCTCTCAGAGACAGCGGGGTCCGAGGTCAGTGGGGACCATGTAACCAAAGGACGAATTTAGTGGTGGGTGCCATGCCCAGACCTAGTGGAAGAGCTGCACAGGAAGGACAGGGGTGCAGCCAGCCTTGGGTGACACGGGGACGAGCACCCCCTCTTCCCTCCTGCTTCCTGCTGGAGCCTACTGTTGGCAAAGCCAAGGGGAGCCAGTGCACGGGGAGGAGAAGGCAGGGCGTCAGGAGAGGCGAAGGGAGCCCCCCACCAGTGCCCGAGTCGGTTCATCGGCGGCTCCTTTTCCACGTGCGCCTTTGTGCCGGGTCGGGTACGGCTGACTTCTCCTCCTCTGCCTGTTCAGAGGGAAACCCGATTCCCGGACAACAGTCGCCTGCTCTCGTGCCAGGAGAGGACACTGCTCCTGCGGCACCACCGACACATCCTCTCGGTGCAGAGGGCCGTGACCCGTCTGCAGCAGGAGCTCCTGGCCACGGCCCAGCTGCTACAGGTGGGCGCTCGCACCTGGGCTGGAGGCTCAGTTGTGGGCAGGAGATGCTTGTCACCAGGGCTTCGTGGGATGAGCAAGTCCCTTGTAAAAACATCCGGGGAGGACAGGAACTCTGGGGGGTACAGATGGAGGGCAGGGGGGTGGCTGCTGACTCGGGGCCCCAAGGTGGTCTCCTGGGCAAGGTGGCCCTGGCCAGGCCCTGGAGGAGGAGACGGTCATGGGAGAGGACCTGAGGCCAGAAGAAGCACGTGGTCTGGAGCTCCTTGGAGAGGCCAGGCCCGTGGGGGACCCTGAGCAACAGGGCACCCCTGGCCCAGCAGCCTGAACCTGGCTGCTGTCTCATGCAGGAGGCTGCGGACCTGGGTGGGTGGGTGGGTGGCTGTTCTCTGTAAGCTGGGAATGCTGCAGGGGGATGGAATGAGCTGGGCTCCATGATGCATCTGGTGAGGGTTAGCAGGTGCATGGTGGGACGGTCACCAGGCAGGTGTGCTGCCTGACCGCGGCCAGCCCGTAGGAAGGGCACCCAGGACAGCTGACACAGACGAGGGTGTGGGCCCAGCTAGTCATGCTCTGGCCTGGTGTCTGCACCATTAGCACTGGGGCTCAGGCTCCTGTGAGGGTGTGCGCACGGTTTCAGCCAGGTGCCTACTCAGGTGAGCACTCCGTCCACACTTTCCGAAGAGGAGATGGACCAGGGGTGTCCTCGCCGGCTCACCCTCTGCTGTTTCTCCCAGGGTTCCAGCCCTGAAGCCAAGGTCCCCTGGGAGTGGGGCTCTGAGAAAAGCCAGCAGCCAGAGGGGCCTGCGCAGGGCTCATCATGCTCCCCAACACCACTCAGGCCCTGCAGCCCCTCCAGCCACGGCCCCTGGAGGAGCCCTGAGAGCCCGGGAGTTCCCCTGTGAGTCGTCATGGGCAGCCCTGGCCCTGTGCTCGCCCTCTCCTCTCTCCGGGAGCTCTTTCCAAATAAACCTCACTAGGACTGATCTAAACTCACGTCACCATCACACTCCAGTCCTGGGTCCTGGAAATCCCTGGGCTGACTACCCTCATGGGCCATGGGCTTGCTTGTAGGGCTGGGTGGGCAGAAGATGGCCCACGGACCCCAGCCCTGTCCACACCCCGATGTGAGTGTGATCCTGGGAGATGCTCAGGGGGACCTGGAGGAGGAGCAGCTGTAGCAGGTGCCTGGAAGACAGGGAGCGTAAGTAACCCCAAGCTGCCCGCAGAGAATGGCAGAATGTCTGAAGCTGGCCTGCCTGCAGGCATTGCCCTAAACCAGGAGTCAGGACAACAGCCACCTCCTTGCGGCTGCGATGGGGGCCACTTTGTGCTGGCATCAGTGTGCCAAGGGCATGGCAGCCTGTGTGGCGTCCAGGCCTCCAACCCATGGTGCCTCCCAGAGCTCAGTGGGCCCAGCTAGTGCACACAGGGCCACACCCCGTGCCAGCGGTCAGTCTCCACACAGGAGTCTTGATAGAGCACGGCTCTGGGCCAGGGGATAGATGGACATCTCCCCCCACCACACCCAGCACTGTGCCCCGTGCCCTGTCACCCCTCAGCAGTGGCCCCATTGGGGGCAATGCTCTGTGCATGGGGGTGTTGGGTGGGGAGGGGCCAGGGCCTGTCTTTCCTTGCCTGTGCACTGGCCACTTGGCCACCAATCACAGCTGCCCCTGGATGTGCTGCGAGTTCCGCATGTGGAGAGTTGTGGCCAGGCTGGGCACTGCAGAGGGCGAGGCCTGGGCAGGCAGTCACACCCTCTGCACTGCTTTGCAGCCCTGTCCCTAAGCAGGATAGGACACCCCCCAGAGAAACTTCAGCTTCGGACGTCCACCTGTGGCCCCTAAGGCCAGCCTGGGGAGAGGAGACGTCCATGGCCGATGGCTGGGTGGACGCCCAGGAAGGGCTGGTGGAGAGCGGCAGCCAAATGGGCCAAGGTAACTGCGGGGCGGGGGGCGAGGGGAGAGGGATAGCAGTAGTCAGAGGACAGACAGTCACTCTGGCCAGTGCCGGCTGGTCTCTGCTCAAGACACTGTGCCTGGGTGTCGCCCATCAGTCATGGTAGCCCTGGGTTTTTCTGTGTGGCCCACGATGCCTCGGCCTTCACCAGGGGCCGTGACCACAGGGCAATAATCACGTTGGCAGAGGTTCCAAGACCTGGGCTTTAGCCAAATAGCTCCCGTCCCTAAGGCTGGTGGCCTAGGACCTCCGTACCTTGGTGACCCACAATCGCCAGGCCAGGATGGAAGGAAGGTTAGGAAGGTGGTGATGGACAGATGTGAGTCCCTCCTGTGGGCCCCCGTGTCCCCACTGTCCCCGCTCTGCTGACCTGGGCATGGCCAAGGCCTGCCCCTGCCCCGCCTTCTTCTCAAACCTTTTCTGGAACTCATATCAGCAGCTCTCCCACAGCCACACTTTCAGGAGCAGGCAGCCATGTGTGCTATGTCCTCACTGGAGCCCAAATAAGCAAGTGCTGTAGCTATTTTGCATTTTAAGATGTTTTTCATGTGGCCTCAGAGTCCCTGGACACCGTGTCTTCTGTCCTGTGCTCCTGCAGTCAGCACTGACGGTCTCTTTGCCTCACAGGAGACCCCCAGCCCAACCCCAGCCCCTCGTCCACAGTGGAGACCTGGGCTCTGATGGAAAGCCATGCACGTAGCTCCTGGGACCAAGGGGGGCCCTGCAGCCCCCGGGAAGCCAGTGTGAGTGAGTGGGGGCCTGGCCTTGCTTTGTCGACCCAGCCATGTGGCTTTTGGGGAGATAACCTCATTCGTCTGGTGAAGGAGTCGACAGGACAGTCTTTGCCTGGGTGGCCCGTCTGTCGGGGGCCATTGGAGCCCACTGGGAGGGGGGTGCCTGGTGTGTGGGGTCTCTAGGGCCCTGGGTGGGCAGGTAGCCCTTGTTCCTTCCCGTGGCCACCAGAGCACAGGTGCTCTCCCCACAGCTGAGGGACGGGACCAGTGCGGGTGGAGGTGCCACACCCTGAATGTGGCGTTTCTCCAACGGGTTTCCAGCAGGTGGTTGAAGGCAGCGCAAGCGGAGTGGGGGCAGAGCTGGAGCTGGACTTTGCCAGCAGCCCTGGCAGGGAGGCCCCTGAAGTGGAAGGCCAGTGGTCAGAGGAGCAGAGGTGTGGGGCCTGTGGGGGCTACCTGGGCCCAGGGGACCCTCGGGCAGGGGTGGGACCTGAGGCGTGGAGGTGGTTAAGCCATTGCTCCCGGGGCTCTCGCTGGGGGATCCTCACTCACCCCTGGTGCCCGCTCACTGGCCTGGCTGCTGGGCACCCCCAGCCCACCCCATGCCCTCCCGAGTCTGAAACAAGGATACCACCCAGTGAATCAGCCCCAGAGCCAGTGGTGGGGGCAGCAGGAGGGGCCCCTCCAGGGAGCACGTGCCTCTGAGCCATGTCCCCCCCAGCTCCCTGATGCAGTGGGGACTGAGGCCAGAACCACCTGAAGACAGGGAGCCTTGTGCTCTGGGGGCAACCTCCCTGCCTCCCGTTGGGGTAGCTGAAGGCCCCCTGCAGAGACCCTGCGCCCCGAGGAGGCTGGGGGGGTGCTGGGAGACTTGCCTACCATGTGTTTGCAGAACAGAGACCTGTTGGCAGGAGGACCCCCACGACCCCCACTCCTGGCAGGAAGCCACCCAGCTGACCACCTGTCCAGGTGATGCCTGCCCCCCCTCCGGGGCCCCCGCCTTTGCACCAGGACCACCGAGTTCCCACTTAGGGTCACCCAAGGCTACTTCTAAGTCACAGCCAGCCTCTCCCGCCACCGCCGGGCTTGGGGGCCACCCCCTCCCCCTCCCATCGCAGTCCCAATTGGCAGGTAAAAGACAAGAAGTGGACTCCCTGTTGGAACATCCACTTTCAAACAGCAAGACAAGGCAGAGGCAGCCAGTCTGTCTCTAACGACAGCTGTGGTTCTGAGCCCCTGAGGAAAGTCCACACAGCGGGGACTCACTTCCTGTGGGGTGGGTGAAGCTGACCTAACCACTAGGATCATAGGGCCCACCCACAGGCACCACCGGACACTTCTTCTGCCTCCATCGGGGCTTTCCGGTTCTGACCCACTGGCACTGACTCCCACCCAGTGGGGTGTGTGCTGCTGCTGCTCCTGGTGCTGGGGGCGTGGCAGGGGAGGCAGAGTGGAGACTGTGGGTGACATCCCCACCCTCTCTTCTCTCCATAGCTCCTGCTGAGGAGGCAAGGCCCCCCACCCAGTGCCAGGGCAGCCCCCCACCCCAGCTCCCCGCCCCCTCGGCCCTGGACTCCCCGCCAGCGTCTGTCCCTGGGACCTGCTCGGGGTCATCAATGGGATCCCATACCCCCTCCTCCGTGAGTGGCCTGTCCTGTCCCTCCCTCCAGGAGTTCCAGAAAGTGTCCGCCTTTCTGGTCCAGCTCTCGGATAGTTCTGCCTCCCTGTCAGACTGGGAGGCCGGGCACACCCCAGACGCAGACCTGGACTCATCCAGGGCGTCCTCTGTTGGAGCCTCCAGGGGGCTGCACGGGGGTGGAGGGCAGGCAGCCTGTGGAGCTCGTCCTTTGCGGGGCTCCCCTACTGCATCAGGGCCAGGCCTCCTGCAGGCGGGCCAGCCATGGCCTCTCCCCAACGTCCCCTCGCCTGGGTCAGGATCAGAGCTGTCAGAGGCATCCAGCGAGGTCTGGGATGAGGAGAGCCCACTGGAGCCTGGCATGGGTGCCCAGCCAGCTGCAGGGTGGCACTCCCCTGCTGGAGGCTCCTCTGACCTGGAAGATGGAGGGTCACCCAGCATGGCACTTCTCTCCCCAGGCCCTGGTGGGGGCCAGAAAGCTTCTGGAACTGGTGGGCATCTGACCAGTGAAGTAGATGCAGGAAAGGCCAGCTGGCCATGCCCTGAGGCTGCCTGCACTGCATTCCTCCCCAGTGCCCATTCCTGCAGCAACTCAGCCCTGTCCCTTCCCTTTCCCTCGGGGTCCTCGGTGTTCAAAGGGGCCAGTTTCAGCCAAGGAGGAGAGACGGGGCCTCTGCAGGCCTCCACCGACTGCCCAGAGCGGCCCCAGGAGGCTGACAGGAATCCCCCACGGGCACCTCCTGCAACACCCAGGGTGCTGGCAGCCCTGAGGGCGGAGAGCCGGGCACCTGGGCATGCGGGCAGTGGAGTCCCTGCTGCCCCAGAGGAAGCCAGCCTCTCTCTGGATGGCAGTGTCCTGCCTGAGATCCTGTCTCCGGTGGACGAGGTGCTGTCCTACGGCAGTGCCGACCTCCCGTCCTCTACACACAGGGATGCTCCTCCGCCTCCCGCCCTCCCAGCAGGCAGCAGGGCCACCCCCAGCCACCCCTCCGAGGACTTCCCTTCCCCACCCGAAGATGCCTCCACCAACACCTGGGAGTTGCCCTCCTTGTCCGAGGCACTGTCCCTGGGGCCCCAGGAGGCCAGCCTCTGCCTGGCGGCAGGTGCACAGGGCAGGAGCCTTGGGGACCAATTGGGTGAATCACATTCTATTGGGAGGAACAAGGTTTTGGGGGGCCAGTGGTCTGAACCTGTCGACTGGCTCAGGTCCCCCTGGTGTGGGGGGGTGGGCAATGCCCTGGCCGGGCCCCCAGGGCAGTCCGTGCAGCCCCTAACACTGTCTGGAGAGGCCTGTGTGACTGGAGAGGGCCTGCCAGCACTGTTGACGGCTGGCCACACAGGGCTGGCTGGCCCCTGGCAGGGGGACCCAGTTCCCGCTTTGGACGGGGGCCCCTGCGTGGGCCCCAGTGGGGACAGGGCAGAGGTGGTGGATCTGGTTTCCACCCAGCTCAGCAGAAGGATCCTGTGCGACACGCTGGCTGTGCTCTCGGAGCTGGCCCCACTGAGCAGCCTGGGGACGGGAGAGCTGGCAGGTGCCGGCCGTGTCCCAGGCCTCACAGGGCAGCCACCGGGCAGTCCTGGAAAGACAGGCCTCAGAAAAGAGTAGGCAGCCTACAGAGACATCCGTGAATCATTGTGTGATTGTGTGTGATCATGTGTGCCTGTGCTTGCATGTGTGTGTGGGTGTGCTAGAGGCCTCGGGAAGCCTGGACTTCCCTGGCATAGGCTGGCATGTGGATGGTCATCGGACGTGGGCCTAAGACTGGACGTTGGCTGTTTGATACCAGCTGTAATGTGGCTCGTGTGCACTTTTTGGGCGCCAGGCCCAGCGCTTCCATTGGCTCTCAAAGACGGCCCAGACCACAGAGATGGAGAGACAGGAGCTAGAAGGTTGTGGGGTGTCAGGCCAGCCGAGAAAAGTCCTGGACTCGGGGGAGAACCATCCTCAGGAGCTGGGGGGAGCAGGTCCTGGGCACAAACGCATCGCCTGGCTGAGATGGCCTCGGGCCAGGACTGCGCCATCAGCGAAGGTCAAGAGAAGAAGAGCGGCTTTGGGGGAAGCAAGGGGCTGAGGCCTCCAGCTTGGTCAGGAAATCAGTGGAGAGTTTGTGCCAGTGAGACTTCTGAGGCCAAGGGCTCCTGTGGCTGTGGGGCTGCCGACGCTGCTGACAGCGGGGCCAGGGCTGCCTGACACCTGCAGGGGCCCAGCTCCTGCCAGGGCCTGCACCCCGTCCAGCCAGTCACTTGTGGCTGGATGACTGGCATGCGCATCTCCTGTGTGCGTTGCAGATTAGAGGACCTGGCCACTCGAGGGTCGAAGATCCCTTCACTGCGACCCGACAACCCCTGGGGGGAGCAGGGGTCAAGGCTTCCCTAAATGTTTCCAGACTCCTCCTGGAAGGAACGAGAGCCCATTTCCTGGTGGTGTCCATTACCAAGTGTGCTCTCCATGGCCCCGTGTGGACCTGGACCCTTGTCAAAGGTGTCGGCAGTTCTGCGTAGGAAACCCGTGCTGACTACCACACAGAGGGTTCCGTGGGGAAGGAAGTCAGAGGAGATGCACTGGGAGGAGGATCGAGACCTGCCAGGCGGAGGCCTCGGGGACGGGTCTCAGCAGTGGACACAGGAACAGCCCCAGAGCCTCTGCCTTCACGGACCTGCAGGACAGGCCACCGCAGCAGCGACCCCTCCCCATAGGAGCCACCACACAAGAGACCCTGCCACCCGCCCCTCACCCAGAGCAGTGCTCTTGCCACAGCCCCTGTCCTGGGGAAGCCACTGGACCCTCGCGCCAATTTGGATGACAGCAGACACTTATGTCCTGTCTGCCTGTCCCAGAATCTTGCATCTGGGCCACAGGGGGCCTGAGCCCCATCTTCCCCAGTACAGCCAGAATGCTGGCCTGTATTCCCTCTAAGCTAGTGCTCCAGGGAATTCACCAAATTCATCTGTACCATCCATCATTTATCATCTATTATCTGTCATTTATCCACCTATCAGTCATCTATGTGTTATCTATCACCCATCCATCATCCATCCATCCATCCATAGCTGCCCTGGCAAAACCCGAGGTGCTGCCTGTGCCCCCCACCTGCAGGTCTGGTGAGGGGTCCCGAGACCCCTGAGAACACTGCAGGGCCCTTCCTCAGGCCTCTGGGGTGGCTGCTCAGGCCCAGGCTGACCTTGGTCCTGTGCCATTCTACAAACGAAGGCACCAGCTAAGACAATTCATGTTGACATGGCACCGGCTGTCCCAGGCCCACTTTGGAGCCACCACAAAGGAGACATTTGGATTCAGGGGGAAATGTGTTCATTCTCTACGCACACAATTTCAAACCAAATTTTGAGCTACAGTTTTTGTATTGATTCCCTTCTAGTTTTCTGAACAAATTAGTTTGTAATTTTTAATTTTTTTCTATGTATGGCTGACCCTTTTGGATTTATGAGGCCGTGTGAGAGGAATTATGTATTTACACACATGCATTTGGCACAGCAATAAATCTCCCACATGGAAGCCCTGCAGGTCTGCCTCCAGCCCCACAGTCTCCCGTCTGGTGGCCGTGGGGTGGGCGCTGTCATGGCCATGGCTGTGCTCACCGCTGGAACCAGGGCCTCCTGTGGTGACCTCCCTGTGTGGCCAGCAGCCCTGCGGTCATCTCTCGGCCTGTGGTCCGGGCCCTTGAAGGGAGGCTGCTCGAGGGGACTCGTGAGAACCCTGGCCCCCCTCCAAGGACAGTGGGCTCCGGGGAGGCGGCTGTAACTTGACTGGCTGGAGGACTGTATTCCCTGAAGTGGGAGATGGTTTAATCCCGGCCCCTGTGATACATGGGCAGAGGGCGCGGCGTCCAGATGTATGGACCCTTCACTCTCAGGATTACTCCTGTCTCGGCCTCAGCGTGCTCGCCTGGCTATGCTCCCCAGGAACCTCTTGGGCCAATAAATCTTGATACCTGCCTCCAGAGAACTCATTATCTTTCATAGAAAATGATTATTTCTCCATTAAACCCTACATTTAATTTTCCTGTCATCTGTCTCTTTCAGCTTCTCCCCGTAACGGTCCCTCCTCCATGAAATACCTTCAGGGCTCGAAGTCCCAGGTCATCTGACCAGCTTATGCAGCGCTTTCATTTCTCACTCTGCTCGGCCATCACAGCCTCTCGCATAAACCCCAGTGAAGGCCACGGGGCCGCTTCCAGAGGGGTGTGCCACTCACACTTGGTATCCATTTAACTGGTGACTTCCTGTGTCCAGGGGTCTGGCTCCCTGCGTGTGCTGGCCTCCCAGAGGGAGCCGGGTCCCTGTGGGGCAGGTCCCACAGCAGCAGGGGACAGGCTGTCTGGCAGGTGCCCAGACAAAACCAGGCCAAACTAGTCTGTCCTGGTCCACACTGGCTCCCAGAACAATGCCCGCGAGCCCCACATCTGTCCACGTGGCCCTCGGTCCTACCCGCCCGCACTGCACCACCAAACACCAAACTCCTTGGCATAAGTGCTTTGCCCCAAGCAAAGGCCCCTTCCTAATGCCCCATGAGCACAGCTGGGAAAAGGCCAGTGGTATTTGCAAAACTTGACTGCAGGCTTGGGAATAGGACAAGATATTCTCTCTCTCTCTCTCTCTCTCTCTCTCTCTCTCTCTCTCTCTCTCTCCTCTCTCTCTCTCACACGCCTGGCAACCTGGCCCTGCCCCAGGCTCTCTGTGTGTGGGGACCTCAACCAGCCCAACTTATTGGTACCCTCTGATCTCCAGACTCACAGCCAACCTGTGGCCTGGCACCTCCCTCAGATGTTAAAAAGGTCTCACAAATTTAGCGATCCAAAACAAACTCTTGATTTCCACTCTGACCCCCAAATTTGCTCTCCCACCCTCCCCTCCCCCACCATCTTTCATCTCAGCCAAGACCAACCGGCCAAAAGTCCTGCAGGCAGATGTGACCCTTTGTCTCACAATCCTGACTTGATTCACCACCTGTCCTACCTTCCAAACATCCCCAAAGTCTGACCCTCCTCGCCAGCACAGCACCCACCACCTCTTGGAGAGCTGTGGTGGCCCTCACAGGTCTCCTGATGCTCCTCCTGCTTCTCACCCTGCAGCCAGAACTACATTCCAGCTCAAAACCCTCCCATGGGCACCATCACATTCAGAGTCAAGGCCCTAATCCAACATCTGGCTAGGGAGCTTCGGGGTGGCCCTGCTTCCCCAATTCTATCTCCTCCCGCTGGCTCCCTCTGCTCCAGCCATACTGGCCTCCTTGCTACTCTTCTGATGTTCCTACCTCAGGGCCTTTGCACATACAGTTCCTCTGCCTGGGCTGCTGGCCTCTTTTCTTACCTCCTCTGAGAGGCCTCCCCACCCACTGGCCTGCTTTACTGCTTTTTATAGCCCTTATCTCCATCTCACCTGGAATGCACACCCACCGAGTGGCTCTACTTTGTCTCCAGGGCTCAGCAGGGAGCAGAAGCCCAGGAAATGTGAGTGAAGAAAGGCATTCTAAGAGTTAGATTCTCTATTTAAATGTCAAGGTCAGGGTGGCAGACCCCCTAAAGCCCAGGTAGGGCCACCAGATAAAACACAGGATGCCCAGTTACCTGTGACTTGAAGTGATGCGCTGTTTATCTAAAATCCAAATAACTGACCTGGCTCGTGTGGCTCAGTGGTTGAGTGTCAACCTATTGTTAGCCACATGCTAACCTGACTAGCTCAGGGAAGGCCTGCATGGCAGTTTTGCAAACTCAAACACCTAAAGTCACCACAAGGATGGTCTGAAATTAAAACTTTAACTAGAAGCAGTTTATCGTGTGTAGTCACCTCCTAGGTTGCTATCTTCCCTGACAAAGGTCAATCTTGATCATAACTGAGCCTATTGTTTTTTTGTACCTAAGATAACATGCCTGTGAAATGTCAGGGTAACTTGTAACTTCCCTTTTTCCGGACCCCTCAGGGCAAAACCAAATGTGCCCTGGTGCCAGGACAGAGACCACAAATCCCCTCATTGTTATTATCATGTTAACTGTTGACTGTAAACTATCCTGTACCCACCAGGGCCTATCATTTTACTTTTATCCAGTCCCAGAGTTTTCCCCCCACTTTGCTTTTTCCCGCCTCCCTAATCTATCACCAAGGGATTTCATGTAACCCACTTTTGGTGCCTCCTTTGATTGTAATGTATAAAACAGGGTGAAAAACCGCCATTCTCTGGAGCATTATCCCAAAACATTGAGATTCTGCTTCCCCGCAATTGCCAACAGTTTGGCTCAAATAAACTCACAAACACTCTTTACAGCCGAAACCGGTTTGGCTCGGGGGATGGAGCGTCAACCTGCGGACTGAAGGGTCCCAGGTTTGATTCCGGTCAAGGGCATGTGCCTGGGTTTCGGGCACATCACCAGTGGGAGATGTGCGGGAGGCAGCTGATCGATGTTTCTCTCTCATCGATGTTTCTAGCTCTCTGTCTCTCTCCCTTCCTCTCTGTAAAAAAAAAGAATCAATAAAATATATTTTAAAAAACAACAAAAAAAAAACCCCTCTTTACAGGTTTGAACGCTTTTATGTTAACACTATGAACCAGGAGGTCACTGTTCTATTCTCCATCAAGGCACATGCCAGGGTGTGGGCTCAATTCCCAGTAGGGGGCATGCAGGAGGCAGCAGATCAATGATTCTCATCATTGATGTTTCTAGCTCCCCGTCTGAAATCAATAAGAATATATTTTTAAAAATAAAAAATATTTTTAAAAATAAATATATTTTTTAAAAATTCACAAAACTGGGCGAGCTGAATTTTCATTTGCCAAATCTGGCGGCTCTATCCCTGCGGAGGAGGCCAGGGTGGTGGGGGCGTGGCCTGGAGGGGCTCCTGGAGGCGGGGCGGGCGGCTGGGGCGGGGCTTAAGGCGGGGCCTGGTGTTCGGAGGCGGGCCTTGCTCACGTGACGGCGGTTGCCAGGGTGAAAGGTCAGGCGCCGCGGCACTTCCAACATGGCGGCGTCCGGGGCGGCGGCTGCGGCGCGCAGCCCGGGAGCCCCGGCGGGGACGGCGGCCCGAGCCCGGCGCCCGCCTTCGGGGCGGCCCGCGCGGCTGCCCCCGCTGCTCGTCCTGCTGGCGGCGGCGGCGGCGAGGCCGGGCACGGGCGGCGCGGCGCTGTACCGCGCGGGCGAGGACGCCGTGTGGGTGCTGGACAGCGGCAGCGTGCGCGCCGCCACGGCCAACAGCTCGGCCGCGTGGCTGGTGCAGTTCTACTCGTCGTGGTGCGGCCACTGCATCGGCTACGCGCCCACCTGGCGGGCCCTGGCCGGGGACGTGCGAGGTGAGGCGCGTCCGGACGGCCCGACCCCGGCCGGCCTGGCCCTGCGTCCGGGGTCCTCGCCCCGGGCTCGCGGTGGCCGCGCCAGCCCTCCCCGCCCGGCAGGAGCACCCGCTTCCGTGGCCCCCGCGGGCCGGCGCGCGGGTCCCCAGGGCGCCCCGTAGGACCTTCCCGGCGAGGAAGACGGGGCCTTCTCCCCGCCCTCGCCCCGCAGGTGGGGACGGCGGCCTCCGGTGCCCCCGGCTCCGCGCCCCGGGCTGGGGGTCCAAGAGCCTCCTCGCCCCCGGCCTTGGCCCGAGTGTTTCCCGACTCAGACCGCTCAGGCGCCGCCTCTCGGCCGAGGATCCTGGTTTGGGGGCTGCCCACAGGGATCCTCAGAGCCCCCAGCGTGGGCGCCCGAACCCTGGAGCTGCCTCTGTGGACGCAGGAAAAGACCTTCCCGGCCTTCCGCGGTGGTTCCTCGGTCACAGACACGCAGCCGGGTACCTGCCGCCCACCCGCCCAGGGACCCGGCACCGCCCCGGGTCTTGTGGTTGAGGTTCCGCTCTGGGATCTTGCTGCCCCGAGTTCCTCGTCTGAGTTCCTCGTCTGCCCGGTGCGCGCGGTGGTGGCCGGCGGGGTGCAGCCTCCGTCCCGCTTTGAAAGGAGTGGGAAGTGCTCGGGTGGGGCCGGGCCCCAGCAGGTGTGAGCTCACCTGTGCTTATGTTCCAGGGGCAAGACGGGGGCAAAGTGCTGTGCTTCCCTCCTGCCTTTGCCGTTGGGTCTCATACCCGACCCTGTTGTCATGCTCTCAGATCTAAACCGATTCACAAAGAAACCTGAAAGAAGCCTCAATCGGGTTTTTGTGCGTAATTGTGAATGATTATCTTTCAGGTGCATTCTCATCTCCACTCGGCGTTGGGACCTTTTAATTCTAAAGGGTTTGTTCTCTGATCTGATGTTTTAAGTCCCTCGTGTTCTGCACTGGTCACAGCTGAGGCAGAGAACTCCTGAACAGGGTTTGTTTTTAAGTCTTTTCTTTGAGAACAAACAGGCATTTCAATAATAGAGTTTTTAAGTTCTCACTTGCTATTTGGTTACAGAAACAGATATGTCAATTAAAATGCAGGTAGCTCTGGTAAGACATTGATCACCTATTTTTGCATATTTTTATTTTTGTTCAGTTTAGTTTCCGGAATACAAAAATCGTAAACTATGATTAAAATATTGCAAACTGTTCCTTCGTTGAACCAGCAGGTAAGAAGGGTTACTTCTGAAAGTGAAACATCACATCTGTACCTAGTGGCGTGATTAACTTAACTATTAGCCAAATAAGGTTATCTTAAAGGGGCTGGACACTGTCCAAGTCCAGGCCGGAAAAACGAGGCCTGAGACGGGAGGCAGGTACGGCTAAAAGTTAAAGACAGCTGTGACCCACAGGCCACGGGAGGCACGGGCAGGGCGAGAAGGGGGGTCTGTGGGGACCTAGGCAGAGAGTCCCAAGAGCCAAGCTGCCAGCTCTGACGGAGTGTCCCCTGGGGACTTGATAGGGATGCACGTTGTCAGCCCAGCCAAGACCCATGGGTCAGAAGCTCAGCGTGAGGCCCAGCATCTGTCAGCACCAGCCCAAGTCGGAGGGTCACTGTTTCCAGGGACGTCCGGCCAGAAAGGGCCTGTGGCCAAGGAGACCGGGAACCTGGCAGTGGCTCCCCCTCGTGGATGACCCCACCCTCCAATTCCTCAGCAAAGGAGTCCGCTAACTCTAACCCTGTGTCCCTGTGCGACTGACCAACCGCAGGCCTTTGTGCCTTATTTCAGCCTTGGGGATGCGTTGGGAAGAAGGGCCCTCACCCTCTGCTCCGCGCTGTGCTCCCTGGCGCCCCTCCGTCCAGTCTGTTAACAGACACCATTCCACACAGTAAATGTGAAGATCTGATTGGCTTTAGTAAGTGCCTCATGGACCGGGAGCACCCCATTTGGGAACTAGAAGGTCTCTCTCCGAGGCGTATCTAGAATGAAGGTTTCACAGGCAGAAGTGAAGAGTGGATCATTTCAGGCAAGGACACCTTCCCTAGGGGAAGGCGGGGGCCTGTCGGGCAGATGACCCCCTGGTGTGGACCAGGAGGGGCAGACCATTAAAGCTGCACCCTACGAGGGCTGCGCTGTGCTGTTGGATGTAAGGGTTTGGTGCCCTGGGCTTCCAGCACAAGTGAGCCGCCTGGGGCCTGTGGTTTTCTCTCTCTTTTAAATATTTACTGTTGAAAGTATTACGTATGTCTGTGGTTTTCTATTTAGCGAGTCTAAGTGGAGTCACGCAGTTGTCACCACGCTGGTCCCAATCAGTCACTGGATCGGGCTGTCCGGCCAGCCTCCCAGGGCACCCACACCTTGGACTCAAGTGTCCAGCAGCTTTCCCCACCCGACGCCCTCCTCCTAGTGTCTGCACCTGAGTGGCTCCTAGAAAGTGGTGGTTGTGGTATAGGCTCTGCTCCCTGGTTGAGTGCCCTGGGGTGGCAGGTGGGCACTGAGCTAGATGAGTGTCTGCTCCCCTGCTGTCCTCCCACCATCGCCTCCTAACTGGCCCCTCATTTGCTTAGAGGAGCACAATGCCCCACAGGCTCCTCCCAGCTGGGCAGAGCCTCTGGGCCCAGCATAGGACCTTCATTTTCCTAGATTTGCATTGAACTTGAGCTCTTCACTGACATTTTCAAGATTTTGAAAATAAATGTTTTTCCCTCTGAGAAGGTGGCTTGAGCTCTTCCTCCCGGGAGCACGCCCACGCCTTTCCCTCCTAAGGTCTAAGGGACCCCATGGGACTTGTAGCCAGGGGAGCAGTGGGCAGTGGCAGCGCATTCCCGCTGACCCCCTGACCCTGTCCCCAAGGCCCCTTTTCTCTGACTTCCCAGTTTCTCTCCTAAGCACTTCGTTCTTTCACTGTCCCCTGCTTCAGTTAATGTTCTCAGAAAGAAAGGTGACTTGACAAGCAAAAGGTCTACTGTTGGGAGTAGCCAGTGTCACTAGGCAGTTGTGTAGATCTGGCTCAGGCTGTCACTTCTAAGGACTCGCTGAACAAAGTGCCCTGTTCCTGAAAACCCTTTAGCCTGGAGCTGTGGTTGGGCCCCGCTTGTCTGCTCCTCCAACGAGTGAGACTCCTGTGCCTGGGGCAGCCCACACCCAGGTGCCTCTGAAATGTCTCTGGAGACTGGGCACGGCGTCCTTGGTGTCTGTTCTCGCCTCAGGGAAGCTGGGGTAGGTTTCCTGTAACTGGCCCTGGAATTGTGGAGGAGACAGGAGGGGGCTGGACCCACTACACACCTTGTCTTCCCTGTCCCATCATGAGACTGAGTCGCCCACTAGTGGTCGCACAGCTGGGTGACAGGCTCTGCCACTCCAGAGCCGAATGGCTCACTCCCTGGGTCTGCAGTGGACGGAGGCCAGAGGGGGGCCCTGAGCCCTGCCCTCTCTGAGCTCTCCATCACCTGGTCTGGACTTGGCTTCTGTGTGGCGAGGCTGCAGCCTTCTTGGTGATGAGCTGGGGCACCAGTGTCTGTTCACTGGAAGAAGGAAGGGGCCTGGGAGGATGGGGTGCCGGTGGCAGCGGTAATCACCTGCAGGAGTGGTGGGTGTAGAGCCCAGGAGGGCTGTGGGAGCTCCCCTGGACGTGGATGGTCTCAGAGGCTGCAAGGGAGGCTAGAGGCAGGCAGTGGGGGCCTCCTCCTGTTGTGGGCCCAGGTGCGCCTGTGAGACGCAGCTTCATCCCAGCTGCACCTGGAGGAAGCCAGGTCCTAAGTGCTGCTGGTCCCGCCTCGGCTCTGAAGACGCGCGGGATTGTTCTCGAAGCCTTTCCTGTCTCCCACGTTGTGATGCTTCAGCCCCGGAGTGCCCGCTGGCTGGAACCCCGTACAGCCTGAGTTTAACCTCGCTGGGCCCTCGGCTCCGGTGAGACTCGGAGACATGCCTGGGCTCTGCACACACAGCTTCTGGATAACCTGGGCTGCTCTGCTCCTTGGGGTGGGGGCTGAATTCCCACCTGTCCGTGTGTGGTTTGAACTTGGAGTTTATCCGAAAAGACCTTTGCTCAGCCAGGAAGGGCCCTGTACCAGGTGGGAGAATTGCCTCCCTGTGGCTGGACCGTGGGGTTGGGAACCCCACACCGCTCGAGGGTGGAGACGGCACGAGGGTGGAGAAGCCAGACGGGGTGCTGTGCCTTGGAAACACGTCCCGTGCGTTCCTTTAAACCTGGAGGCTCCCACGCTGTCCTGTCATCATCCAGACCAGTGGTCGGCAAACTGCGGCTCGCGAGCCACATGCGGCTCTTTGGCCCCTTGAGTGTGGCCACGAAGTTCAGTCGCATTGTACATGCGCGCCCACACGTGGTATTTTGTGGAAGAGCCACACTCAAGGGGCCGCAGTTTGCCAACCGCTGATCCAGACCAACTAATGCGCGACTGGAATAGACTTCCGCAGACATTTTCTATTAGAACTTGACAACTAATAGTAAAAGGTTTAATCCTGGTAGGTTAAGCCCATGGCCGGCAAACTGCGGCTCACGAGCCACATGCAGCTTTTTGGCCCCTTGAGTGTGGCTCTTCCTAAGCCTTAGGAGCACCCTAATTAAGTTAACAATGTACCTACCTATATAGTTTAAGTTTAAAAAATTTGGCTCTCAAAAGAAATTTCAGTCGTTGTACTGTTGGTATTTGGCTCTGTTGACTAATGAGTTTGCCGACCACTGGGTTAAGCCATATGGTTATTTGACATGTAAAGGTGAAATGAATTTTAGTCTACCGTATCTGGAGGCGTAATTGTTTCACACGCATGTTTTTAAGCCCATGGTCCTAAAAGAAGGCTGTGGCTACTGCTGGTGGTGCCCCTGGTGGCAGCCTCGGAGCCTCCGCCGGCGCGTGTTGCTGGGGAAGCTGACACCAGGCGCTGTCCTTTCGGGTCACAGTGGTGTCTCCGTTGTGTGTGGGACCCAGACAGGCAGGTGGGCAGGAGGAGGGGAGGAGCCCAGTTGAATGGGGCAGATACACTGAAGCAAACCTTTGAAATGGCTTGCATTTTATTTGGGAACAGAGAGTGTCTCTTTTGTGTTCCCTGAATGCCGCCCATCTGCCCGCAGACTTGCAGGGACAGTAACGGAAGCCCTCCCTGTCTGTGTTTGGTGGCCTCCCACAGACGGCCTTCTTTCAAAGACAGACAAAGGCCTGTGAGGGTCGGCGTGCCCCTCCACCGGACAGCAGCCGGCTCCAGGGGACGTGTGTATGTGGAGTGGCGGTTACAGACAGACTTGTGGATTCTCAGGGGTCCTAGAAGCCAGGCGGGCCACGGCCCCCCACCGTCCTGTCCCTGCTGGCGTGCTCCTGCGAGCTCCAGTGAGCTCGATGTCTGCTCTGCGGTCATTCACGACCGTGCCCGCGTGCCCCCTGCACTCAGGTCTTTGCTTTCAGACACCGTGCCCTGACGCGGGTGTGGGACGGGCTCTGTGGAACCCAGGATTGCACGTGTCAGGTGTGCGAGTGGAGGTTTCCTGCTGCTTCCTGAGGGAGAGCTGTGGAGGCGGGAATGAGCACTTGGTTACATTCCTGTGGAAAACGAGGTTTCCATTTTTAAGCCTCCAGCCCAGGGCCTGCTTCAGAGGGGGGTCTGCCTCCTGCACGCTGGGAGGCTGAGGAGCTGGAGGCCGGAAACCGGGCTGGTGTCTGTGGTCTGCGTGGCTCCCACCTTCCCTGCAGAGGGGCCTCTGCTGCCCCCGGAGCCTGCTCCCCCCACCAGGAGAAGGCACCTGGGCCCTCTGGGCTGGTGCCCCTGGGAGGGGAGCTGGGTTCCCACTTCTGGGGGCAGGATGGGCACAGGGTGCAGAGGGAGGATCAGGAGTCTCTGGGCTGCATTTTGGGAGGGATGCCTGGGACAGCGATGGAGATGGCAAGTAGGTGGGGCATAGGGGGAGAGGGCAGGAGTTCCAATGCCAGGGTCACCCACCCTCCAGCGCCCTGACTCCTGGGACTTGGGACTTGATGAGGGAGGTCTCTGCTCTGCGATGATCCTGCCCAGGTCCTCCAGGATCTCCAAGGCCAGAGGTGGGTACAGTGTTCATGTTAGGGAACAAGTGTGGGTGCACGCGTAGGATGTTCTGTGCCCAGAGCCGGGGGGGAAGTGGGGGGGGTGCTGCCTAGGCCTGTGCTGGAGCCTCCCGTTCTGGACCCGGCTCTTCTGCATTCAGGGGATGAAGTTGAACGCAGGGCTGACGGCCGTCAGCCTCAGGAGCGTTCCTGCGGCACCGTCACCACCTGGCCGGCCGTGTTCAGAGTTCGTCGGGCAGTGTTCCCCGCAGCCTTGGGACACTTGTGCACGTGGAGTCTCTGCTCTGGGAACGCTGTGAGGTCAGAAACGAGAACGTAGTGGGCAAATGCACACAGGCCTGGGCTGTGGTCCCCACACGCACCCTGCGGGAGCAGGTTTCACATCCCTTTCTTAAGTAACACCAAGAAATACCTGAGAAGGCAGGGCCAGTCCCACTGCGGGCGCCGAGTGTCCGCCATCTCTCTGCTGCTGGGCTGCCTGACATTTCCTGTGACTTGCGTGTGCAGTGTTGGCCGCTTTCCTTTCCTTAACGCTCTCTGGGCAGCGGTGAGTGTGTCATGGAAATCCCCAACCAACAGTGAGGCCCTGTGTTGTGAGCTGGGACCTCGTGGATGCTTTGTGACCGAGTGGGAGGGCAGGCCTGGGCAGGCAGCATCCGCGAGGAGAGGAGGCGCGGCCTTGCTCAGCACAGCCATCTCTGCCGTCTGCGTGAGCATCACCTCCTCTGGCCGGTGACCTGAGCCCCTGGAGGGGTGGCCTGCGGTTCGGGGGGGGCCGGCACATCTCTCCCACCCGTGGCCTCAAGACAGGAATTGTTTCTGAGGCTCGAATGCTCAGTCATTGGTTGTGGAAAACACAGCTTAGATATTGCTGTTACTTGACCCATTGTGTTTTATTAATGGTGGTTAACTTTTTATAATTACAGAAGAAAAAAGCATGCCTGTTTAAGCAAAGGGGTAGATTGGGTGAAAATAGCAGTCACTAACTGGTATTATATGCAGGCCTTCATATTGTGCAGGATCTAGGGATGGTCAGTGTTTTCTCTCCTAGGTGTGTTTCTCATGTAACCTCTGCAGTTTTAGGTCATATCAGAGCTCAGGGAACTCACCTGCTTTTAACCACATTCCTGGGAGACGGTGCACACAGGGCAGCGTCTGCCTCTCGGCGACAGGCAGTTGTGAGACCTGCACAGAAGTCACAGCTGCGGGAGAAGGCGGCAGGACTTACCTGGCCCCCACGGCGTGCCCTGCACTTGTCTCTGCAGAGGCCGCCTGGCTCTGGCCCTGCTTCCTCGGGCGTCCGCAGGCAGGGAGCCAGGGAGGTTCAGGAAGGGTCATGGGCGGTGCGATCAATCTTAACGTCCAAGAAGCAGGGAACGACCCCGTACAGGGAACACCTCACGAGTAGCCTTTGGAGGATGTGGAGACCGTTCTTTTGAAACTGGCCTCAGGGCGCTGTGAACAGTGTCCACTGCACGGAAGCTTCCACCTGCAAGGGAGGCAGGAGGACTGGGGTGCCCACCTGGCTGCAGCCTTGGGAATTCATGCATGCAGGTGGTCAGTTCAAAGGGAGGCCGCCAGGGTCATTTTGTGCTGTGGGAGCTTGGACGCAGTCGGACACAGTGGGAGGTAGGGGGCCAGTTGGCGGGAGGCTGCAAGCAGAGGACCCACGTCCTCCCACAAGCAGGACAAGTGGGGACAGGAAACAGCACACGTCCGCAGTCCCAACCAACATCCTCGTTTGGACCCAGTTCAAACAAACAGTTTAAGTAAAGACGAGACGGTTAGGAGCTGTGCATCGCTGGGTGCTTGCTGCTGGGGGAGCGTGTGACGACTCGCCATGATGACGCAGTGGCAGATGGGGGTGCAGAGCCCTGTCCTTTAGAAGTGCAGCTGGCGGGTACAGTTCTGGAAGTGGGGGGCCTTTGGGTGGACAAGGTTCCAGCAGCTGATCATCGTTGGCACTGACAGGGGCACACGTGGCTGCATTGTTCTCTCTATTTCATTCAGGTGTTGGGAGTTTTCCTTAATAAAAATATCAGCCTGGCCGGGTGGCACAGTTCTTTGGAGCGTCGTCCTGTACAGCAACAGGTGGCCGGTTCAGCCCCCGTCGGGCACGTACGGGAGGCAGTCAGTCCATGCTTCTCTCTCACATTGAAGGTCTCGCTCTGCTTTTCAGACTGGGCCGCCGCCATCCGCGTCGCTGCCTTGGACTGTGCGGACAAAAGTAACCACGAGGTGTGCCAGACCTACGACATCCACTTCTACCCCAGCTTCCGGGTGAGCACCCTCCTGCCTCGCGGCTCTGCTTACCTTCTGTCTGCACTGGGTTCACCGAAGGCAGCCCCTCCGTCTCCAGCATAGGGGGCGCTTCTGTAGATGCAGTGGGAGTGTCTGCTTGCAGAGGGTCCCTTTTTGGTCCCCCCTTGGGGTTGGGCACATTGCTGTGGGGTCTGTGTGGTGAGGGTGGGGTGGTCGGGACTGCTGCTAGAGTCTGGTCTGGGGCCTCCGCACTTCCCCACCCACGTGTGGCCCACGTGAGCTGACGCCTCGTGCACTGTGCTCATTTCTCTGGGTGCCTGCAGGACCCCCTGCTACGGCGCCCAGCCTGGCCACCCTGAGCACGCCACGTGGGCCCCAGACAGATGTGTTCCCATCTCCCACTAGGGGCAGAGGGTTAACTGGAAGGCAGAGAACCATGTACATGGGGTGCGTGTGCACACATGCACAGTCACACGCCTGCACACGAGCGAGAGCACATCACAATGGGAAGCACACGCTGAGGGAGCTTCGTGCCCGCTCCCCTTAGCCCTAAAGCTTGTGCCAGAGCGCGTCCTTCCCCACATGTTCACGAGCCTCGCACAGGCCGTGCCTGGCCCAGCCCTGCGGCCCATCCCCTGGCTCTCGGCCGAGTCTGACCCTCCCGGCGTTCTCCCATTTGGGTTTGTTTGCTGCGTACGTGGCCCAGTGCTGCCTGGAAACTTCGAGTCTCTTACTTGAGAGGACGTTGCTGACAGTCACCCCATTATCGAAGCACACTCCACCGTCCCTCCATTGCTGCCACCTGGCTGTTCTGCTCCAGCTGCTGTGACAACACTTGCACGTGTCCCCTTATGTGGGCGAGAGCCTTCTGGGCACAGGCCTGGCAGTGTGTTGCTGGGCGGGGGCTGCACCAGGGGCCACAAGCCGGTCTGGTTGTGGTCCTCGGAACACCCCACTGTGACCTGTCTGTCTGCGCGTGGGTTTGCCCACTTCCTTTTGGGTCGTGTGTCTGTTTCCCACTCGTTTCCAGAGCCCCTTGTCCTTCGAGAGGCTCAGCTGTGAGTGTGGCAATACTGCTCCCGTCCGTAACTGTCTTCAACGTGTCTTTTCAATAGAAAATGCTTTCTTCTGCTCAGAATTACTCATTTGTGCCTGTCATCCTCCCCGGAAGCCTTTGTGACATTAGAGTGAGACCCTTAGGGTCGGGGAAGGTGCTGTCTGTGGCTCTGCCCTGTTGGGTCAGAGCGTGTAAGTAACGGTGCTGATGGGTGCGAGTCACCCCGCACACCTGGCAGGAGGCCTCAGATCCACAGATACAACCTCTGGCTCCTCTGGGGCCTAAGGGCTTCGAGCAGACTTTCTCGGGGGAGGTGACTTTGGGGTACCTGAATGCTCATTGGCTGGCTAAAGATCATACATCGACAAGACCCCAGGCAAGGCTGTGTCTCATTTGTCCTATGTTTTTCCTCTTAGTATTTCAGAGCATTTACAAAGGACTTTACAACTGGCGAAAACTTTAAAGGTAAGGACATAAGCCCTGTGCCTTTACTGTAGATTTGCCTCAGGTACCCATCACGGACAAATGGTTCAGGAGCCTGTCGCAGCCCCAGCTCACGCCCTGCCACCAGCCTCCTGCCCACCTCCTTTAAGCACTCAGGCAGGCGAGTCTCAGCAGGAGGCTTTGTTTGTTTGGCTTTTGTTACTCCTCACCCAGGAGATTTTCAGAGTGGAAGAGAGGGAGGGTGAGAGAGAGAGACAGGGATGTGAGAGAGCCACATCGATTGGTTGCCTCCTGCAAACATTCCAACCAGGGCTGTGGATCAAACCTGCAACCGAGGCACGTGCCCTTGACTAGGAATCAAGCCTGAGACCCTTAGATCCATAGACTGACACTCTGACCACTGACCAACACCAGCCAGGTTTCAGCAGGAAGTTTTTATTTTGTGCTCTGCCTTCTTTTGGCAAACAAAGTGGTGACAAAGTTGTTTGTTTGTTTGTTTGTTTAAAATATATATATATATATATATATTATTGATTTCAGAGAGGAAGGGAGAGGGAGAGAGATAGAAACATCAGTGATGAAAGAGAATCATTGATTGGCTGTCTCTTATATGCCCCACACTGGGGATCGAGCCCGCAACCCAGGCATGTGCCCTTTGACCAGAATCAAACCCAGGCCCTCAGTCCTCAGGCCAACGCTCGATCCACTGAGCCAGACCGGCTAGGGTGTGATAAAGTTTTTATTTTTTTAAAAGGTAAACTTTGTAATTGAAAAAAATATTGGAGAAGTGCACACCTGGTGAATTTTTATGAATGGGCCCACCAGGTAGCTGGCACCCAGATCAGGCCCCAGACGGTGACCAGTCAGCCCATGGTGACTGCATTCTAATCAGAGGCCGTCCTACCTGGTATGAACCAGGTGTGGGTGGAGTCAGCGTGCCCGGCCTGTGTCTGCACGCCTGTGTGCAATACGTCCCTGTCACCTCACCGTGCGGTCTCCTGTTGGACTCACCGCTGTCTGTACCAAGCTCTCGGTGGCGAGGCACCACGCTGGGGACTCAGGGGTGGGGGGGAGCATGTGGTAAGGTCACCGAGGTGATGGTGGTTGCTTCCCCAGGGCCTGACCGAGAGCTGCAGACGGTGAGACAAGCCATGATTGACTTCCTACAGAACCACACGGACGAAAACAGGCCTCCCGCCTGCCCGGCTTTGGACCCTATTCGGTGCGTGGTTCTGTAAGAGAAAATGGCACATTAGGCGTCGAATTAATTCTGCAAACTCAGATGTGCACTAAGTGGGATGGGCCCTGTACCTGGTGGCCAGCTCACTGTTCGCAAAAACACTGAAAGCCTTTTTTTCCTCTTAAAAGGCCCAGTGACGTTCTTTCTCTCATTGACAACCATGAGGGCTGCTACGTGGCTATTCTGTTTGAGAGCAACAGCTCGTATGTTGGACGTGAGGTACCATGTCTGTATCCTGTCGGGTCCCGGCGTGATGGGTTCAGCACGGGGCCTGGGCCTAGATTCTGGGGGTGAGAACTAGGGTAGTCGTGTTACTCGGTGAATCATCCGGTTTGTGGAGAAGACAGTGGGGGAGCGTCTCTGAGGGCAGGAGAAGAGTAGGGCACAGGCTGGCCTTGTCCCCACGTGGGCGTAGGGCTCAGGGGGCGGGGACCTGGGCCTGGTGGTGCTGCTTTGCTCCTATGCTCTGGAGTCCAGTTTGTTTGCTGTATTCTGGGCTCCCAACTTTTTAGCCAGATGGTTGCCAGGGTGGAGGCAGCAGCTCCTCAGCTCTGCTCAGAGCCGAATCCTCTTCCCCCTGCCCCCGCCTAGGCACAAGGCAGAGGCCAGGGCCCTGTTGCTGTCCGGGGATGCTGGGGCTGTGGCCCCGGGGGCGGGGGGCACTTGATGGTCAGTTTCATGGGGGATGTGCTGGCTGGGACAGTACCGCACAGGGCCACTGTCAGGTCCCCTCAGACCGTCTGGTTTCTGCCGGGATGTCCGTGGCTCAGTTGCCTTAAATGTGACCGTCTGGGTGTGGAGAAGACGGGTGCAGGGCTCCCTCTGTGCGCTGCGCCCTGTGGACCCGCCTGGGCCGAGGGTAACCTTCCCTCCTGATGCAGGTGATCCTGGACCTGAGTCCTTATGAGAACATCGCGGTGAAGAGAGCACTGGACAGCGACCCGGCCTTTCTGGAGAAGCTTGGCATCTCTTCTGTTCCTTCCTGTTACCTGGTTTACCCAAATGGGTCCCACGGGTTAATTAACATGTAAGCGTAGTTTGGCTGAAGGACTGTTTGGTGGTGGCATCCCGGAACCATCTGGGTGGGAGCTCACACCAAGCCAGATGTGGTCTGGTCTGCGTCTGTGTCGGGGGGGGGGGGGTGCACCCCCTTTCCCCAGCGAGCGGTGGGCAGGGTGGGCTCTGGACTCCATCCCCTCAGTCCACTCTCCTTCCTGAGAGCACAGTTGTCCTCTACTGGGGCCCCTGAGAGAATCCTGAATTGGAAAAGGTTGTGGGCGGAAGGGTTAGGTCACGTCCAAAACCTGTGCTGCCTGCCGGGTCCCCACCTCTCCGCCCTGCTGAGTGGTTCTCACGCCGCCCGCTGGCCTGGGGACCTTGGGCTTTGGTGAGCTGGGCGTCTGTACCACCTGCGGCTGAGCTCGTGAGGACTGAACACCAGGCCAGGCTCAGCCACTGCCCTCCCCTAGCTCCCTGAGCACTGCCGTTCGCCTCAAAGACCAAGGACCGTTTATGTGGAGCTGTCATCTGTGCGATGTAACAGAGAGGTGCACTTTACATGACCTTGAGCTACTGGAAGGTCTCAGTCAGCCTTCACACGCCCGGTAGCTCGAGGGCCCGTTGAGCAGCAGGCTCAGGGGAGGACCGAGGCCGAGACCTCCACACATCAGAGAGCTGATGCTGCGGGTGCTCAGCCGGCTCCACAGCCCACGGGTGTCCCTGAGCAGCTGAGGCTCAGGGTAGTGTGGGTCTGTCTCATGTCCTGGGGAGAGGGGGGTGGGGCCAGCTCCGAGGCCACACCCATGGCACCTGCAGTGAAGGGCGGGAGGGGAGTACAGCTTCCCTCCCTCACTAAGGGGCCTGGGCAGCTCGGCCAGGTTCGGGCTCCGGCTCAGTCCACACCCACCCACCCCTTTCTCGCAGCATGAAGCCTCTTCGGTCATTTTTTTCCTCTTATTTGAAGTCGTTGCCAGATGTGAGGAAAAAATCGCTTGCATTGCCTGAAAAGCCAAGCAAAGAACAAAATTCTGAAGTTGTGGTGTGGAGAGAGTTTGACAGGCAAGTGCTCTTTGGACAGGAGGTGTGGGAGGTGAGCACTGGGAGGCCCAGGTGGACAGGAAGCTGTGGGCTCAGCTCGCTGAAGGCTCAGGCCTCCTGGGAGTCGGGGGACGGGAGGCGGCTCACTGGAGAGAAGGCATTAATACCTGGCTCTGTGATATCTAATCTCAGGTCAAAACTGTACACGGCGGACCTGGAGTCGGGGCTGCACTACCTCCTGAGGGTGGAGCTGGCCACCCACAGGACACTGGCTGGGGCCGAGCTGAAAACACTCAAGGACTTTATTACTATCGTTGCCAAGGTGTGTGGGGTCTGCTCTGGGCTGGGCGCTCGGTTCATGACCCTGCGGAACGAGGCCGACCTGAGCTGGATGTGCACTCTGCTGGCCAGCGGTGCCCAGCCTGCTTTTGGCACTGGGGGCATGGCTCATGCGGATGCCAGGCCTGAAGGGGCACTGAGCAGGGGGCCTGGGGGGGGGGCGCATGGGCAGGAGGGAAATCTCCAGGGGCACTTACCCAGGTGGGTGGTGAGTGTGGTGGGAACTGTGGGACTGACTCGGTGTGTGGCTGATGCCAGCAGCCCCATGACATGGGGGATGGGGACAACAGGAGCAGGCGGACAGCACCGTCACGGAGGGTGCAGCGCGGCCGCTATCCTCATCCTCTGGAGTCTGCTGAGGGGGCCGGGACCAGTGCTGTGGGCGCCACCCTCCTCCTTTAGTAGGAGGTAGCGCAGTGTTCATGGAAGTTTAGTTCTTGCCTTGGCCGGCTGTTGTTTTCTGGCCCAGATCATTCTGGGAGGCGGGAGGCCTCCCCCCCTCAGGTTCCTGGGGCAGGTCTGAGCCCTGGTTCTCTTGCCCCTGCAGCCCTGTCTGGGCCTGGCTGTGGCCCCTCTGCTCTCTGACTCCTGGGGTAGCCTAGCCAGGGTCCTAGGGCCCAGCAGAGACCTAGGGCCCCAGTCACAGCACTGCGACGTGATTTACGTTTAAAGGAATAACTAGGAGGCGCCTAGTGCGTTTCCCACGAATAAAGGAAAGCTGCTTGGACAGGCTCTGATCCTGTTGTGGGTTCAGAATTCTGGAATCTCCAGAATGTCCTCCTGCTCACGGGCCGTCGGCTGCTCAGCGGTTGGCTGCTCAGCCTCCGCTGTCGGCACCGGCTCAGCAAGCAGCGGGCCCAGCTCCAAGGCCAGGTGGCCGTGCATATCTTAGCCGTCTTCCTGCAGCTGACTCAGACTTGAAATTCATGCTCGTAATTGGTGGTGGTCCTGGGCGACCTGTCGGAAAAGAGTTTCCGGGGCTGACTGTGCTGTGGCTGCTGTTCTTCCATATCGACGTCATCTCATAAGTTAGGTCAGGTGTGAGGGGCCCTCTCGGCAGCGCCACTCTGCACGTCTCGCTGTGCTTGGGTGCAGGGGTCGCCGGGTGAGTGCCACACGCTGACCAGCTGGTCACACTTGCGCCTGGAAACCTGAGGGGCTGCCTGCCTTCCCAGGGGTCTGAGTGTGGTGCTTCCCCCTCAGCTGTTCCCCGGCCGCCCGCCCGTCAGGAAGCTGCTGGAGATGCTGCAGGAGTGGCTGGCCAGCCTCCCCCTGGACCGGGTGCCCTACAATGCCATCCTGGACCTGGTCAACAACAAGATGCGGGTGCGCACCTCCCGGCTCCTGCCCACGCACGGGCATCCCCGCGGCCCCTCCTCAGGCCCCTCTGCGGTGGCTTCTGTTCCTGTCCCCATGACGACTGCACGTCTCCTCCTCTGTCCCTGGTGCTGTCCGCTCCCTGCCGAGTCCTCAGTGCAGGGACATTGGTGACGGCCGCCGCGCAGGCAGGGGTGGTTTCTCACGGGATGGCACCAGGGCTTGTTCAGAAAATTTTGAGTGGACGGAATTGTGCACCTAAAATTGATGTGTTTAGTAAGAGTGTGGCTGAGCTGCTCCTCAGGCTGGGTTCCCGTAGTGAGGGTCACTGAGAGCCTCATCCTCACCAAGACTAGCCGTGCCAGGGCCGTGGTCTGCACGCACCTGGCGTGAGCCTGTTGGAAGTGCTCACAGTTTGGATACGTGTCCCCGTGTGTAACTACCACCAGTCAGAGGACACTCACCAGCTATTTCTATATCTGTTATTCTTTCTTTGCTCAGATTTCTGGAATATTCCTCACTAATCAGATAACGTGGGTTGGATGTCAAGGAAGCCGCCCGGAGTTGAGGGGTTACACGTGTTCTCTCTGGAAGTTGTTCCACACGCTGACTGTTCGGGCCGGGACCCACCCAGACGTGTTGGATGGCACAGGTAACGTCCCTGCACAGCCAGGTGCTGGCTGCCCCCTGACGCACACGGGATGCGCCGGCCGGGCCGTCGGAAGCTAAAGCTCAGCAGCGGGCGTTGGCTGTAAGGCAGTGTGTCATCGGGGGCCCTGGGGGCCCTGCTAAGCAGGCAGAGGGAGCGTCTTTCCAGGTCACAGAGCCCACGCGCCCAGTGCGGAGCCGAGTTCTTCCCTCCCTGGGCCCAGCACGTGCAGATGCCCTGCAGCCGCCCCGTTCCCGCCCGGGAGAGGACCCGCTGTGGGAACCTCTGCTTGTGCTTTACAGGTGTGAGACGCAGTAGGAACGGGCGTGTTTTATCTCTCGTTGCCTGACAGGTTACCCTAAAACCCAGCAGCTTGAAACAGTGTACTCGTCTCTGTGGGTCAGGAATCTGACGTGGCCAAGCCAGGTCCTCTGCCAGGGCAGCGTGTCTGCCTGAGGGCCTGGGTGTCACCTGCTGGCTGTTCCTCCCCGCGTCCTCTCCACAGCAGCTCCCACAGCACTGGCTCCGTCAGAGTGAGCCCCTCGCTGTGCGTGTTCTGGTTGTTAGAAGTCAGCCATGGCCTCGCCTGCTCACGGGAGCTGGCGTCCCGGGGCCATCTCAGGGGCCGCCTGCCGTAAGAGGAAAAACTACCAAAGTTTGAGTGGGTTGACTAACTTCAGTCACCGGAAGCAGCTAACGCAGAGTCGTCATGTTCTGCATGCTCTGTGGACACTACGAAATGTGCTGGATATTTTACCCTTTGGACTTGGTTGTGCGGACACTGCCTGGCCCCAGCAGGCTGCTGTCTCTTAGTTGTCATTTCCCTTTTTTTAAATATGTTTTTTATTTCAGAGAGGAAGGGAGAGGGAAGGAGAGAGAGAGATCAAAACATTAATGAGAGAGAACATCAATCGACTGCCTCCTGCACACCCCCTACTGGGGAGCGAGCCTGCAGCCAGGCCTGTGCCCTGACCGGGAAGCACGCTGTGACTCCAGGTTCATAGGTCGATGCTCAACCACTGAGCCACGCCAGCCATGCTTGGTTGTCATTTTCGTAGTTGTTGAGGTCCACTGATGCTTATGTTACATCTTGACTCACACAGTCCAATGTTCTTTCCAGTAAAAGTGTAAAATTCATAGTTACCTTTTGCTGCCTAACAAGCTAACCCAGATGTGGTGGCTCTTGTGTGGGACCGGTGGGTGCTCGTCCAGAGGCATGGCGGTTGGTCTGACTCAGAAGGTCCGAGCCCTGCACCCGGCCAGCTCTCACCACACCCAGGAAGGCGCTCTCAGGGCCTCGGCAGGCACAGGCATCGCTTCCCCACACCCTGTCGGTCAGATAGGGCTCACCTGCCGGGTGCAGAGGGCAGGGCTGCCCTCGGGCATTTGTACCACGAAGCTCTCGTCCAGGCAGCGCTGAGTTCTGGGGTCTCATGGGGCAGAGGTGGGCTTTGAGACTTGAGATTCTCTTAAGAATCACACAGGACAAGAGCAGCATGACTTTCAGGGGCAACACGGAGCTCCCGGACAAAAGTAACATCAGACCACCTCAGCCGTGCGCACAGCTGGAGCCTCGCGTTTCCGGGCCCTGCCCTGGCAGCAGCACATGCTGAGGGCAGCCTGGTAGCCGCCAGGGCTGCGTCCCCTGGAGACGGCGAAGCGGTGTAGCTCTGCCTTGTGTCGGAGGGCGGCACACGGCGGAGCACACAGATCCCGCGGGGTCTCGCCCAGCAGCAGAGTCACATACATTGCAGTTCTACCAGGAGCACGTCTCGTGCTGCAGAACTGGGTCAGACGGAGATGCCGGATTATGTCTTGGAAGGTTTTCCTCTCCTTATTGGACGCGTAAGCCCATCGACTAAAAGCCTGCGTGTCCCCTAATCCCCTCAGGTAGAGCTTTGTGGTTCTTGTGCACTTTAGAGATTAGGGGTCGCCGTGAGCAGCGCTTGGCTGGGGAGAGAAAAGGAGGATTACGGTGAAGCGGAGCAGATGTCGGCCCAGGGCTGCTGGCTGCCGGCGCGGGGCCACGGGCAGAGCCCAGCCGAGCGCATGCACGTGGCGATCTCACTGTGGGCACTGCCTCACTGCCCTGGACACAGCCTGGGAGCAGTCGGCTCAGCTCAAACTCTGAGTGGAATGGCCGCCACAGTTAGTGACTAAGGGACATGGGAATTAGGCCGCTGGGGCTCCAGGGCTGGTGGGCGTGGCCGTGAAGTGGAGCCACGACAGCTTCAGCCAGAGACCACGAGGGCCTGCTGTTGGTTCTGACGGATTCGGTCTCAGAAGTGTGTCTTGTTTACCCAGTTACCTTGCTGCCTGTCTTTTAATGCTGGCAAAGTCCCCTTTGTATGCTTAACCCCCATCCTAGCTGTCTGGAGAGGCCCGCTAGGCCCAGCCCAGGCTGCCCTCTGGTTCTCTCAGGGCCCCTGTTAGGGCCACGTTGTCTGCCCCCCTGCCTGTGGCTGCTCTCCCAAAACGTCAGGGTGTGTTTTCTCGGGCCCCACGCGGGGCTGTCACTGGGGGTGGATGCTGGAGCACTCCCACCAGAGGTGCAGCCTCTCCTAGGAGGGCAGGTCCTGGTGCCTGCCGTTCCCAGACCGCCCTGGCCACTGCCCATTCGCCCCAGGCTACCCTTGGGAAGGTCAGTGTGAAGCTGGTGGCACCCCAGAGGCACAAGCTAAGGCCACGTGCACACCTGGGCTTGTGTTGTGCAAGGACTTCGGAGCAAAGCAAGCACTTAGAGGCGTGCGCCGTGGCTCCGGCACCAGCCTTCGGGCCCGCTTGTGAGGTGGGCGGACGTGCACAGGGCCCACCCGACCCGAGGCAGAGCCCTGCTCTGGGGGTGAGGCCGGAATCTGGTCCGCGGCACGGCTCGCCCCCTGGAGGCCCTTCCCCTGGTACTTGTTCTGGGGGCTGCACAGGCGCATGCTCGGCGGAGGCCGTGGGGCCAGCAGCCCTGTTGCCGTGGGTCAAGCATGTCAAACTCAAAGGCTAACACGGGCCAAATAAACAAGGTTTAAGTTTATGTGGCCACAAAATAAACAACAGCTTCCATTTTCCTAGAAACATACGTTTATTTCGATAGAAACATGCTGAATACAAAGGGCTGAAATAAATGAGTCATCGTTAACCTAAAATAATAGAACATTTTAACAAAAATTAATATTTTTTCTTGAACATTAATTTACCAGACACTGAATAACTACACAAATTAATAAGTGTTAATGCAAATACACCTAGTTTTCTTGTTCTCCGAAAGTGAAATATTTCCTGTTGCGCACACCAAACAAGTCAGTCCAAGACGAATGACGTGGCCGTCGGCTGCTAAAATATTCGCTGCTGGTGTTAGTGGCGAGAAATGGTGCGCCTGCGCGTTAAGGCGTGTGAGGGAAATGAGTGCAACACGATGATGGTCACCAGTCATTCGCGAACGCTGTGGTTCGTTATTAATAATTATGTATAACAGGATAGTGTAAAAATTAAGTTACGAAATTTTTATTAAAATGTTTCCTATGTGCCGTTATATTGCCTGGGCACACCAATATTGGTTGTGGGCCGTGAGTTTGACATGCTTGCCAAACTCATGTCAGGCCTTAGCTTGTTCCTGGCTCCCGACACCACCCCAGTCCTGGGTTCCAGTAGGAACCATCAGTCACGTTCTGTGCCTTGTTTCCGGGGTGCCACAGTGCTTGGTCCCTGCAGGTTTCGAAGACGACCCCCAGGCGGTGCTGCAGACCATCCGGAGGTACCTGCTCACCTTCTTCGGCTGCAAAGAGTGTGGGGAGCATTTTGAGGAAATGGCTAAAGAGTCCATGGATTCCGTGAAAACCCCAGACCAAGCAATCCTCTGGCTTTGGAAGAAGCATAACCTCGTGAACAGCCGCCTGGCAGGTAAGCAGAAGCCATGGTGGCCTGCCCGTGCCCGTCAGCGTGTCCTGTGAGCGGGTGGGGGTGGGGGGGCGGCAGCACTGTTCGAGGGGATGACCTGACCTCGGTGCCGCTCTGCCTGCTCTGGGCTCACAGCGGGAGCCAGCCCTGCTCCGCCATCAGTTTCAGGACCTCCCCAGGGGCTGTTCTCAGGCTCCAGGGTGCCTGCTTTCCAGATTGTTCTCTCCCTGGAGCCGCGTGGAAGCTGACAGGCAGCATGCACCCCCTGAGGAGCCCATGAGGCCCAATGAGACGCAGCGGGAGGCTTGGGTCATAATTAATTTTCAGGAAGGAATTTTAGTGTCATTAAAATCTGCTCTCAGACGACAAATCAAACTCCTCAAAATGGCTTTGTTTAAAGCCTAAGTAGGGCGCATACATTTTCTCAGAGTTAAGTAATTCAAACTGCTCCTAAATCAGTGGCAGATTAAAATTAGGCTTAAAAATAATTCCCCTCAGAAGTAAATCTTGATAAAGATGAATAGAAAACCCACTAAACTGTTGGTTTTTATGTAATCCACTGTATTACAAAAACATATTACAACTCAAGCACTAAAGAAAATTGGTTGCTCTTTGCACCAGAGCTGCCTGCTGGCTCTGGTCACGTGGCGTGGCCCTGGCCCCTTCAGTTTGCCGGCTTTGCCCTCCTGTCGGTGCAGGTGAAGGCCCCTCCGTGGAGGCCCTGCTGCAGGTGTCAGGCCTCCCCGTGCCTCTGCCTGCCACCTGTGCTCCCAGTGAGTCCGACGTTGCCCTGGCAGCACTGAGCTCCAAGAGCCCGTGCCCCCTCCCCCGTCATTACCCTGCCGCCGAAAGGGCTTTCTGCAGCCCTAGGATGTCTCCTAGTCCCGTAGTCCCAGCCCACCTTTAGCAAAGCAGTGGGACAGACAGGAGCAGGGCAGGTGAGTGGCAGTGTAGTCTGGCCATGGGGGCCGCCCGAGGATGCTTTAGGGAAGCAGGGGCAGCTGTGCAGGAAAGGTGGGGTGAGGGGCACAGGCGTCATCTAGTCCCCGCGGCGAGGTCTCAGTGGGTGTGGGTGGACCAAGAGGGTGGGGGAGGCAGGCACCTGACCGTGGGCAGGAGGCCTGTGGCGTGGCAGCCCTGGGTGGTGGGCAAGTTGAGCGAAGGCCTCCCCACAGCTGCCTCCCTCCCGCTCCCAGGCCACCTGAGCGAGGACCCCAGGTTTCCCAAGGTTGCGTGGCCCACTCCGGACCTCTGCCCTGCCTGCCACGAGGAGCTGAGGGGCCTGGACAGCTGGGACGAAGACCAGGTTCTCCTGTTCCTGAAGCGGCACTACGGCAGCGACAACCTCGTGCACACGTACGCCACGGCCCTGGGTGGCACCGGCGAGGCCGAGGGGCCAGAGGGAGGCCGAGCCAACCCAGAGAGGCCTGGAGACCACGGGGCCGAGAGCCTGCACCCGCCCGGGGCCCTGCCTCCCACACCTCGCCCCTCAGAGGGGTCACACCTGGGACCAGCCAGGCCTGAGGGCCACAGGGAGGTGGAGGCGGCTGCACCCTTCCTGGGGATGGGCTTCTCCAGCCTGGACATGAGCCTCTGCGTCCTGCTCTACGTGGCCTCCTCCATGTTCCTGATGGTGATGTTCTTCTTCTTCCGAGTGCGCTCCCGGCGGTGGAAAGTCCGGCACCGCCATCCGTCCGTGTAGAGCTGAGCAGCCCGCCCGCGCCTGCGGCTGTAACGTTTCTGATCAGGGATGACAGGCAGGGGGCCTGCTCCCCGCTGATGGCAGCTGTGGTCCCAGAGCTGGGGCCTGTGTGCGTTCCCGGCCTTCACAGTCCGTGGACGCCTCTGACAAATCCATAGCAAAGCGACTTCTGTTTTTACTCTTCTAGGTCTGAAAACGGGAGTGGGATGTCCAGGCCAAAAAGAATGTTTTGCACCCACTTTCATCAAGTTTACTGGGCTCCACATCCATTGTGCACGGCCTCCTTTGGAGATTTGGAGAAAAACCCAGCCCTTCCCCATGGAAGCTAAGGGGTGACTGAATGCAGCCAGGGATACCCCCGCCCCCCCACATCCCCGCCATGGGGGGTAGACTTGGTGTGGGGAGGAAGGGTGGTGTTCATCTTACTCTTCAGGGACAGTGCCTTGGCCTGTTGGTTGTTACTCTGGTGATGAGAGAGCTCAGTGCGTGAGGGCCACCCAGGCTGCCTGTCCCTGGCAGTCAGGAGACTGTGAGCCCGAGAACAGAGCTTCCGCCTGGGCCCCTGCCATCCAGCACCCACAGCCCTCCTGAGCCACTGCCCAGAGCCAGAGTGGGTGGTGCACGGGGTCTCGCTGGCATCTCTAAGGCCAAACTTCATTTGCCTGAAGGTGTTTTACACAGGTCCTGGCACAGGGCCTATCCCTGGGCTTTGGTGGTTAATTATTTACCATTTAATGATTTTAACACATTATTTTAAATGTGTTAAAACCCAGAACATTCAGAGGTAAAGTAAATGCGTAAACAAATGAACTCCTGGGGGCATTTCCTTTGAGACCCTTATGCAGATGCTCAGCGGTGTGCGCCCCCGTGTGTGTGTGTGTGTGTGTGTGTGTGTGTGTGTGTGTGTGTCTGTGCCTGTGTGTCTGTGCCTGTGTGTGTGTCTGTGTGTGTCTGTGCCTGTGCCTGTGTGTGTGTGTGTGTGTGTGTGTGTGTGTGTATGTGCCTGTGTGCCCCCTTGTGTGCGTGATGGTGGTAAGTAGTTCTTCCCACTGTGCCTGTGGTCTCCGCATGCTCCCTCATTGCAGCGGCTAAGCACGTGTGGACTCGCACCAGGTCCTGCCCCAGCCCAGCTCAGGGAGCCCAAGGATGGTGCCTGCAACGCTGCCCCCAGCCCGGTGCCCACCTGGGGGCAGGCGTGGCCAGGATCAGGGAGCCCTGCCCTGAGCTGAGGTTTCCAGTTGGTGACACGTTTAACCCCTAGAAGCCTCTGGTTTAAACCTGAGGCTTGTGTGCCTGGTGATTGACGGCACCATATTGTTTCCTTTCAACTTGAAAACGGGCCAGTTTACAGAGGCCACGGGAAATACTGGGCCTCTTTCATTAAACTGCCTTAGGTTCGTGTCAAATGTCGTTTTTTCCCCCAAATAAGTTTCTGTGAGCAGTGGGCACTGTCCTACATCAACCCATTTGACAGGCAATGTTGGCTTCTAAGGTTCATAGTGATATTGCGGTTTGAGGTCACATCTGTGACATCAGAGGGCCAGGTTCCAGCAGACCGCCGGTTCCATGCGGCCACGGAAAGGGTCTCACCTGCAAGTGTGAGCCGCCTTGCACACCTCACGTGGTGGCCTGCTCAGAACTGGATGCTACCTTCAGGTCTGTTTTCTAAAGTTGTAACTATTGAGACAATGAATATAATGGTTCAGTAATTTAAATGTATTTATTTTTAATGGGAGAATTTGGTTAAAAAGAAACTAATTGACATGAAAATCTCTGAAATTTCTTACATGCAAAGAAAGTGAACATTTTGTATTTAAAAACTGTAATGTGCACATTTTGAAATAAATCTGTTTGAAAAATTGTATTCTGAAATGCGCAGCAACTGTGAGGGTGCTGGGAGGGGTGCAGAGCCTTTAGCCCAGGGGTGGGCAAACTTTTTGACTCGAGGGCCACAATGGGTTCTTAAACTGGACCGGAGGGCCAGAACAAAAGCATGGATGGAGTGTTTGTGTGAACTAACATAAATTCAAAGTAAACATTACATAAAAGGGTACGGTCTTTTTTTTTTTTTTTTAGTTTTATTCATTTCAAACGGGCCGGATCCGGCCCGCGGGCCATAGTTTGCCCACAGCTGCTTTAGAGTGTATGGACCACACACCTTAGCTCCAGAATTTCTAGGAACCAGAGGGTTTGGAAGACAGCCCCAGGGTCAGGTGGAACAGGAAAGAGAGATCATTAAATTACAGATAGTTCCTGAGACGAGACGGCAGCCGTCCTTCCACAGAACCGGGAGAAGTGGGGGTGACGGGCAGCCGACTGCATGTGCTGTGGAACCTCCCAGGCCCTGCCCACCACCACGTAGCTCTGGGTGTGGCCTTCCTAGGCCACCCTCTGCCACGGAGCCACATGCCTGGCCTCTGCCCTGACACCAGTTTGCTGCCTCAGGTTCTGAACTCTTTAAATTTTCCTGCCCTCTCCTCTGCTTGGTGGGAAGAGGCCCAGTCACCACGTGTGTGGCTGGAGGGAGACCTGCTGGCTGCAGTGTCTGTGGCTTCGTTTCCCCCGCTGGGCTGTGTGGTTGCCCCTCCCTGGCTTTCCCCAGGCCCCTCCCTCAGGACCCAGGCAGCCCCTGGGGTGCAGCTGGGGCAGAGCAAGGGGCGACTAGTGGGTATGGCAGCCCGGGCCGTGGTTCTGATGTGGGTGCAGGCTCACCATCAGTGACCCCTGGTCAGGCCCTTGATTCCTGAGCAGTTTCTGTTGGGGACACCCCAGATGCCCCTCCTCCGGGCTGCAGTCGGGGTGGGGCTGTGGCCTGAGATCTGGGGAGGTGGTCGATGCAGAACCTGCAGAGCCGGCCTGTGGGGGCCTAAGCAGGGCCAAGAGGCCAGAGGCGCCCTCCCAGCCAGGGCCTGGACGCGCCTTTCAGGAGGCTGATGCAGGAGCAGCCAGTGGGGCACCCACTTGCCACCAATGCCCAAGCCTGTGGGCGGGGCGGGGAGGGGCAAGGAGGCGGGCAGGGAACAGAGGGTCGGGGGTGGGAGGGGTGGCATGCCGAGGGACAGGAGGTTGGTGACACGCGCCTCCTTCAGCACTGCGGACAGCGCTGGGCCCGGAGGCTCCCGGGTCGCAGAGGAAGAAGGCTGAGCGCCACCACAGCCCCTCCAGCCGAGCTCTGAGCCCCGCCTGCCCCACTGGTGGCAGCGATGCTCCTGGAGACGGAGCTTGAGCGCGACCAAAATAGGCCCGGGGCCACCGGGGCTGCCGCCTGCACCTACGGTGGGACCCGGGGTAAGAGAAGCCCGAGCTTAAGGCCTCGAGGGAGGAATGGAGGGCAAGGGGCGGGGAGGCCCGCGGAGGCCACCTGGGCGGCAGGCGGGCGGGTGGGGAGGGCAGAGGAAAAGAGTCCGAGAAACCAGACCTCAGTGGAGGTAGAGTAGAGATGGGAGCACAGGGGAGGGGCGGGGAGGGTCAAGGGCCTGGAGCTCTGCCATCGCTCATGGGTGGTTTGGGGGGCTTGGTCCAGGCACCCCAGAGCAGAAGCGCATTCCTGAAGGTGCTGCTGGCCCAAGGGGTGGTGCAGGCCGGAGGTGCCAAGTTCCTCTAGAGACCCACCCCCAAGTTCCCACAGTGCCCAGCTGCCCCTCCCTAACCAGCCCAACAGCCCAGCACCGGACCCCTGATGGGTCTTTCCCCGAAACCCGTGCTCCCCAAGGGCCATTCCATCACCACAGACACTGGGAATAATGAAGGCATTGTCGGTGGGCCAGCCAGATGCCTAGCGAGTGGGGCTGCCGCCTCCTCCACGTGCTGCCCACCTGCCCTTCCCCAGTCACTGCCCCTCTCCGGTAGCCTCCGCAGCAGCCCATACTCCGCACTCACCACCCCCTGGGATCCAGGGCTTGACACCCCTGCCCTGAGCTCAGGGTGACACGTGCAGAGTGAGATGAAGGGCTGTGTGCTGGCTGCAGGGGCCTCTGACCAAAACCGACTACAGGCAGGAGATGGGGCAGGAGATGGGGCAGGAGATGTGGGCCTTCTGTGGGGACCCAGTGCAGGGTCTGGAGGAGGCACCAACCTGCCGGTCCCCTAGCACTTCCGGGCCCGGCCACTCCCTGCCCCACCCTGCAAGGGGCCCACCCTGCTGAGTCCGGATTGTGGTGCCTGCAGGGGGCTGTGCCCCTGGGCAGGAGCGGCTGCCCTGGGTAGATCGGGTCTACGTGCAGGACGAGTGGGTCCCTGCAGGCTCACCTGTTGGACTGGGGCACGATGTTGGAAAATCGGGTGCATGGGCCGGGTCCTGTGCAGGCCGGGCGCTGAGGTGGAGAGCAGTGAAGGTGGACACCTGCTCCCCAGCTCCGTCCCTCCTGGCCTGGAGTCTTGGCTGCCTGTCCAGGCCGACGTCGGGTTCTCTTCTAGAGAATCACCCTCCTTCCTGCACCCACTGGGAGCAGAAGCTCCAACGGTAGAGGCAGAGCCAGGAGGTCTGCGGTCGCACCAGCTCCGGGTGGTTCTCCGGCCCTTGGGCGACGCTCAACCTCTGAGTCTGGGTGGCGTTTGTACCGACCGGACGGCCTCGCCAGGCCTTCCAGGTCCGGCTCTGAGTCCGAGCATCAGCGGCCGCAGGACCCAGCCCCTCCCTGGCCCTTCTCCCAGGCCCCCGGCCTATGGTCGGAGTCCAGGCCTCAGCCCGCGCCCGCCCGTAGAGCAGGGCGAGGGAGCGGCGGGGAGCTGGCGGCCCTAACCCGGCTCCTCTGGGCCAGTCCCCGCCCGCCCTCCGGCCGGCACTCGGGTGGTGTCTGGTAAGCGCGGGTCCCTGCGTAAAGGGATGCAGAGCGGGGAGTCGCAGCGACTCCCGGCCCCGCCCCGCCCCGCGGCCCCGCCCCCAAGCGCCCCGCCCTCCCCGGGGCCGAGGCTGGGGCCCCAGGGCGGCCCGCGGGCGCAGCGCCCAGCCGCTCGGGAAGCAGCTCGGACGCCGGCCCGGGGCCACTGAGGCCGTGGCCTGGCTGGGCCCCGAGGAAGTTTGGGGCCGGATTGCGGCGGCGCCGGGCGGCGGGACCCATGGAGGCGCGCGGGGAGCTGGGCCCCAGCCGGGAGTCGGCGGGTGGCGACCTGCTGCTGGCGCTGCTGGCACGGAGGGAGGACCTGCGCCGAGGTGGGTGCTCGGGGGTCCAGCGCCCGCGCCGGATAGAGCAGACCCTCCCCCGGGAGACCCAGAGGTCCTCGCGGCTTTCCGGCCAGGCCACGGGACCCACGGGACCGGGTGGGAGTGGGTTCGAGGGCCCCAGCACCCACTGAGCGCCCAGCAGCAAGTTTGCAACGGGCCTGGGCGCTGGACTGTTGGGCGTGTGGTTCTGGGCGGGAGAGTGCGGAGAGCCACCTGGGGTCCCGGTAACCAGGGGCAGGAGGTTCCTGAGAAGACAGCCCCCTCCAGACCCCCCACGCTCTCCTGGGCAGAGAGATGCAGGCCAGGGCGCAAGGGACCCCAGCCGAAGATCGCTCCCCGTTGGAGTCTGGCTTCTGCACCCACAGGCACCTGTTCCGCTGGTCGCTCTGGCGGGTCCTCTGGATCCTCTTGCAGCAGAGCCCCCAACTTTCTGGGGTCTCAGCCTCGCCCCCAGCGCTTGGCTCCGGGGAGTTGGGACCTTTCTCCCCGGCTTCTGCGGGCAGGACCGGAATGGAGGCGGAGGCCGTCTGGGCGGTGGGGACCGGCCGCACGGGGCGGTGGCAAAGGGGGTGACATCCAGGCTGTGGGGTCTCATCCCTCCCTACTTATTTATTTATTTCCCGGCGGATCTTGGGAGGGGTTGGCTGCAGGGCTGTGAGGAAGGGGCGGGAGGGCGGAGGGAGAGGGAGGGGGGAGGCGGGCGCGCAGGAGCCGCTCGGAGAGCTGGCGGGGAGCGGCGACGGCGGGCGTGAGGTGGTGCCGGGCCCACAGGAGCCGAGGGCAGGAGACCCGCCGACCGGAGCCGCCATGCAGCGTAAGGCCCGGGTCGAGAGTCTGCGGGGCGCGAGGGGCGGCGGGAGAGGCTTTTACAGGACGCGGATCGTAGGGAAGGTCCGGCCGGCGCTGTCCGGGCCGCGGGTGCTGAAACGCGCGCGGAGGGTCTGCCCAGCCTCCAGGGCTGCGCCGCGTCCTCGCTCTGCCTGCGTCGCCCACAGCGAGGCCCGGGCCCCGCGGGTCCCCCGGGCTCCACACCTGGGGCGCGGTTTTGCCCGACGCGGGACCGCGTCCTTCGCAGGTTTCCGCGACTGCGGGAGGGAGGTTGGTTTGGCTCTGGCGCCCAGTGAGGCTCTGTCCCCCCTCTCTGCCCCCAGCCTGGAGCCGGAGGGGTCGGGGCAACCAGGTGAAGGTGGTGAGGGGATGCAGTGTTTGTGTGGGTTCAGCTGCTGTGCGCGGCTCTCTCCTCTCCCGGAGATCTTTCCTGAAGGAGCAGGGAACCCTCACCCATGAGCACCCTGAAAAGTCCCTTGGGGACCCAGGGTTCCCCTGCCTGATTTCTGGGGGGCTGCAGTCCCAGGGAACCTACTGTTGAAGTGGCTATGGCTGTGAGGGAGGGCAAACCGCCTACTGTGTGCTCAGGCTTCCAAGCTTGAGCATGGGGATAGCAGATCCATTTGTCCAGTCCACTCACGAGTACCCTCAGCTGCCCAGACATGGAAGGGCATCGGCTTTCGCCTTGGTGGCTGCAGGCAGGGCCTTGGGGCTGACGGCACAGGACAGGAGTCTCTTTCTCTCTGCCAGGATGCTTAATTGTGCAGAATAATGAGCGCGACTGGGTGGTAGGTGCCCCAGGACTCACACATGCCTGGCCCCCAGGTGAGGGGACTCTTGTCCAGCCCTGCCTCTGAGTGCTCCTGGGGCAGGTTTCCCTTTGAGCTCAGTGTGCACCTCCCTTCGCTCGGGGACCATTTTGTAATGAACAGTTTCTTGCCTGAGGGACTGGCCTGCGCACCTGCTTGCTCATGGGCACACGTCTAAACCTATTTCGGTTTCATTAATTTGTAACTGCAGGCTGGGCTGTGGGCTCCCTGCCCTCGGGGGCAGCTGGTAAGAGAGTGTGCAGGGAAGGGGGTCTTGGGTCCTAGGGCCAGGATGGGAGCGTGACCGACTCCCTCCCATTCTGGGGGCGCTCCTGACCCCTGACCCGCCCCCTGCCTTGCAGAGATCCCTCTGTGCGCTGGCTGTGACCAGCATATCCTGGACCGCTTCATCCTCAAGGCCTTGGACCGCCACTGGCACAGCAAGTGTCTCAAGTGCAGCGACTGCCACACACCACTGGCTGAGCGCTGCTTCAGCCGCGGGGAGAGCGTGTACTGCAAGGACGACTTCTTCAAGTGAGCCCGCTGCCCGCTGCCCCGCTGCCCGCTGCTGCTGGGGAGGGGGAGGGGGCTGGGGGCTGAGGTGCCAGGACCAGGGACTGGACTCCCAGCAACAACCACCCCGGGAAACCCTGAGCCCCATCACCCAGCCTGGGCACCGCAGGCCTCTCCAAGGGCCGCTGGGCAGGGCTAGCACTTCAACACATTTTGTTTTTACGTAATTTTGTAAACGTGGAAGCAGTCGTTAAAAAGGTAATCCCACGTTTGCAGGACTCTGTTGGGCTTCCTCCCTTAGTTTTGGTCTTGTTTTTCTTAACACTGAGGGTGAGGGTTGCTTTCCAGGCAAGGCCTCCAAGGGACACACCTTCCCCTTCCTGACACCATCCTGGGGCGCCGTGCTCCCCAGGACCCGGGGTCGCCTCTCAATGCTCCCTGCGGCTCTGCTGGGGCTGCGGGAGGGCCCACCAGCCGCCCGCCCTCGGGGAACTGAAACCGCCCTGCGCGGCGCGATGCGGCTCTCGCTCCCGCTCTGGGCGAAGGCGCCGACTGAGTAGCGCTGAGCCGCACCCGCCCCGTGCATCCCCCAGGCGCTTCGGGACCAAGTGCGCTGCGTGCCAGCTGGGCATCCCGCCCACGCAGGTGGTGCGCCGCGCCCAGGACTTCGTGTACCACCTGCACTGCTTCGCCTGCGTGGTGTGCAAGCGGCAGCTGGCCACGGGCGACGAATTCTACCTCATGGAGGACAGCCGGCTCGTGTGCAAGGCGGACTACGAGGCAGCCAAGCAGCGAGGTCAGTGGGAGGACCCGGGCTGGGTCCCGGCGCCCCTTACTCATCTGCAAACGGGGTGAAGGCCAGTCGGTGGGGCGCGCAGGGACCCCCGCCTCCGCACCGCCGCAGCGCTCTCTCCGGCGCGAATCCGAGCGCCTTCCCTTCGGCTGGGTAGCGAGGGCACCCCACCCAGGGCCGGACGGGGCGGGTCGCAGACCCTCTGGGGAAGCGGGTCTGGACTCCCTGCAGCCGTCTCGCCCGGAGCGCAGCGGGGCTGATCTGACTGCGAATGATCACCCCTCCTCTGATTTATCTTCCCAAATCCTCGACCTGGAAACCGGCCCTACCCGCGCGCTTAGAACAAAGAGGAGGGGGGAGCGGGTGTTGCCCGTGGGCGGCCGCCTGCGAGTCCCTCATAGAGGCCGAAGCCGCCCCTCCGCCCTGGCGACGCCCCACCCCATTTCCCCCTTCTCCCCCGAAACTCCCCGGACCCCGCAGCCACGCGGGGTGCGCATGAGGGGCCCCGACGTTCTCACGCGCGGAGGGGGTGGGGGCGTTGGGCGGTGGGAGGAGCAGGCCCGGCCTCACGGCTCCCCACGGTGCAGAGGCCGAGGCCACGGCCAAGCGGCCGCGAACGACCATCACGGCCAAGCAGCTGGAGACGCTCAAGAGCGCCTACAACACGTCGCCCAAGCCGGCGCGCCACGTGCGGGAGCAGCTGTCGTCGGAGACGGGCCTGGACATGCGCGTCGTGCAGGTCAGAGCCCCGACTCCCACGCCCGAGGCCACTCACCGTGCCCTCCCCGCCGGCCCGGGGCACTCACCGCGCCCTCCCCGCCCGCCCGGGGCCGCTCACCGCGCCCTCCCCGCCGGCCCGGAGCACTCACCGCGCCCTCCCCGCTGGCCCGGGACACTCACCGCGCCCTCCCTGCCCGGGGCCGCTCACGCGCCCTCCCGCAGGTGTGGTTCCAGAACCGCCGGGCCAAGGAAAAGAGGCTCAAGAAAGACGCGGGCCGGCAGCGATGGGGCCAGTATTTCCGCAGCATGAAGCGCGCCCGCGGCGCCCCCAAGTCGGACAAGGACAGCGTCCAGGAGGAGGGGCCGGACAGCGACGCTGAGGTCTCCTTCACGGGTAAGCGCCGGGGGCCACCCCCGCGGGCCACCCCGGCTCCCTCCGGCTCTCCCGCAGCCCGGAGAGCGCAGCCCCGGTCGGAAGAACCAGGGGCTGATGGTTACAGGGAGACTAGAAACCTGAGTTTCCAAGCCAGTGGCCTCTTAGCCCAACTTCAAACATTTATCCGTAGATCTTCGCCCCCCACCCCCAAGCCCTGTGGGTTGGCCGCTCAGAACCACTGCCCTCCCCTGGGGGGAGCACCCTGACCCCGTCCCTAGCAGGCGGTCCTAGCCGGGAGGGCCCAGCGCTCTGGGCTGGGCCCTGGCCTGCCGTGACTTTTAGGGAAGTGGGCAGCACAGTGGGGAGTCAGTGATGAAAAACCCCGCTGCTGGTGGGGAGTGCCCACCTCCCTCCTGGGACCCAGGAGCTCACTCTCCCTCAATGTCCGTCCAGACGCTTTCTTTTTGGCTGATTGTGAGCCTAGGCCGTGCCTCTCTGGGCCTCAAGTAACTTGTCTGCCGAGTGGGGGTGGTGGTCTCTGTGCCCCCCCCCCCCACCAGGGCAGCATGGGGATCGTCCTGGAACCTGGGTCCGACTGGACTGTTTCCAGCACCGTCCCACCAGGGAACCCCCTTTCCTTAGACACCAGGCGGGACTGACAGAACAAAAGCAGGGGTGGACGGGTGGAGGGGTGCAGGGGGGGCATAAGAGCAGAAGAGACGGCCGGTCACCCGGTAGAGGGGCTGGGAGGGCCTGAGGTGCAAGAGACGGGCACCCACCACCGCCCTCTGCTTCCGTTGCAGAAGAGCCAGCCATGGCCGAGATGGGCCCCGCCAACGGCCTCTACAACAGCCTGGTGGAGCCCACCCCAGCCTTGGGCCGGCCCTCAGGAGCCCCCGGCAGCTTCCCACTGGAGCACAGAGGCCTGGCTGGCCCAGGCCCGGAGCAGTTCCGGGAGCTGCGCCCCGGCAGCCCCTACGGTGTCCCCCCTTCCCCTGCGGCCCTGCAGAGCCTCCCGGGCCCCCAGCCCCTCCTCTCCAGCCTGGTGTACCCCGATGCTGGCCTGGGCCTCGTACCCACGGGGGCCCCAGGGGGACCCCCGCCCATGCGAGTGCTGGCTGGGAACGGACCCAGCTCTGACCTGTCCACGGGGAGCAGTGGGGGCTACCCAGACTTCCCCGCCAGCCCCGCCTCCTGGCTGGATGAGGTGGACCACGCCCAGTTCTGACCGAGGCCCCCAGCTCCACTGAGCACTGGACTTGAAGGAGGGGTGGGGGGGTGTCCTGGCGCTGCGCCCTCCTTTCCCGGAGCCTGGACCTTGAGTCGTGGGGTGCTGCCACGGGTGCCACTGGGGACAGGATGAAGATGAGGAGCCAGCGGAGGGAGCACCCTGCCCGCACCCCCACTCTCAAGCAGGACTGTCTGCCTCTCCTCCTCCGACCAGGGCTGGCCCACTGTGGGCGCCCAGAAGCCTGTTCTGTACGCAGACTTCTCCCTTTATGGACCAGCCAACCGAGGGCGGGGCTGATTCTAGACATGAGGTGGCTCCCACTAGGCCCTCCCGGGGCTCTCCCTGGCCCAGCCCGGCTGGGAGATGCGTTCATTCCCCAAACTGGAAAATTCTGCTGGTCCTGCTTTCACTCCCAGGCCCATCTCTCTGAGCCCGCATTAGGACAGGGACCGGCCTCACCTTTCCGGGCTGAAGGTGGCAGTGGGGGGAGGGCACCTCTGTGTCCTTTCGGCTCCCTCTGGGGACCTCCCTGCCACCAAACCCCTTTCCCCAGGAGCCCATCACCCCCTGCCCTAGGGCACAGGGCTCGGGGTTCCTCCGTTCTCACTGGACTCCACTCCCCGCTGGAGTTGACAACTCCCTGGGGGGCCCTGGTCGGCCCAGCCCTCTGTCCACGGGAGCTCCCTCCCCGCCCCCAGCCCAGCCAACCAGCCTCAGCGTCCGGCCACGCCCAGCCCACCCATTTCCGTTGCCAAACAGCCCTGACCCCCCTCCCCCAGCTTCCTCTAACTGCCGGGGCTGGACATCAGCTGGAGAAGCTGAGGGCGGGGCTGCTCTGCCCCGCTGCCTCCTCCCTCTGAACTTCTCCTGCCACCTTCAGACACAAGGGCTGCCTCAAGGGAGTCCCAGTCATACCTGTGAACCTGTGTCCTGCTACCGTTGGTTCTGTGAAAGTCTGGTCTTTTATTTATTCTCTGAACATCGGCTTTTTCCAAACATCATTAAATTTTTCAGTTGCCGTCCTTGGAACGTCAGCATCCTTAGTGAGGCTGGGGCAAAGGTGGAGGGGTTCTTTGAAAGCAGGGGTGGGGGGGGGGCCCACGTTGGAGTGCTGCTGGCTCCTTGCAGAGATGGCACCTGGTGACTTGGGACCCTTGGCCCCTGGGTCTTGGCTAACTTTCCGAGCGCTGTCAGGAGGTGTGGAACGGACTGTACCATCCGTGGGACGGGCTGGAGCCTTGGCCTGGGTCCCTGGGAGAGGCAGGGGCTGGGGCATACGAAGATGACAGCACAGCTCATGGCTTGGAGCCGGCACCATTGAGGGGTCAGCTGGTCAGGAGATGTGGGCACATGCTCACGGGGGTCTCTCCAACTTGGATTCCAGTCCCCGCCATCTGCTTGCACACTTGCTGTGTGACCCTGGACAAGTGGCCTGGCCCCTCTGAGTCCCTTTCCTCCCATGGAGACAGTGGTGGCAGCCCCAGGAAGTGGGGGACACGAGAGGAGAGCCGGTGACCTGGGGCTCCACCTCGTCCTGCAGTGAGTGCTCCCCAGAGACCCCCAAGAAAGCTGGGCACTGACGTTGTTGGGAGAACAGGCCCCTGGTCCAGGGAGGGGAGCAGGTGCCAAGTCAGAGCAGAGGATAGGGGTAGCCTGGGCCCCCATACTGGGAGGAGCAAGTGCTCCCTGGACGTCCCCTGGGCCAGACAGCCCAGCGGGACGCCTGGTCAAGTGGCCCCCAGCCCCACCCACCCCCAGGCCAGCTGCCCCCAGGACCTGGAACACAGTGCTGAGGGGGATGTCACCAGATCCCCCGAGTCCAGGAGGAACCTTGGAACCTGGGACTGGGGTGCTCCGGGCAGCCTTGGGATGGGGTGCCTGAGGGGGTTGGGGGGAGATGTGGGGGTGGGAGACAGGGTGCTGGTGGCCATTCGGGGCACAGCATGGACGTTGAGGACAAAGGTGCCCATTGTGAGGCGAGGTGTCCAGGGCTGAGGGGAGCAGCGGTCTGGGCCTGGTCCTGAGGGGGTGACCTTGTTCTCTGAGGGGAAATCGGAGGCGCCTGGGTAGGACTCGGGCTGTAGAGGGTTCAGGCGGCAGGGGGCAGCCCCGGGGGGGGGGGATTATAACTCAGGGTGTCCCGCCAACCCCCCCCCCCCCCCCCCCCCCGCCACAGGGACCTGTGAGCGCTGGCAGGTTAATAACGTGGCTGACCCATCTGGGCGTCTGCGCCCAGTCCCCGCACTCCCAGCACCTGCAGATGGGGCTCTCGGGCCACACCCACCAACTGATCACCCCACTGCAAATGGCCAGCCTTAGTTCCCCATCTCAGGAAGCTGTGGCTCCCTGGGCAGACACGCAGGCTCAGCCCCGGTCCCACACAGCCCAGTGACCTGGATCTGACAGGCTGAACGCAGGGCAGGAGGCAGACCCCGGCAGAGAGGACCTCGGACCAGGCGCTATGGTTCCTGAAGGTCAAGGCCCAGCGTCTGGCCCTTCCTGGAGGGGTCACCTGGAAAACACCCTTTCCCCCATGAGCTGGCGGAGCGTCTAGGCACGTGTGGTGTCCCAGAGAACACGAGGTTCCCAGGACCCTGTCTTCCAAGGTAACCAGGCAGAGGGGAGCACCCAGCTCAAAGCCCGGGGCCAGGGGGGCGAGGCATGTGGTGCCTTTTGTTCCCGCTGTTCAGGTGGGAGGGGGAGCAGAGGGGCACTGTGGGGGGCAGCTGACAGACCAGGACCCCCTGCTTGTTAACCTCTGGCCTGTGGCCAGGACCTTAGGGCTTGTTAACTTCTGACCCTGGAGATTGTATCACACGATCAACATCAATGCCTGGATAATACAAACAACGACTTCCACTTCCTTTTAACTCTACAAAGACCTTTTTTCTTTTAAATAAAATCTGCACTCGAGTGAAGGCTCAAAGGACCCTCCCAAATCAGAGACAGCTCTCTCCCTGATGGCAGGGGACACCCCCTCTCTCCTGAGACCAGGGGTCACTCCTCCCCTCAGCCTCACCTCCCTCCTCACCATCTGACGCAGAACTGCAGGGCTTGTCTGGAGACTGTCCCCCCACACAGGACAGGAGGTGGGGTCTGGCCCGGGACTTGTGGGGTAGAGCAGCAGGACCTAAGTCCCTGGGTTTCCAGAGGAATCGGCCTGGAGACTAAACCCCAGGGGCTGTAACGATCAATTCTTTAAGCCCATAATTGTTCGAATTACTCTGAGCAACATAAAGCATTAATTTTAAGAAATTTAATAGAAAAAAGGCTCTTTAAATCCCCCCTCCCCCCCGAGATAAATGGCACCGCATTCCGGCCTTTTCCATACCTGGTGACATTGAAGAATCTGAAACTGATTTACATTTTCATTCTTCGTGGGAGATGTTGACAAGCTTTTGGCCGAGGTGAGGTGCTCAGAGTGGGAGCGCCCCCTCCTCCCTAATTAATGGGGAAGCAGCGACTTCATATGCAGAATTGTCATCACTCTGCCTGGCCACAGCGGGAAGGGCACCCATTCCTCCCGGAGCGAGGTTCATTTTTTACCATAAAAATATTCCCTCCTGACCAGCGAGCCCCTCCCGGTGTTCAAGGCCAGACATGAGGTGAGAAGCAGCCATCAGCCCCCCTCCCAGCCCCGCCCCCCGCCCCCCCTCCCCGCAAGGATGGAGCCCAAGGCCAAGCCTGGGAGAGTCAGGGACGCGGTGGGAGTGGGCGTGGGCGCCAGGCTGTGTGAGTGTGTACAGCAGGCCTGGAGGTCACCCTGCAGGTGACAGCCCCGTGCACACACACAGCCTTCACCCCTCCGTCCCATGTGCCCTGAGAGACCGTCCAGGTGAGCGGGTTCATCGGGTTGCTGAGTGTGACGAATCGGATGGTCCCGGCTGGGCTGCTGGGTCCGGAGCCTGAGACAAGGGCTGGGGGGCACCCTGGGCTCCCTGCTGAGTCTGGCCGTCTGTCCCTGAGGACCTGGCTGAGCTGAGGGCTGTGCTTTGGCTCCCTGCAGCCTGGGCCCAGGCCAGTCGCTCCCCCACTCCAACGGGGAGCACACCTTCCTTCCAAGGTCCCGTGAGGCTCGAGGAGGGAAAGGGGAGTAGGCACAGATGGGCGGGGGAGGGGGGGGCTTGTCGAACCCGGGGCAGCGTCTGAGCCACCTTCCTGAGTGCGGGCACGTGTGCACATAAGGACATGCTCTCACGTGTGCACGCTCACCACTCCCACACGTCGCATGCACACACAGCTGCCACTCACGTGCACTCTCCAAGGGAAGGGTACGAGGGAACTACGCTGGCGGGGAGGGTCCTCACGGGGCACCTCCTGTCCATTGTAACAGAGTCCCACGTGCCCCTCGGCTCCCGCCATGGGTAGGTGAGCTCGATGTGCCCCCTGAGGTGGGGAGGCAGGCTGAGCCCAGGGTGCCCTTCCTAACTTGTAGGGAAACCCCCTTGGTGCTGAGGTCCCGGGGCTGCTGCTTCTGCCGTCTCCTCTAACCCGGGCGCCTGGTGGGGAGCCCAGCCCGAGTCCAAGCTGCTCCTGTCCCTCTGCCCTGCTCTGCCCAGTGCCTGCCCCGCGGTGGGTGGTTCAGCAGAGGCCGGGCAGGGACCAGCAGCAGGAGGGGGACCTGTGGGAGGCCTGTCCTGAGGGCCAGGAGGGCACACAGAGGCCCCAGCTGTGGGGCCGGCGTCAGGCAGCATCTCTGGTTTCCTCATCCTAGTCAACAAGCCCAGAGGGCCCCACGCACTCTAGTCATCAGGGAAACCGAGTCAGAGCCACAGCAAAGGCCCCCTCACCCCCACACCCCCCGTGGCTACAATAATAATAACAGAAGCCACAGGCGGGAACAGGGGCTGGAGGTGTGGGACGCCGGACCCCTGTGCACTGCTGTAGATGCCGACGGAGTTACCGCATGGCAATTCCACTCCCAGACGTGCACCCAAAGGAGGTCAAGCGAGACTCACGCCATGTTCACAGAAGCACCATGGGCGAGAGCCAAACGCGGAAACGGCCCCAATGCCCACAATAAATAACTGAATTAAAAACGTGGCCGCCCACTTCCCAGGTGGTCACTCAGCCATAAAACCGAGTGACTCACGGACCCACAGCAGCACGGAGGACCTGGAGCACACGCGCTGGAGAGAGAAGCCACAGAAGCCATGAAAAACGATTCCCTTTGTGTAAACGAATGGTCCAGAGGAGGTCGATGCCCCGACAGAGTGGTGGGGCGGGGTGGGGCCGGCTGCCACGGGTCCAGGGGTCCTCTCTGAGGTGATGGGAGTATTTTAGGGCTGGATATGTTGTAGGCAGTGGCGGGAAGAGCACCAGGTGGGGTCCCACCAAACCTGGGTTCAGTAACCTCAGTACTTGAGTTCTCGCTAGGGAGGAATTCAGAGCAAGACCCACCTGCCAGAGACATGTCCTGGGTGATCACGGAGGCAGAGGCAGCTCCTGGAAGGAATGGGCTGAGGAAGGGAGTTGTGGAGGGAAGGGAAGGGCGCTTGGAGCTGGGAGTGAGGAAGGTAATGGCGGCCGACGGAGGATGGGGGGGCACAGGCGTGCTGCCGGGAGGGAGCACTGGGTCCCCCATCCTCAGGGTTTAAGGGCAGAGCTTTGGGGAGGGGGGTGCCAGGGAAAGATCCCCGTGGAATTCAGTAGCTTCCAGGTGTGTCCTTTCAGGGTCTGGTCTCCACTGATCGGCCGGCACAGGGCAAGGTCATTATTCTAAGCAGCTGGTTCTGGCAGCAGCTGAGGCTGGTTTTGCTGCTTCTCTGGGCCTGGAGCTGAAACACAGCTGAGGCCTGGATGTTCTCTCCAGGGAGGAAAGCCAGGGGTCCAAACTGCATGACCGGGAGATGCCAGGGGAGGCAAGGTCACCCTGGGGCGAGGCCCCACCTTACGATTGACTGTCCTTGGCTAGGCACCGGGGCTCCACCGGTGACCTTCAGTGCCTTGCTCTGCCAGCAGCAGATAGAGGGCCGCGGTACCCCGTGCACTTGAAGACGGTTCGTTTCATGTTACATGAGTTTCACCTGGATTTTAAAAGGGAGATGCCCACGCAGGTCGAACAGGAAGTCATGTGACACACAGCAGCTTCGTGGGGCTCCCCAGGAGCTGCTCTGCCTGCCTCCGCTCGCCTCCCCCAGTGTGGAGCCCACAGTCCCCAGGACCAGCTGGTCACAGATAAAGTGACCCTCTGTCCTGTCCCCCGGTCACAAGCCCTACAAGAAGCCCCTGGCCACTGTCCCCAGACAAGCCTTACCACCGGCCTTGTTTGACCTCCGGGAAGGTCAGAGGTCGAGGCCTGTGATGTTCCAGGCTCACTGGTGCCACACCCTCTCCACATGCCCCTTGCTCCCCCACTCCACCCCGCCCCCCCCCGCCCCCCGTTTTCTCTCTTTGCTTGGGGAACAATGACCCTCTGGGACAGCCACAGGGTCCGCACTCCCGAGGAGCGTGTCCACCCTGGAGGACCAGACGCAGGCCCGCCACCAGGTTCCGAGCTGCAGGGCTGGCCCGGTGATGGCAGGAGAAGGGAAGGCAGAGGAGATGGTCCCACGCAGCTCACGTGGCACTTACAGCCAGTGCGGTCCGGCCCCTGAGGGGGACCAGCCACCAGCCCCAGGTCCTGGCCTGCAGGGTGGGTGGCTGTGCTGGGAGCACCCCTGACCGGCTCCAGGGCCATAGCCCGGGAGTCCCCGGGCTGCCTTGGGGACCTGGGCTGAGAGCCTCTGAGCCCCTTCCAGAAGGTTCCTTTTCGGCTGTATCTGCTGGAGGCCTCTCTGTAGTTCACACTGGAGACCTCCAAGCTCCCCAGCCCCTGACAAATGCTTTGTTCAGAGCCTGGCTAATCTTTAGAATGACAAGGTTTAAAATTTAATTAGCAAGTTCCTGTTATGCAAACTCTGCTCATTAAAGTAAGTGTCCCATTAGTTAAAATGAAGCCGCTGGCGCTGGTGGGCTGGATGTTGGCGGGGGCAGAGGCAGAGGAGCGGAGGCGGAAGGTTTACGAGGGCCTTGGCTGGCAGGTTGGGCCATAACTTAGGCGGGCGGAGCTCACTCCCAGTCCTTCAGGTGACAGGGGCATCAGAGGAGGAGGAGGAGGAGGAGGAGGAGGAGGAGGAGGAGGAGGAGGAGGAGCCGCCGCTGGTGGTGAGGCTGACAGGGCTGAAACAGGCAGGCAGGCGTGGGACACACCACAGCCGAGAGGATACCCTGACAGGTGGCCAATGTGCGCCTCCCTGTGCAGGGCTGAGTCCAGCCCTGGGCCCTCCCCTCCCGCCCCATCTCCCAAATTCATGTGCTTGGCTTGTTTACGTTACAGAAGTAGTGTAAGCTCATTGTGGAAAATATGGAGAACATAGCACCCCCCCTCCCCCACCCCCCCCAACCCCTGGATGGAAGCCGTTGGGGCGTCGGTCACGGACCTCCAGCCACGGGGCATGTCCATTTGACACCCCCTGCCCTGTAGCCCCTCCTTCTCCACCTCAGTGTCCCACTGTAACTGGTCCCTGGGTCACAAACATCCCTCACGAACGCATCCTCCTGCTGCCTTTCTGAGCTCGGGCACCAGTGGCTCCTGGGGGTGTGGGTTCCTGGGGGTGTGGGCTCCTGGGGGTGTGGGCTCTGGGCCCAACCTTCAGGGAAGGGGCCGATCGCCAGGCTGCCCAGGCCCCAGGCCCTGCCTGCCCCTCCCTCCCTGCCCTGCAGTCAGGGATGTGGGCCCAGGACCCACAGAGAGGCCAGCATCCTCCCTCTCCAGGGGCATCCTGACCAAAGGGAACGGCGGTGCACCTGCCTCTGCCTTTCTAGAATGTTCCACACCAAGGCCACTTCCATCCGGTCCATCATCCCCTCGGTCTCTGCGAGGCTCTGGTGTGAGGGAGCCCACGATCACCTGGGGGTTCCCACGATCACCTGGGGGCTCCCACGATCACCTGGGGGTTCCCACGATCACCTGGGGGTTCCCACGATCACCTGGGGGCTCCCACGATCACCTGGGGGCTCCCACGATCACCTGGGGGCTCCCGCTCCACCTGTCGCTCTCTCCTCTGCCCCCGGGGTCCCTGGGGCCTGGTAATGGGGCGGTTCTCAAACTTTGGCCTCGGGCTGCTGTCCTCAGAGGCCCCCGGTGTTCGCACAGGTCTTTGAAGGTGTGTGTTTTCGAGGTGGCCTGTGACTAGGGCTCGGAGAGCTGGAGGGAAAGGTCACAGCTGGCACCCCACGAGACAGGTCCGAGGCCAGGATTCCCGAAGGCTAAGGCAGGCACACAGCCCGGGCTGCGTCCCCACCCCTGCATCTGGCTGCTGGCTCGTCCATCTGGCCCTTTGTGCGTGGGCCGAAGGGGGCGGGGCAGGCCCTCCAACAGGGTCCAGGAGGGCCCAGCACCTCCCCCAAGAGGCCTGGACAGCCCCGCCTCCTGTCACCCTCCTTTAGCAAAACCTCTGAGGAATGTGTCAACGGAACCTGCTGCTTCTGACGCCCCTAGTCACCAGGCACCAGAGGGGCTCATAGGCCCGGCTGGGGGTGGCCATAGGGGGAAGCGGGCGGGAACTGCACTGCCAGAGGGGCCCTCTGTCCCTTTCTTCCTGCTCCACCCTCAGCAGGTCCCCAGCACCCTGCTACACCGAGTCCGTCACGTGCCTGTGCCTGGAGTGGGGGCCACCTCTAAGGTCCACCCCGTGGTAGGGGACCTGCAGATGGGACGGGGGAGACAGTGGTGACAGTGGGCAGGGGCTGAGCAAGGAGACTCGCTGCCCCCAGGGCTGAGAGAGCCCCTGCCGGTGACGCTGTGGAAAAGTCACCCCCCACCCCCTCCCTCCAGGCGCTGCTCACGGCTCCCGGCCTTCGTCCTGGCCCTGGAGTGGGGACTGAAGCCTCATGCTGGGCTTGGAGCTTCCAGGTGCTGCCTCTGGGTTTGCTTTGGTGAAAAGAACTTGGCCCGTCAGGAGCCGGCCGGCTTGTGATTCCAACGACAACGATTCATTTAAAAACCAACAGGAACTTTTGGGGGAATCTCTGATGAACTTTGTAAGGAGAGGACCTGGTGTCGCAGGCGGCATTTGCTGAACCTTTAAGACGAACAATGGCTGCTCGAGTGGGAATTCTCCTTCGTTAGGCCTGACAGCTGACATGATCGATAAGGAAACAAAATATTAAGGTGATGAGTGAAGTTTAAACGTTTAAGGACATTTCATTAAGCGGTAAAAGTTCCCTAACATTGTTTTCAGAATTTTGTGAGCTCCATAATAGAATCACATTTACAAACTAAACTTAAAGCTTAGCAAACAAGTTAGTTTTGAGTTATTTGAGAAACCAAAATAATTATGCTGAGAAATCTTTTCTCTGCAAAATACATGTCAAGAGTCCTGAATATTCATATTCATCAAATTAAATTTTTTTGCCCAATTTTATACTTCGGCTCTGTGTCCTCTGGGTGTGGGATGACAGGCCCCCTCCTGGCCTCACCCCTCCTCTGCTGTTGAGGGGTGAATTGTGTCCCCCAAAAGATGTTCAAGGCCCTGGCCAGGTAGCTCATTGGTTAGAGTGTTGTCCAATGCACCAGGGTTGTGGGTTTGCTTCCCGGTCAGGCCACATGTAAGAAGCAACCAATGAAATAAATAAGTGGAACAACAAATCAGTCTCTCTCTCTCTCTCTCTCTCTCTCTCTCTCTCTCTCTCTCTCTCTCATCAACAAATTAAAAGATCTTTAATAAGAAAAAAAAGCTGTGTAAGTCCTGACCCCGGTACCCGTGAACGGGACCTTATTGGAACGAGGGTCTTTGCAGACGTGAAGATGAGGGTGCACTCGGTCAGGGTGGACCCTGACCCTGTGGCTGGCGTCCTCCTGAGAAAGAGATTCGGACTCGGAGACCAGGGAGACACCATGTGATGATGGAGGCAGAGCTGGGCTGGTGCTTCTACAGTCAAGGGCAAGGATTCCGGCGCCACCTGGCGTGTCCATGCCCCGCCCTGGCTGCGATGCCCACCTCTGCCCACACGAGCTGGGCCTGCCCTTCCCACAGGGCTGTCCTGGGTAACAGCTGCAGCTTCGACCCCCTGCCCAGCCTGCCCCTGGTTCTGCCAGCAGCTGAGGGGTGGGACCAAGCTACCAAAGGTCCCCAAAGGTCCTGGCAACCCTGCCCCACCTCCCAAATCCACCAATATTAGAAAGGATTCATATCCCCGATAAATAATGCGAAGTTAAATTACACCCGCTCCTGCTTAAATGTTCATATTCCTACTTCTCGTCTCCATAGGAAAACCCTATCTGCAAGCCTCATGGTGGCCCTGCCTGCTGCGGGCGCCCTAATGAAATTGTTCCTCTGGGCGCGGCAGGAGGGGGGCAGCTCGCCCACAGGGGAAAAGGTAAAAGGCCGGAGTTCAAATTATTTATCTCCCTAATAACTTAGCAGACCGCATGCATTACGTGCGGGGCCTGGTGCTGGGCGGGCGGTGATGTATGAGGGGCGGGTGGGAGGCCTGGTGCTGGGCGGGCAGTGAGGTATGAGGGGCGGGTGGGAGGCGTGGGAGCTTTGCAGCAGTGACCCCGCCACAAGGACACAGCAAGGACGCTCTCCTTGGCACTGTTCATGGGGCTGGGGACCCCCGTCCAGGGGGAGGGCTCCGCGAGGTGACCCCAAGCACCCTCCACGCGACGCAGGCTGGGGACAGGCACATCCCCGGTGCTGTCCCCTCTGCACACTGTTCCACGGCCTGGGGTACAGTGGACACTTAGAAACATGGGCGCACCAGGTCCCCAGCCCAGGGCCATGACAGTAACGGGGGAAGGGAGGCCCCGGGCTACTCACGGGCACCAGGGTCCAGCTAGATGGAGCTGAAATTCCAGGCAGGACTGGGGGGCCCTAGTGGCTCACGGGCCTTGAAGGGCGAGCGTGGGGAGGTGGCCCCCATCCAGGCAGCGCTAGGGAGGAAGGGCACGTGGGCAGGAAACACCAGCCCCACCAGGACAGCCTCGGAGGCCCTTCAGCCAGGAGCTGAGCTCCGGTTGGGATTAAAGAGACAGGGCCCCCCCCCCCCCCCGCCCGCCTGTCAGGCTCACTGGGCCCCCCTGGCTCAAAGGGGGCCTCTCTGGGCAGGACCAGGATCTCGGCTGTTTCTAGGCTCCCCAGCCCCACCCCCCACTTCCCAAGGGGTCAAGGTGGGCCAGGTGACCCCGCACCCAGCTCTTCCTGCACCAGGTCCAGCACCTGGGTGACCGCCCTGCCATTGGGCCCCCGGAGCAGCTCAGACCCGGTAGGTGGGGCATGTGGCCGTCTCCTGCCTCCCTCACCAGCATGTACCGCCGCTTAATCCGTGTGCAGCCAGCCCCAACGCAGCCCCAAGTATTGATCAGCGTTAGACTGATAGGAGCCCAAGCTCGCGGGGTCCCGCTCTTTGACCCCCAAATAGGGTATGAATCTCAATCGAATAGACTGATATCACACAAGGTGCCTCCCAGGCCGAGGCTGCGGAGAATCGATGAAGCGCGCTAATGACGCACGATTTATAGAACACCTGCCATTTTAATATCAGAATAGATGTTATATGGCAGGGGGGACGCGGGGGTCTCGGGAAATATTTCTCAGAGAGCCTTTTCAGCTGGAAATGATGTGCGAGGGGTTTTATGAAGTCAAATTTATAGGCCTTGTGGAGGCTTATAATTTAAAACTCCTTATGAGAAAGACATTAAGCAAAGTGCTGGGTGGCGAGGCAGGGCCAGACAGGGTGGTCCCCGAGCAGGAGGGAGAGAGGCCCCTGCTGAGGGCGGGAGCAAGGGGAGGGGGGGCCCCGGGCCAGGGGGCCGCCCTGCAGGGCCCAAGTAGCTGGGCCTCTAGGGGAGGCAGCGGGCAGGAGAGGAGCAGCCGGCCAGGGCCCAGCTGGCGAGCCTGGATAGGGGCTACCAAGGGTTCCCTGTCCCAGGGTCTCAGGACTCTGAAATCCCCCGGGAATGAAGGGACATCCCCAGGAGGGGAGCCTCCAGCAGGTATCCAGGCCCCTCCCTTGCCCCCGTGAGGCCAGGCATGTGACCACATGTACATATATGCACACACATGTACACACACATTCACACGGATGCACATGCACACACGCCTGCCCCACAGCCTTTCCTGGACCTGCTTGAAAAGACACTTCTCCGGCCCAGCCCGTGTGGCTGTGGTTGAGCGTCGACCTATGAACCAGGAGGCCCAGTTTGATTCCCCGTCAGGGCACACACCTGGGTTGTGGGCTCCATCCCCAGTAGGGGGCATGCAGGAGGCAGCTGATCAGTGATTCTCTCATCATTGATGTTTCTCTATCTCTCCCTCTCTGGAATCAATCATATCTATACATAAAGCCACTTCTCCAATTCCTCTGCTGGAGAAAGTTCTTGCCCACCCCCCACCCCCCAGCATCCCATCCTCAGAGGCACTTGAAGTCACACGTGTCCTAGGCTGCATGGAGGTCAAAGGAATACCCTGAAGGTTGTTATTTAGATAAACCGGCTGGGTGTCTGGGGGCGGGAGGAGGGCTCAGGCCAAGGGCCGAGCTTCACCTTGAGGCCTGACTCCATGGCAACAAGAACACGCTGCCTGGGCGGCAGAGGCCACAGGCAGGCCCCGCATGCATGGGGTGGGGGCACCAGGAGGCCAGGTGGAGCCACCCAGGGTCTCTGGGGGGCGCTTGGCCCATCGGCCTGCAGGTCACCTCCTAGGGTCTATGTGCCTGTAGGAGACGGAGTCACCTTGTCTCTCAAGTGAATCCCTTCCCCTCAGGCCTCAGTTTCGCCAGTGTAACTGGAGAGTTTCCGTGCCTGACGGTCTGAGACGCCTCTGTATCCAGAAGGGTCAGACCCAAGTCGGTCCCACAGTCCCTACAGGACACACCGCGAGGCCGTGTCTGGTCCTGGGAGCGGCTGCTGAGGCACAGGCTCTCCGGAGGCCTGGCTGGGGGCTGGCCTTTCCTGAGGGGATTAAGGCCGGACGAGGCAGGATTAGCTCTTCTCCTGAGGGTATCGTCTTCCCCAGACGGAGGCCCGGGGGACCCGCCAGGTCTGGGCTCCTTGCTGAGCTGGAGAGATTATTTCCAGGGGTGAATGGGGCAGCAGCCGCATGGATGAGGCTGGGGAACCGGGCCTGGCCCCAGCCCCCGTCAGGCCTGCCCCCTTCCCTGCCAGGGCTCGAGCGGTCACCACTCAATCATCAAGGCCGACCTGGCCCGGGGTGCCCGCAGCGATGACCGGCCGCCCTGCTGTTCCCTCCCCGAGCTCATGCCGCCCACAGCCGAGCGGGAGGGGCACATGCTCCGTTTTCACCTTTATTAAGGAGGGAGTTGAGCGTGGGAACGCTGCCTCCCCCACGGTCCATTCCGCTCTGGGAGGCGATAAATCTGCAGGCCCGTGATTTGTGGCTCTGCACTGCCGATAAATGAAATCTCTCCTGATGAAAAGGTTGGTGCTCCTGGCTCTCTTTAGGTCCCTGTGTTTGTCCAAAGCAAGTGGCTGTGAAGGAGGAGAGGGCCTGGCCCGGGGGCTCCCCCAGTGGAGCGGAGAGGAGCGCGGCCCAGGCTGAGGGCCGGGGGCTGGGGGCCGGGGGCCACAGGGCTGCGTGGAAGGGCCTGGCCCCGTGTTGACTTTGGCTCCAGCTTCTAGGACGGTAAACCCAGCATCAGGCCTGTCCGTTGAATAAACTGCACATCTGTGTCAGAAACAGCAGGAGTGAGGTCTACATTTTGGAATGTCCTGGCCCCAGACATAGGGCGGTCCCCCTGCCTCCAACACCACCAATGGGCATTTTGGCTCTTGGTCTAAAATTTCTAGAAATCTCTGCAGCAGTAAAGAAGGAAGCGGAGCTGGCCCCTCTCGATGGCAGGGTGGGAGCCGTGAGGGTGCTGCCCAGGCCCTGGCTGTGGCGTGGCCTTGGGGTTGTGGTGGTGGAACGTGACCTTCTGCATCCCTCCCTCAGCCTCCCGGCTGCTCTCCACGCCCCGGATCCTAATCTGGAAGGAAGACAGCCGTCCAACAGGCAGGCATGGGCCGCGCTGAGCTGAGCGCTCAGCAGTGAACCTGCAGTTTGTCTGGGACTTAAACTGCCGAACTTTTCCAGAACAGAAAAGACTGGACTGCGTGCGCAGTGGCTGCAGAGACAGGAGGAAGGCTGTCCTACCCGCCCGGGCCAGCGTGGAAGGCAGCGCCAGGACAGCCTGGCCCTGGGCAGGGGCGGCCATGCCCTCTTCCGCCACGAGGGCCGGACAGCCTCTGAGCCCAGGCGGGTCCGTGCAGGTGCCTCAGCCGTGGTGCCGTCGAGCGAGTGGGTGACGTTGCCACGAAAGGGACTCACCAGTCACCTCAGTCTTTAAGGCCAGCGTCAGGCCTGCGTGTTTAATAAACTGAGAATCTGTGTCTCAGACCGAGAGGAAGGAGGTCCGAGTTTTGGAAGGAAAGGATTTATGGCCGCGGTGAGGAGGGGGTCCCCGGGAAAGGGCTGCAGAAGTTGCTCAACACTGGAAACCCGCAGGACCCAGGGGGCTGAAGCCAAAGGCAACACAGACCCAGCTCCAGGCCTGGTGTCCGGTGTCCGTCTGTCAGGCTGGGGGGCTGGGTGGGGCCACATTCCTGCCCCTCGGGGCTTAGGCTCTGGCACCCAAGACAAAAGCTCTGGGTGGGCGGCTGAGCCATTATGCTGATGAGTCCGAGGGTTGGGAAGCACTCAGGCCCTTTGGCTGATTGCTTTTGGAGAGCTCCGCTCCCCGTGCCCCTGCCCACGGAAGTCCCATCTATTTACTTTATTTAGTTTTTCGTTGAGAGGAGGTGGGGAGCCATCCCTGGTCACCCAGCTGGTGAGGGGAGGCCTTGGCCGTGCAGAACTGAGGCTGATTTGAAAGCCCACAATTCTCTCCGATCTAAACAAAAGCTTTCTTTGTCCCTGTCTGTGCTGAGCTCAGGGAGAGGCCTGGGCAAGGGTCAGGAGAGCCTTAGAGTCCCACCAGCCCAGAGCTGCCCGGCAAGGGAGGGTCCAGCCTTCAGACCCAGGCCCGGCCCATGCTCACAGGCTTGGCAAGTTCAGAAGCCTGGACATCCTGGCGGATCTGTGCAGTGGGGAGGATCAGCCCCATTTACAGATGAGTAAACTGAGCCTCCCAGCAGAGAGGCCACTTGCTCAAGTTCACAAATAGCTTCCGGGCCTGGGGGTAGCCAGGTCCAAGGCTTATCTCCCATACCTACCTTATGAGGTCAGCAGCAGAGGGAGCCCCCAGGGTAGCTAGCACCTCCCAGGTCCCCCACCAGCCTCCCCAGAACAGGCTCTGAGCTGGGGTGGGGGTCAGGCTCCAGGGCTCAGCCTGGGGACCAGATTCCAGAGTCCACCAAGCACCCTGACACCCTCCACAGCCAGAGCTCCCCCTCAGTGCCCCCCCAGGCACCCTGCCCTGTGCCTGCCCAGTTAGGGCGGGGGGGGGGGGGTGGAGGGGGACAGGTGCGGTGCAGAATCGGGCAGAAGGGCCATGTCCCAGCTGCGGCAGCTCTGCCAGGGACCTCTCCTGCCAGCCCCCTGGCCAGCCGGGGGAGGACACCCTCTGGTTCCTGGTGGCATTGAATTGCACAGAACGGTAACCCTACGCCCGAAACTTGCATCTGAGAAGGGCACAGGCTTTGTTTGCTCTGGGGGGTGAATTCCAGCCTTGGCCTGGGCACTGCAATCCTGTCAACTTAATTTGGCTTTTGTCTGGGTGGCCCTGGAGGGGATTACCCAGGGGCACTGTTACACTTCCCGTCTTACCCCCTAATGAGTTCAGGGGCGGGTGACAGAGGTGAGGGGGAGGCCTGTGCTCACATCACCCTGGCAACAACCTGCCTGGCTCCCAGGCTCCTGAGGCCTCCCTGTGCCCTGAGCAGGGCGGGCGGTGAGCTCTTAGCGTGAGCACAAAGGGGCAGCGCCCTGTGCCTGTGGGGCTGGCGTCCAGCGGGGAGGAGGGACAGGCCAGGAGACCCACACACACAGCAGGAAGTCGAGATGCGTGCTTCACACTAACCAGTTCGTGACCCGGTGGAGCCACCTGCGTGTGTCAGGGGAGGGGCATCCTGGCTGCAGAAGAGCAATGGCAAAGGTCCTGGGGGAAGGGCCGGGGGTGCCCCAGGAGCAGCAGGGAAGTTCCCGGATGGAGAACACGAGGGAGCAGGGAACTGGGAGCCGGCGGGTGGCGGGGGTGGGGTGGGGGGGAGTAAGAGATGGGGGCAATGCGATGGGCTCTGCAGGGGATGGGCAGGCCTCCCTGCTCCATTTTACAGAAGAGGAGCCTGAGGGTCAGGGAGGCCCAGAGACAGTGCCCTGTGATGGAGCTGACAGGCTGACCCGGATCGAATCCCAGTTGGGGATTTCAACCTGCTTTCCTGACCACTGCGCCCCGCCCCCCCCCCGCCCCCCCCGCTCCCCGCCCCCCAACTCTCCCAGGGTCCCTGACCTGAGTGTCTCCATCACAGCTGGGCTCCCGGCCTCTATATCCCTCTCCCAGGGCAGGGAGTTCACTGGGGCGCAAAGGGGCTCTGCCTTGGCACCCCCCTTCCCAGGGCTGGCTGGCCTCTGCCGCCCCCTGGCTGCCACCCTGGCCAGGGGCATCGACCCACACCACGTGTCACTTCGAGGCTCCCTCTGGCCCAACCTGGGATTTTGCAAACAGGTTCACCAAATTGTCAATTAAGTGAAAATCAATGCCGAGTCGTTCATCACAGGCTGCTGGGCCACCGGGGCCGCCATCGATCGGGCCCCAGGGAGCGATTGAGGCCAAGTGCGGCCCCGGCTGCTGTACGGGCGGCCTCAGCGATCCATCATCCCAACGGCCACATGCCACGGGGTCGAGCTGCCCGGGAGGGCGGAGGGGGTGGCACAGGGCCCTCTGCCCAGCCCAGGAGGCTCACCTCCCCACTCAGCACCCACAGCCTGGCCCCACCCTCTCACCCTTGGCTGTCCCCCTTCCCTGCCCCCACCTACCCTCAGCCACCCTGACCTTTCTCCAAGGGCACCCTGGCTGCTGTGCTCCCAACCATCGCCCGCCCTCACTCAGGGCTGTGACCTGGGCAGCACCTAAATGCACCAGCTGAGCTCCAGCCCCCCCCCCCCCAACCCCCAGCTGCAGGGACAAAGTCCCGTGAGGGCCCCATCGAGGGATCAGCCCCAAGCAGCAGGCTGGGGTTCACCAGAGATCACTCGACTCCTCCACGGCCCCCCACACTCCTCTGGGAGACCTGCAGGCCCCAGAACACCTGGCTTTTTGGAATTTTTTTTTTTAAATCCTCACCTGAAGATATTTTTCCATTGATCTTTAGAGAGAGTGGAAGGGAGGGGGAGAGACAGAGAGAGAAGCATCTGATGTGAGAGAGACCCATGGATTGGTTGCCTCCCACACACGCATGAGCCTGCAATGGAGGCACATGCCCTTGACCGGGCTCGAACTCAGGACCCTTCAGTCTGAGGACCAACGCTCTAACCACTGGGAACACTGGCCAGGGTCGAACGGGCTTCCTTTCTAGTGCAGCCTCAGGCTGTCATTCCCATGTCAGGAGGAAATGCACCATCTCCATCCCCTGCAAACAGCCTGCACCGCCCCCACCGGGAGCCGAGGCGTCCAGGCTGAACAGGGGACAGTGGCCGCACCCCCTCAGCATTGGAGGCTGTACGCTCTGCCCTACAAGCCAGCGGTGCCTGTGGGGGAGGGGCCTCCGGGCAGCGAGGTGTCCCCGCTGGACACTTGAGCAGGTGGTGGAGAGAGCCCCCAGCCTTATCCTGGGCTTCGAGGTGGAAACTGGCAAGGGCTGGCCCAGGTCTCCCACCCTCGCTTCCCTGCCCGGCACAGGGGTTCTGCCTGCAGATGGGGGACGTTCCATGAGGACCTGGGACACATCGGGCCACACGGTCCAGGGCCTTACAGATGTTGACCTCTGCTGACTTCTGAGTTGTACTTCTGGGGGGTCGATCCCTAGCCAACCACCCCTGCCCACCCACCGGCACCAGGTGGGGCTGAGGCCATAGCCTGTGGGCCAGCACTCACTCACGTACTCACCTGCTCACCTGGAAGGACCTATTGCTCCATCAGGCGGCATCTGCTTCCTACCAGGATGGAATGGCAGGCTGGCCTTTCCCTCCTGCTCAAAACCACAGCAAAGTCTATAAAACATGGGAAACGTCGTCCACCACTGGGAGAGGGAGCACAGGACAGTGATCCCCAAGAGCCGGAGGCTACGAGGGGGCCCCGCCTGTGCTCACTGCCAGGTCCAGCAGGGTGGGTTGCACGACGCGAGGAATGTAATTTATGCCACTGAGTTGTGCACTTAAGATGGTTAAAATGGCAAATTTTATGTTGTATGTATTTTACCACAATTTAAAAAATTAATAATGTAATATGACAAAACCCATTGAATTGTACAATTTCAGTGGGTAATTGCATGATGTGTGAACTCTGTCTCAAAAACACTGTTTAAAAGAAAGAGGCTCTGATGGTAGAATCAGTTAAAACCCATCCGGCAGCCTGCATGCCAGGCACCGCCTGGACACTGGTGAGGGACCAGCACAAACCCACAGGCCCGCGCCCACCGGAGGAGTCGCTAGGACAGTAACGGGAAGGGGGGGGGGAGGGGGACAGGGCTTCCAGGAGGGGCTGGGCCAGGGGCCCCACAGGCACTGGGAGAGGGCTTCAAGCTAAGAAAGCCGCTGGGCCAGCCCCTCGCGGCCAGTGTGGCCACATCACTTATAATAGCAAAGAAGCAGCGTCCTCCCAAATGTCTCCACGTCAGGGAAACTAGGAAGGGTTTTATGCTGCAGCCCATCCATTGAGGATTCTGCCGTCATCTATAATAATAAAAGCATAGTATGCTAATTAGACCGGACATCCTTCCTTCCAGACAAAGCCACCGCAGGCGGGGGCTGGGTCCAAGGCCCTTGCACGAATTTCCTGCATCAGGCCTCTAGTTAAAAAGTACTTTTCAAAAACAATATTGAATAACTTGGGAAATTGTCTGTTGCAATGGGCAAAAGCAGGAAATAAAATTGGCCATGTGATTAAATCATAACAGGGCACAGGCTGTGCATGTGCGCACACACAGATGCACACAGATATACACAGAGATGCATACACATATGCACAAACATGTACACAGATGCGCACATATACACACAAGAGATGAACAGATGCACACATAAATACACAGATGCACACACAGATGCAAACATACACACACCCAACACACTGCACATCTGGCATCTCCCCTGTCTTTTTCGAGGAGGAATTGAGAACGAGGCGATGTGGCCGGTGCAGGCCCACAGATGGCCCACCTTGAAGTGGCCGCTGGGTTCCTCCCTCCTGTCCCAGCTGCCCCCACAGTTCCTCCCAAGGTGACCCCAACCTCGGTGTGTTGACACCTCCCTGTGCCCACAGCCCTGCCACGGCCAGCGTGAGGGCATGTAGACAGGGCTCTGACGTGCCCTCTGTGCACCAACCCTGCATCCCCAGAACAAATGAGAATGTTACTGGAATCCTCATAAATCTTCCGCCCCTGACAAACCCGGGGAAGAAAGGGGGTGGGGGAGGGAGAGCGACGTCCCTCGCTAATTCCTTCCAACTGCTGTTTATTGAAATGAGGCACCAGGGATAAACGGGAGCCAGATCGATGATGGTCTGTCTAATACAATCAGCGAGGGGCCAGCCTCTGCCCGCCCCGCCCGCCGCCCCTCTGTCCAGGTGACAGCAGGAGGGAGGCCAGGAAGTCGGCCGGCCCCCAGCCTGCCCCACCCAGGGCAGCAGTGCGTCCCTCTGTGGACGTCAGTGCGGCCGCGGTCTCCCAGCTCCCGGCTGACCCCAGCCCTCCTGGCTCCCACCTGGCCCTCTGGCCTCTGCAGCTCCCAGCCAGCCTGGCCTGTGGCCACACTGCGTGCTGCTCCCCTACGCTCGCACACAATCTGGCTCGGGACTGAGGCATGTGCGGTGAACCCAGCAGCATTTCCCAGCCTGCCCCCCATCACAGCCCACCCAGGGAGTGACCACCCCCCTCCCCCTGCCCCCCGGCTCTGAGTCACTGGCCCCTTAGCCCAGGGCTCCGTGACCTGGGTCTGGGAGTCCCACACACGAGCCCATTGGGCAGACCCACAGCTCATGCCTGGCTCCTGGAAGCCGTTCCCTTTTAAATGAAGGACCCAGCCCAGCTGGCGGGGCTCAGTGGTTAAGCGACGACCTAGGAACCAGGAGGTCACCATTCGATTCTGGGTCACGGCACAGGCCCGGGTTGTGGGCTCACTCCCCAGTAGGGGGCGTGCAGGAGGCAGCCAATCGATGATTCTCTCTCATCATTGATGCTTCCATCTCTCTGAGATCAATAAAAATATATTTAAAAAAGAAAAAGAAATGAAGGACCCACAAGCTGGGCAGGGTCTCAGCCCACTGAGCACAGTAGGCCCACCAGACCTTTCCCTGGAGACTGACCACCCTGGGAAGGTCACCCCCGCCCCCCAAGCGGGTTGGGGGCCCTGTCCTGGGGGTGGGGACAGCAGATCTGGCTCCTGGGCCACTGGCTCCGCTCCCTTGTGTCCAGGCCACGCAAAACTAGAGTCCTCGCGAGGGACGCAGGAACCCAAACCTGCTGCCGCTTCGCAGGTACCACCTCCTCCCGGGTCGGGAGAACGGAGGAGCGGCGCTCACGGTTCTGGGCGTCCCTTGGAAAGGTCTGGGTGACAGGGGTCAGTCACCTGGGCGCCAGCTGGAATCCCGGGGCCCCAGCTTCCTACTTCCCAGTGGTGACCCGACTTCCGCGCCCTCTGAACTGAGAATCAGCCTCAGGGAGGCTCCCTGCTGCGCCGCCAGGTGAGGGGCGTTGGGTGGGAGGAGGGGAGGTCAAGGCAGCAGCGGACGTGCTGCTCAGAAGTCGCTGGGGACTCGGGGTTGTCTGGGAAGCAGGCCCGCGGGCTGCTGGCTCCACCAGCTACAGGCCGACCCCACATGGCTGGAGCCCGGGAGCCATGGCGTCCACCCTTCCTTCCCAAAGCCAGGCCCCCCAGGGCCAGCTCCATGTCTGACCACTGACGACCCTCCCCTCAGCCTCGGTTTCCCCTTCTGCAGGGGAGGGTTGGGGCGGCCCATCTGGCTCTAGCACACTGAGTGCGCCCTCGAGGCGAAGCCGGACAAGCTCCCCCTGGAGAGAAAGACGGGCTTCTACATGGTGTTGCTTTGTTTTTAAAGCCCCCAGCACAGGACCAGCTGATAGAGAAATGCGATGGGAAGGGCTGGAGGGGCCACAGCAGGTGGCCGGCTGGGCGCTGACCGTCTCTGAGTGGACGCCAGGCACAGAGCCTGGGTGGTGCCCCACAGCCAGGACGGGGCCTTCCCCTGGCCCACCTGGCCCCGGGCTCCACCGTTGGGGAGGGAGGCACGGCAGAGACGGAAAGGAAACCAAAAGCAAATTATTTTCGGGATTATAGCTCCAGAGCCCTGGCAAGATGGTGCCCATTTTTCATAGCAGACAAAAGCATTTTCCAAGGGATCAATTTTGCCTGTAGAAGTCGCCTTCTTTCAACCCACAATCCATCATATTTCCCCATTTGCAATTTCTCTGTGTCTGAGTGTTTTAAGTTTCCTATGAATTATTTTATAAAGCTTTCTTCCTTCCTGCTGAAACGGGGTGTCCTGGCCCTGCCCAGGGCGTCATTAGGCTGCGGGCCGAGGGCCGGAGGTGCCGCCAGCAGGGCTGGGCAATGGGGTGCGGATGGTTTTCCGGGTCAGAGGGGCCCCTGTTCTCGGTCAGCCCTGGTCCAGGTGGCTGGCATCGAGCAGACGCAGGTGGACACAGGCCCCGGCCAGGCAGGAGGGGGCGCTGGGGGGACAGGCGGACGAGGCCACCAGGCACGGGGGCGGGGAGGAAGCTTGGGGGGGAAAGTTTTGAAGAGATTTATTCTGATGTGCTGCAGAGGGAGGGTCATCCTTCAAGAGGCAGCATGTATAAAAATTTCCCGGCCTGTTGATTGGTCTGTCACAGTGATTTGTGGCTCTTCCCCCGAGGTAATGGGGAGCAACTGGGCCCGTAGAAGGCGGCCGGACAGATTGCCGAGCAGAACGGGAGGGGGGCCTGGCGGCCGGCAAGATTTATTGACCTCGACCCGAGGAGGTCCCTTCCGCGCTTTTAATCTGGCATCTCAGCCTGTCACCAGCACTGATTACGGCCGGACCACTCTCGGCCCCGGGGGACGGGGCCTGGGCCGGCCTCGCCATCTGCCCGCTGACGGGTGCCCGTCCCCGAGGACCAGGAGAGGGCTCCATCCCCGGCTGCCGACTCCCCGTCCGCCAGGGCTGCTGCTGTTCTGAAAGAAACAGCTTCATTGCGATGGAATTCACCTGCCAGGGAGTGCGCCCATGGAGGGTGCACGCTGCACGGATTCGTGGGCTCCCAGGCACTGCAAGGCCACGTCGGCTCCAGAACCTTTCCACCCCCACAAGGAGGCCCTGGGACCGTTCGGGGCTACTACAGAACTACACACACTGTCCCTGCGACCCAGTATGTACCCAGAGGCGCATCCAGGAGACCTGCACACAGGTGTGCACAGCAGCCTGCGGCAGCAACCAGACGCCCGTCAGCACGTGACGATCAGTGAGCTGGGGTCCATCCGGACGGGGGAATAGCATTTGCCACTGAAAAGAAATGAACTAAGAGGCGTGTTGTCACCATGGGGGGCTCCCTTCTCTTAACAGCTGAGAAATAGTCCATTGCACTCAGGTACCACACGCTCTGTGTCACTCGTGCGTTGATGGACACGTAGGTTGTCTCCATGTCTTGACCACTGTGAATAATGCTGCAATGGCCCTGGCTGGTGTGGCCCAGTGGATAGAGCATCGGCCGAGAACTGAAGGGTCCCAGGTTTGATTCCAGTCAAGGGCATGTACCTCAGTTGCGGGCTCTATCCCCACCCCGGTCTGCAGGCGGTAACCAACCAACGTGTCTCTCTCACATCAGTGTTTTTCTCTCTGTCTCTCCCTCTCTTCCACTCTCTCTAAAAGCCAGTAGAAACATGTCCTTGGATGAGGATTAACAAAAATAATAACACTGCTGCTGCTGCTGCTGCTGCAACGAACATAAAGACCTGGGGAACCTTACGGGTCTTCGCAGCGAAAGAAGCCGGTCGGAAAGGCCACGTATGCTGCTGGCTCCAGTGCTGAGCAGGGGGCTGAGCGGGCCCCTCAGGGTTGAAGGGCAGCAGGCCCGTGTCTGCACGGTTTGGAGGTGACCAGGTGATCGGTGTCCAGGGTGTCCCCTGGGTGCCCCCCCGCACCCCCTCCCCCGCTTCTGTGTGTGACCACGCCCCCATGCCAGCCCCCCAACCCCCCACTAGCCCCACCTCTTCTCACCCAGTTTCTGATCCCAAAGCAAGGGGTCTCCTTGGCTGAGCTACATGGAGGGTGGGCAGCCCTGGGGGCAGGCCTGCTCCTTCTCAGGGACAGGCCCTCCCTGGCCCTGGTGTGGGGCCATGTGCTGTGGGGCTCAGGCTGGATGTAGGATGGGGGCCCCTGCACTGGGGTCTTGGGGACACAGGGAAGCCATGGACAGTCCACCTGCCCCCTCATGGGGATGAAAGCGCTTTCTCTAGAGGCTGGGAAACCTTTAGCATCTAAAGATTGATGATAACCCAGCTAGGGCCAGCTGCGGACAGAGACGCTGAAGGGAAGGCTCCCCAGCGACACTTGTTCCGAGCTCCTTCCCGGGCATCCTGTGGGTGGCCCCCAATCTATTCCCAGTGCGACTTGGAAATTACATTCCCTTTAGCCAAAGAGGCCCCGCTTCAATCAGCAGGAAGTGGGCCCTCCGTCCCCAGCCGCCCCTCCCACCAGCATCTTTTAAGTATGCAAATGGGGACACCTTGCTAGTGGCAGGCGATTGATTCTGCTGTTTCATCAGGGAAATGAAATGGAAATGGAGCCCTGGCTGCCCCTCTGGGTTTGCCCTTCAGCTGCTTTGGTTTTTCCCACACAGCTCTCCCCGCCCCACCTGGCCCCCCAGACCTCCCCCTTTCCCCCCTGGCCCCCCCCATACCCGCCCAGGGCCTGAGCCTGTCAGCCACGGCCCTGACCTTGAGAACTTCCGTAGGGTGCAGGATGTGGGGGGTGCCTGCTGCAGGACCCCATGGGTCAGGTCCCTGGAGCAGCACCTTGGTTCCTGGCCGGGGAGGCGGGTCCCTAAAGTGAGGGGCCCCCTGATCTGCTCCCCTGGCATGGCCGTGGCCCCCTGATCAGACTGGCCTGTGAGCAGAAGAGTTCAAGCCCCGGGCGGGACCCATGAAGCCTGGGAATGGCGTGTGGACTGCTGGGGGCACCCCCTTCCCTCTCCCGGGGTCAACACAGGACCACGGTTTCTTGTGGCACTGCCCACCCATGTGCCCACTCACTCATTCCACAGGCGGCCAGCGTGCTGCCCTGCCCTGGGCCTGGCACCAGACCCTGAAGACACAGGAAAGACATCCCCCCACAGAGCTGACCAGACAGCTGCTTCCCAAGAGGCCCTCCCCCCCCCCCCCCACCCACCCCCCACCCCGGGTGGCTCTGTGGGTGGGATTCCAGGCTGGGGGCAGGAGCAGGCACTTGTCAGGGGAGTCTCCTGGCCTCAGGCCTCTAGCAGAGGAAAGTCCAAACCCCTGGCCATTTGTCTCTTGGGGTCACAGCCCCGCCTCCCCCTAGGTGGCCACCAAGCCCGGAGGCAGCGCCTGTGTGTGGGGGGGGTGGCCTGAGGGTGGGGGATACGCTGGGATGAGGGTGGCCTGCAAAGACACAGGCACCTTTTGGAGCCACTTGGGGCTGTATCTTCACTTGGGTACCCCAGTAGCTGCACAGGTCAGGCCAGACCCACCCGCTGGGCTGGGTGATGGGGTGTGGATGGACTTCCGGCATCCAGCAGAGACGCTGGGGCGGGCGCTGGCATCGTGATGAGGGGCAGAGCAAGCAGACGAGGTGAGGGTGCCCACTGGGAGGGAGGCAGGTGACAGTAGAGCCCAGGGGGATGGCCGCTTCCCCCACCTCCCGAGGACCCTCCATCCCGCTCCGGGGCTCTGCGCCCCCCACTCCCTCCCTGGCTCTCGAGTGGCAGCTCCTTAGCCACTCAGAACTCAGGGGTCACTCACAGGTCACCGCGCTGGGGGCGCCCGGCAGTGGCCTGTGCCCTCTTCCCGACACCCTCGCCTTCCAGGCTGTGGACTTTGCCGTGCCCTCACGGCAGGGCTGGCTCTTGGCGCTGCCCCTGGCGGACCCTGGCCCCTGCGTGCGCCCATCCGATCCTCCCAGCGGCCCCCCTCGAGCTCGGTTCGGCCATTACCCTGTTTTACGGACAGAACTGAACCCAAGCTTTGCTCACTTCCCCGGGAAGCAGAGGGGTCCCTCCAGCAGGGAGCCGGCCGACCAGGAGTGGGTGGTGTCCAGAGACCTGTTCTCGCCGGCCGCGTCCGAGGTCTCACGGGACCCCTATGTCCCCGGGCCAGGGTGGGCGTTAGAGCCATAACCGTTCATTATGCTGCGTGAGTCTCGCCCGTAATTTAACTGACTCATTCCCAACGATCAAGGCTACGCTGCGTAACACTTAATTAGCCAGACTTCCCGCGCAGATTGGCGGGACGGAACTGGCATGTTCTCGATGTAATACACTTAATTCTGGAATGAATCATTGTTTGGGGAGACACACGCTGGCCCAGCCCTCCCCGGGGAGCAGGACGCGGGGGCAGGCACTGCATCATGCCCCCCGCCGGCGGGAGTGGTCGGCCCTTCCCAGGAGTATGTCCTTCCGGGTGTGGGGAGACCAGTGATTTGGGGGGACCTGGGGGTGCTAGTGGCAGGAGTCTCCTCGCATTGTGCCTGGCACCCCCACTGAGGACTCTGGCCTGGACCTGGGGGCGCTCACTGCTGCCCTCAAGGCCTGAAAGGCAAAGCCACCCCCTCTGCAGGCTCAGGCCCTCCTGACCCACGAGGACCTGGTGCTGCGGCCGCTCGCTCTCTGGGACAGGCCCTCCACCCAGGGATGCCAGAGGGGCGTGGCGACGTTGGCGTTTCCACGAGAGGCAGGTGCTGCCAGCTCTCCTGGTGGCAGGGGGGCGAGGGGGCACCTGGGGGCAGACGGCACCAGCTCCAGGGACAGCTGGATGCCAGCCCCCTGTCCCAGCCTCATCCAGGCCCCAAGTTCACCGCTAGCCCGGCCCCAGCTGCTCAGCGAGGCCACCACCTCTCCCAGGGCACCCAGGGCTCCAGCCAGCATGCCCTGCCCCCCTTCCCAGGTGGGGCCAGGAGCCTGCCCTTCTGGGTGCCCATGTCCCCATCTGAGCCGTGGGGACCAGGCCGCCACCACAACCCTCTCCACGGTGACGAAAAGCACAGCCAGAGATGGAGGAGGGCGGCCCTGGGCCCAGCTCTGCAGTCACATCCCTCTTGGCGGGATCTGGGGGCGGAGGGGCCCCCCTGACCGCCCGCCCACCCCGGGCTCCGGTTACTGTGGGCGCTGCCATCTGCCACTACGGGCGGGGCCTCCTGCATAATTCAAGTGCCTGGAGAGGCCCCAGCAAGCGGCATTGACGAGGCCTGACTGGCCTGATCGGGTGTCGTGACATTGGACACGCGAGGAACAGGACACGTGTCCTGTTGCCCTGTCTGGGCCACGGGACGGCTGGGCAGGGAGCAGCGTGGGTGGGCTCCTCCCCGGGGAATGGGGGCTCTTGGGGACCCGAGACACAGCCCTGTGATCAGGTTGCTCAGAGGGTGTGTGGCAGCGGGCGTAGACCCCGGCCCCTCACCGCACGCTCAGCCCTTGGGCCTCAGTTTCCTCATCTGTGAAAAGAATCCAGGGCAGCCCCTGCTCAGGGCTGGAAGGTATGAGGACGGCGGTCAGATCGAGGCTGGAGTCCTGGAGCCTGACTGGCCCATGGCACCACCTGCCCTCCCCATGCCATGCCCTCCACCCTGGGAGCCTGGAGAGGCGGTCCTGCCTCTTACATGTGGCTCCCAGACCACGTCCCAGGCCCAGGTCTCAGCACCCAGATCCACGACCACCCACGGCCGCGCGATCTCCCGGGACCTCGTGCTGCAGCCTGTGTCCCGGGGCCGGTGGGTCCCTGGAAGTCCAGGCTGCGTGGGATCGGGGTGGGGAGGGCTCACCAAGGGCCCGGGAGTCTCCCAGGCTGCCCTGCGTGGGTGCCTGCTCTGACCTGGACCCTCTGTGGGCACCTGCAGGCAGGTAACCTGAGCCCGCGACTCTGCTGCTTTTTGAAGGAAAGGGGGACCCGACCCTTAAATAATTGATGACAGGCTTTAACAATCGACCCAGAGAACACCTGGCAGGTGGAGCGCTCGCGCCCGCCCGCAGCATCGGGTGAACTGACTGCAGCAGGGGGGGCGGTGCCGGTGGAGGTGAGGGTGCCGGGGCAGGTGTTCCAGCTCCGGCTGCTGGGCTGGCTCCCACAACTCACACAGGCACACACGCTCGTGCAGACGCGCAGGTCACACGCATCACACGGGTCTGCGTGCACATGCCCACACACGTGCGTACTCGCACAGGCACCCCCATGACACACGCCCATGCACATAGCACACACACACGTGCACATTCCCTCCGTGAGGGCCTGCCACCTCCGCCCTGACTCTGAGGACCTCCTTCCTTGTCCTCCCGTTCATCCGGGCCTGCCCCTCAGCTGGAGTAGCAGCCGGCAGAGCTGAGCTGGCGTCTTTCCTGCCCCTCTGAGGTGGAGGGGCAGTGGCAGGGCCCCAGCCCATTGGCGAGGAAGGCAGGACCCTCATAGCAACCTGGGTCCAGGGTGTCCACGCCACACAGGGGGCCAGGGAAGCTGGGTGCCGGGGTCCAGCAGAGACACCCACAGTTCCTGCCACAGGGCGGCCTGCGCATGTCCCCGAGGGCAACATCCCAGGCGCTTCTGGGTGCAACAGCCCCGTCCCCTTGTCCATGGCCAAACCCTCCTCCCTGGACATCAGCATCCTGGGCGCCCTGGTCAGCCCTGAGGTCACTGAGGGCAGAGGCCGCCTGGGACGAGTGGGGACATGAATCACGTTTGAGGATTCCCGGTTTTACAACCTGGAGGCAGCTTTTAAATGGCCTCAGCAGAGGTGAGGGTGGGGGTCTCGCTTTATGAGGGAGGTGGGGGGTCCAGACACGCATGCCGCCCCCACCCCAGGACGCTCTCCCAGCCCCGGAGCCTCTCCACGACCGATGGTGCCGGGCAGCCCAGGGGACGGTCCCTCTGGCTTTGAGAATAGTGATTCTGGCCTCAATCATTGATCTCCCAGAGTTTTTAAAGGAAATTTTATTTCTTGGGGTTTCTAGTCATTAGGTTAAAACCAGTAAAATACAGCAAAATCAATGCCCATAGGACATAGCACAGCCAGTCTGTTACGATGTAAGGCAGACAGAACAGATTGCGGCCTGGGAGGGCTGGGCACACGGTGGACAGTGCACATCTGGGGGGGCCCTCCCAGCCTCAGGGGGAACCTGGGGACTGGTGGATGGGGTGAGCCCCAGAGCCGGTGCCCTCAGGCCTCCCGCACCTGGGACCTCCCTGCACCCCGGAGCCTCTTCAATCTCAACGGCCGGTGTGGTGAGCTGGGGGAAGGGGCCACAGGCGCCTCTCAGCTCCGCCGATGATGGCCAGCTTGGCAGACGGTGCCAACCACACAGCCCACGTCCGCCTCCGCCTGCAGACGGAGCGCCTGCATAGACGTGGCAGGAGGCCTGCTCCACGTCGGTCCCTCCAGCCTCCTCTGGGCGCCAGCCATGCCCGGGCTTTCACCCCCTGGTCACCTGCCCCCCTGCTGTGAGGGGATGGCGCCCCTGGGCTGTGGCCCCGGGGAGGCGGGAACCCCTGGACTGCATGAGCACTTGACCAGGATGACGCTTCAGAGACCAGCTGTGACCACGCAGCTGCTGCCTCAGAAAGCCATTCTCTTCGGGCAAACACCTGGCCACTTTCCTGGTGCCCCTGCTTCCCGCGGCCATCAAGCCCCAGGCAGCCACCGCCAGGCACGCCGCCCACAAGGGGGTCCCGGGGGGCGTTCAGCACTTTATGGGACCGACCAGGACGCCCCCCAGCTCAGAACAGCTGGGCAGGAAGAAAGAGGGTTCCTCATGGCCCTCCCCTGCGACCACCCCATCCAGAGGCCATCCAGTCAGAACATGTGCCCCTGTCTTCTGGGGCCACTTGAGGAGATCCCTGCCCCCCAGCTGGGGGGACCCACAGAGGCCTGGGCTGCTGCAGCGACTTGTACTGTGAGGTTTCTAGAAACCCTGCTGCAGCCGGGACACCTCCTGCCAGGCCCGCTTTCCCCAGGGGAACCGCCCGGTTGAGGGGAGCCCGCAGCTCTCGGGGACCTGAAACTGACGAAGCCTAAAGTGTGTGGAGGGGTGGGCGGAGGCAGGGGGGCAGTGCTGAGGGGCAGCTGGGGGGACCCATGTCACCAGAGCTGAGGGAGCCCACCGCCCCACCCCCAGAATTTGGGAGTTCACTCGATAGAGGTGTTTGGCACTTGAATTCCACAGAAAATTAAATCAATTACCGAGTGCAATGAAGAACCCAGGTTTTAATTAAATTGGGCTTAATTACATGGCGAGCGAGGCTGTCAATGCCTGATCAGGTCCTGCGGGGGTGGGAGCCTCAGAGGAGACCACGTCGGCCCTGGCGGGAGGGGACCCAGGGTCCCACACCCGGAGGCGGGAGCAGGTGTGGCGGGTGTCACTGGCCAGCGGGCACCGCACCCACGTTCCTGTCCCAAAGCCCCTGGCCCCGCAGCGAGTCAACGGCTCCAGCCCAGCTGGACAACCCTGCAGGCAGCCCAGGTCTGACAAGCCACACAGCCGGCTGCAGCCGGACCTCCCGTCCTTCGCCTGGGGCAGCGGTGCCCTCTCTCCAGGGGTGTCATTGGCACAGTGGCAGCCTCGGAGCTCAGCCTGGGCTTGGCATCCAGCCCGACCTCTGCCCGGAGCTCTATGCCAGGCCCTGGTGCTGGTGCAGCCCCTCCGCCCCCCCCCCCCCCCCCCCCCCGGGCTCCTCAAGCTCGCCCGGCTCTAACCCCTGGGACCCGGTGGCTGGTGGATGCAAAGGCCTGGCCTGGTCCAAGCAGGTGTTTCCGAAGATGCCACCTGCGCTGGGCTGGGCCTCCCACCATCTGCTGCCCAGGCCTAGGTGCTCAGCAGGCTGCTGGGAGGGGGGAAGGGGTGGGGAGTGACCTACTGGCCAGGCACAGCCCAGGGTGGCTTTTGGGGGGCTGAGAGCTCAGGGGTGCATGAGGGAGGCACCAGCAGGTGCCTTGCATGGGGAGTGAATGGACCACGTCCAAGTCCTGACTTCACACATGGGAGTCGGAGGAGGAAACAGGACCCAGGGCCGTCCCGGGCACGTCAGGTCCTTCTCAGGTGCCCAACGGTGGAAGGAACAGAGCTCGAGTCCACGCAGGCAGCTTGACCAAAAGCCATCCCAGTGCACGGGCTCCATCCAGGCCCTCCTGCCCCGGCTCCGGGGCCAGGCTGACACCCTGGACCTCGGGGCACTTGTGCTGTTTCCCATGAACTGTCACCGCTGCTCGGGCAGACTCAGCAGGAACGGTGGCCTCAGGCGGCTCCGGGCAGCACCGGCCCCTCACTCCACACCCTCAGCTGGTCAGGGCCACCCGGCAGGTCGGCCGATTCCAACCCACTGAGCTCACAACCCCGCTGGAGCGCCAGAGGAAACCCAGCTCCTCCCGTGGGCACGTCCCTCCAGCTGTGGGGGTCCATTGGGAGCTGCTGAGACCCTGGGGTCCTGCAGGTGCCCCTGCCCCTGCCCCTGGCAACGCCTCACTGCCCCCTCCCTGTTCTCAGGCTCCTGAGCAGCCCCTGCACCCCCCACCGGCCCCTGAATCTGATGAGTGTGTGTCCACGTGACACTGTGTGGAAGCGTCCTACCTGGTGCTGAGAACCCAAACCTTCACTGTGATTGTCTGATGTATATTTATTTCAGAACATGCAGAATTAATAAGATACTGGCTTTAAGGAAACCATGGCAACGGAATGTAGAAAGGCTTGTCCCAGCAAATAGATGAATTCATAAATAACCCTGAAGTGCTGATATCAACAGCCCAGGGACCCTGCTCAATGCTAATGCAGGGGGTACCCCACACCCTGTCCTGGCCAGGACCAGCCCCCCAGAGGTGGCAGACCCCCACCTGTGACCCCAAGATGGTGCCAGGTGGGTGAGCACTCTGTGCTGGTCCAAGGGGCCCTTGCAGAACTCAGTCCCCGTGGGGACAGGGTCTGCAGATAAATGGCCTTGGGGTGGGGGGGTGGACACCAGGGAGCCACGGGGTCTCCCTTCAGCTCTGACAGCTGGAGGGGGGGCCTCTGGTCCTGCCTTCCAGGGCAGAAGTGGGTCATGGGAGGAGAAACTCCTTCCTTCATGCAACCATTCATTCATCCACAGATGTCCACGGGCCACCAAGAGTGTGGGGTACAGCAGCAAGCGAGGCGCTGGCAGGAGTCCCAGGGGGAGCCTCCAGACCCAGGAGCAGGGTCTCTGACCTCAGAGCTGCCCGCTCAGCACTGACTCCCCTGGCACCTCCCTCAGGGCCCAGCTTCCGCTGCCCTGGCCTTCACTTGAGCGTCTGAACAATCCCCGGGAGCCGTGGTTGTGCCGGGAGCTGAGGGCCACCTGCAGGACGCGGCTCAGCCCCACTGCCCGGGTGTGTGTGGGTCCCAGGTGTGTCCCCTGCATGGAGCCTGGCTGCCTGCCTGGGCAAGGGTGCGGGTCCTTCACCTCGAGCCTGCATCTCCTCATCCACACAGGTGCGCCCTGGCCCTCCTGGCCGCCTGACGGCACCCCTGTTTCCCTGGGGAGGGGGGTCTCAGTACTGGGAGCAGGGGCTGCAGAGGAAGGCCTGTCCCCCACCTCCACGGGTCCCAGGAACCCGCGGGAAAGGGCTTGGTCGCCCCCTAGCGCCCGCGGGCGGAGCTGCTCGAGGCCCCATGTGCGCGCGCCCCCCTCCACGCGCACACACACGCTGGGGTTGCCGAGCCCACGGGGGAGGCAGACACGTCTCCAGGGACAGGCCTGCACGCCAGCTCCTGCGGCCCGGGAGTGGCGGGGAGCCCAGCCCCCTGGTGCTGCCCACGCACCCCGTTTTGCTGACGCCCCTGAGCCAGGGCCCATCACAGCTTCGCCGGTTCCAGGAGGAAACAGTCTCAGAGAAAGGGAGCGACCGCGCGGGCCCCCCAGGGAGGCGAAGGGGAGCGGTGCCCGGGGTGCTGGCCGCCTGAGCTGCGGGACGCCTCGGGGACCGCGGCGGGAGCGAGCGCTCTGGCCCGGGGCGCCCCTGCCGGCCGCTGCGCGCACAGCAGGCGGAGCGGGGGGTGCTGGGCGGGACCCTGGTGGCCCCCCTCCGCCCTCAGCGGTGCCCCCGTGTCGTGGCGCCGCCCCCACCGCCCTGGTGTTCGGTTGGCGAGGTGAGCGCTCCGCCACACTGCGCAGGCGCGAACACTGTGCACCTGCTGCTGGGAGACGCGCACCGGTGGGTCCGACAGCGCCCGCGTGACAGCGCCGCGTCCCGGGGGAGGGAGCGCTGTGAGGCACGCGTTTTGCATCGACATTGATGCTGGGCCTGTGGTCCGTCCACGTGGCCTTTGGTCTACGAGGGGCAGCCTGAGAGCGCCCGTGTGTGGTTGCCCCTTTCATCCAGAGAACCTGCCCGGACCGGCCTGTGCGGGGCGGAGACCTCGCTCCAGACCCAACCCGGGGAGGGAGCCGCACAGCACAACCCGCCAAGGGGGTGTGCAGGCCCGCCGGGTCCAGGGCCGGCTCCATGGGCCCCGAGTCCCGCACCTGCGGACCCTGGCGCTCCCAAGGCCGCAGCGGGGCCTCAGGACCCCAGGGCAGGAGGGATGGAGGGCGGGCCGCCTCGAGCCCCGATGTCGTCCCAGCACATCTGAGCGTGGGTTCCCCGGGACGGCTACACCTACCCCCGTAAGTTCAGCCAGACTCTGCATTGTTAGCCATTTGCAGAAAAACTCAGCCACCGACCGGCCCCGCCGGCCGACTCCGCTGTTGAGACGACTTTGCTTCTGTCAAGTGACATCCTTCAGACACTCGCTGGCTTCGGGGACAGGCGTGCCCTGTGCCTGGGCCGTGTCATGAGCGCTCTCAGGTGGACAGTAAGATTCCATCTTGTTGATTTGCATGATATGGGGGGGCGGTCTGGGTCAAGAGACTAGGGAGCCATTTTTAGGGTCACTTCCGGCCGCTTTCGGGAGAGTTTCTAAGGGCACAGCTCGGCAACATTGGGGACATTCACACTGTGGTGCAGCCACCGCCGTCCTCTCCAGGACCCTCCATCGTCCCAGACCTCCAACCCCCATTCCACACTCCCTCCCTCCCCCAAACACCATCCAACTGTCCTTGTGAATCCCCCCCCCCCCCCCCAGGGACCTCAAATGAGTGGGAACCTACAGGAATTCTGTCTGGCTCGTCTCATGAGGCACCTTTTATTTTGGTTTCGATAACCTGGGGCTGGGCTAACACTCCAGAAGCAGCTGCTCCTTCACCGGCTGGGTCATGCTGCCCTGGGCGGGGAGTTGCCCCTTTGGCCACCACAGACCATCTCCCTCTGCAGAGGGAGACCATTTATATGTGACAGGACTCCCTTCCAGACACACCTGTGAGCCCCAGAATGAGCGTGACACCCCACAGGCCTTGGTGGTTACCTGTGGAGTGATGATGGGGGGAGGGAGGGGCTGGCTCTCTCTCTCCGAGGCCTGGGTGCTCTTTGTGGCTTGTTCTGGAAATGACAGGCGGCCCGATGCGCTGGCTGGCTCCCAGGAGACGGTGTGCTCCTGGGGAAAGCAGGTGAGGACTGAGGTGGCACCTCACCCCAGATCGTCTGCGCACAGGGACAGCGGGGGGCTTGCCACGGCCAGTGTTGGGAGAATGAGAAAGCCAGCCCATGTCGACCCTCCAACCAGAGGGACACGAACCGTGATTGCGTACGGTGTGATTTGTAAGAACAGGAACTGGCACCAACACCCGTGTCCTGTCGGAGAGGGAGGACGAGGTGTCAGTACATGGGACACCGGGCGCATGTGGCCCTTAAATGGCAGGTCCACGAAGTGTTCCCTGTCGGGGAAAGGCTCATTACGAGTCCACGGGAACCTGGTGTGCAGCACGGGGCCTGTTCTGACAATTACATAAACTCGGCCCTTCACCTGAGCCGCCAGGGTCCCAGGGCTGAGCCAGCCTGTCCTCCGGGCCGTCCCGCTGAGCACAGAGGACGGAGTGGATGCAGGGGAGGCAGAGGGTGTGCACGACGGCCCCAGGTGGGAGCAGGTAAAGAGGGGCCTTTGAAGCACAAAGCCTTGTTTGGGTCTCAGAGGTCTGTTAGGGTCTTCAGCTGGTGTGCAGCCGACAGACAGGAAGCACAACGCCTGGGTCCCCACCACAGGGACCCCTTCTCCCCACAGCCCAGGCGCCAGGCATGGGTGCATCCCTGACCTGTCTGTCTGCCTGTCACCACCCCATCCCACCCCAAAAAGGACAAAATGCAGCTTATGTCAAGGCCCTCATTTAATCAAGAATCTAAGGCAGGGCCAGGCCGGCGTGGCTCAGTGGTTGAGCATTGACCTATGAACCAGAAGGTCACGGTTGGATTCCTGGTCAGGGCACATGCCTGGGTTTCAGGCTTGATCTCCAGAGGGGATGGGGGATGGGAGGGGATGTGCAGGAGGCAGCCGATCCATGATTCTCTCTCATCATTGATGTTTCTAACTCTCTCTCCTTCTCCCTTCCTCTCTGAAATTTATCTATCTACCTACCTACCTATTTTTTGTAAAAGACTCTAAGTCAGGAACCGGGGGGCTCTGTGGGGAGATTGGGTGAGAATGGACTATCCCAGCACATTCTGTACTCATTGTTCTGGAAAAGACAGAGGGAGACAGAGCTCACAGCTGACGTGAGCACCGGGGCTTCCGGAGCCCAGCAGACCAGGTGACTCCAGGCCTGGCTCATCCAGGTGTCGCAGGTGAGGCCAGGTGTGCCCAGGACAGCCGGCCTACGTGGCTTGGAGCTGGTGCCTGGCTGATAGACGCTGCCTCCATGCCCACCCAGTAAACGTGGGCCCAACCTCCACCCTCCAAGGTCCTGCCCCACGCTCGCTGGGGTGGGGTGTGCTGCGCCTGCTCCCCATGGGGTTCGCCCTCATGGGCATCTATCCACCTGTCATCCATCTCCCCACCTTCAGATCACTTTGGGCTGATTAGATTAGCGGATGCAATCACGGTCTGAAGCAAGTTAATTGAGAGAATTTATTTGGGCCTGACAGTTTTATGCATGTTTGATTACATATTATAAGGTTGGTTTTGGATTTTGCATAATTTAACTTTAAATCCTGCGCTGGGGGCCCATCAACCATTAATGACCAAAATAAACCTCTTTTAAGATGCATCTATTTATAATTCATTTCCGAGGGCAATGTCTTCCAGATTTTTTTTTTTTTTTTTTGGTGCTGTTATCAAAGTGACAATATGTTAAAAGTAACATTTTGAGCCATTGCATTTACCCTTTAAATCTCCCGCAATGTGTACAATCCATTAAAAGTTTTGAAAGGAGTACAGGTTCGCATTTCTATGGCAACAAGTGGCATATAAATGCGTATGTTTGTCTTCCGAGCCTGCAGTAAAATACGTCCGCCTGGCCAGGTTCCTGGGAGCCGACAGATTGCCCACGCCGGGCGACGGCTCGGCCACGGATCTTCCCTCCTGTCAGCCCAGCCCTGCTCAGCCACCGGAGGACGGAGGACGAGTGTGTGTTCTGTGAAGTTAGCACAGACCTGGGCAGTGGGCACCAACCTTGAAGCAAGCCTCCCGTGGCCCCGTCATGGCCTGGGTCTGGGTCTTTGGATAATTAGGGGCCTGCTGCCTGGGAGGAGGTCAGAGCCGCCAAGAAGCTGGGCTGTGTCTTCTCCTCCTTATCCCTGTGCCAGGCTGGGCCGTGCTGCCCGGCACAGAGAAGGCTCTACACTTCGGAAGGTGGAGCTTAGGGTGGGTGAGGGGCACACTTCCAAAATGCGGGCAAACTGTAAACTAAGAGTCTAACCCAGCCGCCCTGCACAGTCCCAACGTCATTCACGACGATGCTGCCCAGCGCCTGGCGTCCTGCCCTGAGCACAGGCTGCGTGGGGCCCAGACAGAGCCTGGGTGGGTCAATGTCTGGGACATCACTTGGAGATGCCAGGCTGAGGCCCGCTGCTCTCCAAAGCCCGGGCCTCCATTTTTTTATTTTTTATTTTGTTAATCCTCACCAGAGGATATTTTTTCCATTGATTTTTAGAGAGAGTGAAAGGGTGGAGGGAGGGGGAGAGAGAGAAACATCGATGTGAGGACACCTTGATTGGTTGTCTCCCGCATGCGCCCCAACCAGGCCTGGGGATCGAACGTGCAACCCAGGTACATGCCTTTGACCGGGAATTGAACCCATGACCCTTCAGTGTGTGGGCTGGAGGCTCCTTCACTCACCGGTCTGACTCTGGCACCAAACACCCAAAGGCTGGCTTCAGCAGGGCCAAGCACTGGAGCCCCACCATGGCCTCATATAAGCCCACGTGCCCCAGCATGGCCCCCAAATGCCCCCATGTGCCCTTTATGTGGCCCCAAGGTGCCCCTATATGCCCCCCACAAGAGCTCCATATAGTCCCCAACTTCCCTCCGCATGACAACACACATGGTCCTCACTAGACCCCCACAGACTCCCACACAGTCCCCACCTGCTCCCCAGGTGCCCTCCATATGACTTCCACCATGACACCCCACATGCTCCCCAACATGTCCTCTGGGTCCCCCAACATGGTCCCCATGTGACTTCCACGTTCCTCCCTTAGGATCCCCACGTGCCCTCTACGTAACTGTTGCCTGCTCCCCACATAGTCCCCACCTGCCCCCCCCTTGTGCCCTCTCTTCCACGCCCCCCCCCCATGCTCCCCCTCAGCACAGCAGCTGGGTGCTGAGGGAAGTGGATGCTGTACAGCTGCCTGTGACCCCCACCCCGGGAAATCATGGGGTCCCTGAGGTCTCAGGATCTGGTCACTAAGGCAGCACAGAGCCAAGGGGGAAATCTCTGATTGTCGAGGTGACTGCAGGGCCATTAAAGAGGCGCCGGGCACAGCAAGAATAAATGTCCTTTACTGCCAGTCAATACATGTCCCTGAAAGGCCAGAGACCAGGTTTCCGGATCTGCAGGCCATTGCGTCTCTGTGTCGGGGTGACTCAGCTCTGCCATGGACAACCGGGGATCCGTGGGGTTCCACTGAGGGCGCCCTCTTTATCCCCAGACTCTGAGCCCCAATCACCAGTACCTGCGGCTAACTCAGCCGCACTGCCCGTGCTGTCCCAGCAGGTGGCGCCAGGCCCCTGCCAGAGGGAGGCCTGGGCAGGCCTGGGGCTGACCTGGTGCAGGGCACCCCCGAGGATGGAGAGCTGGGAACCCCCACACCAGGGCAAGCTCCCTAGGTCCTGCCCAGGTCCTCCTGATGCAGCGGTTCTCAACCTGTGGGTCGCGACCCCTCTGGCGGTCGAACGACCCTTTCCCAGGGGTCACCTGAGACCATCCTGCGTATCAGATATTTACATGACGATTCATCACAGTAGCAACGTTACAGTTATGAAGTAGCCACGAAAATCATTGTATGGTTGGGTCACAACATGAGGAACTGTATTTAAAGGACCAGAAGGTGGAGAACCGCTGTATGAGGGGTGCTGGTCAGGCTGCAGGCGGGAGCCATCCTGGCTTCGGCAGCGTGTGGTCAGAAGCGTTGTTTGTGAGGCTCCTGGAGTTGTTTAAACACGTGCATGTGTGGCCCGGATGGCAAGGCAAAAACACATCTTACTGTGGTGAGAGAACAGCTAGCAGGGGAGAGGGGAATCTTTGCAGCTTTGGGGGTGGAGGAGTAGGGCTGAGTAAGAATCCTGCCCGCCAGGGGTAGTGGGGGCCAGGAAGGGGTGGCACAGGGCGGGAGGCGCTTCCCAGGAAGGGGTTATTTGATCCAGGTTTTGAAGGTTGAGTAGGAGCTCTGCAGGTGGAGGGGTGACTGCAGTAAAGGCAAGTGTGCAGGGGCAGCTCAGGGGCTAGAACAAGGGGGCGGAGGGGGGGGCTGCCTGGCACTGGCAGGTGGGGGTGCAGAGCAGGGGAGGCCCACCCTGCGGAGAAGATGCGCTGTAAGAACCACTGCGCATCGGCTCCTTCTTGCTCAGCCTCTTCTGTTGCTGCTGCACAGCTGCTCTGGGCCTCGGGTCTTCTCGCTCCTCCCCCCCTCCCTCCCTCTCATCCGACCCTGGCAGACCCTTCAACACTGGGTCCTTCCGACACGACAGGGGCTGGGCATGAGGACTCAACTAGGCGACAGGCAGGCACTTAGCTCCCGAGGGTGTGGAACCTGCACAGTCTTTGAACTTGATGGAATTCAGGCGAATGTCACTTGCTGACTACATCCAAGGAGAAGTGTCTCCCTGTATCCTGACCCCTCCCAGGGATTAAAATATTTTAAAAACGTCTGCATAGCCTGGCGTGCGCGGGTCAGTGGTTGAGCACCGACCTATGAACCAGGAGGTCACGATTTGATTCCATGTCAGGGCACATGCCCGGGTTGTGAGCTCCAACCCCAGTAGCGGGCGTGCAGGAGGCGGCTGATCCATGATTCTCTCTCATCATCGATGTTTCTCTCCCCCTCTCCCTTCCTCTCTGAAATCAATAAAAACACATATTAAAAAATTAAAACATCTTGCCAAAACCGGTTTGGCTCAGTGGATAGAGCGTCGGCCTGCGGACTGAAAGGTCCCAGGTTCGATTCCGGTCAAGGGCATGTACCTGGGTTGCGGGCACATCCCCAGTGGGAGATGTGCAGGAGGCAGCTGATCGATGTTTCTCTCTCATCGATGTTTCTAACTCTCTATCTCTCCCCCTTCCTCTCTGTAAAAAATCAATAAAATATATTAAAAAAAAAAAAAATTAAAACATCTGCATAAAAATCCTTTCTCCAAGGACAGGGGCGACTCCAGAGCCCGTGGGTGTCCACGCGCCAGGCTCGTTAGGCCCGGCTCCACCCCAACGCCCCGGCGCGAGGGGCGCAGACCCCCGGCCGGCGTGGCCCCGTCCCTGCAGGTGCCCTCGGCGCAGGCCACCCAGCCCCGCCCCCCGGAGCGGCGCCTGCGCGCAGCTGGCCGCGTGGGTTGCAGCGGCGCGTGCGCAGAGGAGCTGCGTCGGGACGGCACGCCGGTCGGAGCTGCGCCAGCGACGTACGCGAGGCGGAGACGTCGATGGTAACGTCATGGAGCGCGCCCCGCGCGGACGTCCGCCCCGAACTGGGGGCAGGAGGCGCTCGCGGTGTGGAGGGGGCGGAGGGCGCGAGGGCAGTGCTACGGCGGCCGCGCGGGGCCAAACGCCGCCGGGCGCGGGAGCCCTGGCCCTTCGGGGCGGGTGGGGACGCGGGAGCCGCCAGGCCCGCAGCCACCGTGCGTGGGCACCATGCGGCCGCCCTGCTCCGGGAGCCCCGAGGGACCACGGAGCCCGCAGGCCGGGACGCCGGCGCGGAGAGGGCACCCGGTGAGCGGGATGGCGGGGCGGCCCGGGCGTCTCCAGGGCAACGGGCGGGCGCGGGCGGCGCGTCGGTCCTGCCCTCGCCGACGCCGGTGCCCCCAGAGGCCCGAGGGCAGAGTCGCCTCACGCCCGGCACGCGTTGATCGGAGAGTCGTTGCCACCGGCGCGGCGGGGCGCCCGGGAAGATGGGGCCTGGGGCGGTCGGCGGGATGGAGCCGCTGCGCGGCGGTCCCGCGTAAGGCCTCGGCCGCCTTCCCGAACTCCAAGCCCGAGGCATGGGCGTCTTCGGGCACCGGGAGCTGCTTTGCCCGCGGGCCCCGTGGAGATGGGAGGCGGGCCGGTCCCGCAGCGTAAAGTGAGGGGCGGCGGTGCGCGACCCTCCCGCCCAGGGCACCGGCTCTGAATGCCGCGCGTGCCGGGGGTCGGGGGTGGGGGGCGAGGCCGAGGCGGAGCTGGAAGGAGCCGCCGGGCAGCTGCTGTGAGACCAGGTTCTGGCCAAACCCTGCGGGGAAGGCCGGGCCTGTGGGCGGGGGATGCCGGCCTCCCCACTCCTCCGCCTCCGGCCGGACAGCTCGGTGGCCATTTGCTCGGACTGGCGCCGGAGAGGGCACTTGGAGAGGCCCCCTCACGGCCCGCAGCTGCCGCCCCCCTGAAGGCAGGCAGACGCCTCGGGTGCTTCCCGGCAACCTGTACGCGTTCTGCCCTTCAGCGCTGTTTCCATCCACAGATGTAGGCAACCTCCGATGGCGGTTCCCACGTAACCTGGAGCCACTGCCGCTTCTCTTGTCCTCGAGGCCGGTCTGCACGCCCCGCGTCCTGCGGACACACCAGCAGGCGGTTGCCACACCTGCCAGGCATGGTGGGTCCTTACACCGCACCTCCTGGACTTCGCAGAGCTGTCTAGCTCCCAGCACCTGGGGGACAGGTTGCTGAAGTGAATTGCTCTCGTGTGCCTGGGGCACCCCTCCCCCGTCCTGGCCCTGTAGGGTGCCCCTGAGGGACTTTTATTCCCCCTGGATAAAAGGGGCTCCGGTCCAGGCAGGGCTAGGCACCCAGATGAAAGCGAGAGGGTGAGTAGTGAGTGACTGGCAGCCTGTGGAGGGCGAGCTTAGCCGGGGCTCCTGTCGTTCCCCCTCGGTTTCGGCGTTGACTGCTCCCAGGGGCCCACCCGCCACCCCGGCCCTCTCCCCAGTCACCGGTAGAATGAGCACGTTGTTCCACGTGCCTGTGGTCCCTCTGGAGTGTCCGCAGAGCGCTTGTGCAGGTCCGGCATCCTGCGCTCGGTGTCCCTGCGCCCAAGGCTGGCAGGTGCCCGGCAGGCAGGGACGGGCTCCCTCGCTGGCTGCTCCCGGGCTGACCCGGCTCCTCTGCTTGTCGCTCCCTGCAGGCCCACGCCTCCCCCGCCGCGGGCTCGCAGGCCTAGGTGCCCATGACGCTGACCACCGCCTGGACGCTGCGTCTGCCGCCAGCTAGCGCCGAGGCCCCGATGCCGGTCATGCCCATCCCCCGGCGGGTGCGCTCCTTCCACGGCCCGCACACCACCTGCCTGCACGCGGCCTCCGGGCCCCTCCGCACCTCCCGCCTGGCGCGCACCAAGTACAACAACTTCGACGTGTACATGCGCGCGCGCTGGCTCTACGGCTTCATCCGCTTCCTGCTCTACTTCAGCTGCAGCCTCTTCACGGCCGCGCTGTGGGGCGCGCTGGCCGCGCTGTTCTGCCTGCAGTACCTGGGCGTGCGCGTCCTGCTGCGCTTCCAGCTCAAGCTGTCGGTGCTGCTGCTGCTGCTGGGCCGCCGGCGCGTGGACTTCCGCCTGCTCAACGAGCTGTTGGTCTACGGCATCCACGTGACCCTGCTGCTGGTGGGCGGCCTGGGCTGGTGCTTCATGGTCTTCGTGGATATGTGAGCGCCCGCGGCCTGGGCCGGGCTCGGTTCCTGCGACCAGTGGGGCCGATGCCTGCGGCCGGCCGCTTCTTGACCAGGTAGCTCAGGGCCTTGTCTTTCACGCTACGTCCAGTAGCTGGTTCTCTGCCCAGGAGAGGAATGGGCTGTGACTTCTGTGCATGGACGCTGCGCCCTCCCGTCCGCTGACCCTCCTGTGTGTGCATTCAGGGGCACTCACCCTTGGCCACCCCCATGGCTCCAGCCCGCACTTTCCCAGACCGTGCTTGGGGGTGGTCACGATCAGTCTGTACTTGGAGAGCCTCTGTGTCCCGTCCACTCCCCAGGACACAGGCGTCCCCAGTGGTGTAGGGGTGTGCTGCCCAGGAACAAGTCTGGAGGGGTCTTCCTGGACTCGCCCCGGCCCCAGCCGTAGGGAAGCATCAGGTCCAGTCACCACACTGCCACAGGGCCGCCCCGACAGCACCCTGAGAGTGGCCATGTTGCCTAGTGACCACCATGGGGTCTGAGTCCCGGCCAGTCTTCAGGGCCTTGTTTGTGCAGGCGCAGTCCAGCAGGGAGTCAGGCCCCGGCAGGTGGGAGACTGGGCTCTGGCCCCGGGCAGATCCGTCTTCCTCCTGGGCAGGTCGGGGAGTGTCAGGCCCCTTCACATGTGGGTTTCTGGGGAGGCACCTCAATCCCTCTCTGGCTCTGGGGCTGCTTTTGGTCAGAACACAGAATGGGACGCGTGTCTGGAGCAGATGTCGGCGGTCTCGGGCCGGGCGCTGGGTGTGCCACGAAACGTGGGCAGACCTGTGTTTGAGGCACCACCTAGTGTCGAGGGGTGGCCCGGGGCTGGATCTCTGGGTGAGAGGCTAGGCGCCCCTTTGCTCCTGCCCCGGGGCAGCTAGAGCAGCTGGGGAGTGGGAAGCAAAAATGAATGTCCGCAGGGACTGTGGCCAGGAAAGAGCAAAGGGCAGGTCGTCCTGGGGGACCGTTTTGGTCAGAGAACCACTCCAGAGCCAGCTTCTATCCCGACCCTTCCTCTGGCCTGCAGCGAGGGGGACAGGGTGGCCATGTCGCTCAGTGGCCACCGTGGGCCTCCTTGGCCAGTGGGCGGGCACTCTGAATAATTCTGCTGGGACAACAGGCAGAGTGGTCCCTTTGACCCTGCCTGGCCAGGGAGGCCAGTGGCCCCAGGGGGACTGTCAGGAGTTATGTGCCACTGGAAGGAGCCCCAAATCAGGTAGAAAAAGCAAAAAGCACTTGGCTGTCACCGTGCCCCTCCGTTTGTGGCCGGCTCTGCTGGACGGTGGTCAGCCTGAGGTCAGTGGGAGGCTCCTGGAGGAAGGAGCTGAGGCGCTGACCCTCGGAGACCCCGCAGCACTGCGGAGCATCTCTTGCACTAAGTCATGCTGTTCCCTATAAGCTTTGTTTTGTGTTAATTATTCACGCTGCTCACATCCTTCGAAGTCCCCTGACTGAGGTCGGCGTGAGCACACCATGGGGAAGGCAGGAGGGTCTGGGTGTGTGCCACCGTGGGTGTCTGCGCGGCAGTGCTAGGAGTTGACACGCTCAACGAGCAGTTGCCCGGGGTCTCGAGTGCCTGTGAAATTCTTTATGAAACGAGCCACCTGCATTAAACTTATTTTTTTAATGTGTTGATGGAGTGATTGCTTGAGGCTCAAAAAGCTTATTCTTTTTTAAGGATATTAACAAACAAATAGAATTTGGCACGTTTTAGAACAGTCATCTGCAATGCGGGGGGGGGGGGGGGGGCCCTGCCTTGACCTGAGGCCACGGGTCCACGGTGGGAGCCTGCCCGCAGACGTGGCAGGATGGCAGTGAGAACTTGTCAGCGGCCCGAGGGGCCTGCCTGGGCTCCGGAACTGAACCCCACCAGCAGATGGGGTGTGGGCCCTTAAAAAGATGGGGGACTCCCTCGCAGACCGGGGAGTGGGAAGGGCGTCTGGCAGTCACCCTGAGGGACAGGGTGTGTGCAGGAAAGGAGGCAGAAAGTCGCCATTTCTTGAGTTGTGTGTGTTGGGGTGACATTGTTAATACAATCAGATAGGCTTCAGGGGTACAAGTCTACAGACGTCACCAGTACATCGTGTTGTGCTCTGCACCCCCAGTCAATCTCCTCCTGTCACCGTTGATCAGCCCTCCACCCTCTTCCACCTCCCACCCCTTTCCCTCTGGTCACCACCACACTGTTGCCTGTGTCGAGGGTATTTTCCCAAGTTACAGTCTCGTTTAACCGGAAAGCAGGTTGAAACATGGGAGACGATTCCTCAGAAAACGTCTGTGAAGGTTCCCTGGCTTCTATGCAGGGGACAAGGGTGGTGTCCTTCAGAGCAGCCGATGGCCAGAAAGTGACCTTGAGGCCTGTCTGCTGTTTCTGGACTTTTGAGGAACTAAACATTTTAGAAAAAACCCGACTCATTTTGTGGCCAGCTGTTGATGGCGGAGTTGGTGAAATCCTCACCAAAGCCTCAGCCGGAGCCACAGGTGAACTTCCTGTGACAAAGCCTAGTGAGCTGGGGGTGCTCTGCCGGGCCCGGGAGCCCAGATGTGGGCACAAGAGGGCACCTGGGGTGAGCACTCCCAGGCACTTGCCTCCCTGGAGTGGTGGCAGGGCTGCCAGTGCTGTCCCAGGTTGGTCTTGCCACACCGGCCTCCCCACCCGCTCTGCCTCGTTTTGGGGGGCTGCAGTGGCTTCCCCAGGGGTCCTCTGGGCCAGTGCTGTTCAGTGTGGGAGCACCGGACCCTGAGCCCTGAGCTTGGGACCAGGGGCTGCTGGGGCCGAGCAGCTCGAGGCTGAACGGATTGGGCCCCAGCTGGCTCAGGTCGCCTCACGGGGTGATAGCGTCGTGTTCGGTGTGCTGCAGGCCCCTCCTGTCCCCTGCACGACTGTCACCACTTTCAAAGACACCAGCAGAGTGGCCGGCGGGGGAGGCAGGGCCTGCACAGAGCCTCGGTCCCCAAACTGCTCTAGTTGCCAGCTAGGGATCTGCCAGAGAAGGGTTGGGCCCTTGAGGCACGGGGGGCGGGGGCGGGGGGGCGGTTAGCTCTGCTGGAGGGGGAGACACAAGGCCTGCAGGCCTCGGGACAGCAAATGACCTGCGTGGTTGGAGCTTCTGGAGGGTTCCTGATCCTGGAGTGAGGCGCCAGCACCTGCAGGGGCTGGGACAGGTTTGGGGCAGGGCAGGACTGATCCTTGCAGAGCCTCCAGGCCTCGGCTGCCGCTCCCTCCTCGCCCCCCCGCCCCCAAGGCCCCGCTGCACTGAGTAGAGAAGTGGTCAGGAGACGGGCAGTCAGGTCCGTGACCTGGGACGGGTGAGGAGGGCCACCTGCCCAGTGCACAGCAGGACGGGCAGGTGGGTGACGATGGGGACTCCAAGGCCAGGGAGTGCCCAGAGCACCGGAGTTGGCAATGCCGCCTGGTGGTGGCAGCACCTGCAGGCTGGTGGCTGGAGAGCACGGGCTGTTGATTTGGGGTCAGGAGCTGGGCACTGAAGCCCCGTCGTCAACCTGGAGGGTGGAGGGTGGGCAGCGTGGACCAAACCACGGTGGCCCCAGGGAGAGCAGCCCCGAGGGAGAGCTGGGTGCAGCAGCTATGGGCGTCGGGCACAGGAGGCCGAGAGGCCCAGGAAGAAGATGGCCACGTCTGGGGGAGGGCAGTTGCTGGGCAGGAGGACAACAGGAGGCTTCCCGACTTCAAGATGGGAGGGAGGTCAGGGCTGGGGTCGGAGGTCAGGGCTGGGGCAGAGAAGGGACAGGAGGAGGGAGCAGTTCTCCCTTGAACAAAGGTCTGAGAGCTCCGTGGGGTTCCCTGGGGCCAGGTGCGGGCGGTGCCTGGGCAGGAAGAGCTGAGCCAGCCCAGCTGCCAGGCCCAGTGATGGAAATGAGCAGCCCGGGTGTGAGGGGCTGGGGGTGGGGCGAGATGGGGTGATGCTTTGGAAGTTTCTAGAAACCACAGGCTTATTTGAGAAGGTCTAGGTGCTGTCCAGGCTCCTATGTCCCCCACCTCCCTCCCCCCCAGGTGGTGGCAGCGGGCTGGACAGCCTGGGGGAGGGACAGCCCCCACCCCCGGGAAGCTGGCGGCCTAGAGTGACCGAGTCCCTGCGGAGGTATTGATGTGCCCTGACCTTGAGCGTCCCCGCGTCCAGCCTGTGATTGGAGGAGGGGAGAGGATGGCAGGGCGCTGTGCTGACTCGGCACTTTCTGGGAGGGAACGTGCTTCCATCTGCAGAGGCCTGTTCTGTCTCCCTGTTGGTGCTGTTTGGAAGGGCCTCTCCGCTAGCCCCTTCCCCACCCGCCAGGATGGCCCTGCCCCTCCTGCACCAGGCTCCACGCAGGGGCGCTGGCTGCAGGAGCCACTGTCCGGAGCCCCCGCAAGCTGGCAGGCCTCCCAGCAGCTCCCCAAAGAGGAGCAGGAGGCGCTCCCTCCTCACCAGCATCCTTCCTGGGAGGGGCAGGGACACACAGGGACAGACGGAGCCGCTGATTCAGCAGCTCCTGGCTGGCCCCTCCCCCAGCCCCAGCGGGCAGCATGCCCAGGCCTGCTGGCAACTGTGCCACACGGGCCTCTGGCAGGTTGCTGTGGCTCTCGGTGTGTGGCCCGCACTGCGCCTGGGATGGCGGCTGGTGCTGGGGGCGGCTGCCACGGGCCAGCTGCCAGCACCCCACACAGTCTGCAGCAGAAGTGGCCCCACAGGAGAGCGCATGGGTATTCGGGCTACTGTGTGTCCTAAGCCGAGAGATAGCGATACACCGTGGGGGCCCATGCAGTACCCCAGATGCTCGGGTGACCCATCCAGCCCTTGTCACTTGCCACCCAGCAGGGATAGGGCGGAGACTAGCCAGCTGATGTGAGCAGCCCTGGCCAGAGGGGGACAGAGGATGTGCCTGAACCCCAAGAGCCCAGCATGGGCTGGGTTTGCTCCTAACTGCGATGGGAACCCACCGTGGACACGGTGCAGAAAGGGGTCAGTGTCCCCACTGCAGACAGGGCTGTGGGTGTGGGACAGACACCTGGAGAAGGGTGGAGAGCAGTGCAGGCCTGGAGCCCAGGAAGGTGGGGGACTGGGGGGAGACTAGGAGAAGCCACAGGCACCCCATGGACAGTTGGTCCTGCCCCACCGCCCCGTGGTCTGCCTGGAGACTCTCAGACAGAAGCCCTGATGCTGAAGGGTGGGTCTGAAATGTCCACGGCCACATTCCCATCAGCTGCACGCTGGCCGCACCCACTCTGAGCACGTGCCCCACTCTGCTTTCTTAGAATATGAACAACCAGCCCTGGCTGAGAGGCCTTGTGAATGTTTACACAGAAAGCCATCGTCAGCCCAGCCGTGATGTCCAGGGACAGCAGCAGTGGGCAGCCAAGTGGCCTTAGGAGGCGGCCTGGCTCCAGGACCCAGTGGCACCCTGCTCCCCCATGTCCCACGATGGGTGGGGGGCTCCTCCAGGCCCGGGCTCCTGCCTGCTGTCAGGGGGCTCTGCCTCCTGCCACCTCCGGCCACGGAAAGCAGTGTGAAGTGCGAATTAATTATGCACAGCAACCTGTGACAGACATGATGGTGACATGAATTATTTGTATGTTTTCACATTGTCCTGGAATAACCCTCTGTGCTCCCCGCTGCCTCCGTGCAGACAAGGAACATGCTCTTCCTCTGTGAGGCCACACCTGAGCGATGCAGCCAGAGCAGCCCCTGGGTCCTCACATTCCTCCCGCCGTGCAGCTGGGGTGGCACACATGTGTGCGCCCATGTGTGCCTGCCCACGTGTACATACCTGTGTGTGCATGTGTGTACATGCCTGGGTATGTCTCTGTGCACGCATGTATGTGCCTGTGCTCATATGCCTATGTGTGCTTTCCGCTGTCCTCAGGTTCCAGTCCTGGGCTGTGCACCTGAGTTGGGCAGAGCAGGGTGGTGGGTCCTGCCCCCAGCCCCCCACCCCCATGCTTAGTGCTCCCTCTAGGTGCTGTTGGAGAGAAGGAAGGGGTGGGGGCCGCGCCCCATGGTCATATTCCCCTGGTGCTGAGAGGCAGCGGCGCCCGCATTTGGGTCAGATGGCCAGTGCCTGAGCTGATTTGCATGAAGAAGGGCCTTGTTCAGCGCCTGCTGCAAGGGTGTCTGCTTCCCTCCACGCCCACCCCTTCCTGTGAGATAAGGGACAGGAAGCCAGGGCCTCGCAGCCTGGAGTGGACAGGGCTCTGGGGAGTGCAGCCCGAGGCCAGCATCCCCGGGGGGAGAGCAGCCAGGCCCCAGGTGCGTGCCCCCCATCTGGGCAGAAAGGCCCTCGGGGCCCAAACCCATTCTCCTATTTTGACCTCAGGTCTCTAGGGGTCAGCCTGGAGGGGGACACTGCCCTTCCCCTGAGCACTGCGCCCACACACAGTTGAATGAACAGATGGGGGGTCGCCTGGTCTTCGTCCGTCAGGCTGCTGTGATGGGGGCCCAGGAGCAACAGACATTTACTTCTCAGTCTGGAGGCTGCAGGCCCAGGCCCAGGCCCAAGCTGAGCTGGTGTCAGCGCGGCTTCCTGGTCTACAGACCACCAGCCTCGGGACAAGGGGCCAGGGGCTCCCTGGAACCTCCTTCTCAGGTGCTGATCCCAGTCACAGGCTCCACCCTCACACCCCAATCACCTCCCAAAGGCCCACCTCCCACAACCTCACTGCCAGGAGCCCAGCCTAACCAACTGGGGGTTAGGATTCAGCACGAATTTGGGGGGACACACCAGCAGACAGTAGCATGTCCCTTGTGTCCCGGGCCTGTCGGTAGGACCCTCCTCACTGTATGGATGGTCACGTCCAGGGTCACTCCATGCTCGGAGCTGGGCCTCCCAGGCAGGACGTCTCCCACTGAAGGGCCTGGCTCCGCAAGTCCTTCCACCTGCCTCATCTGGGTGTTTCCAGCTGCTGCCGCTGAGGCCACTCAAACCCCGCCCAGCCCCAGCCCCAGGAGTGTGTGCCCAGCTCTCACCCGTGTCCAGGCTGCGTGCCCACCCTGCATGCCTAGGAGGAGGTGACCACGGCAGCCACCCGACCCTCAGCCTCTCCAGAGCAGGAGGCAGCAGCTGCTCAAACAGCTGCTCCAAATGTTGGAGGGAAATTTAGGACAAAAAAGGGAGAAGCTAGGAGGATCCGATTTAAACCGAAGAGGCACGCGTGCTGCCCTGATTCTCGCTCAGGAACCAAAATACTCACCCAGTTTCCTTCCATGTGAGTCCAGACCTGCCTGGAAGAGCTCACAGATGCCCCCTGGTCCCCGGCCGCCCTCAGCTGCCCAGAGCACGCCCCGCTCACTCAGACCGGGTCACCAACCCCAGGCCTGGCTGAGGCCCAGGAGTAGGGAACATGAAACACCTGTGCAGACAGGTGCCCCTCCCATCCACCCTACCCCTTCCCAGGTCCTGCTTGCCTTGCTCAGGACACAGGGCCTGGGAGGCGGAGCCTGGGTCAGGATGTCTAGAGCTGGCCGTGCCTAGTGGTCAGCTTGGGCTGCACAAGGTGGTTGTGAAAGCAGAGGCCGCCCCCGGAGGAGGCTTTTTGGGAGGAGTCGGGCCCAGGTGTGCAAATCTCCACCTTCAAGGCCGCCTTGAATAACTTGCAGCGGCAGGATAAGGGCCTGCTCTCAGTGTGGCCGCTGGGGTGAGCCAGGGCGGTGGGGGCCTCCCTGGTGCAGGCTCCCTTGCACCCTGGTGGAGGTGCGGGCAGTGCCCCCCCACTGGGCCCAGTGCAGGACAAGCTGCCCCTGTCTGGGTGGCGCAGCTGCAGCCTCTTGGGCGTGGAGGGACCTTGCTCTCAGGAGCCCATTTGTGCCTGTTACAGGCCAGGTCGAGGGCCTGAGTAGGAGTTGAACTGGACGTGTTCCCGCCCTGGTCTCTACAGTGAATGAAGAACCAGGCGAGCTCTCCCAGTTTTGGAAGTGAGGGGCTGCATGGTGAATGGTATAAACCCAGCTGCCTGTTCACCCTTCAGCTGTGAGTAAGGCCCAGGGAGCCCTCCTCTGGGGACTGAGGGGGGCAGCTCTGTGGGTGGTCACAGAGGCCCTGCTCCGGTGTCTGCAGCTGCTCACACCCTCGGGAGCACTGGGCTGGCAGTGTGTGTGTGTGTGTGTTTGGGGGGAGGGGGGGCAGGGGCAGGGCAGGCTCCCCCATCGGCACAGGGGGCCCTGTGCCCTCAGCGCCCCAGGCTCCCCTGTGGGCTCCTTCCAGCCGGCAATCACCGCTCCTCTCCCGTGGGTGCCCTGGTGCATGGTGATGAGCACTCATTGGCTGTGCTCCCTGAGATGAGCCGCATCCTGGGCTCCTGGCAGTCCGGCCAGGTGTGGTGAGCAGTGCCGCTGGCAGGGCGGGCGGTGGCCCCAGGCAGGGGCTCAGCGGAGCTGGCTTCCTAGGCCTGAGCTCCAGCCTGTGGAGCCGAAGCCTCATCCTGGGGATGTCCCCCCACTCCTCCCCATGTCATAGAGGCACCAGATCCTTGGTAAGATGTTCGGGTGGCCGGCAGGGTCTTGGGAATGAGGTCCAGAGAGGTCAGGGGCCAGCATTCAGCCTGAGGACACCCCCTGGGTAAGTGGATGGTGTGGGCTGACCCTAAGGACACCAGCAGCAAATACAACATGGGGGGAGCCTGGCTCTGCCCAGAGAGGGGGCTCTGCTAACAGCCACATCACTGCAGACCCCAAGGGCACCCCCCACCCCCAGTCTGCCTCACAGGACCAGATCCAATCTGAATGCAAGGGTCCTGGGATTGCCCTGCTGCCGCCCCTGCAGACACCCGACTGGAGACTCTACCTGGGCACTAGGTTCCCTGGAGCCAGGGTCTGAGCTGCCAGTGTTTGTCCCGTCCACCCGAGTACCTGGCCACAGCTGGTGGTCAGTGGGGCACTCAGGTCTCAGGTAGGGCCTAGGGGAGGGCAAAGGAGGGGGAGGCTCCAGAAGCCGCACAAAGGTCTTGGGAGGAGGAGGGTAGGTCAGCTGTGTGGCCAGAACGGGAGAGATTAAGACAAGATACACTGTCGGATTTGGGGCCATGGTGACCGCTGTGGACAGCAGGGCCCTCCATCCCGTGCCCTTGACTCTGCCCCATTAAACATCCACTCCCACCCTAGACAGGGGGCCATGGTGCAGGGTGTGCTGTGGGCTCCGACCGGTCAACGGGACAAGGGGCAGTGCCGTCCACGGTGCTGAGTCTGTTCCCAGGCCAGCAGTCCCAGCCAAAGGACTGGCCCTGCCTGCTGACCGGGCGCCCTGGACACTGCGGACAGGGAAGAGGCACCAGAGCTCAGACAGGTGGGCAGCAGTCTGGGCCCTTGTGATGCAGCTGTGCCAGGTACCACCCGGGGCCAGGGATAGGGCCTGAACCCTGGGGGAGCCTGTCCCCTGGGGCCAGAGCTGCCGAGGGACCAAGCTGGGCTGAGTGTAGGGGCCACCGAGGGGCCCAAGCAGGGGAGGGTGTGCTCTGCCATGGTCACAAGCGTCTCCCGTTGCCTGTGCACAAAGACTGGGCGGAGGAGGGGGTCAGCTGTGGGCCTGCAGCAGTGACCTGAGCAGGGGAGTGGGCCAGGAGAGGGGGTAGCTGTTGGGTTCCTGCCCCAGCTTTAAGGCGGAGCCGTCAGCCTGGGGAAAGATTGCATCTGGGGTCAGAAAGGTGACAAGAAGCCCCAGGTGCCTGGCCCAGCAGCTGGAGGAATGGGGCTTCCAGGACCAGCTGCCGTCCTCTGCGTGGAGGTGGGAGGGCAGTTCTGAGGCGCAGTGAGGGGCTCCATAGGGCCCTGTCCTGTGGGGTGAGAGGCTCTGTGGGGCCCTATTCCCTGGGGGTCAGGGGCTCCGTGGGGCCCTGTCCTGTGGGGTGAGGGGTTCTATGGGGTCCTGTTCCGCTCCAGGCGGCAGCCAACCACCCAAGCGGACAGGCCGCGGCAGCAGCTGGCGGAGGGAGTTTTGACACCCTCGTCCTTCTCTGAGATGAGCCTCGGATGGAGGAAGTGAGCTCTTCCTAGCACAGGGCTGCGGCACGTGGACCCACCCACTTGCTTTTAGTGCGAGAGCCGTGCACACCTGAGGTCCACGCAGAGTCCTGGTGGCCGCAGACGTTGGGGGGCGGGGGGGGGGGGCCTCTGAACTGCCTGGAGCCCAGGAGCGAGAGTGGAGTGAGCAGGGACTGGTGTGGCCCAGTGGGTCTTGGTTCACACAGCCTCTCACCCCTCGGGTACCAAAGGCTTCGGCCATCCAGCAGAGGACAGACAGGCGACCAGGCCAAAGCATGGCTCCAGTGCACCCAGCACCCAACCCTGACACCCCCTCCCCTTGGTGGCTCATCCATGTGCAGATTTATTTCTTGTGATGTCCCTCCCCCCAGCCAGACACTCTCTGAATAAAAGGGGGGGGGGTCAAGCCTCAGGGCAGGAAGCTCAGGCCCAGATGCCAGGCTGACCTCCCTGACCCTTGTGGGCACCTCAGAAGGGCTCAGAGCTCATCAGACCCCGCAGGGCCACGCCTGTATATCAGCCAGCAGCAGGCTGACTGGTCACAATCCTGTATAATAAAGCCCTAATATGCAAATTGACCAAAAGGTGCAACAACTGGCGGAATGACCGGTCGCTATGATGCGCACTGACCACCGGGGGGCAGATGCTCAATGCAGGAGCTGCCCCCTGGTGGTCAGTGTGCTCCCACAGGGGGAGCACCGATCAGCCAGAAGCCGGGTTCACAGCTGTGCTGGCTGGCGAGCGCAGTGGGGCGGTGGGGGGAGCCTTTCCCACCTCCGCCACAGGCAGGCGGGGAACAAGGGGTCCCAGACTGCGAGAGCTAGGACTGCGAGAGGGATGTCTGACTGCTGGCTTAAGCTGGCAGGTGGACATCCCCTGAGGGGTCCCAGACTGTGAGAGGGCGCAGGTCAGGCTGAGGGGTCCCCCCTCCCCCCAGTACCTGAATACTCACAGATCAAATGAAGGGCAGGAGCTTCTCAGCCCCATCCCTTGGGGGTTCAGGCTCTCTCCACCCAGTAAGGCATGCCGGGGACCCTGTGTGAGTGAGCCCTTCCAGCTGCCTTTCAGTAAAACAGGAAGAAAAGGAGATCATTATGAAAACTCTGGTGGACACACACACACACACACACACACACACACACACACACACAACACGCAGCAGCGGCTTGAAGACGTGCAGATGCAGGTGCAGGGCAGGTGTGCCCAGCCCCACAGACACTGCGCCCAGCCCCACGGTCTGGAGGTTTCTGGGTATCTGCTGCCTCTAAATACTTTAATATTTCCACTTGTCCTTCACTAAGGAAGCATTTCATGGACATTTAGAAACTAAGCGATGACAGCCTGAGCGTACAAGCACTTGGGGCTGCTCCCCAGGTGGGCAGGCTCCCCAGCTACCCCTCGCCCTGCCCCCACCTGCTGCTAGGGAGGCAGCCACCCCTCCAGGTCCCGGCGGGTCCCCTCCTCAGCGGCCCCCCTGGCTAAGGGAGGACCTGAGGGCGTGGATGGCTGCTGATGGCTGGACGCAGGTAGCACCTGTCTCTGCGCACACCTGCCATATGTGGAAGCCAACTTCCCAGGACCCCGGGGAGTCGGCATGGCTGACATCGTGAACAGCACTGAGGAGCCTCGGGAGTCCTGGGCGGCGGAGCTGTGGGGCCCAGGCACGGTCCCCTCCCGCCTGGCCCCCGAGCTCTGCTGGCCCCTGGGGTGGGCAGATGACCTGCTTCTCTCACCTGCACCTCCTGGGCCAGGAGCACAAGCCACACCACCTGACAGTGTCTCAGGAACACAGACTACCCTGAGGGCTCGGATGGCAGTGGGACCTGGGACCCTGTCTAGGAGTAAGTGGAGTTCTGGGGGGGGGGTGCCCAGAGTCCTTGAGGGTTCAAGCTGGGACTGGGGGTCAGTCTGCGACCACGGTCAAGTACCTAGCATGAGCCTGGGGACCAGGGATATTTGGACCAAGGCTCTGACACGTGTCCTAGGAATGACCTTGGCTAACTGTCCTGCAGGGCTTTAGCGTCTGACCCCACGGCCCGAATGTCATCTGGGAGGGTAGGGGGCGCCTTGCTCTTCACTTACCCCGTGCTGGGGACCACTGTCCTGGTGCCACCCCCATTTTCCTGCAAGGCCCCGGGTGGGGGGGAGGGAGCCAGGCCAACTCAGCCCTGGGGGAACCATTGCAGCCGTCCTGACCCCAGGCTGCAAGGCAGGTGGAGGCAACTTGGGGGCGGCCTCTGTGGGTCCCTCCGGGTGTGTGGGCGGCTTTATTTCTGCACTTGTTTTAGAACCGCACCTCGTTCACCAGTGAGCGGGTGCTCACACCCGCCTGAAAACAGACCGTCCCGCCGCCCGCAGTGCCAGGCCTGTGCCCAAGGGCTCCCGCATCGCAGCTTTCCCGGCCGCCGAGTGTCAGCCTCGGCGAGGCGCGCACCCCTTCGGCCGGAGCCCCACTGGGCGCGCATCCTGCAGGCTGCTCCGTGCCAGCGCGGCCGCCGCGGGGAGGGGCGCACCGGCGGGAGTGGAGGGGGCCGGGCCTCCCGGGTCCGTGCAGGTCCGCGCAGCGGCCCTCACCTGCCCGGCTGCCCGGCCCAGTGCGCGGTGCAGGGTCCGACCCCTGGAGCTCCGGAAGGCGGCGCTCGGGGCGGGGGGCTGCCACGGAGCCCCTGACCCCACGCCCCGGCCACCCCCTCCTGGCTCCCTACCCGGGGTCCCCGCTCCCCGGGACACCCGTCCGGACTCCCCCTCCCAGGCCCACCTGGTGGCGAGCGCGCGCGGCCGGGCGCTGTCCCTTTAACCGCCCGCGCCTCCCCGCGCCCCGCCCCGCGGTGCGGCCGGTGCCGGGCGAGGCGGAGAAAGTCCATGTGAGCGCAGCGCGGACGCGAGACTTCCTGCCGCCGCGGCCGCCCCGCCGCAGGCCGCCCCGGGCCGGGCCCGCAGGTACGCCCCTCGGCCCGCAGGCGCCCCCTCGGCGCCCGCAGGCACCCCCTGGGCGCGGGGTCCCCGCACTTCCCCGAACTCCGCGCCGCCCGCGCTGCCGCAGTGTCCGCCGCCGGCCAGCAGCCCAAGTTCGCGCGGTGCCCGCCCAGCCGGGGTGCGCGGGGCCGGGGTCTAGGGGGCGCCCCGACCGAGCCGCACCCCCTCCCCGGGCGTCTCCCTCCCGCCGGCCTCTCGGGACACTTGCCCCCCCCTTCTCCTCCCCCGCAACTGGGCCGACCGAGCGCATCCGCGGGGCGGGGAAGCCGGGTGCGTTGGGCCCGGGGCCGGGGCTGGGGACGCACCCTCGCACCCTGGCTGGGGTCCAGGCGGGTCCCCATCCGTCGGGCCTTGCGCCACTCCTTCCGGTCCCGGTGGGACCCCTTCGTGGGCATCACTGCCCCTGTTCCGTCTTCGCGCGAACCCCAATCGGGGAGGGAGGATGGGGTACCCCCCCCCGCACTGGAGGAGCCTGGGGCGGCTGCACTGCCAAGAGGGGTCCCCCCTGCCATCGCGGTCGTGTCCTGCGTGAGGAGGTCCAGGGCGCGGGCCCCTCCCAGGAAGCCCAGGTGTGAGCCCTGCGCCGGTTGCGCACGACTCTTGGCCTCTTGGCCGGGGCAGGGGACCTGCGCCGCGGGTCAGTGGGGTGAGCGGGTCACGAGGTCAGAGGTCACCTCCGGTTCCGCCAGGGCTCTCCGAAGCGCTGTCTTGGGCTGGTGAGTGCCCGCTCTCCCCGGGGATTGCTGCAGGCCGGCCCCCTGGAGCTGGGTCCCTCGCCGCCCCCTCCCCCTCCCCGTCCCCCTCGGGCCTCCAGGCCTGAGATGTTGCCCCCGTGGGCATGTGGCGCCCTCTTCCCAGTGGTATTTCCCGGGACTGTTGGGACCCAACCGGGCCTCCTTTGGCTGCTTGTGGCCCCTGAGTCCGTGGGGGTGGGGGGTGGGGGGGGTGAACCGGGAGGTGGGGGATAGCTGCTTTCTGCCACCCCCACCCCAGCTCAGAGCGCACCATCCAGTAACCGGGCCTCCCTGCGCCTCCCCCTCCTCTCCCTGTGGCTGGCTGGCTGGTCTGCGGAGGTTTCTCTCCAGGTCTCCCCTCCCCCGCCCGGAGAGGCTGCCTCCATTGTTGGCCCCATTTTACGGATGAGGAAAGGAGGCTTGGCAGCAAAGAGGAGGAGAAGGGTCAGGCGGCTGCGCTCCTCCCAGCTTCCAGCACACCCTCCCTTCTCCTCCCCCCCCACCCCCCGCCAACCCCCCCACCCCCCCAACCGCTCCATGGTGCCCCCAGGCCTGTGGGTATTTCCCCGGGGCCATTCCACTGTTGGGGGCACCTTAGCTGGAGTCCGAGCCAGGGAAACAGAAGATGAGACCTAGGGGTTCGCCCCCCTGTCCCCGGGAGCCGCTGGAAGGAGTGCAGACGTAGAACGGGGGTATCACTTGTCCCTGCTCAGTGGCCGGAGATCTGTTGTCAGTGGTCACACCCAGGCCGCACGGCGCTGGACGCATTGTCTGATACCAGCTGGTGACGCTCCGTCCAGCCCCTGCTCGAGCCACTCGGTCTCTGCAGGATGTGTTCAGCGGGGCCAGTGCTGGGCGGTGACTGATGCTGGAACACCAGGCTGCTGCCCCTGGGTTCTTGGCCACCAACGTGTGCCCGAGGGGCCACTCGGGGAGGTGAGCTCATGGTGACTGTGCAGAACCCTTCAAACCTCTCCTGTCTTTCACCAAAACGTGAGCGTGCTGTTCCAGTAAGAGGGGCGATGGCAGTGGCTCTCACAGCCGGGTCCCCCGGACCTTTACCTCTGGGGTCCTGCTTGCCAGGCCTGTCATGGGCCCAGGGCCCCTCACGGGACAGAAGGTAAGCACTGGGGCATTGACCCTTTCGGGGGTGTTCCCACGCTCCCCTTGCACCTCACCCTCTGAGACCTGTGCTCCCCAAATGCACGGGACACAGACCTCAGACACCCGGGGCCTGGCTCCCTCCATGCCTCCCATCTGCCCCTCCTGCTCACCTGTGCTCTCACTTGTGCTCTCACCTGTGCTCTGGTTGGCCTTGTCTCTCCTGGCTCCTGTTGTCCCCTTGGGCTGTGGGGGTGAGAGGAGCCGCCTTGGTGGGGGTGGGGCTGGGGAGAGCGGCTGGTGAGTGTCTGCCCCACCCGTCAGATCCAGCGAGAGCTGATCAGGCCCCTCGCTCCAGACTCCAGCACCTGCCTCAGGAGAACCAGGCCCTTTGCTCGCCCCCCCCACCCCCCGCCGCCCCCACGTGTGACACACGAAGGAAGGGCGGCCTGCGGGCCCAGGAACCTGGGGCTGGCTTCCAGGCCCGGTCTTTGATGGGGAGCAAGCCCTGTGGTGTGGTGCACTGGGCCTTCCCGGGGCAGGGGCAGTGTCCCCAGCTGCTCCTGGTGAGCAGAGGCTGCCCAGCCTGGCTGTAGGGGCTTGGAACGCCTGCTGGGCCTGGGGTCTGACCGGCTGGTGAGGGGCGGGCAGGGCCTGTTTGGGACCAGCTCCCTTGGGCCTCTCACCAGCCCAGCCGGCCACTTGCCTCCAGGGTCCGTGAACTGGGCCCTCCCTGGGCGCCCTCTCTTCCTCCCCGAGGGGAGCAGTCTGCCCCCTCCACCCCGTGAGGCCCCACCCCTCCCGGTTTCCTCTCTGTGTGCGGAGAGGTCATGCCCTTCCCGCCCTCCCCGCCTTGGACCCAGGGTGCCGGCTGGGAAAACAAGCTCACTCCTCACTCACGGCCTGAGGCACTGCTCACCTCTGGGCCGGGCGGGCCCTGGGGCCTGGCCTGGGTTTCTCTGTTAGCGAATTCCTGCTCTCACCAGGCCGGGCCTGGATGAGATCACGCGTGAGATATGCTGGGGGCGGCTCCCTCTGCACCTGCAGCTGCTGACAGGGAGGTGCTGGCTTCCTCTCTGCGGGTCTGGCCTTTGTCTTTGGAGATCAGGCCTGGGAAGCAGGTGCCCTCGTGAGGGTCTCCCCAGGCGGTCGGGGCAGGCACAGAGGGTCTAGAAGGGTCAGGGACAGGAACTTAGAGCATGGCTCCTGGTGCCTGTGGCTGGCATCCTGGGGGGAGGGAGGGACACCCGTGCCCCATGGCTGCCCGGGCTGGGAGCCCTGGGAGCAGAAGGACTGGGAGGGCATCTGGGCTCTCGGGGCCCCGCCCGCCCCCACTGCTGGCCGGGCCTGTGTCCAGGCCAGCAGACAGGGGCACGAGCTCTTCAGTCTCTCCCAGGTCACGTGCGCCCCAAGGCTGTGTGAACTTGGGTGGGTAACTCACCCTCTCTGAGCCTTCCCTGTGCCTCCGATGCTACTTGGCAGCTTCCTTATTAGGTGCTGGGAGGCTGAGGTGAGCAGGCCTGGCCTGGGGCCTCGGTGCAGCACGGGCTTGGCCTGGGGGAGCGCCCCAGGGCCCCTCCTGGGAAATGGGCTGGAGCCAGTGAGGGTCATGGTCCTTTAAGGGGAGGCTGCTTCCCAGTCTCCAGGGAGGATGGAAACGTTCTTTTCTCTGAGACGCTTCCCGGCCTCAGGGGGAGCGGAGGCTGGCTCTGGCCTGTCCGAAGGAATCCTGCCCCTCCCCCGCAGCCGGGGCCCTGGCATCCAGGAGGGCACATGGCCATGGATGGGCCGGGAGCTCCTGGGCCCCACCCAGTGCCTGCCCGGAGCCTGGGAAGCAGGCAGTGCCGGGGGCGGGGACCGCAGGGCTGAAAGTGCCCATATATAGTCACTGGGGTGAGCCACAGTTCGGGCTGTGTCCCAGGCCCAGCCACGGGTTCCTGAGGGTGGCCTGGACCTGGGGGTGTGGTCCGGGGAGAGCTGGATTGGGGGCGGAGGGTCAGCACAAGCTTGGCGCTCTAGGAGCGTCTGTTGATTGAAAATAAAAATCTGGCCCTGGCTCTTGTGGCTCAGTGGATAGAGCACCAGCCTGTGGACTGAAGGGTCTCGAGTTCGATTCCGGTCAAGGGCATATGAGCCCCAGTAGGGGGCGTGCAGGAGGGAGCTGATCCATGATTCTCTCTCATCACTGATGTTTCTATCTCTCCTCTCCCTTCCCCTTTGAAATCAATGAAAATATATTTAAAATAAATAAATAAAAACCCGGGGCCCTGAGTGGTCAGGGTTGGTTGTATTTCTGGAGAAAACGCCTTTGAAAATTGGAGGTAGTAGTGCCGTCCAGGGCCTTCTGGGCCCCCTCGTGGGCCTTGGGGGCGGGTGCCCGCTTGTCTTCAGCCCAGCGCTTGCCCACCAAAGGCCCCTCATCATGGTGGCACCCCTCCCCATCCTGTGGTACCGGGGCTCCCGCCCTGATGGCCGGTCTGTTCTGAAGGTTGGCATTTTCTGGCGTCCAGATAGTGGGGAGCAGGGGGCTGCTGGGGCCTTACAGGGAGCCCCCTGCACCATCGAGAACAGGAAGGCGGGTCCTGGGCCTCTCCCTCCGCCGCCCTGGCTCCGTCCTCGCCCGTCCCTGCCCCGAAGGGAGAAGGGATGGCTTTTGCTGCATTCTGACTTTCCTGCTGTTAGAAAATCAGAATGTTAACATAGTTTTGCTCATTTAATTTGGTTTCCGTTGCACTGCTAAGCGCCTTTGTTAAATTCTGTATATTGATACTTTTTGTTGTTGTCAGCAGTTTTTTCTTCCTATTTTTTTTTTCTTTTGGATATAAAACCATTAGGGTGAGAGAAGATTAAAAAGATACATTACAATTAAAATGTTAATGAAATCTGCATCATACAACTTTGGAAACCCTTTAGGCATTAATCTTGCCTGTGTCATGTCCATTAACTCTGGCTATTCTTATTCTACACTGACCCCTGCTGAGAGATCTGTGCTATAATTGGATTTTTTTTAATAAAAAAGAAAAAAAAAAGCTTTTAAGAAAATAGAGGTGGAGGGTGGCCTGGCTCCTAACTGTAGGGAGGAGAGGGGAGCCCTTGGCTTCCTCTGCCCTGTTCGTGGAGGGGTGGGGGGGCTCCCAAGTGGTAGGCCCTGCCCCTCCAGCCCGCCTCGCCCTCTCCCCTCCCCAGTGGAGCCTGTATATACCCACGGCTCTGCTCCCAGGCGCCCTGCTCCCACTGTTGCCCCAGGGGCCACCTGGGGTGTGGGCGCTGCCAGGCCCGGTCACCTGCCAGGGATGTCTCCTGGCTCTCGGAGGTGCTGCAGGCCACAGCTGGGTGTGGCTGAGCGAGAGTGAGGGTGAGCTCACTGTCCCGGGGGGAGGGCGACGGGAGCCCCTGGCCAGGCCCTCGGGGCTTCGTGGCAGTTCCGGTGGCGCCCGAGCCTCCGGATTCAGTTCTCAGGACTCCCGTGGCGCCCATGTGTCTCCTAGGAGCCTGGCTTCCTGGGCACTGGGGTGTCCAGCATGATGCTGGGCGGGGTGAAGGGAGCCCCTCTGCCCACCTCTGGGGCGGTCGGGACCCCGCTAAGTGGGCAGCAGGTGCCCCGTGACCTTCTCTGCACAGACGTGCCCTTGACTGGCCGGAGCCAGCGGTGGTTCGGGCTGGGCGGCGCCGCTGGGTGAGGCTGGCTGGAGGGGCCCAGGGTACAACGAACGGTTGGTCTCACGGGGAAGCCGGTCAGGTGGTTGGCGGTGGGGCTGCAACTGACGGATTTCGTGTCTGTGTGTTTGCAACACCTTCCTATAAAGGGAAACGGCGTCTAGAGGACAGCTCTTGTGCAGCAGCTGCCTCAGCTCCACTGGTGCCAGAGCATCATCAGAGGCGCGTTACTGGCAGAGTATGATGCAAGCTGCCCGCCAGCAACACTCCCAGGACGGGATGGGGCGGGTCCCGGGGGGGCACTGCTGTCCTGGGCCACCCAGCCTCGGTCCCTGGGCTGTCTCAGGACAGTGCCCTCCCTCCCCACAGCCTTGTCCCTGGTCCGGGGCAGAAGGGGGTGAGGGGGGACTCAGGGAGGGACACGAGGGGCATCGGGACAGGTGGACCCAGAGGAGGCTCCGGAGCAGGGTGAGAGCCGGGCAGGACGCCGTGTCCCCCACCCCCGGGCCTGTCGCTGGGTCCTGATGCTTGTTAAGTGCGCGGTGCCTTGGGCGGCAGGTGCGTGCTGGCCCTTGCAGGCAGGCGTGGAGGAAGCTGGGCCGGGGACTCCGAGCTCCCAGCACTTGCTCCTCAGTTCCTGTCCCAGACCGGCCCCCGTGCAGCAGGCGATCCTGGGACGGACTCACTCCTGGCCTTGCAGGTGCAGGGCCTGGGCAGCCCCGGGGAAGCACTGCCTCCCTGGGGAGGGGGAGGGGCAGGAGCTGGTCGGAAGGTAGCTGCTTCATCCCCTGTCACCAGCAGCCCCGGCTGGTTCTGATGGGGGCCGGGCTGCAGTCCGCCAGCTTCAAGATTTCTTCCGTCGCCCTCTGTCCCACTTACTGAAGAAACTGGACAGAGCAGGTTTGGGGTGAAAATCTTCGTGACCCCACAGAGCGGGACCATGTGTGGACTCTCAGAGACAGTGTCCGCCTGGCAACCATGGGATCTTAGGGGGTCCTGCACCCCAGTGCCAGCCGCCAACCATGCTTCGTGCCGCACTGCACCTCCTGGTCAAATCACCGTGAACGGCAAGGGGAGAGCAGGGGGCCTGGTGCCAGATGCTCCCCCGCCCCCCAGCAGCTCAGAGGAGAGGCAGGCACAGCTCAGGGGCTGCTGGGACTGGATGGGGCCTGACAGTTCTGAGGACTCTGTGGGGACGTGCCCTACCATCGTCCACAGAGCAGCGGTGGCCGCAGGGCCCGGGAATAGGGCCAGTGTTGTCTTGTGATTTGAACCCCACCCCTCACGGTGCTGCTGGGGGACCCTGGGCCTCAGTTTCCCCATGTGTGAAGTGGAGGGTGCGGACGGTGAGCTCTGAAGCAGAAACAAAGGGGGTGCATCCCACTTCCTGTCCCCTGGGGGGCCCTGTGCGGACATCCTGGCTGGAGGGTGGGAGGGGTCCCCGCCTGCTTTTCCCCTGTGACCCGCCCGCCTCCCCCTTTCCTGCCAAGCCCACCTCCTCCGTGACCACTGCTCCGGGGGTTGCTGTGGGGTCCGAGAGCCCCCGGACACAGGGCAGTGATGTCTGTTTCCCTGTGGGAGGGGGCGGGAGCCTGTGAGCTCACCCACCATAAACCTGGAGCTTGAGACAACAGGCGGTTACCCTCTCAGCTCTGGAGCCACAGTCAACATCGAGGTGTGGGCAGGGCTGGCTCCTCCTGGGGCTCCGGGGGGAACCCCTGCCTCCCCAGCTCCTGGCGGTGCCGGCAGCCCTGGCCTCCCTGGGCCTGAGATGCGTCCCTCCCGTCTCCATGTCCACGGTCCGTGGCCGTCGTCCTCTGTGTCTGTGCCCAAAGGTCCCTCTTCTTATCAGGACGCCCGGATTGGATGCGGGGCGCACCCGGGTCCAGGGGATCTCGTGAGACCCTAACTAATCCTGAGAGACCTTCTTTCCTAATAAGGTCACATTCTGAGGTCCTGGGTAGACATGAATTTGGGGAGACCCTATTCAACCAGCATGGCCGGGGCACATACAAACCCTTCAGTGCCTGGGGGGGCAGGCCTTGCTGAGGCACAGCCGTGTGCTCAGCCCTATGCTTGCCCAGGAGGGCGACAGCCAGACACATGGACAGACAGGTGCCAGGCGGGCATGAGGGCCCGTGCAGGCGGGAGGTCTAGGGGGCTCTGTTGCCAGGGGCAGGGCTGGGGTGCAGGGCAGGATACGGGGCGGCCGATGGAGGGGGATCTTTCCGAGACTGTGCCTGTGGTCACGGAGGTTTGGGGACAGGACGCAGGATTCGTGTTAATTGTTGTAACCGGTTTGGTTGGCCCGTCCGTGGCCTGTGAGGGTCCTGGGAGGAGAGGTGTGTGGCCACCGTGGGCCCCAGATTGCAGCAGAGACCCCACCAGGTGGCCCTCTGTCCTCTCTTCCTGTGTTCCTTCCGTCCCCCCACCCCCCAAGAAAAAAGTGAGTCATGAACTTGGGGGAAATACCAAACCAGGCGAAGAGAAAAGAACAGGGCACCACCCGGCGAGGGCGGCTGGGTCCTAGAACGGGCCCCAGGGGCCAGGCTGCGGGTGGCACTGCCCCTTCCTCTGGGCTCCGGGGCTGTGTGCCCAGGAGGGTGAAGCAGGAGGGCAGGTGTCCCCTCCTGCGGACGACGAGCGTGAGAAGTGGGGTCCGTAGAGAGGTGGGATGGGCTCTGGTCGGGCACCTCAGTGGGTTAGAGGGTCGTCCTGATACGCCGAGGTTGCAGGTTTGATCCCCGTCAGGGCACACGCAAGAATCAGCCACTGGCCCTGGCTGGTGTGGCTCAGTGATAGAGCGTCGGCCTACGAACTGAAGGGTCCCGGGTTCGATTCCAGTCAACAGCACAGGCCAGGTTGTGGGCCCGATCTGCAGTAGGGGCGTGCAGGAGGCAGCCAATCCACGATTCTCATCACTGATGTTTCTGTCTCTCTCCCTCTCCTTCCTCTCTGAAATCAATAAAAATATATTTAAAAAGGTAGAAAAGTAAGAAAACAAGTGAAATTTTTAAAAAATCATCCAATGAATGCATTAATAAGTGGAATAACAAATCAATTGGTCTCTCTCTAAAAACCCATGTTTTAATAAATTTATATATGTAAAAGCGTAAGCGACAGTTACGACCAGTTGACCAAACGATCGGTCGACCGGTCGCTATGACACGCACTGACCACCAGGGGGCAGACACTCAACGCAGGAGCTGCCCCGTGGTGGTCAGTGCACTCCCACAGGGGGAGCACCGCTGAGCCAGAAGCCGCCCCGGGCTCGCGGTTGGCAAGCACAGCAGTGGGGGGGGAGCCTCTCCTGCCTGCAGCGGTGAGGAGCGAGGGGTCCCCGACTGCGAGAGCCCTGGACTGCGAGGGATGTCTGACTGCCGGCTTAGGCCCGATCTCCAGGGCCATCAGGCCTCAGCCAGCAGGTGGACATCCCCCGAGGGGTCCTGGACTGTGAGAGGGCGCAGGCTGGGCTGAGGGACCCCCCCCCAAGTGCACGAATCTCATGCACCAGGCCTCTAGTAAATAAATAAAAGCAGAAATTTATGCTCTCCCGGTTCTGAGGTCCCAAGTCCCAAATCAGGGGACTCCCTCCCCAGGCTCTAGAGCAGCGGTTCTCAACCTGTGGGTCGCGACCCCTTTGGCGGTCTAACGACCCTTTCACAGGGGTCGCCTCAGACCATCCTGCAGATCAGATATTTACATGACGATTCATAACAGCAGCAACATGACAGTTATGAAGTAGCCACGAAAATAATTTTATGGTCGGGTCACAGCATGAGGAGCTGTATTTAAAGGGCCAGAAGGTGGAGAACCACTGGTCTAGGGTCTGGTCCCTCCTGGCTCTCCTGGTTCTGGGTGTGGGCTTGAGGCCACGAGTCCGAGGCTTGGGATGGCATCACACCTGCGGCCCTTTGACGAGAAGCCCCACCCTCCCCTGCTCGCTGCGGCGTCCTGTGGTCACAGTCCGGCTCTGTGATGAGCTGCCCAGAGCCGCTGGCGGGTCAGCCAGGACCCAGGGTCATTGGAGGGTGTCAGGTGCCCCTCGCTTCACAGAGGGAGACAGTCCAAAGGGGTTGGGCCGCAGAGCAGAGGGCCTTCTTGGGTTCCAGGTGCTGCCCTGGAGGGGCCAGGGTGGGACAAAGACAGCAGGTACAGCTGCCCCTCGCCCGCCCTCACCTGCTCTGCCTGCTCACCTGGGCCAGGTGCACCAGGTAGACAGAGCCCGGCCCTGCGCCTCCTGGTCCCGGGCCAGGCGGGGAGGGTGGGGGGGAGGGGAGGGCATGGCAGCGGGGTGCCCCCCTCAGGCCCCTGGGCATTCCTCAGGGTCTGGGCTCCCCCTCGCTGTGTCTTCACCGACTTTGTAATAATCATAACTGAAGGAGACGCGGGCGGCCTGTCAGCCCCGGCAGCTGTGATTACCTTTCCGCCGCTGATTTCCAAGAAGCCTCGCGAGGGAGTTCGTTAGAGGCGTGAGGCGGAAGCCCCAGGACGCGTGCCCAGGCCGCCTTCGGGACGCCGGGCAGGGAGCGTGGCGCCGGACGCCCGTGCCAGTGGGAGGAGGTGCCAGCGCCGGTGCCCGATGCCCAATGCCCGATGCCCGGGCTGGACTGTCGCCCCAGCAGGGAGCACGGTGTGCAGGGCTGGTCATAGGTTAACTAGGTAAAGTCCCCACGCTGCCCCCCCCCCCCCCCCCCCCCCCCGGCTCACCCGCTGCTCTCTCTCTGGGTTTCCAGCCCCTGGTGCCTGCCTCGTTCAGAGTTCGGCCGCTCTCCTTCCTTGGCAAGTCCTTCCCGTGCCCCGGTCAGTTCCGGAATTTGTGAGCTCGAACGAGATTGTTTCTTTCCAGAGATGATTTGAGATCCTTGACCTGGGGTTGTGGTGTCTCAGCTCAACACTCCTGCCACCTCCATGCATCTGAGCAGCCACCAACCCGTCAGCTGTCCCCAACCCTCCGGGGGGCACGGGGAGGGGGTGGCGTCCCAGGCCCGGAGCAGGCTTGCCCACGGCTCACAGTGGCTGCTGCCAGCCCGGCTCTGTGGGGCAGGCAGAGGTCCCTCAGGCCACGGACCCAGGTCCTGCCTCCCAGCTGCACCTGGACCCGGTCACGGCTGGAGGACAAGGGACCGAAGTGACCTGGGCACAGGCCCTCTCCACCTGCCTGGCCCCGGAGTCCGGCCTGCGCTGCGGGAACGTCACCTGCCCAGAAGCCGAAGGTGACGCTGGGCATTTTCTGCGAGGCTTGGCCTCCGGGGTTCAGGGTGCCAGCGGCTCGTGTTTGGGGAGCCCGGAGCAGCCTCCCCTCGCTCCCCCACACGGCCCCCATGCCCGCCCTCCCTCCACCCCCATGTGCTGGGTCCCTTTGCCCTGGTCGGACGCCCGACACTCAGTGATGTCTCCAGGTGCCGGGCTGTAACTAATGGAGCACACACCTTGTTTCAAAGCCGTGATTGAGCTCAGATTAACATATTTACCATCAGTGCTCCCGTGGGACCTGCTGGGAAACCGAGGTGCCACGGTGACGGCGGCGTGCGCGATGGTGACAGCGACGGGACTCCTGCTCTCTGTGCTGCAGGGCAGGTGACCCTCGGGTGCCGCCTCCCCAGCCCCCCAGGCATCCCTGCGGCTCCCAGGGCCCCAGAGGAGGCGGAGACTGCCCAGTGGCGGGGCTGTGCTCTGGGCCCTGGGCTGTGGGACCAGGACTGCCCGGCACCCACCTGCCAGCCCAGCCAGTGCGGCTCAGTGATTGGGCGTCAGCCTATGAACTAGGAGGTCACAGTTCGATTCTCAGTCAGGACATGTGCCCAGGTTGCAGGCTTGACCCCCAGTAGGGGGCGTGCAGGAGGCAGCCGATCAATGATTCTCTCTCATCATTGATGTTTCTGTCTCTCTCCCTTTCCCTTCCTCTCTGAAATCAATACAAATATATTAAGTAAACAAAAATAAATAAGTAAAAATTGCCTTATGAATAAACTCATCAAAACCAAGCAAATTTAGCCAAAATGATAACATTCTGTGGCTTCTTTTGAGGTATAAACGGAGGGAAGTAGAGGTCCCCCCATTTTCCGTACCTCCATGTGGGGGTGTCACCTCCTGTCCCCTGTCAGGGTCTGGGGCAGCCAGAATTGTTTTCTACGTTTCATTTTCAGATTGTTTATCGTGACTATAGAAATACCTTTGAATTTTGGATATTTTCTCCATTGATTTTTAGAAAGAAGTGGCAGGGAGGCGGCAAGGCACGTGGATTGGTTGCCTCCCACACGCTCCCCCTCAGTCTGAGGCCTGACCCTGAAATGCCCATTTAAGATGTTAGAAGTTCTGTTTCTTCATCTTCTGGGAACTCTCGTGTTATCTCAGCCCCTGAGGACGCGGCCCTTTTAGAGAGTCTGTAAGTCGTGAAACCCCTGGAGGCAGAGCGAGGTCCGGCCTCAGCCACAGGTGGGGCCTGGGCACGGAGACCGCGCACCGTCACCTGTGCGGCCACCGAGGCCCCTGCCAGTGCCCCGGGCTCCCTGGAGGCCCCGGGCAGGCTTCTCCGCCGGGGACGTGAGCCGTGTCCTCACGGACAGACAGGCCGGACCAATCGGGAGGGTCGAGGTGCCGTCGTCCACCCCACAGGGTCTCCCGAGGCCAGCCTGGTGGCTCTGGCCGCGCCACGGACCAGAGACGTGGCCCCAACCACAGGTGACACGGTACAGATGGCCCGTGGACGAGGCTGAGGACCAGACCGAGGGCCGTCTTGGAGGGAAAGAAATAATAAAAAGAAAAAGAGGGTCAGCCAAGGCCGAGGCCTGCACCCCCCGTTCGCAGCGGAGGGGAGACTCGGTGGGGCTGACTCCACCGGCCTGGGCTGCCCATCTGCTGCGTCCGCCATGCCCTCTGCCTGGACCACCAGCCGCCTGGCCTCCGTCCTGACTCGCCTCCGAGGCTGGTGAGCCAGTGGGCCTGGGCCTGACCCTCGGACCCACGGAGGCCTTGCACCCCTCACCTGAGGGGACCGGTGTGTCCTGGTTCCTCTGGAGGGAGCACTGGGCCCTGGTCCCGGCACATCGCTGCCTGGCCCCTCCCCAGGCTCCGGCTGTGCAGCCGGTGTCTGCAGCCCCCGCTTCGGCTTCGGGGCTCGGGGGAGCCACGGGAACCAGCTGGGGCCAGACTGGGCGCTGGAGGCGGGCGGTGCCAGGCCCTGGTGAGGGAGGATCCCATGGCAGCCTGGCACCCTCACCCCGTCCTGCACAGGAGAGGGGCCGCCCCGGCCTGGACCCGCCTTCTGGGAAGGACGCGCCGCCCGCCTGCCTGCCATGTGTCGGTACCTGGGCCATAAAGTCAGGGCTGTATCTCTGGTCTTTATTTTTCATATCAGTAATTACCTTTTATGGCCTCTGATACCCGAGAGCAGAGCCCCCCGCCCCACCCCACCTGGCTCTCTCCTTAACACAGCCGCTGCTCAGGGCTTCGGGGAGCCCGGGCTTGCGGTTAAGATTCTCACACGGCAGCATGAGGACAATTATGTGCAGCTTTTATTCGGCCCCCAGGATTCTGACTGCATTATCCGTATTTCCTTTAATTTGTGGGATTTCTAGTAAATGGGCTTAAAAATAGGTCTGGGCACGATGCCAGGCAGATGCGGGCAGCGGCAGCCTCTCTGCATCTCTCTCTAAAGGCAGATGGGGTGACCCTCGTGTCCCCCAGGCCTGTGCCTCCCGCGGGTCCCTGAGGTGGCCCCGCCACCCCACCCAGGAGGAGCCGGATTGGGCCAGCCCAGGGCCCAGCTCCCAGATGGAGGTCGGGTGGCCCTGGCGTTGGGGGCCGGGGGCCAGGACCTGTGTGTGGCGGGTGGGGGTGTCATTGCTTTTGGCTGCTCACCTCCCAGGCTCATGGATGGTGCTTTGTCTCAGGTGCCCTGGTTTCCAGCTGCCGCTGGGCCCATGGGGCATGAATCTGTCCATGCCACCGTAAGGGCTGGGATGCCCCTCTGGACAGGACGACGGAGCCAGTCCCTGCGCAGGGCGTGCCCAGGGCTGGGTGTCTCGGGCTGGAAGGAGCCCCTTGGGAGAAGGTGGGGCAGGCTGGTGGCCCCGGGGGAGGGGCAGCATGACCTTGAGGTGCTGTGGGGTCTCCCCTGCCCCACACTCGTCTCTTACTTGAGGGCAACGTGGTGTGGCCTGGGCCGGCCAGGTGGGCTCCGCTGGCAGCCGCCACCTTGTGAGCCCGGAGTGGGGGCTGGTGGGCTGGGACCTGTCTCCCGTAATCGCCCCCCCACGGTGGCTGATTTAGTGTTTGTGTGTCTGGCTGATTTACATTAGATTTTTAAGTATAATTAGAAATGCAGAAGCTTGTGTCTTACCTCGACTATTTATGGCAGGATATGCAGATGAGGAGGGTGATGAATATTAACGAGGGAACGTGTGGGGGCGGCTTCTTAATGAGCTGAGTGACCCCACTGGCTGGCACACCCCCACTGCCCCTCCGCCCACACCTGGGAGGGCTCTAGGACCCCTGTCCTCCAGCGGCTCTGGGACCCTCCCCCCCCCCCCAAAACCCCCCAGGCCCATTAGCAGAGGGAGAGGAAGGGGGTGTTGCGCGGGCCCAGGGGGGAGCCCAGCTCCCGCCAGCTCAGCCTGGGCAGCCCCTGCTGGCATTGCCAGCCCCCCCAGTGCCCCATGCGCAGGGGTTGAGGGGCAACCCTGTCCCTGAGATGAGAGAGGAGGAGGGTGCAGCCAGCCCAGGAGCGAGCTGGCGTTTTAAGTTATTAAACTGCGCCCCGGGGAGACACTCTTCAAGCTTACGTTATTTAAATTACAAATACGGGGAGATTGTCGGCTCTGCTCAAAACACCGCTTAATTCTCGGGAAACCTCTGGAACCCTTTCGTGGCCGGCGTGGACTCCGTGGGGCTCAGGGCTGGAGGCAGGGGGCCGGGTGGGGGCCGCAGGGCGGGGGCTGGCTCCTGGGTGGGCCCTTAGCCCCGGCTGCTTTGCTGAGTGACTGCTGCTGGTGTTGCTCTAGGTTCACCCCGTGTTTGCTTGGCCCCACCCCCACCCCACTCATGTCAGTGTTTGAGAGGGAGGGCAGCCGGTGGGTGAGTTGTGTCAGATGAGCCACAGGATGCCCCCCCCCCCCGGACGTGGACTCAGCCCAGCCCCAAAGACCCTCACCTGGACCCTCCGCAGAGCCCTGCACAGGCCATGTGCTGCGGGACTCAGGGCCCTGTCCACCTGACGGGGTGTCCACCTAGCTCGCACCCAACCCCGGGGCCCTGTGGCTGGGGTCTGATGGGGCCTGGTGGTGGTGGGGCGGGGGTGCCCTGGCCCTCGGGGCTGGGGTTGGAAGGCCCCCTGCTCATGCTGGTGTCTTCTCCGGGGCCAGGAGGACTGACGAGTGCATTCTGAATTTGCAGACCCTGGCACACCGCCCTCCTCTGTTTGGGAAGAACCGCTTCCAGGCAAACATTTGTTGGTGCAGTTAAAACCAGCTTTTATGCTTCCAGCCGGTCCAGGCTGTGGTCTGGGGCGGAGGCGGCCCAGGTGCCTGGCCGGATGCCCAAGGCCTCTCACCTCTGCCTCTCAGGCTGGGACGGGGGAGCCGGGCGGGGTCTGGGAGGTGGGGCCCCAGACAGAGCCCATGGGCCTCAGAAACCTCAGGGTTCCGAGGCCCGTGTGCCCCCTCCCTCCGCCCAGGGCCTCCTGAGCAGCCAAGGGCGGAGGCTGGGGTAGAGTCCTTGTCTTGCAGCAGCTGGCAGCTCAGCCGGCACGTCTGGGCCTTAGCTGCCCTGTGCCCTGAGGGCGCTGTCCTCCGGCCACTGGGAGGGTGGTGATGGGGCGCAGGTCCTGCCCCGAGGCCTCGGCAGGAGGCCTGCCCTCTCAGCGCCTCAGTTTCCTTCTCTGCACCCACCTGGAGGGGGGGGCGGGGGAGGGGCTCCTGAGAGCTGAGGCCCCACCCTGGAGCCCTGCTCCTGCTTCTCGGGGGGCTCACGAGCCGGCCGGCCCCCCATGAGCGGTGAGGCTGTGGAGGCCCAGCCCTGCTTTATGGTGCATTAAAAGTTTAATGCAAACTGAAGCCTGAAGCAGTTGGTGCCTTGCCCAGCCCCAGGGGCCTGGCACGCCCGAGCTGGGCAGCCTCGAAGCCGATGGGCACCTTGGCCCCCAGAGGGCCCACCTCCACCCTCAGCTGCTCTGCACTAGGATGTCGGGGCGCTTCCCTCCTGCAGGCAGTAAGGGAGCCCGGGCAGCAGTGGGAAAGCGAGGCAATGGCTCTGCAGGCCGCTGTCCAAAGTGAGCCCCCCCACCCCCACCGCCCCCCGCATCAGCCTCCACGCAGCAGCTGGGCGTGTTCCTGAGGCCGTGTGCTCCGTGTGTGTGTGTGTGTGTGTGTGTGTGTGTGTGTGTGTGCGCACGTGTGCATGCTGACTCACAGAGTAACCTGCTGCCTCCCTGCCAGACACTGTCCTGGGGGTGCAGCCACGGGTCCTCGCCCCAAACTCTTGTGGGGGGGGTGTCCTTGCAAACAGCGGGCTTCTGCTGAGATAGCAGGGCTGGGGCAGGGGGCCTGCCCGGGGAGGGGACAGGGCCCCGGCTGGGGCAGGGGAGGTGGGGTGGCCAGGGCTCCGTTTTCTCCTGCCGCCGTTTCCCAGGGCACCCACCCCCTCCCCCTTCTGTGGGTGTGTTTGATGACTGCGTGTTTGCCGAGGTCCAGACCTCTTATTAGATTGGCAAAATTAAATCCTGCAAAATCATTTTATTTAATTTAATTTGTCTCACCTCCCTTTCCTGCTGGTAGTGATCCCACAGAAATTAAACCCCGCATTCCTGCGCCTTGCTGTGCCCTCGCCACGGGAAGTGGTTTAGAATCTGGGGAGGGAGGTGGGGAGCAGGGGCTGGGCGGCTGGGACTCGGCCCAGCTGATCCCTGGGCCCGTGAGTGCATGTGTGTGCATGCATGTGCGTAGTGTGTACCTCCACGAGTGCATGTGTGTGTCTGCACTCCTGGAGCCTGTACCCTGCTCCTTCTTGCTGGGGCTACGCTGCCTGGGGGGCCGACACCTCAGGGCCTGGGTCCCTGCTGTCCAGAGGGAGGGTCCACAGAGAAGAGCCCCTGGTCACCCACGTTTTCTCATCTTGGGGAAGGTCCTGGGGTCTGTGTGGGATGCCCCCCAGGCTGCCACAGCTGTGGGCGCTGGACTCTGGCTTTGTGGTGTCAGCAGGGGGTGCCAAAAGGGGGTTCCATTCTGAAGGGCATTCTGGGGGGGTTCCTTGGTGCAGTCGCTTTGAGTATGGGCACAGGGAACTGAGGGTTCTCTGCCTGACTCTTCCTGACCTTCTGTAAGCAAACAGCACGGGGGTGGAGGTGGGGGTGGGGTGGGGTGGAGGAGAGAGCTCCTGTGGAGGGAACAGAAGGGGGGGCATTTCTGGGGAAGCAGTGGGGGGGGGAGCAGAGGGGCAGAGGGACAAGGTGCCAGGCAGGCCCCACCGGCAGGGGAGGTGAGGAGGTGCCTCCCTTCCTGGCAGGTGGCCACCCAGGCCCTGGCCCCCTCTCCTCTGGCTGCCGCACAGGGTAAACCAAGCCTTTATTTTATTCTTTTCTCCTAAAGTTCAGCTTTGTTCCTGCCCCAGCCGAGGCTTCTAAGAAAGCAACCTAAAACCAGCTCGCTTCGGGCTCCCCTGGGCCAGCCTCGGGCGCCAGCCTCGCCCGCACAGGTGGCGCGAGGACACGGCGGCAGCAGCGCCAGGGACCCAGACAGCCCGCACCTTCCAGGGGAAGAATGGTCCCTTCTCTGGGCGAGCGGTCTGGTCCCAGCCGTGGGGTGCGGGCCCCTGAGAGGCAGGCCCAGGCGGGAGGGGTGGGAGGTGTGGCCGAGACACCCACCTGGACCTCGCCCTCCCGCCAGGTCACGGCAGGTGACAGCTCACCTGGTGGAGGCTGTACCTGCCCCAGCCGAGGGTTTTACTCACATCGCCGCCCTGGACCCTGCGGTGACCGCCCGAGGGCACACCTGACCCTGGTGCCAGGTGAGGTCTCAGGTGCTCTGTCATTCGCTCGAGGCCACAGGGTGTGGACGTGGATGTGGTGTGGCTGGGCCCGGGCCTGGCATAGGGGGTGGTGCCCGTGGGACCCAGGACCCGCTGTTGGAAGGGACAGGTGCCCAGGCTTTGTGCTGTTGCCCAGGCTCCCTTTAGGACCCCCCATGGGCCTGCCCCGCCCTCGGCCTTTGGGACACTTGGGGCTGGTGCACAGCACACTTCTGCTGGCCTCTATGCAGCCCACCCCTGTCTGGCTCAGGTGACCCCGTTTTGCTCTGTGGGAGGCTCCCCATGATGAGGGCTGAGGGCCTGGAAGGGCCGTTGGGGGACCCTCCGCTCTGTGCTGTGTGTTGCTGGCAGCATAGCCCCTCTCCTGTTATCCCCCAACCATAGGCATTGGGCAGACCACCCACTCTCCCAGCTCATGAGTGCACCCAGTGGGCTTCCTGGAGGAGGCGGCAGTGGAGCAGGGCCTGAAGGCGTGGTGGCTCCATAAGGGGGGTCTGTGGTAGCTCCGCAAGCAGAGGCTGGCTGAGTCCTGGGGCCCCCTCAGGGTTGCACCCCTCCCCTCCCCATCCCAGTCTCTGGGTGTCCCTCTCTTTCCCTGTGTGGCCTCTCTGGGCTCGCACACTCAGGCCTCACGGGACCTGGGCTGCCTCCCAGTGCAGGCAAGGAAAGGCCCGGGGTTCGGCCCCGCTGGACCCGCCGTGGGATCCGAAGCCGGGCTGGTGTGGTGCTGCCGGTCGCAGCGTGTTGAGGGTCCAAGTCCATCCCTCGCTGGTAGAGCTGCTCCTGCCAACGCCCCAATCCCAGTCCCTGTCGGTGTGACCGCCTGTAGTCATCAGTCCGTCCGTGAGGGGCACAGCCTCTGCGGCCCTGCCCACCCCCCGCGGTCGGGTCCCCTCACCTGGGGTTCCTGGATCCCCCAGCTGCTTCTCATCTGGTCTCAGGAGCTGAGCCCACAGGGGGGGGGGGGGATGGGGATGGGGAACCCCATGGCTTCCTCTCCCGCGGCCTGCAGGGAGGAGGGGGGTGCTGCCTGTCCGGCCTCCTCCCTATGGCCTCCTCCTGCCCTGGCCGCCAGGGCTAATCCTCAGGTGAGGACAGTGATGCATCGCTGCAGGGACCAGACCTGGGCCACCTCCAGTGGCTACCTGGTCCCTTCTTGTGGATGCCCTTGCTCTTCCTGGGGCCGCACTTGGCAGGTGGGGACACTGAGGCTGGTTGGCCCCGGGGCCCACGCAGCCCAGCAGGTGGCGGCGTGAGCCTAGGTGCCCGTGCTCTGGGGCAGGACGGGCCCAGGGAGGTTGGCACCGTGGCCCACCTGGGCAGCCCGGGCTGCTCCGTTACCTGGGCGGAGGGCGGCTCTGCTACCCTGCCTGCTGGGGCAGGTCCACCAGGGGCCAGGCTGGTCCTCCGAGGGCGCCTGGCTGCCCCACAGTATTCACATTCCGCTCCAGGTGAGGGTTGGGGGAGGGTGACGACCCTGGTGAGTGGGGTGGGGTGTTGGGCTGGACCTTCCGGGCCTGCTGCTCTGGGACCCCAAGGAGAAGCAGGAAGTGGGGCACTGGAGGGAAGGGGCACCTCCTCTGCCTCCCCATGGGGTCTGGTGTCTCCTGGCTCTCCGGCTCCTGCCTCATCCTCATCTGCCCCCTTCCCCTCCCTCTGCCCCCCCCCTCGCCCGGCTCCTGCCCCACTGCCCCACCCCTGGCCCCCTCCGCGGGCGTCAGCTCTGCCAGCTCTGCAGACTGTTTGGAATAGTTTAGATGCTTTGACACCCCGGCTGAGCTGGATGGCCAGGCCGCCGTTTACTGGGCAATTCATATGCAAAACTGCACCATAAATTCCCAGGCTGTCTCGGTTGCCGCGGCACCGCGAGCGTTCCCGGCTACAGTACAGTATTTCTGCCATCTTTGTTTGCATTGCAGTGAGTCATCAAAAGTCTGTCTTGTACCAACACCCGGAGCCGTGCATTCCTCTGGCACGACAGGCCACTGTTTTTAAAGCCGGGCTGGGAGCTGGCATGGGCTCCGGCTCCCAAATCAAAGGCGGCTATTCATCCCCGAGCTGCCTGGATGTCCGTCCGCATCCGGCCTCTTCATTTAGATGCTGTGCGCTGCCCGGGAGAGCCGGGCTGGGTGCAGCTGAGCCGGCCGCCCAGCCCGCGCGGCTCTGCCCCCTCCCCCTCCCCCTCCTCCCGGCTCCTCACCCTCCCCACCCCAAGGGCTCCCGCTCCGTTTGCTGCATTCCCGGAGCAGCTGGCGGCTGCGGGCACAGGCGGCCGGCGCGCGGGCGAGCCTGCCCCTTCCCCTGCCGGGCTGAGCGGGCAGTGCGGGGCCCCCGGCGGCAGCGGCCAGAGGTAGGTCTCCCTCTGGCCTGGCAGGCAACTTCTCCGCAGCGGGGGCACTGCGGGGGCCCCCCACCGCGGCTGCCCACCTGCCCAACTCCGTCAGGGTCTGGGCGCTCCGCCCTCGCTCTGCCCCCTCCGCTGGTCGCCCAGCCTCTGCGGCTGCCGGCACTTTCCTCCCAGGACAGAGCGGCCCTTTGTGTGGCTCCCGCAGCACGGAGTTGAGTCGGCGCCTTCTGCGCCCGTCCGCCCCTGCCCCTTAGAATCCGCGCGGGGTTCGCTGCCGGAGCCGGCCCCAGCCCCGGGGTGCCCAGCGGCATCCCAGCCGCCAGTCCCTGCCTCCAGTCTCCCCATGACCCTGCAGTCACCTGGGCTGGGGACTCCAGCCAGTGGGGATTAGCCGGGGTTCGAAGTAGGGGCCGGGGCTGTGCAGGTGGGTCTGCAGCCGGGCTCCTGACCGGGCAGCTCTGGACGGAGCCCCTCTGGCCCTGGAGTCTCCTCTGCAGGACAGGGAGGGGCAGAGCTGGCAGAGCCCAGCCCTGGAGTTCTCCCAGCTCCCCGCTCACTTCCCGGGCGCCCCCAGCTGTCCCCTGCGCTGCTGCTCTGAGGAAAACAAACCAGAAACCCAGAGCCTGGGGGGGGGGGGGGGTGCTGGGGGCTGCGCCCCTTGCTCTGAGTTCCGGCCCCTCCCTGCGGAACGGCGGGTGAGGGGCTGCTTTGCTGCTAACTTTTTCCTGGGAAAGAGTTGTGTGAGCAGCGCCCGCCCAGGCCCCTCCCGCCTGGTGGGCTGATGGCCCTGCTCTGCCTTCTGCTCTCCGGGCGTCTCCGAGGGCTCGCTCCCTCCCCTGGGGGCGGAGCGGGCTCTGGGCTTCTGGCCTCCTGTGCGGCTCTGAGCGTTGGCCCAGCCAGGGTCCCCTGTGAGCAGGTTCCCCCAAGACCTCTGGACGGTTTTGGCTGCAGGGGGTCTGGGAGCAGCGGGCAGGGTGTGTGCTGGGGTAGAGTGTGTTTCAGGGGGTTGGGTGTGGGGGGCCCTGCCTGGGGGGGCCCTGGGCGTCCAGGAAGCTGACCCGGCGCCCCTTCCTCTCTCCCACAGATGTGCCCCCTTGGGCCGCTCCCGCGCTGAGAGTTGGAGGCACCCCCGGCCCGCCCGTTGCCCGCCATGTCTCAGATGCTGCACATTGAGATCCCCAACTTCGGGAACACCGTGCTGGGCTGCCTGAACGAGCAGCGCCTGCTGGGCCTCTACTGCGATGTGTCCATCGTGGTCAAGGGCCAGGCCTTCAAGGCCCACCGGGCCGTGCTGGCCGCCAGCAGCCTCTACTTCCGCGACCTGTTCAGCGGCAACAGCAAGAGCGCCTTCGAGCTGCCGGGCTCGGTGCCGCCCGCCTGCTTCCAGCAGATCCTGTCCTTCTGCTACACGGGCCGGCTGACCATGGCGGCCAGCGAGCAGCTCGTGGTCATGTACACGGCCGGCTTCCTGCAGATCCAGCACATCGTGGAGCGCGGCACCGACCTGCTGTTCAAGGTGAGCTCGCCCCACTGCGACTCGCAGACCGCCGCCATGGAGGACGCCAGCTCCGAGCCCCAGAGCCCCTGCCACCAGCTGCCGCCGGCCGCCCCCGGGCCCCCCTACGTCGTGTCCCCCTCCGTGCCCATCCCGCTGCTGACCCGCGTGAAGCACGAAGCCACGGAGCTGCCTCCGGCCGCCGGCCCGGGCCTGGCGGCCAAGCGCCCGCTGGAGTCCGGGCCCCGGGATGGCGCCGCAGGCACGGCAGGCGCCGCGGCAGTGGCGGCCGGCCCGGTCCCGCTCAAGCTGCCCCGCGTCTCCTACTACGGGGTGCCCAGCCTGGCCTCCCTCATCCCCGGCATCCAGCAGGTGCCTTACCCCCAGGGGGAGCGGACCAGCCCGGGCGCCAGCAGCCTGCCCACCACCGACAGCCCCACCTCCTACCACAACGAGGAAGATGAGGAGGATGACGAGGCCTACGACACGATGGTGGAGGAGCAGTACGGCCAGATGTACATCAAGGCCACCGGCAGCTACGCAGGTAACGCACCGCGCCCGCCCCCGCCGGCGTGGCCCGTCTCCAGGCCCCACGCGGGCACCAGCAAGCCTGACCCCTGCTGGGTGTCAGGCAGGTGGGTCAGGGACAGCTGGAGGCCACGGTGCTGGAGATGTGCAGGGGGGGCCCCCAGAACCCCAACAGCAGGAGCCGAGACCTGAGTGGGTCAGGCCTGGGCTGGGCTCCAGGGCCTCCTCTGAGGGCTTTGAACTTGATCCTCGGTGAGATGAGGGGCCACAGGAAGGCGTTTAGCTGAGCCGAGCCCGCGGGCAGCTAGTGAAGCCTGTAGAAGGCCCTGCCTCCCATCGGGCAGATGAAGAGACTGAGGGCCCCAGTGGACCAGGGACCTGCCGGGGGCTCACAAGACACCGTGTGTGGCCCACGCCAGTCACTCGCCTGCTGCAGGCCTCAGAGTCCTGTCTGTGAAGTGCTGGCTTCGTGTCACCCACAGCCCGTTGACCTCAGCCCTCTCTCCGCCCATGCGGTCCTGCCTGCCCCCAGGAAGGCAGAGCTCCCCCTGTACCCATCCCGTTGGCCACCACCTCCCGGGGCCCCGCTGAAGGGGGGCTGCCCCACTTGGGACCTACAAACCCGAGATGCCCTCATTCAGACGCCTGCGCTGCAGACTGCGTCACAGTCCCTGGAGAGGGCTCAGGGTTTGTCGGGCAGAGGGTCCCGTTGTTGGGGCCCCAGATCAGGTGTCCCCCGTCTCCTGTGTTCCCCGAAATCTGGCGGTGTGCCTGGGCCCGCTGCCTGCCCTGGTTTGCACGCGGGCCCGCGTCCAGGGCACTGGATCCGGACACATGTGCCAGCGGGAAGCAGCGCCCAGCGACGGCCCGAGGGCAGGGGGACTCTCCCCCCTGGTCCTGTGTCCTTATGCCCTGAGGGGCTCCTCCATCCGTCCTGGGGGCAGGGCAGCGGGAGCTGGGCCCTGGGCAGCTGGGCCCCAGAAGCCACCGAGGACTGGATGGCTGGGTCTCAGCCTCCAGGCTGGCCTGCTGGGTCCCTCCCGCAGGCTCTGGGGGTGGGAGGCGGTTTCTCTTGAGGTGTCATTGCTTCACTTAAACGCGTGTGGTCGTATTTGCACGAGTCCCACGGGTACCAGCCAGGAAGCCAAGCAGCGGCCTGGCCTTCCTGAGGCCACATGGGGCTCAGGCCTTGCAGGGGCCGCCAGGGACCTGCCTGTGTGTGCGGACAGCCACCAGGGAGGCCGGGAAGGGCCACGGTGAGCCCCAAACTGGGCAGCCCCACGGCTTCCCCTCCCTGGGAGGCAGGTCCCCGGCCCAGGGAAGACCACGCCCCTGAGCTCCCTGTTCTCATGCTGCAGCTGAGGGTGCCGGGGGTGGGGGGGGCAGGGCTGGGACTGCCACTGGGGGCCCGTGAGGGTGCACGTCTGGGGACCGCCCTCCCGGCAGCCTGCAGCCATGTGACATGTCGTGGAGAAGGAGAAACGCCGGGCCGCTGGCCACCTGCCCCTCTGAGCCCGGAGCCTCTCCGCCTGGTCAGGGTGGCCACCCCTGTCCTTGGGGTTCCCAAGGAGCCACTGGAAGTGGGGTTCCCAAGGAGCCAATGGCCAGGGTGGGGTTCCAGGGTGGGAAGGCCAAGCTGTCTCTGGCCCTGAGGTGCCTGAGCCTCTCCCCAGCCCCCACCCAGTACTCAGACAAGGGTGCCGGTCCCCGGAGGCCAGGGCCTGGGCCCTCCCCAAGCTGCGTGCCCACAGAGGCTCGCCCATGTGTGGGGGACAGGAGGGAGCCCCGCAGCCCCCCACCCCCTGGCCCCCCTCCCTGGGTGTTGGGAAGTTGGGGACCTGAGGGGCAGGGTGGGCCGGTGCTGCCTGCAGCTGGCCCAGGACGCTGCAGCCTGGCCTTCTCCTCCGCGAGCCATAAGTGGGGCAGGGAGGGGGTGTGAGTTCTTGGTTAAAATCTAGGTTAGTGGCAGTGACGTCGCTGGCATCGTTGGGCGCTGGGCATGCTGGGAAGAGGGTAGCGGGGGAGGCGGCCACGGGGGTGAGCGGGCGAGCAGCCGCCCCCAAGGTGCTGGCCCCTCCCCCAGCTCCTTCCGTGCCTGGGCCTGGCCAGGTCCGGGGACACCCTCTCAGCCCCCTCTGAGGCCGAGCAGCCTGGGGTCCCCAGCCCAAGGTCGGGCTGGACTCGCTTTAGGCTGGCCGAGGCTGGAATGTTCTCAGGACACTCAGGACTCCCTTCTCCTTTCTGGCCTCGATTTCCCCCGTGCCGAGGGAGGGGGGTCTGTGAGCAGCACCCGCTGGAGGAAGCGTGGACACCGGCGACCCCACCTGCAGCCTCAGGCTCCTGGGGAACAGGTGGCAGTGCCCGTGCGGCCAGCCTCTCGTGTTGGAAATCGGGGGATGAGATACTGCAGAGAGCCGACTGCGCTGGAGCCGCAGCCCCGGCGTGTTCCCGCGCAGCCTGTTTTCGTCTGTTTCCCAGCATGCCCTGCGCCCGGTGATGCCAGTGACGCCATGTGCCAGGCCCCATCGAAGGACGGGGTCCTGACGGGGGGTGTTGATGGGCCGAGTGGGACTCCCCGCCCCTCTCACAAGGCCCCCCTCCTCGCAAGGCGTAGCTGGGGGCCGGCCCCCGCGGGGCTCAGGTCAGCCCTGCTCCATCCAGCTCCTGGGGCTTGAGAGCGGGTGGGTGCCTGCAGGTCGAGGCAGTGGGGGGCTGGGCCAGTGTTGTTTCGGGTGAGCGGGCATAGAGGGCGGGCACCCTGGTGCGGGCAAGGGGCCTGCCCCTGTGGTTTCCCGGCTCCCTGAGCAGGTCTGTGCTCACAGGCTGCGAGCAACGGTGACTGAGATGGGGGGGCCCCTGCCCTCACATTGGGGAGACGGGCAGCAGATAGGACCCAGAACAAGTGTCTGGTCATGGTTGAGTGGCCACGGTCACCCAGCCGCCCCTGGCCCCCGGGGAGATGGAGGTGGGGAGGCGAACCGACAGGGACCTGGTGGATGGGTGGGCACCACCCGGGCCCCTGCCCTGCTCCCCGTGCAGAGGGCCCCCTCCTGTGTCTGACCACCTGCCTTGCCCAGCGTTCCCACGGCGCCTGGACTGCAGGGGGCCCCGCCCACTCTGCCCCAGCAGATGTTGGAACCAGAGGCAGATGTTGCCCGAGGAAGCCTGAGAACAGGCCCGCCTCCTCTTCCTCCTCTTTAGAAACCACGGCTGCCGCGTTAGTCCTTCCCGGGGCCCCCCAGGGCTGTGCCTGCGCCAGGAGGCTCCTGCTGGCCGTGACCTGAGCCCCGTGTGGTCTCCCTCCCGGGTCGTCCCACCGGCCCTGCGAGCCGTTCAGGTCCCGCTCCTGGGGCAGGCCTGTGAGCCTCGGGGTGCCGAGCCTCGGGGCCTGTGGGCCCCGGCCCTGCTGTCCCAGCCGGACACGCACACACACCTGGCATGGCTGTTCCCGCCCTCCCCATGCCCCCGTGTGGGCAGCAGGAGGCAGGAGCGTCTGTGAGCCCTGCCCGGGCCCGGCCCCTCTCTGTGCCACCTACAAGGCCATGCTGCCACCTCTGACCTTACAGATGCAGCCAAGGTTCGAGGGGAGAGGGGAGCCCACAGCTGTGGTCCCTCCAGCGGGGCCTCCTGCCTGCTCTGCCCAAGGCGGGGAACTCAGGGGCTGTCCCACAAAGAAGGGCCTAGAAGGCGGATTTGTTCTTGAATCATCCCGCTCCTCACCACCCCGCACTGCCCCCTGGCCTGTGAGCCCAGCAGCCTCTGGTGGGGCCCGGGGAGCAGGGGGTGTGCCCCTGGCCTGGCCTTGGCCTCTGGTGGGATGTAACTTCCTTTTGAAATAACACGCTGGCAGCGCCTCTGGGTAGAGGTGCCAGTCCCATTGTGTCCGTCCCGCCAAGCACCCAGGAGGCTGCCCTGAGGGCGGCAGGCACCCAGGTGCCATGGGGGCTCGTCTCTGAGAGCCTCCAGGGGCGGCCTCCCGGGTGCCTGGGCCTCAGCCGCTGCTGCCAGGACACAGGTGCCCTCACAGCTTCGGAGCAGCGTCCCCTTAACCCCCGAGCCCTGGACGCCCTGCGAGTCCTCAAACCAATTAGCTGAGGTATAACTTACACACTTTATGGGATCGGTGAACAAGGAACCCCAGCGCCTTGGGGAGAGCCGCATTGGCACATCGGAGGGGAGTGTTTCCGTGGCCCCGAGACACTCCACCCCCGGCTCACCCCCCTCCCTCCCCGCCAGCAGCTGGGCCTGCTCTCCCTCCCGCGGGGTCCTCTGGCTGTTCTGGAACATCCCGTAAGCGAAGTCTGGCTTCTTTCATCAGCCGAGTGCGTCTCAGACTCAGTGCCGTACGGGTCAGTCCTGCCTTCTTTCTCCCTTTTGTTTATGAACGTGTTTATATGCCGTTCAGTGTGCCAGTTTCAAAGGTGCCGGTGACGCTGTTGGCAGCTGTAATCAATCCGGCGTCCCAGTCAGTCAAGACACAGGAGGCTTGACTCCCCCCGAAAGTTTCCCGGGTACCCCCCCCCGCCTTCCCCCTCCCCACTCTCTGCCACGGCAGGAGGCGGGAGTGTCTGTGAGCCCTCTGTGGCTTTTCTAGAGTCTGTGAGTGAGAGTGTACAGCAGGGCCTCATATTTTACTGTATCTTGAGACTCGTCGCGTGGGTCTAAGGGTGGGTCCTCGGAGCTCTTGGCTGCGCAGTCTCTGCCGTGCTGGGGACGTGCCGCTGGTGGCAGACACGTGGGTAGCCTCCAGGGGGACTGTTGTCACCACCCCTCACCGGCCCCCCCACTGTGTGCAGGTGGCGTTGCTGGGCCACACGAGAGGTAGGTGTGTGTTTAACTCCTCGCTGCCAAACAGCTCACTGGTTCTCTTTTCTATTTAGTCAGGAAAGAGGTTGGAATTTCATCAGATGTTTTCTGTTCATCCGTGGAAATGATGGTGTGGGTTTCCGCCTTAATTCTGCCAAGGGGGTGCATGGCATCAGCCCGTTTTCAACTGTCGAACCGTCCTTGCATTCCGGGGCAACCCCACTGGGTCACTGCGATCACAGTGTTCTTTCTGCGTGGCGCTGCTGGATTCAGCTTGTTAACATTTTCTGGAGGAATTTTGCATCTGTGTCTGTGAAGGTGAATTATCTGCTGTTCTCTCACATGGTCTGGGGCTGGTTTTGGTACAGAACATGGCTCACCTTGGTTCCCTTCTCCTTCGTTTCTGGAACACTTGCTGTTGGTTTGACCTTCATTCTTTCTCGCGTGTTTGGTGGAATTGGTTCATCAGTGTGGCCACTGAGGGCTACGGTTTTGTTGTTGTTAATTTGGGGAAGTTTTTGTTTGTTTGCTTGTTTGTTTTTAAAGATTTTTTTTAAATTGATTTTTAGAGAATAAAGGAGAAGGAGAGAGAGAGAAACATTGATGTGAAAGGGAAACATGGATCAGCTGCCACCTGCATGCACCCTACTGGGGATGGAGCCCATAACCCGGGCACGTGCCCTGACTGGGAATCGAACCGACTGCTGAGCCACACTGGCCAGGACAATTGTGGGAAGTCTTTAAAAATTTTAAATATATATTTTTATTGATTTTAGAGAGTAAGGAAGAGGGATAAAGAGATAGAAATATCAATGAGAGAGAACCATCGATCGGCTGCCTCCTACATGTCTCCCATGTGCCCTGACTGGGAACCGAACCGGTGACCTCCTGGTTCATGGGTCAGTGCTCAACCCCTGAGGCACAGCAGCCGGACGTTGTGGGAAGTTCCAATGACGCGCTGTGTCCCTGCAGACACAGACGTGGACGTCCCTCTCGTCTTGCCCCTGCCGCGTGATGTGCGTCTTGCGTGGAGTGGATCCATTTCTGATCTCCTTGGTGTTGATGCAGCCTTTCCAGCCCCCGTGCACCGCCTGCTTCCTGGCCTGGGCGTCTCCATCTCTTCACTTTAACCCGCCTGTGACCCAGCTCGCGTTTCCCGCAGAAGATTCGCACTGTGTTCGGCCTGGCAGTCTTTCCCTCGCACTCGTCGCTGTTTGCCTCTGACGCATTTCCGATGGCGTTGGGCTCAGTCTGCGTGTGGCTGCTGGCTTCTTGTTTGCCTTTGGTTTCTTTTTTGCAGCACGTGCTGGGTTGACTTTTCCTAGCGTTCCTCCCGCCCCCGCCGATGGCTTCCGGGTTGCACCCTTTTATGCTGGCCTCCTACTCACCCCAGGCACTTCCTCATCCTGTCCCAGCCTGCAACTGACCGATGTTTCCCTTTCGCATCAATGTTTCTCTCCCTCCCCCTCCCTTATTCTCTAAAAATCAATTTTAAAAAAAGTATTTAAAAACAAACAAAAACTTCCCCAAATTAACAACAAAACCGTAGCCCTTCGCGCGTGTCTCCACCCCGCCTCTGGCCCTTCGTGCCGTTGTCGTGCATGTTGCTTCCGCGTGTGCCAGGAGCCTTATCATGTTATTATTGTTGCTTGAAACAGCCCGTTATCCTTTTACCGTTTTTAGTCCCTTTTAAAATTTAAGCGCAGTCAGTCCTCTGACGCTGAACACTTGCCCGTAGTCACGTGATCGCCTCCTCACTCAAGACACAAACAGTGCCACCAGCCTGAGGCCCCTCCTGCTGACGCCCGCCTCCACGGAGCTGGTTTCTGTCACTGAACTGGAGTCAAACAGAAAGTGTCCCTTTGAGTCAGAAAGCGCTTGAGATGCGTGTGTCGTTACGTGAATTCGTAGTTTATTCTTTCACTGCTGAGTCCCCGTTCCCCTGTTTGTTTCTTCGCCAGTTAAGGGATATTTAGGCCGTTTTGCTTTTCGTAATTCTGAGTCCACCTGCTGCAGGCGCCTGTGTACAGGGGTTGCACACACTTCAGCGTTCGTTTTCCTGCATAAACAGGCCGAGGAGTGAGACTGCGGCCCCTGGTGAGCGTGCCCTTGGCTGTGCACGAACCGGCCACGGTGAGCATTCCGGCTGCCCGTGCCCTTGGCTGTGCACGAACCGGCCACGGTGAGCATTCCGGCTGCCCGTGCCCTCGCCGACACTTGGTTTTGCCTTCTTATCCTTAGGCCATCCCGTGGGGATGCTTTTGTCTTCCCTCTTGTCTAACGAGGAACATCGTCCACGCCTGTGCTTACCTTTGCTGGTCAAGGGCCTCGGGGAGCCTCTGCCCTTTCTGTGGGGTTAAGGACGGAGTATTGTTGAGAGCTGTGTGTTCCTTATACCTTACCGGTCAGCCCTGGGTGGGATATGTGACTTGCCAACATTTTCTCCCAGACCACAGTTGTCTTTCTGTTCTCTTAACAGTGTCTTTTGTAGATTTGTTTTTATTTTGGTGAAGTTAGATGATCAGTTGTTTATCTTACACATCACGCTTTGGGGTTGACTTTAGGTCTTTAAATGAGATTGCAGAATTTTTTCCTGTGTTCTCTTCTAGATATTTTATGGCTTCAGTTACATTTAATCTAGGATTCATTTTGAGTTAATTTTTGTATAAGGTGTACAGTATGGGCCAAGGTTCTATTTTTTTAATTGATTTTTTCCCCATTTTTAGGGAAGAAGGGAAAGAGAGAGAGAGAGAGAAACTTCGATGAGAGAGACTATCGATTGGCTGCCTCCTGCACGCCCCTCACCGGGACCGAGCCTGAAACCCAGGCATGTGCCCTGACTGGGAATGACCGGCGACCTCCTGGTTCGTAGGTCAACACTCGACCACTGGGCTACACCGACCGGCAAGGTTCTATGTTGTTATGTGGATGCCCCATTCTCTTTGGAAGACATTTAAAATATATTTTTAAAAGCCTTTTCTATTTACCCACATACTTACCCTGTTCGACATATTTTGTGTAGATTGGAGTTTCCATCTGGTATCACTTTCCTTCTGCTCAAAGAGTTTCCTCTCATGTTTCTAACCATCCTAGTGACGGACTAGTGATGAATCCTGAAAAAGCGTTTAAATGTCATTATATCACCTTTTAAAATAATCTGCCTAATTGAAGCATAAAATTAATATAAAATTAATTCATTTTTATCATGCAATATTATTTAAATATATCCTTATTGACTTCAGACAGGAAGAGAGAGAGAGAGAGAGAGAGAGAGAGAGAGAGAGAGAGAGAAACATCAATGATGAGAGAGAATCACCGATCTCCCGCCTCCTGCACGCCCCTACTGGGGATCAAGCCCGCAACCCAGGCATGCGCCCTTGACTGGAATCGAACCCAGGACCCGTCAGTCCTCAGGCCGACGCTCTATCCACTGAGCCACACCAGCCAGGGCTCATCATGCAAGTTGGCACCCTCTCTTTTGAAGGGCACTTTTGCTGGACATGGAATTCTGGGGTGACCGTACTTTCCTTTGTCATTCTCTTGTCTTCTGGGCGGCGTTCGTTTCTCAAAGGACATTGAGGCCATGCTCCTCTGCTCCTCTGTGTGTGTCTTCCCTTTCAAGCGGCTGTGACCCCGGTGGTCACGTGACTCTGTGTCGCTTCCCTTGTGCTCCTTCTGCTCAGGGTCTGCTTGGCCTTTTGGACACGGGTTTGCGCCCTGGTCTTCGTTCCTGGGCCACCGAGGCCGGCACGTACTCAGGGGCAGCCTCTTCCCTGTCCAGGCTGTAGTGTCTGTGACTCTTTTTTCTTGTTCACCAGTCTTTTCTGCAGTTACCTTTTGTTCTTACTTATTCTTTTCATTTCGCCCCTTGAGTTCCCATGTTTACATTTTTTTAATTCTCTGTCGTTTCTCGATCGGTTTCTGACCAGCTTTCCTCCTCAGCTGGTGGATGTCTCTCCCCCTCCCCCTCGCCCTTCCACTCTCTCTGAAATCAATAAAAGCACGTGTAAGCCACACACCCGGGACGTGCTGTCCGGCTGTGTGGCCGCGTGGTGCACAGCCCGGTCAGCCCTCGGTGTCTCCCTGCTGCCCTGCGGCAGCTGAGCTCCGGCCGCACGGACTGCAGTCAGACTTCGCCTCCGGTTACCGTCACTGTCGCTTTCTTCTGGGACCACGTCCCATCCTCCGTCCTGCGTGACACGGTCCTCCCTGCCAACACGGTCCAGTTATTCTGCAGGACGTCCCTCTGCGAGCTGCCCAGTTCCGTCTCGTGATGGGACGGAGGTTGCGCCTTTCGGCTGGGATTCTACTGGGTCTGTCTCCGCGTGTCGTGGGGAGGCACCCGATACCCGCCTGGCTGGCTGAGGGCGAGGCTGCCTTTGATTGTTCCGTGCGGGGACCTGTGACCTCTGCTGGGTAGAGTTACTGCTTTTCCTTTGCTGCACCGTCCGGCAGGGCTCACCCACCCTCCCTTCTGCGCTTATCAGTTGGCCGTCCCCCACCCCCACTTCTTTTGTTGTTAATTCTCACCCAAGGGTATTTTTCCATTGATTGTTAGAGAGAGTGGGGGAGAGAGGGAGAGACAGAGAGACATCGTGTGAGAGACACACACCGATGGGTTGCCTCCTGCACGCGCCCCAACCCGGCCCAGGCCTGGGAGGAGTCTGCAACCGAGGCACGTGCCTTTGAGCAGAATCGAACCCGGGACCTTTCGGTGTGCAGGCCGACGCTCTATCCACTGAGCCACACCAGCCAGGCCCCCTACTATTTTTTTATTCCTTCATTTGTCTCTATTACTTACTTTGTGTTAATATAGAGGCTCCTGTTCTAAAGTGTGTTTCAAATTCAACAAAGTAGTCCCGGGGCAGACCTCCTGTCCCCAGCTCTGGTGGTGGTGGGATGGGGGGGCTGGGGGGTGGGGGTGCTGAGGAGTCAGGATCTCTGTGCAGTTTGCTTACTGCCGCTGGGGTGCCCTGTGTAGTGCTCAGAGCTGAGCATTTGCACGTTTCATAATCATGAGTTCAGCCCGGCCGGCGTGGCTCAGTGGGTGAACGTCGACCTATGAATGGGGGCTCAGGGTTCAAGTCCTGGTCAGGGCACAGGCCTGGGTTGCGGGCTTGATCCCCAGTGTGGGGCGTACAGGAGGCAACTGATCTATGATTCTCATCATTGATGTTTCTGTCTCTCTCTCTCTCTCTCCCTTCCTCTCTGAAATCTGTGTATAAATTTATATTTATATTTAAGTGAAAGCAAACAAGGATGTGCAGCAGAAGCTGATGTGGCCAGAGCGCCTGCAGGCCTGACTGTGGCCTTCACGGTGGACGCGCCGACCTAGTCACAGACTGGGTGGTGCCGTAATGGTGGGGTTTGCGGCCTCCCCGCCCCCCTTTCTGCACGGAGACTTGCCAGGGGCTCCCCACCAGCCCCCCTTTTCTGCACGTCCTGTCCGAGAACCAGCCCCTGGGTTGTTTTCCCTCTTGCATAAACTTCCACGTGCCGTCATCTCACTTTGCTTCTTTCTTTGAGTTCAGTGTGCTCTTTCCTTGGGTTTCGAGGTCCTTTACAACATTCACGTGTGGGGCTGTCCGCCTCCGGGCGGCACGGCTGGTTCTGCAGCCCGCGCCCTGGGTCTGATGGCTCTCGCCCTGTGCTGTGTCGTCCCAGCAGCTGCACCTGTACCTCCCAAGCAGGGGGACCCTGGGCACCTGCCGTAGGCCGTCTGTCTCAGCCAGGAGGGGGCGGGGGGGCGGCGGGCGGGGAGCTGGTGTTTGTACACATGCCTTTGGGATCTGTTTCCACCTTCGTTTTCCCTCCTTCCTGGCCTCCCAGCCCGACGTTGTGAGCTTCTACCCGACAGACCGTATTTCGTTGGCTCTGAGTGCGTTTTGTCCCGCGTTGTAGCGTCCTCAGAGGGGGTGCGTCTCAGGACCGCCGGGTGTCACTCTCACATGGGTGGCGTCTCTGTCTCTGGCACCTGACTTCCACGCTGAGTGCCCTGTGGTCGCAGCGTAGACTCGCACCCCATCGTTTTAAAAAAATACGTTTTCATTGATTTTTAGCGAAAGAGTCATCGATCCCCTGCTCTTGCCTCCTGCACGCCCCCTGCTAGGGATGGAGCCTGCGACCCAGGCACGTGCGCTGACCAGGAATCGATCCAGCGACAACCTCCTGGTTCATAGGTTGACGCCCAACCACTGAGCCACACCAGCTGGGCAGGTCTTTGGCTCGTTTTAAACCTGGGCTGCTCCTTTTCTTACCGTTGGGTTTTGAGAGTCCTCTGTGAGGTATTTCGATGCAAGTCCTTTGTAAGACCTGTGACTGGCGAGTCCTTCCTCCAGCCCACACCCAGCTGGCTTTCCATCAGTCCCGGACAGGAGCTGTTCATTGCGATCAGCCGTGTAGCCATTAGTTGCTGATGGGGTGCCTTTAGCCATGTCTGCGCTTTTAGCTGAACCCAAGATCGCAAAATTGTCTCCTGTTTCTTTCGAGGAGTTTTACCAGTTTGTGTCTTAGGTTCAGGTCTGCGATGGTTGTGGTTGTGCGAGGGGAGGCTGAGACGGGGCGTCTCTGTGTGACCAGGCGCTCCCCTCCGTGGAGAGCCGGGTGCGCCTGTCGCCGATCCGCCAGGCGTGTTCGTGTGGCCTGTTTCTGGGCCGCGAACTGCCTCCAGTTGGTGTGAGTCAGCACCTTTCTCTCCGCCCCGTTTCACATGGCATTTTTCTGTGTAATTAAGGACTGGGGCCGCGGCTCTCAGCCTTCTGGCCCTCTACATGCAGCTCCTCATGTGGTGACCCCCAACCATAACATTATTTTCGTGGCTGCTTCATAACGGTCATGTTGCTACTGTGATGAATCGTCATGTAAATATCTGAGATGCAGGATGGTCTGGATGCAGGATGGTCTGGGGCGACCCCTGTGAAAGGGTCGTTCGACCGCCAGAGGGGTCGCGACCCACAGGTTGAGAACCGCTGGACTAGGGGGTCAGCTTCCTACTTCTGCCATTCCAACAAGAGGCAGATACTTCTGTGGGGGGGGCACCCCCCGTCCCTGCCCGGCTCCAAAGCGGGGGCTGCCGGGGCTGCCCGGGGTCTCACCTGGTGGTTCCCCAGACGCTGTGAACGTGTTTTTCTTTTTTGTGGTAAAATACACGTCACAGTGACCATCTTACCTTTTTTTTTGAATTCTTACCCAAGAATATGTTTTTATTGTTTTGTTTTGCTTTTTTAGGGGGGGGGGGGAGAGAGAGAGAGAGAGAGAGAGAGAGAGAGAGAGAGAGAAACATTGATGTGAGAGAGAAGCATCAATTGCCTCCCGTACTCACCCCGACCAGGGATCAAACCTGCAACCTAGGTATGTGCCCTGCCTGGGAATTGAACCCACAACCGTTTGACATTCGGGACGATGCTCTAACCAGCTGAGCCACCAGCCAGGGCATCCTACTCATATTTTAAAAATAGATTTTTATTAATTTGAGAGAGGAAGGGAGAGGGAGAGAGACACATCAATGATGAGAATCATTGATTGGCTGCCCCCTGCACGCCCGCACTGGGGACCGCACCTGAAACCCAGGCTTGTGCCCTGACCGGGAGTCGACCTGTGACCTCCTGGTTCCTAGTTCAATGCTCAGCCCCGGAGCCAGGCCGGCCGGGCCACCCTACGCCTTTCTGAGCTCACGGCTCAGCGGCGTCGGGCACCTCCAGGCTGCCGTGCCGCCGCCGCCGCCATCTCAGGACTTTCTCATCGTCCCAAACAAACTGCCCCACTGAACACTCATGCCTCCCCCTGAGCCCTCCCCACCCTCCCCCACCGTCCACTTCCTGTGTCTGTGGATCTGAGTCCTCCAGGGGCCTCGTCCGAGTGGGATCCACACAGGACTGTCCTCCTCAGGATGCTGCCCCAGGTCCTGTCTTCCTCACTGGCCGACGCAGCAGGTCACAGGGTCACCGAGGCCGGACAGCAGGGCCCAAGGCACACGGGGACCTTCCGAACCCACCGGAGCCCTGAGGGCCACCCAGGTGTCCCATGACCACACCTGCGTTTTCTTGGCCGTGTGACTGTGCCCACTCGTGAGGCGGCTGCTGTTGGTCCTGCCGGAACCCACCTCCCACCTCAAGAGCAACCACTCACCTCCAGCGACAGCTCATTGCCTCTCAGGTGCCTCCCGCCCGTGTCCTGGGCCCCATGTTTGGAGCCCACGCCCCGGAGGCCCCGGGGCTGCTGGCTGAAGTGGGGCCGTGGGTGGTGAGGGCCGCAGCCCCGCTCAGGAGCCGGTCCTCAGTGGCAGGAGGCCACTGGGCCCCTGCTCTGGGGACCTCGGTGTCCTGGGCGGAGTGTCTGCAGCGGCCACGCCCCCGCCCGCCAGAGGCGGCCCCCCCTCGCCACCCACCCAGAGGCCACAGGGACACGGCCGCCCATCACCACCTGGGCACAAGCTCCCCGATTTCCAGAGCCCAGTTGTAGCGGGGAGGAATCGGAGCACCTCTCCAGATGCACCCCCTGGGGGCTGGGTATTTTTAGCTGGCGTGGCACTGGCACGTGCCCAGCAGGAACAGCGAGCAGAGCACTCGCCTGCTCTGGATCTGACGTCTCTGGCTCTTGGGGGCTGCGCTGGGGGCCGGCTGGGCACAAGGCGTGCTGTTTAGAGAAAGCGCAGGACGGAGCAGCAGACCCAGGGCTCTGTAAACGCTGTGGGCGCCAGGCTGCCTGTCTGCTGTGCCATCCTCGCGGCTGCGGGGGGTGGCGGGGGCAGGAATTGTTGTAAATGCCGTGGGGTTTTCCTGCACCCCAAGTGCCCGGGGCATTCCGGGTATGGAAGATTCTCTATTGCTCTCGGCTGATCCCCACCAACCCGCTGTGTCCCCCCCACATGCCTCATGGGGAATGCCCCCGGACTCCGCCCTCATCTGTGTGGGCCGAGGTCTGCTAACTGGGGGATCCCTTCTCTCCTCCTGGAATTGGGCCGCAGCTGGACTGGCCGGTGCCTCCCTACAAGGGTCTGAGCCAAGGACATGGGGGGAGCAGTGGCCTGGGGCCCCTGGGTGGGGATTCGGGGCAGCTTCAGACCTGGTGGGGCGGGGCCCTCTGTATTCAGTGTTGGCACCACCCTGCCTGGCCCTCCCCCCTCATCTCCTGGCCCTGGGGCAGCAGTGGGCGTAGTGGGTGCCCAGCAAGTGCCCTGTAGACCTGCCTCCTTGAGCTCCCACCCGGCCACCATCCCCCCACTGTAGCTCAGGGATCCCTAACTGCACCCCACTCCCTCCCCCGTGGTGCCTGTCAGGAACATTCGCAGCTGCTGCATCTGCCCACCTGTCATTCTGGCTGGCAAGTGCTTAGCAGACACGATGGAGCCGCCTCTCGCCAGGTTAGGATGTTGCTTCCTCCGGGAGGTGCCACTCATGGAGGGGCGGTGCCCCCACCTGTGGGCCCTGCCTGAGCCTTTGCTGGTCGATGCTCTCAGGAGCCCCCTGGGCCTCGGCAACTTATTCTGGGGCACACACGGCGCAGCGGGCATCCCTCACCTGCCTTCCTCCACCCACTTGCTTATTCTGGTCTTCCCTGCAGACGGCAGGGTCCGCCAGGCTGGGCGGGTAGGGAGGGTGCAGAGTCGGGCACAGGAGCTCCGCCAGGCCTGGGCGGGGAGGGCAGGCTCTTCCGCCCTCCGTCCCTGCCCAGGCTGCTCCTGGGGACCCCTGACCGCGGGTTCTGTGCCCACAGTGCCAGAGAAGCCCGAGCCAGTGCCGCTGGAGAGCCGCTCCTGTGTCCTCATCCGCCGTGACCTGGTGGCCCTGCCCGCCAGCCTCATCAGCCAGATCGGGTACCGCTGCCACCCCAAGCTCTACTCAGAGGGCGACCCTGGCGAGAAGCTGGAGCTGGTGGCAGGTGAGGCGCCCCCTGGCCCGTGGGTGCGATGCCCGCTGACCCCTTCCTTCAGAGCCAGGAAGGGTCCTCATCGCCATCCGTCAGAGGGAAAGACAGAGCATCTCCTCTTCCTCTAATTTCCTGGCAGAAGAATGTGCCGTTGAGGGGGGTTAGTCCGTTGCATTAACTTAGCATTTTAATCGGATCTCCTGGGCTGGGCTGGCTTCTGATTGGCAGGGGCGGATTGCAGCCATGATGGTGGTGCAATTTAGGTCCAAGAGAACCAAGTCGAACACAGTTTGGAATCCGCTACCCAGACCCCCGACCCCCAGAGTGCACCCCGACCCCCAGAGTGCCCCCTGACCTCCCCAGAGTGCCCCCTGACCCCCCAGAGGGCCCCCCGACCCCCAGAGTGCACCCCTGACCCCCAGAGTGCCCCTTGCCATGTCTGCAGGGTGAGGTCCGGTGCTCTGAGCCAGTCAGAAGCCCATCAGGGCCGTGTCTTTGTCAGAATATTTATCTTTTATTTTTTTTATTGATTTCAGAGAGGAAGGGAGAGGGAGAGAGAGGGAGAAACATTCATGATGAGAGAGAATCATGGATCGGCTGCCTCCTGCATGCCCCACATTGGGGACCAAGCCCACAACCAGGGCCTGTGCCCTTGACCGGAACCGAACCCGGAACCTCCTGGTTCCTAGGTCGACGCTCACCCCTGAGCCAGGCCGGCCCGGCAGTATTTATCTTTTCAGGGGGATTTGCTCTTAGGCTGTCAGGCTCTTCGGGGGAAGACGATGCTGATGGCATGGCGCCCTCGCTGGTGACATGCCGCCCTTCCAGGGTCCTCTGCCCTCACCCACCTCGGGCGTCAGCATCTCTCGGGGCCAAGCCAGGGAGTTCCCTCGGGGCTGGGAGGGTAGCCAGGGACCGCCCTTGAGGAGTCACCGAGGCCGCCTCCCAGGTGACAGGGCCTCAGGGCCCTGGGGCCCCAGACCTGGGCCGGTCCTGCTCGCAGAGCTCAGGAGGCCCCCACTGCCCGCCCCCCGCTACCCCCGTCCCCCCCCACCCCCGCTGTGCCGGGCGGCGGCCTCACTGTGTGTCTGGCGCAGGCTCGGGCGTCTGCATCACGCGGGGCCAGCTCATGAACTGCCACCTGTGCGCGGGCGTGAAGCACAAGGTGCTGCTGCGCAGGCTGCTCGCCACCTTCTTTGACAGGTAGGTGCTCCCGCTGCGCCCTGAGCCGCCAGCCCCACCTTCCTGACCTCACCCTGAGCACTGAGCACGCAGAGGATGGGGGGGCCCGAGGGCGGGGGGCGGGGACCCTCCCAAAGTGAGGAGCCGCCTCTCCCCCAGGGCTGCTCCCCACTGTCCCCCACCCCTGGGGTGAGCACAGTCCCTGGGAGGCCAGGTGTCCCAAGCGGCCCAGCCTCACTCCTCCTCCCTTCCTCTGCCAGGAACACGCTGGCCAACAGCTGTGGCACCGGCATCCGCTCCTCCACCAGCGACCCCAGCCGCAAGCCGCTGGACAGCCGGGTCCTCAACGCTGTGAAACGTAAGGGCCCGGGGCCCGCAGGGGACGGGGCTCCGGAGGGGTGGCCGCCCCGGGTCAGTTGGGGTCGGGGGAGGAAGAAGGACGGCTCCCGGGAGCCGGGTCCCCAGGTGTGAGGAGTGCAGCTGCGGGACCTTTAACACGTGACATGGGTCTGAGTTTCCCTTTTGAACAAAACCCTTTCCTGACACGGGAGGTTATTTTGAGTCTTTGCCATCTGCTCGTCGGCTCTGCCTCCCACTCCTGGGCGCGTGGGGCGGAGCCCGGCCACGGGTGCAGACGCCGCCCCGCACCCGTCTGGGAGGAGCGCCCGTGCCAGGCGGGCCACATGCCAGGGTGCGTCCTCCTGAGGCCGTGGGCGCAGGTCACTGTCACAGTTTCCTGCTTAAACAGCATCTGTTGTTTCAGAGCAGAGGGGCCTGTGCAGTCGGTAGAGTGTGGGTGCGGCCGCTGCAGAGGCGGCGGCTGGGAGTCCGAGAGCAGCAGCCCCTCACGCCCGCCCCCCGTCCCCCCAGTGAGGGCAGCCCCTCACGCCCGCCCCCCGTCCCCCCAGTGAGGGCAGCCCCTCACGCCCGCCCCCCCCAGTGAGGGCAGCCCCTCACGCCCGCCCCCCCCCCGTCCCCCCAGTGTACTGCCAGAACTTCGCGCCCAGCTTCAAGGAGAGCGAGATGAACGTGATCGCGGCGGACATGTGCACCAACGCCCGCCGCGTTCGGAAGCGCTGGCTGCCCAAGATCAAGTCCATGCTGCCCGAGGGCGTGGAGATGTACCGCACGGTCATGGGCTCCTCCGCCGGCGTGGCCCTGGACCCCGAGTTCCCGGCCGCGGCTGCGCAGGTGTTCGAGCAGCGGCTGTACGCGGAGCGGCGGGGCGACGCGGCCGCCATCGTGGCCCTGAGAACTGACGCCGTGAACGTCGACCTGGGCGCCCCGGCCAACCCCCCCTTCGAGGCCGGAGAGGAGGCGGAGGGGGCCGGCTCCGTCATCCAGGAGGTGGCCGCGCCCGAGCCGCTGCCCCCCGACGGCCAGAGCCCCCCGCAGCCCTTCGAGCAGGGTGGCCCCGGCTCCCGGCCCCCGACGCCCGCGGCCCGGAGGCCGGACGGCGCCTACCCGGGGACTCTGTAGGGGCCGGGCGCCGGGGACAGGACGTCCTAGCTGCTTGCATGCGTTACTAATACGAACAATGTGATCGAGCCACTCACCTACTGAACGGCTGTTGCCTGAAAACAATGTGATTTCTGTTCTGCTTGTATTTAAGGTTCATGAAGGGGACAGATGCACTCGGGACACTGTAAGCAAGTAGGCCCCTGGCTGCCGCCCCGACGGCCGGCCCCTTGATACGCGCGGTCGGTCTCCACGTGTAGCTTCACCCCCTTCTCAGACGGGACCTGCCCGAACCCCACCCCTTCCTGCCCCTCTGCCAGGACGAAGCCAGGGACCCGCCCGCCCTCTTGCGGCTGGGCCCCCCAGGGCCAGACGCCTTGTGTTTCCTTCCTCCTGCGACGGGGTCAGGCCGGCCTGGCCCGAGTGCGTGTGGGAGGGTGACAAGCCGTGATGGGCCTTGCTGTCCCGGGAGAGGAGAAAGGGCTCCTGGCTGGACCTGGGCTCGCCCCAATGCCCGCCCCCCCCCCCCCCCCCGCACCTGGGCCCCTCTGGCTCCTGCCTGGCTGCCCGCTGGCCTGTGGGGTGGGGCCGCCCCCCGGGTGCCGGCCCTCGGCCTTGTTAGGATTCTGGGGGGGGGGGGGGGTCTGAAGTCAGCTCTTCCATACACGACTTGGGAACTTTCAGACCCAGAAGAGCAGACAGTGAGGGAGGACGGGGTGTCCCTGTCCCCGTCCTCTGTGGCCTGGGGGCGGGCCCTCTGTACACCGTGTCCCCCCCAGGCCAGGGTTTACGCACCTCCCGCTGGGGGCAGGCGGCCCCCGGACGGGCAGCCAGAGTGTGTGCTGAGGGGGAGGCCACTCAGGGGCCAGCCTGCAGGTGGGGGCCTGCTTGGTGAGGCAGGAGCCAGGCTGGGGAGCGTGGGACCCCCGTGCTGTGCTCCGACCCTTGGGGGTGCCCCACGCTGAGGCTGCGGGGGTGGGCAGTGAGCATGGGCCGAGCAGGCAGGTGGCAGGGCGCCCGGACAGCAGGTGCGGAGGCTCAGGGGCACGGGGAGGGCGGCGAGGAGGGGCCCATGGGGTCGGTGTGCTTGAGTCTGCGACGTTCCCTCTGCAGTTTAGTTGCTGGTTTGGGGAAGGAACAGGGCTCCTGCGGCCGCTCACCAGGGCCTCCGTGTCCGGTCCAGGGGCTGCCTTCCTCCCAGGTCCCGGCAGCGCTGCCAGGTGCCCTGTCCCGGCTCCGCCTCCCCGGCCCCTCCACCGTGTGTGACTCAGGACCCAAAAGCCAAGGCCCCCCAGCGCCGGGCCACACGGGGCCCCAGGGTGGGGCGGCCTGGGGTGGGGGGAGCTCCTTCCAAGGCTGCACGAAGCCCCCCAGCCCCCAGCCCTGCCACATGTGTGCCTGGCCTCCAGAGAGATCTGACAGCTTCCGGAAGGGGTGGGCACCTGGGGGGCGGGACCCTGGGTGGGCAGCCACCCGGAGCTGAGCTCAGTCCCTCCACCACTGTCCCACCTAAAGGGGCTGCGGCTCTGGGGGCTTCAGACCAGTCACCTGGCCTCTGCTCCCCCTCCCACCCGCCCAGCCCATGAGGGACCAGACTTGCGTCCTCCTGGAACAGAGAGGAGGCCGTACCCTCGGCACCTCAGGTGGACTCGGCCCTGTAGGTGGTGGGTGAGGCTGACCCCCCATCTTCCCCTGGAGTTTCCTTGATTTGCTCCCCCACCCAAATTTGCACTTTAATTTGACCCTCCCTGGGGACCCTCGGGCCCACCTGTCCCGGCTGTGGACAGAGGGCTCCCTCTGTCTCCCTCTCTCTCCTCCACCCCAAAGCGGGCACGGCCGCCCGCCCAGGGCCAGGAAGGGAGGGTGCGCTGGCCGGCGGTGGCCACACAGAGAAGGCCTGGCCGCGGCTCAGGCCAGCACAATGTCCGTGACCTCTGCCCCTGAATTGTTTATCGTCCGTCTGCTTTGTTGTTCTGGGTGAGGAAGGCCCCGTGCAGGTGGAACTTGAATCATTCAATGTGAATGGGTCTGAGCTCTCCCGGCCCCAGCCCCGGGCGGCCAGGCCGAGCGTTTTGCACTAGTGTCCCGCGGTGGGCGTGGGTCCAGAGTGGTGGCCGGTGGGCGTGGCTGATGATTGTATGTGCTGGCGCCCCCGCCCCGAGCGTTCCTGGGGGGCATGGCCTGGCTCGCGGGGCCTTCCAGAGTGCCTTAGCACCTTTGATCCTTTCCCTGTGACCACACCTGCCTCCCCTCCTCTGTTTACACGACGACTCATTCCTGTCCTGTCGGCTGACCCTGACCCCCACCCTGTAGACGGAGAGACAAGCCACTCAGTATCTGTGAGAAGCTGCGCCTTCACCCCTGAGCTTGACTGTTAGCGACACGCATCTGCCACGCGTCTGTCAGTGAGTCCTAGCGGCACCTCGAGGAGGAGCGGGCACTGATGTGTGTCGCCGGTGCGGCGGCCGCGGGCCTGGGGTCCGGCCGCGCCCCACCCTCCTGCAGGAGGCGGCTGGGGTGGTGGAGGGAAAGGTCCCTGGGTCCCACGGGAGGGACCGGCAATGGGACCGATACTGTGAGTGCGGTGGGGCCCGCCCGGCCGGCTGCCTCGGTACTTGAATTCTGTCTTGTGTTCTGCACTGTGTCTGGCCTCGGCCAGAGTTCTCTGTGGTCACTAACTGTGCATTGGATCCTGTTGTCTTACTTGCCCTGACTGTGGATGCCGCCGCGGGCGTGAGGCGGGGAGAGCCCTTGGGGGGAGCCTGCGGCCCTTCCCGGGCTCCCGGGCTCCGGGGCGGGTGACCCACGGGTGGGTGGCCGGGCAGGGCTCCTGAGCCTGGTGGGCTTCTCCTTCAGGAAAGTTCCTTCTGTGTTTGTGTTGAGAGCTGGGAGGGAGACGGGAGGCTGGGGTCCCTGGGAGGGACTCTGGGGTGCGGCCCTGGCCTGTCCCCAGCGGGTGGCAGGATTGGCCCAGGGCCGGCCTCCCGGCAGTGGCTGCTGAGATTCCCCTTCGACGGGTGATTTTTATGGCAATGTCTTGCCATAGGGAAAGGCCGATTACCCACAAACCACCTGAAAACTAGGAGAAAGCCTGTTGCCTCGGCCACAGTACCCCCCCCCCCCCCCCGCAGAACGGGGGTGCAGGTGCCCTGAGCTCTAACTGCTGCTGCCGGACCCGGCCCCGGCCGCCTCCACACGGCACCCCCACATGGCACCCCCACACGGCACCGGGGACCGAGGCCGCGAGGGCTTGTGCACGCTGTTTCTAACCTGGCAAAGGTTTTGGGCTGTTTGTTTGTTTGTTGTGTTTCTTTGGGGAAAAAAACCTGAAAAGGAAAGTTATGCAGAATCTAAAGATTCGGATCGGACCACCTGCTCAAACTCTGATCAGTCGCTTCCTTGTTCGCGTTTTGCACATGACTGTAATTTTTATGTCCACAGAAGCCAAAACTCGCAATACTATTTTTAGCAGAAAAAAAAAGAACTCAGTGTAAAATCGTATAAATATTTTTGACTTGAATCTTTGGATGACACTGGGTGCAAACAGACCCTCCATCCTCCGGACGGGATGTTTGGGGCAAAGACTTTTCCCGGGAGCCGGTGGCTGTGAGGCTGGTGTGGGGTGTGGGACGCTGCAGCTCTGACCGTTAACCGCCAGTAACCAGGCTCGCAGGCTGTGCTGGAGGCGGCGGCTGCACGGAGGCACCACTGCGCTCGCCCCGGCCTCAGACGCTTTTTTTTTTTTTTTTTTTTTTTTTAAGAAGGAGGAAACCTTGGTCCTCGCTGCGCCAGGCTCCGGGCTGTCGCTTCTTAGCCGTGGCTGACGCTGTACCAATAACTCAACCCACAGACACGCCCGCCGGCAACCACCCAGCCGGGCTCCTGGTGTGCCCAGAGCCACTCCGTAGAGTGGACGTTCGTGACAGACAGACAGAAGGACATGACTGGTCATTGTAAAGCGCTTTGTAAAGTTCACATTTACAGAATAATAAAGTCAGTTCAAACCCGCGTGGCCTGGGCTTTGCTTGGACGGGTGGGTTGAGGGGGGACGTGGAGTAGCTGGGAGGGGGCTGGGGTGCCAGGGGCAGAGTGTCCAGCTGTCCCGAGCTGCCCTCAGGCCCCGGGAGCCCCGGTGAGGGGAGGCTCACTGTCCTCTGTCCACACCTGGCCGCTCTCCTTTCCCACCACGTCTTCTGGGGGCAGGGGCTGCCGGGCAGGGTGGCCTGGGGGTCAGGGGCTGCGTGAGGGCCTCCCTTTCTTCCTTTTTAAAATCCTCACCCGAGGATATTTTCCATTGACTTTGGGGGAGAGTGGAAGCGAGAGGGGAAGACAGAGAGAAACATCGATGTGAGAGAAACACATCGATGGGTTGCCTCCTGCACGAACCCCCACCAGAGCCTGGGCTGGGGAGGAGCCTCAAACCAAGGTATGTGCCCTTGACCGGAACCAAACCCAGGACCCTTCAGTCCACAGGCCAACGCTCTATCCACTAAGCCACACTGGCTGAGGCTCATTTTCTTCTCTGCAAACTGGAAGAGCCACCTCACCTGGCTCACCTACCTGGCTCACCTGCCTGCCTCCCATGCCCAACCTCCTGCTGGGTCAGGCCTGCCCCCGGGTGGACCAAGGGGGAACTGCAGGTGGGTGAGCAGGTCACCTGGCCCTGCGAGCCCTGGAGCCAGGCGTGGACTCCACCTCCCAGCTGCCGAGGAAGTGTCCCTCTGCAGGCGGAGTGGGGTTCTGGGGTTCAGGCCTGGCCCCTCTCCTCTGCTGGAGCCACGGGGTCTGCCTGAGCTCCCCCTGGGCCCTGGCGGCCACACCTGGCATCGGGGTGTTCGGTGGGTGTGGTCGCTGGCCCTGCATTTGCCTCCCACAGTGGACACCTGCCAGCAGGGCCTCACTCCCTCTGTCCCGGGAGGGTCTGGTCCAGAGGGGCCACCCCCACCTGGCCTCTCCCCCTTTCTTGGGCCTCGCAGCTCCCGGTCTGCGAGCTGGGATTCACGCTGCTTGTTTCGGGGGCAGACTCTGGCGCTGCTTTGTGGGGCTGTCCCCAGGTGAGGGGTCCCCTGGGAGCACGGAGCAGGCACGGGTCTCAAATGGATGGACATGGTCACGAGAAGGGCCTCTCGCCACCGAGAGGGGACTCTGCATCAACGGGTGCTGGTCTGGGGCCGCCCTGAGCCACCCCTCCCCCAGGAGGCCCAGGAAGCCTGTCTCCCCCCCTCCCCCCGCCCCTGCCAGCTCCCCACCCCCTAGCTTACCCCCCCCCCCCTCGCATCCACTCAGCCGGGTGCAAGCCCCTCCCCTCAGGCCTCGAAGCCGGTGGACGGGGTGGCTTCCGGGTCACCCCCCTGGGCCCGTGGAGACACCAGCCTCTGGGCCATGGACAATCAGGAAGGCCCCTCACAAGTCCCCACCGGGCAAGCTTGGCCCCTCTGCGGTCAGGGCAGCTGAGGCCCACGGTGTGTGGGGGTGGGGCGGGTATGTGGGGCGTCTTGGGCAAAACCCAGGCCTCCTGGGTCTGGGAGCGGAGCGGCCCCTGCCCTGTGCTCCAAGCTCCCCGCCCCTGCAGCCTCCGCAGACACTGGCTGAAGCTTCAGAACCTGCCCTGGCCCTCGGTCCTCGAGCCCGGCCTCCCCTCCCCCAGTCCTTTGTGCTGCTCTGGGAGGAGGGTGCTGGGTCAGCAGGACCCAGAGCCCTTTGTCCTCCCTCCGGGCCTTGGCATGGCGGCCCCCCTCCTCGCCCGCCTCGTGGGTGAAAATGAAGGCCCCACTCTCCACCATAGGACCATGGGCCAGGGCGGGATGGGGACCCCCAATCCGGAGGTACTGTGGGGCAGAAAGAGGTCCCTCAGGCTCAGGGCTGGGCTGCAGGGTCCTGGGGCTGCAGAGAGGAGCGGGGTGCAGGTGCTGGGCCTGTCTCTCCACCGCCAACTCAGTGCCCTGCTTCAGCCCCCGTCCACCCCAGGGGAATGACCACCCCGCTCTGGGTCCAAAGTGGGGCGCCAAGGTGGGACCCCTCCCGACGGCCACAGCTGGTGGAGGGGCTCTGGGCAGAGCAGCAGGTCGGCTGCCTGGCGGCTGGGGCAAAGCAGACCTCAGGGACCTGCTGCCCAAACGCCCAGATGAGCCGGCGCCCCCCAGCCCTGCTGGAGGCCCCTGATGGGTACAGACGTAATCGGGACGAGAGCTCGGAGGCCCAGCTGCATCCAGTCGGCAGGGAGGCCCACGGTGCCCGAGGCTCGGCCAGGTGATTGGGCTTCTGGGCTCGCAGGGCAGAGGCGGCTGCAGGCCTCGCTGGAACGGAAACCAATCTGATTAGGGAGCAGTCATCACCGTGAGAACCGGTGGATCCCGGCAGAAGCCGGCTCCGCAGAAAACAACACGGAAAACTTTCTGAGGAGATGCCTGCGGGGAGGGGCTCCCGGGGGCGGGGGCTCAAGGAGGAGGGGCCGGGCCACCCACACAGCACCCCACGGACTCTGTGTTATTCCCTGCGTGGCCTTGGCGCGTGCTGAGCTCCTCTGGGCCTCAGTTTCCTCCTCCATAGAATGGGGTCATACAGGTGCCGCCCTCGGCATTTGGGGGCCTGGGAGGGGCCGTGTTTACAAAGACACGCTGGTGCGCGGTGCATAGAGCACAGCTGGCGAGTGCGGGCCAAATCCCACCTCGATGCTCCGTCCTCCGTGCTGGGAGCAGGAATGTGGTGAGTCTGGACCCTCAGGCCTCACGGGCACACAGGTTGGCTCTGCTCTGCTGCCTCCTCCCCCCGGTCCCTCCGGCAGAGCCTGGGCCGGGCCCTGGGTGGGGAGGGCTCCCTGGGTGGGCCCGGCACCTGCGAGAAGCCGAGTTGCTGTCCCCAGTTCTGTGTCCAGGGCCCAGGGTGGGAGCACTGGGGGCCCCAGGCACCACGATGATGCGTGGGGCACCCTGGCCGTGTCGAGTGCGGGAGGCGGCAGAGGGTCTGTGGGAGCGGTGGGCTGTGGTCAGGGGTCAAGGAAAGGCTTCCTGCGAGGGCCCCGCATGGGCGCTGAAGGACGCCTGGGCAAGGACAGGCCTCTGCGCCGGCCGGAGAGGGCCCCCCCCCCTCCCCGGCTCTGGGCTTGGGCACCCCAGGAGGACAGCTGTGGGCGTCGTCCCGGCCGCGCCTCCTGCGCTGCTGAGTCACGTGCTCCGTGCATTTGTGTTCGGAGAGCGGGGCAGATGGTGGTGCAGTAACACTTTAAATTAAGGGTTCTAAGCGCACATTAAATTCAGACTTAATAAGACAGTTGCTGTATGGAAATTAGGGACCCACCGATGACTCCTCACGTGTGAGGTCCAATCCCCTCCGAGTTCCTGGAACGGCTTTTGTGTGAGCGCTCGGAGGGGCGAGGCGGGCTCCCAGCTCAGCCTGGCGGGACCGTCCGTGTCCGGGGCCTCACGGCAGGGCCATCCTGGCCGAGGCCATGGCTTCGTCCGGCGGCTGCCGGCCCCGCTTGTGGATGAGGACACAGGGCGCCAGGAGGAAGGCACCGCCTCTCCCTCCATGCCCCCTCCATGCCCTCCCCGCACTGGAGCCTCCTGGGTTCTCCTGAGGTGCCCTCACTACTCCCACAGGCACGGGGGCGGGGGGCTCACTCAGGGAGACGGAGGCACCCGTCCCTCCCTCGGTGGGAGACGGGGGCAGCGGGCACCACCATACAGCGCGATGGGGCTTCCACAGAGAGCAGTGCCAGCAGACACGGGGCCAAGCAGCGTTTGCCCACATTTCTTCGCAGGCGAGGGTGCCCAGCGCTACCCAGCCTGGCAGCCGCCTGGGAGGGCAGGTTGAGAAGAAACCCCTCAGAGGGGTCACGGCCTGACCCCTGATCTGTCCCAGGGCCCAGCGCTGACCATCCCAGAAGTGGGGGGGGGCGCCCCAGGCAGAGGGCGGGGGAGGGGAGCTCCCACCGTTGCTCTCTTCTCTGCTCACTTCTGTGTAACAGGGTTGCAGCAGGGGAAGCTGTCGCCCGCAGTCGGCAAACACCCCTTCCCGCTCCTGCCGCCGCCTGCCAAGTGCCTCCACCAGCTTGGCTCCCAGGCCTCGCACAAGCTGCCGGCTGGCGCAGGCTCCTCGAGGCCTCCCCTGAGCGGCTGGGAGGCTGTCCCCAAGCGCCCCGCCTGTCCCAGCCTCTCACCCCCTCGCCCCCTCCCAGGACACTGCAAGCCCCGGGGCCCCAGGAGGGATCGGGACACCCTCCCACCCCCTCGGGCCTGGCGGGCAGCTTTGGAGGAATCAGACCTGGGTGGCTGGAGCATTGGGGAGCACTGAGGAGCCCCAGGAGGGAGCAGTGCCTCAGAGCCTGGGGGCCAGGCCACCTCTCAAGGTCAGCACGGGGCTGTGCCCAAGACGCCACCGCTGTTGGGGGTCACCAGTCCCTTCAGGAAGGGCATCAGCACCACTGGGCTGGCCCCTTGGGCCTGAGGTCCTGGCTCAGTCAGACCCCGTCAGACCCTGGGGCCAGGGCAGGGCAGCCCCGGGGGGCCCAGAGTTCCCTGCAGCCCAGACCACAGCTGGTTCTGCACCCGTCTCCCGGGCCCTTGGCTGGAGCAGGGGGAGGTTTAGCCCCCACCCCCACCGGGAGCCCCCAGGCCTGGTGCCTGGAGCCCCCACCTCCAGGCTGCTCCCTGCTTGGCCTTCAGGACTGGGCTGCACAATTTAAAATTAACAATTGTGCCGTCTCCTCTCATGGCCTCATAATTAAGCGTCTCTTCCCAATTATTGTCAGAGAGTGATTTGTTCTCTGGAAAAAAACTCAACCTGCTTCAGGCGGGGCCCGAGAGGGGGGCCGGCTCCCCTGTGGGCCTGCGAGGCCCTCTGCCCGGCTCTTTGCAGACACCCGAGGGCTGGGAGGTGGTCCCCGACCTTTCTGTCCGTGTGTAGGGGTTGCCAGGCAGGGCTCAGTGACACAATGTGGATGGTTCCTGGGTGCTGTGCCCCCCACAAGCGCACACACGCACACACACACACATACACGCGCACACATGCACACGCATGCACACACATGCACATACACACGCACACACGCACACACACACGCACGCGGCACATTAGATTCCCTGGCTGCTCTCAGGGCTGGGGAAGAGCCTACCGGGGGGTCTTTGGGCCGGTTTAGTCTTGGTTCTTCCGCTAGGAACCCCAGTTTCTCCACCCACAGAAAAGGGGTGATACCCTGCCCCCTCCCCTGCCTCCTGGGGGGACAGAGGACGGCGTGCTGGGGCCTGCAGGGGTCTGAGCCCGCTGGGCCCACGGTCCACGGCTCCACGCTGGGCGGAGCTGTTGAGGGTGGTGGGGGGGGCTGTGCGGCCCCGTCCCGCCTCTGCAGGTGGCGCCCGGGAGAGGACGCGCCCTTTCCCCTCGAACGTTTGAAAAGTTAGGGTCAGACGTGCACAGAGAGATCTTTGCGAGGGAGGGACAGTGGGAAATAATGAGCCACGCAGGGCATTTGGTCAAACATAATCTCTAAGCAGAACTGGCTGTGAAGCTTTGGCTACAAGCCGCTTCCTGCAGAAGCAGTTAGACGCGGCCCAAGGTGAGCGCTTACTCCCACGCTCACTTCGCTCCGGGTGGCGAGGCAGGCCCCTGACCGTGCGGCGTGACCTCCACGGGCAACACCACCCAGACGCTCATGGACACGGGCGGGACGGCCCAGCACAGGGCTCACCCGGCATCCAGGCCGGCAGGGACCGGGGCCTGGGCTCTGGGGCGGACGGCATCCAGGCTGGGGAGGGACGGAGGCGGCGTGGACGGCACAGACCTCCTGGGACTGCGTGTCCGGCAGATGCAGGGGAGGGCCCAGTGGAAGGGGAGGCTCTGTCCGGGGTGGGGCAGAAGGCAGGGCTGTCTGGAGCGGGGTCAGAGGCTTTGAGGTGAGGAGTCAGACACAGGCCCCGATGAAGAGGACAGCCCGGGGCTCAGGGAGTGCAGATGGGGGACGGGCCTGCTCCTGCTGGGACCTGGGCGAGTTCTCTGGGCCTGGGAGAGGGGCCGCCCCGGTGGGGTGAGCACGCCGTGGGCCCCTCCTGGGGCCTCTCTGACAGGGCCTGGGTCGGGGCGGGCACTGGGCTGGTGCCTCTCCTAGACCTTGGCCCCTTGAATTGCTCGACCCTGTTCGACCACTTTTCAAGGTTTGCTTTTTACAATAGATATACATATATATATATTATTGATTTCAGAGAGGAAGGGAGAGGGAGAGAGTTATAGAAACATCAATGATGAGAGAGAACCATTGGTCGGCCGCTCCTGCACGCCCCACACCGGGGACCGAGCCTGCAACCTGGGCCTGTGCCCTGACCGGGAATCGAACCCAGAACCCTTCAGTCAGCAGGCCGACGCTCTATCCACTGAGCCACACCAGCCAGGGCTGTTCACCCACTTTTGTTGGGAGCTCTGGTGCCCGCCTTCCCAGGAGGCCCCTGAGCACCGGGGAAGCGGCTATGAACGGCCATCATGGGACCACAGGACCTGAGCTCCTGCCTCCTCTGACCCTCCGTCTCTGTCCCTCCGTCTGTCTCCTCCAGGCCAGTCTGCTTCTCAGCCACCAGACTTGGGGTAACCCCCCCGCCCCCCTGAAGCCTGGAGACACTAACTCAACTCCAGGTGAGGAAACCGCACGGGGCCAGGGGCTCTTTGCCCCTCTTGTCTCCCTCTCCTTCCACCTGGAGGTCAGCCTGCAGCCCCCCGTGGGGTCCGACCCCCTCCGGGGCCTGCTTCCTCGGGCCCAGGTCGCTCCTGCCCAGCTGCCCAGCAGGGTGGCTCAGGGTCCTGGCACACTCCCACGGCCCCTCCTCCCTCCAGGGCAGGTAGGGAGGCCACGGGGGGTGCGGCAAGCGACCCCCATATCTTCTGTGGCCTCCACCAACGAGGCTCCAGTGGAGCTGAGACAGGCCCAGCCTCACACCTATAACTTTAAATTAAAAACCCATGCGTGCTCATGGGCTCCCCCCGCGGCCCGCGCTCAGCCCCGTAAAGACGATATTATGGTACAAGCCATTATGCGCCGCGCTGCCTATATATACATTTCTAAATGGCTCGGCAAACAGCAGCCTGCTTACGGGCAGGGCCGGGAGCCGGTTCATTTGGGGTAACAAATGGCCCTTGATTTGATTTTAAATGCAATGACAGCCGAATTTATTTCTTATTTAATCACTTCCCCGCGCTGCTGCGAGCGGGCGATATTAAACTGCAGCAGCCGCTCCCGCGTCCGCGCGAGGCGGGCGCGTAGATTATATTTATGGGGCCGAGCGAGATCGCCGTGCGGAGCGCGGGACCCGAATGGGCGTTCTGTCATTTGTACAGTAGCTTATATCATGGCCGCCTCCCGCTCCCAGTGTCTCAGTAATAAACACGCAGGCAGCGTGGGTCTCTCTGCATTACAGACAAACCGTCTTGATTCCGTAGTAAATATTGCTATTAATCCCGAGTCGTCCGCGGGCTCGCGCGGATGAAGTGGGCCGTCCTGGGCTCCGTCCACGGGCGGCCAGACTCCTCGCCAGGCCCTGAGGACGCACAGTGGTGGGGCACGTGCTGGGGCCCTGGGCGTCCACTCGGGGGGTGCAGACAGCAGCCTCCCAGCTCCCGCTGTGTGTGAGGGGCGGGTGACTGGTCTGGGGTTCCAATGGCTCGGGGGCATCCCAAGGCGGCCAGTCAGTGGCGGTGGTGGGAGGGGCAGGAGATGGTGCCCGATGCCCAGAACCCCGGTTCATACTCCACGCGGCCGAGGCAGCATCCGCCATTCCCTCCAACACCCAGGCCCCTTCCTGTCCAGGCCACCACCCCTTCTCCTCCCAACCTGCCCTGGGGGTGACAAGGCCCTCCCCCCAGAGCTGCTCACTTGGGGGCTTCCCAATCCCCACCCCGGAGCCTCCCTACAGAGGGGACCCACTGACGCTGCGTTCAGGGCCCCTGCAAGCCGGTGGTCGGGGACCACCCCTGCCAGGCTGAGTCTGTGGCCCCGGACAAGCCCCACCCCTTGTCCTCACGCCACCTTCAGGCCTGGCTCCGACCCCAGGCCCTGGAAGCTCCGCAGGGAGGTGCTGGAGGGGCAGTCTGAGGAGGCCTCCTGGAGGAGGGGCCGTGGGGAAGGCCCTGTGTCCCTGTGAGGAGGCGGGAAGGAGCCAGCCTGGACGTGAGGGGGCTGGGAACGCGGAGGAGGGCAGGTGGAAGGGGCAGGTGCCGGCTCAGAGCTGGCGTGGCCGCCAGGGAGGGTGCCACGGGCTCCCCGTGCTGGCTGCTGGTGGACAGCCACGGACACGCCAGGGGACGGCCACCCACTGAGCTCTGCTGGACACTCAGTGGCAGGTGTCCCCTGAGAGGCGGAGAGGGGGCAGAGCCAGCATCACACCCGAGTCGGGCCGGAGGCCAGGACCGGCTGGACCGAGGATGGGGGGTGACCACGGCCCAGTCCCGCCTGGCGGGCCGCGGGGCCAGGCTGATGCCCTGGGCTCCTGCACCCCAGCCTAGGGTGGGCGGGACCCGTCTTCATTGCTTCCTTCGCCTGCAGGCCAGAGGTCCGGGGCCTGGGCTGGGACAGTGTGTCTGGGGGGGCCGTGCCGGCAAACCGGCTGCTGCGGCTACAAGTGCCCTGGGAGGAGGAGGGGGCGGCAGCCGCCTGGCCGGGCCCCAGGGAACACCGTGTTCCCACCACCTCCTTGGCAGGGGCCCGATCTGAATGCGGGGCCTGTGCCAGGCCCAGGGCCGGTCCAGCGATGCCAGGCTGGGGGAGGGGTGCGCGGGTGGGGGAGGGGAGGCTGTGAGCTCCCCAGCGCCCCCCCTTAGTCCCGTGGCCTGGGGAGGTCCCCCCAGAGCAGAATCGGCAGGATGAGGGGCCCCTCAGAATCCCCCTCCCCCCCCCCCGAGAGTTCTGATCTTGCTGGTGGGGGGTGCAAGGGGGAGCCGGTTAATTTCTAGAAGCCGCCCAACGGGCAGCACCCCATCTCTGTGCCTCTGTTTTTCCGAGTCAGTTGGCCTCGTGCCCCAGGTGGGAGAGGTGACCACGTGAGAGACGGCAGGGCACAGCCCGGTGCTGCCTGCACTCTGCTCCCCCAGGGCCTCCCCCACTGGCCAGGTGGCCCCAGAGACTGGACACCCCGGGGCAGGAGGGCTGAATGGCCTGGGCACTCATCCTGCCTCCACTCCCCGATGGCCACGGCCGTGGGACCAGGAGGGACCCTCCGTCCTCCCCCACGAAACAGGATGGACGCCTGGCTCCGGGCTGATGGGCTCCTGTGAGCTGGCTGCACTCTCAGCCCAAGGAGAAGGGAAGACGGCTGAGGCACGTGCTCCCTCGGGGCTAGGGGGAGGGCTCCAGGCAGCCTGGGTGCCCGAAATGTACCAGGTCCCAGGGTCCGGAGGGGTCGGGCGGGGCCTGGAGGCCCTGGAGAGGGACCGTGGCAGGAAGAGCAGCGCCTGGGCTGAGCCAGCGACCGCCATGTGTGGACACACGTCAGCCACGGTGGATCCGAGGGTCCAGGACAGCCCCCCTGTGGTGTCTGGGCGTGCACACCTCCTTGAAGGTGGGCACCCTCCTGGGAACTGCCTGGATGAGGTGGTCAATGAAAACCTGGTTGAAAATGTCTTGGGGGGGCCTGGCTTGGGGTGGCTCGGTGGTTGAGCATCGACCTATGAACCAGGAGGTCACAGTTCGATTCCCGTTCAGGGCACAGGCCCGGGTTGTGGGCTCGATCCCCAGTGTGAGGCGTGCAGGAGGCAGTCGAGCAATGATTCTCTCATGACTGATGTTTCTCTCTCTCTCCCTCTCCCCTCCTCTCTCTGAAATCAATAAAAACATATTTAAACAACATCTACATAGTTACATACTCTCCTGGGGTGTCGGGTAAGACGTCCCCTTGGGCAAGTCATGGCCTCCTGACTGGACCTGAACCCAGGGCCTGTGTGGGTCCCCTCAGCCCCGGCCCCCAGGCCCCTGTCCCCCACCCTCCCTGTGTCCAAGCCCCTGCAGCTGCAGGACCGGATGCACAGGTGGGAGGCACCTGGCCGGAGGAGGGGCCTCGTCTCGGACACGAGGGTCCCGCAGGCCTGGGGTGGAGACCTGGCGATCGAGGGGCGCGTGGGTCTGGCGCTCCAGGAGGACGGGCGTTTGGAGGGAGGGCGGCTGGAATACCCACATTTTAACCCGTCACCATGTGGAGAGTTTTGTTATGAAAAACACCAGAAAGCCATTAATGTAAATCATGAAATATTCAGCAAGGAAGTCGCTTAAATGTCTCGTGTTCCCAGAACCGGTGCCGGAGGCTTCCTGCATCAGGCGCCCGAGCATCAGCTCTTTGGTGCATCTCCAGGGCCATTAGCTCAAGCTGGGCATGAGGTCATCGCCTCGGACGGGCCTCGCGCAGGGCGGGTGACGGGGTGGGTGACAGAGGCCTCCGCGCGGCCACCGCCTCCCTCCCCTGTCGCTGCCTCGACTCCCGCCGGCTGCCCCGACGGTTCCAGCTCCCGCCGATGGCCGGGCTCCTGGCCCCATGTGCTGTCTCCAGGGAACGGCAGGTGGGTGGGGGCCACTGCCCGTCTCAGGGCCTCCCTGCTCGTCAGCCACCCGTGTGAGCGATCTCCACATGCCAGGCCGCCTCAACCCGCCACCTTCCCGCCAGCCACCGCAGTGCCCGTGCTGCCTGGTCTCGTGGTCTCACTGGGCTTCTCCTGACTCCTCTGTCGCCTCGTCCTGACAGTCGAAGGTCGTGTGGCCAGTGAGCGTCCAGGGGAGGACTCGGACCCACACCCCTGGGATCTCACCCCCCACCTGCCCTCCCTGAACAAACACACGATAACACAAAACGCGACAGCGCTGGGCGCAAAAGAAGATGGGGCCGTGGCCGGTGTGGCTCAGTGGCTAGAGCATCGGGTTGCGGACTGAAGGGTCCTGTGTCGGATTCCGGTCAGCGGCACACACCTTGGCTGCAGGCTCCTCCCCAGCCCAGGCCCTGGTCGGGCGCATGCAGGAGGCAACCCATCGATGTGTTTCTCTCACATGGATGTTGCTCTCTGTCCTTCCCTGTCTCATCCATTCTCTCTAACAATCAATGGAAAATAGCCTCGGGTGAGGATTAACCACAAAAACAGAAGCTGGGGACAGCCCGTGGGACCCTACCATCAAACACACTGAGAACATCTGTCAGGGAGGATGCGGAGAAACTGGGGTGCTCGGGCCGCGATGGGGGGAGGAGAGCCATGTGGCGGTCCCCGAAATATTGAACATAGAATGGGCACGGGACCCAGGAACCCCACTTCTGAGTACACCCCCCCGAGAACTGAAAGTGGGTCTTGAGGCGACACTCACACAGCCACGCCCACAGCGTGAGCCACAAAGCCAAACGCGCAAACACCCCGTGTCCCCTGACAGGAACGGGGGACAAATGCAGCCTCTGCACGCGAGGGCGTGCTCGCCAGCCTGAGCCGGGGGACGTCGGGGCGCGGCCACACCAGGAGCGACGCGCAGACGTCGTGCCGAGTGGAAGACACAGTCACACGGGACCGTCCGGTGGGATCCCACTCGGGGGAGGACCCTGGAGGAGTCAGACCCACGGACAGGAAGGAGGGGGGGAGGCTGGGGGAGTGGGGGTGCCTAGTGGGGCAGAGCCAGTGTGGGACGATGGAGGGTCCTGGAGAGGGGACGGTGGCCGTGCAGCAGTGTGGACGTCCGAGATGCCGCTGAGCCGTGCGCTGGGCGTGGTTCCGTTGGTCGCTTTCGTGTTACGGATGTTGCACCACAATCTCCTTTTGTTATTCCTCACCCGAGGGTATTTTTTCCATTGCTTTTTCGGAGGGAGTGGGAGGGAGGGAGGGAGGGGGGGGGAGAGAGAAACATCGATGTGAGGGAGACACATCACGAGGCTGCCTCCCGCCTACGCCGCGACCGGGGGTGGGGGCGAGCCGGCAGCCCAGGTGCACGCCCTGGACCGGGCATTGAACCCAAGACGCGTGGTGAGCGGCGGACACGCATCACTGAGCAGCGCTGGCCAGGCCAGCACCTCACGTTCAGACATAAAATGGAAAAGCAGACGAGCAGGTGAAGAGTGGGGGCCGGAGGAGAGGTTGGAGGGAGGAGCCGGGGCGGCCAGGTGCCGGCTGGTGTTTCAGCACCTCGGAGAGAGGCGGCCGCACCTGCCGCAGGCGGAACCTCTGGGCGGGCGGCCCTGCGCAGGCCGGGCTGGCCCTTCTTCCTCTTCTTCCTCTTTTTTAAAATATGTTTTTATTGATTTCAGAAGGGAAGGGAGAGGGAGAGAGAGAGAAACATCGATGATGAGCGAGAATCATGGACCGGCCGCCTCCTGCACGCTCCCTGCTGGGGATCGAGCCCACAACCCGGGCACGTGCCCTGACCAAGAATCGAACCCTGACCTCCTGGTTCATAAGTCGACGCTCAACCACTGAGGCACACCGGCCAGGCTCTCGGGGCTTCTTTTTTAAAAAATGTATTGCCCTGACCGGTGTGGCTCAGTGGGTGGAGCGTCGGCCTGCAGACTGAAGGGTCCCGGGTTCGATTCCGGTCAAGGGCATGTGCCTTGGTTGCGGGCACATCCCTGGTGGGGGGTGTGCAGGAGGCAGCTGACGATGTTTCTCTCTCATCGATGTTTCTAACTCTCTATCCCTCTCCCTTCCTCTCTGTAAAAAATCAATAAAATATATTTTTAAAAATGTATTGAATTGATTGGTTAATAAAATTATAAAACTCTGGGCTTCTTCACGCCCCCCACAGACACTGGGTCATTCCTACCCAGGCAGGGCCGCAGGTGAGGCAGCCAGGGAGGGGAGGCCGGGGGCCCCCCCCTGGTGCTCCCCTGTCCGAGACCCCCTTACATTCTCACCTGGGGTGGGGTGGCCCCGGCTCCCGGGATAGCTCCTTGTTCTCGTCACAGGGAAGCAAGGGGGCGCTCTGGCATTTAGGGGGGCAGGCCTCGTGCATGAGCCAGCTCTGCCCCCTGAGACCCTCCGGAAAGGGCTGGCGTTGTCCCTGTGACAACTCGCTTCAAGCTGCACAGATGCCATTTCAGCGGGGAGCACGCTGCCCCGAATCCAGGCCTCAGAAGGCCCGGCCCCTGGGACTGTCCTCACGGCCACCCAGAGAAGGTTAGGGACCTCGTGGCAGGAAAACTCCTCTGGTCCTGGACCAGCCATTTCCTCCCGGGCCACCAATGGCTCCGTGTGCCCGCCGCGGTCGCCTGGTCGCCGACCGGCACGCTCTTCCCATGCTGGGTGCGCTGGCGAGGGGGAGGGCAGGCTGGCTGAGTGCTCGGAAGGGCCTGACCGCAGAGAGCGACTGGTCAGTCCCGTCCCGGCCACTGGGCTGCCACACTGCGGCTGCCAGCAGAGGGCACTGTGGGCCCCTGGACACCAAATCCCGTCTTCACCAGGTGAGGAGGGACGACGGGATTCCCTGGCAGATGCACATCGATGCAGATGAGCCTGTGTCACTCCCTCCAGTTTTCATTCATTCATTCATTCATTCATTCAGTCAGTCAGTCAGTGAGTCAAGACGACCGGAAACCTGGCAGCTGCCTGCTCTCCCTCGTGCCCCTTATTAGGGGCTGGGGTGCAGAATAAACCTGTCATGGAGGATGAAGGGGCTCTGACCCCTGTCCCCATGGCCTGATCTGGGGGCACTAAGAGGACCCCAAACTCAAGCCCGGCGAGGGGCGGTGGGGTGGGCTCAGCGGGGGGTACAGGAGATGGGGGGGCTCGTGCTGCGGTGGTGAGACTGTGGCCCAGCCCACGGAGGGGCTGCCCAGAAGCAGGAGCCAGGGCGGACCTGCTCAGAGCCTGAGGCGCCCAGGCTGGGCAGGGCACACGGGCTGCCCACTCCGCAGGGTTCCGTTCCCCACAGGCCAGGGCAGGAAGGCCTGGCCCCCCACCCGGGCCCCCAGGGCTGGGCTGGCTCTCCTGGGAATGGTCTGGCTGACTAGGAAAGTCACCGCGTCCCGTTATTTGGGGGCCTGGAAAATTCCTACGCCTGACAGCAAACTTAAACATGAAATAACAAGTCTGTTCTCTTATGAAGCAGATTGCGACGCCGGAATATTCATGAGCCGGGGCTTGGCGGGAAGTGGCAGCGGCCGGAAGACGATCATTTGGTTAAGTCGGCAGCGGAGGAATTTAGGGAAATGGACCTGTCACTCCGAGGAAATGGGTGATTAATACTTTCCTGTTTGCGGGGCCTGAGCGGGCGCATTTAATGTAATAATTCATTAACCTTGGGGCCAGGCGTTTCCCGGGTTCCGGGGGCCTGGCTCCTCCGTGGCCCAGCCCCACACGTGTGGCCGCACTGACCTCCCCTGGAGCCTGGAGGAGGGTTGGGAGCTGGAGGGAGGCTTGCCTGCTGAGGGCACAGGCCCACACCCCACACTAGCAAATACCCGGGACCTCAGTCAGGGGGTGATAGGGTGGCCCCCAAACTCACCTGCACGGGAACTCACGATGACTTTATGTGGAAATCAGGTCTCTGCAGGTGTGGTTAATTAAGGGTCTCAAGGTGAGGTCACCTGGATTAGGGTGGCCCTCAATCCGATGGCTGGAAGAGGGGAGGACAGGGGGAGACGGGGCAGGCTGAGTGACACCGAGGGTCCTGGTGACACCAGGGGCTGGGAGAGGCCATGGACAGACCCTCCCTTCCAGCCTCCCAGGGACCCAGCCCTGCAGACACCTGGCTCTCGGGCCTTTGCGTGCAGACCCAGGAGGGAGTGAATTCCTGCTGCTTGGTGCCCCCTGGTCTGTGAGACTCTTCCCGCTGCCCCAGGACCCTCCCCATTTGGTGACCCTCGGAAGGGGTGCTGGGGCCAGGAGAGGGGAGGTGGGGGGAGGACGTGGGGCCAGGCCCCGGCAGTGGGCCTGATGCTGGCTTTTGCTGGGAACAGGATAAGTGACCAGACACTGCCCCTCCTCTCTCTGGGTTTGGGGTTCCCCCCGAAGGGGGTGGTGGGGCTGCTTCCTCTTGTTGGAATGCACCCCCAAACTGCCCCACCTCCACCCTCTTGATGCCTGGTGGGCTCCTGGCCATCCTTCACTGCCCAGTTCCATGACCTCCCCTCGGGGTGCTGACCAAGCTGCCATGTCCTCAGAGTCTGGCACCCCCCCCCGCTACCAGGCTGCCATGTCCTCAGAGTCTGGCACCCCCCGCTACCAGGCTGCCATGTCCTCAGAGTCTGGCACCCCCCCCGCTACCAGGCTGCCATGTCCTCAGAGTTTGGCACACCCCCCGCTACCAGGCTGCCATGTCCTCAGAGTCTGGCACCCCCCCCGCTACCAGGCTCCCATGTCCTCAGAGTCTGGCACCCACCCCGCTACCAGGCTGCCATGTCCTCAGAGTCTGGCACCCCCCCGCTACCAGGCTCCCAGCAGGGCCCTGGAGAGGAGCAGTGGAACCCACTGCCTAGGCCAGTGATGGCGAACCTTCTGAGCTCGGCGTGTCAGCATTTTGAAAAACCCTAACTGAACTCTGGTGCCGTGTCACATAGAGACATTTTTTGATATTTGCAACCATAGTAAAACAAAGACTTATATTTTTGATATTTATTTTATATATTTAAATGCCATTTAACAAAGAAAAATCAACCAAAAAAATGAGTTCGCGTGTCACCTCTGACACGCGTGTCATAGGTTCGCTCTCACTGTTCTAGTCAGTCCCCTGCTCCTCCCCAGTCCTCGCTGCCCCAGCAGGACACGGCTTGTCCCTGCCCTCTCGTGGCCATCTTCAGAAACTGCTAGCGGCTGCTGTTGGAGGATTGGGGCAGGGCCCCCTCACAGGGGTGGGACGCTGGCCGCAAGGAGAACCAGGGCGGGTGCCCCTGGGCCAGACTTGGAGTCCCTTTTGCCAGGAACCCTCCTGGCTGGTGGCTGCCCAGGGTCCAGGAGCTGAGTCAGTGCTCAGGCTCTTCTCAGAGACGGTGGGTGCTGGGTGGGAGCCAGGGCCGGGTGGGCTCGGCCAGCTCTCCTGGATTCAGGCCTGTGTGTTCAAGTCCCTCTCAGCAACATCCCCCTGGATGTCCCCTGCACCTCCTGGTAACCACGTGCAGGGCTGGGCCCAGCAGGCTTCCCGCCCACCTTCTCTGTGGTGGCACCGATGGTGCCCTGCCACCCCGCTGGGGGATTCCTGTCCTTCTTGGTTTTGCTCTTGTTGGCCCTGCCGGCCTGGGTCCCCTCTGTCCTCTGAGACTGTGTTGCAGTCAGCACTTCTGTCTCCAGCAGCGAGAGACCCCCATTCCCAGGAGCGCATCCTGGCCTCCAACTCGATCATTACTGTTTTCCGTGAGCAGCGGGTCTGGCTCATGGCGGCAATGAGTAAACACTAGACAAACTGAATCCGGACGTGGTTGGAAATATCGCCTGGGGAAACTGAGGGTGTGTGTATCAACTGTGTGAAGAGTAAATGCCTGGGGGTGACAGGTGCTGGGAGGGCTCCCCGTAAACTGCCAGCCCCCGGAAACAACTCATCTCTGTGTCCTGGGTCCTGTGTCCAACTCATCTCTGCTCAGTCAAGGTTCCTGAATGAGTGAAATGAGTGAGTGAAGGTTGGTCACCTGGTCGGGGTCGGGCCCCAGTGGCAGCACTGACATCTGTCACCCCGCAGAGAGGGTGTGCACAGAGGCCCTGGGCGGCTTCCACTCCTACGGGTGCCCACAGGCCGGCCGGAGTGTCGTCAGTGTCTCTGCAACCGAGCAGAGGCCAGATAGGGGAGGTTCGGAACAGACGCTGCACGGCTGACAAGGTCCCAGCTGCCACTGCTGCTGCTGGTCTGGGGAACACACTTTGAGAAACTCTGCTCAAGGCCAGTGTCTCCTAAGAGAAATACAATAGCAGCCACACACACAATTTAACGTTTTCTAGAAACCACCTCTTTAAAAAGTATAAAGAAACAGGTGAGATCAATTCAATATATTTTACTTAACCCAATACATCCAAAGTACTATTTCAAGGTGAGGTCAATATAAGAACATTAAAGTATTTAACATTGAAGATCCATAGCAGGAAGCCATGGAACAGACTGACACACCTCCATGTGGGGTTGGGGGGGCGGGGCGAGAAGAGCTAAACCAAAGAACTTATACACTTACATGCACAGCCCATGGACACCGGCAATAGGGTGGTGAAGACCTGGGAAAGGGGAGGGGCTGGAGGAGGGGGAAAAAGAGGGGGGAATGTGAGGTATCTGTAATACTATCAACAATAAAAATATATTTTAAAAAGTATTTCACATTGTTTTTTCCTCCTAACTCTCGGAGACCCGGTGTGTATTTTACAGCAAACTCAACGGTTCCGCGTGGCTAGTGGCGCTGAGCTGCAAAGCGCAAGCAAGCAGGTGCAGGAAGAAGGGAGCGGCAAGAGAACTACATCTCCCAGGAAGCTATGGGCGCATACCATGACGCAATTCCGGCGCGTCGGCGGATGCGAGACGGATGCGAAGAACCACATATCCCAGCATGCCCAGGCGCGCCCTGTGACGCACTTCCGGCGCAGCGGCAACAGCGCGCCCCCGGCGGCTCGGCAGCGGAGCAAGTCGACAGCTCAGACCGCCGCGAGTGACAGGCGGCCGGCCGACGGGGCCGGGGCGGGGCGGCGGGGCCCGCGAGCGAGCGAGCGCGCGGGAGGCCTAGCCCCGCCCCTGCCCGCCCTGCCCGGTGACCTTCAGGGCCCGAGTGGCGGCGGCGGCGGCGCGATGTTCGTGCAGGAGGAGAAGATCTTCGCGGGCAAAGTGCTGCGGCTGCACATCTGCGCGTCCGACGGCGCCGAGTGGCTGGAGGAGGCGACCGAGGACACCTCCGTGGAGCAGCTCAAGGAGCGCTGCCTCAAGCAGGTGAGGCCGGCGGGCCCCGGCCTCCGCCCTCCGCGCCTTCCCCAGCCGCCCCTCCCCGACCCCCGCGCCTCTGGGCGCCCCCGTCCCGCCCTCCCGAGCAACTTCTACGGCCCGGGAGGCGGGGGCGGACCGGGACACAGGCTGGCAGAGGGCGGGCGCCGCGGGGCAGGCCCGGCGCCCAGCAGCGTGTTGACTGGTGTCGGGAGGTTCCGGGTCCTCGGCAGCTCCCCGCGCCCGAGCAGGACGGGGGTCGCCCGGCCTTCCCCGCAGGGCCGGCCCCTTGGCGCGGCGTCGGGCTGGCTGGCCGGCCGCGGGGACCTGGCGGCGGGGTCACCTGAAACAGCGCCCGGCTGCTCGAGGCGGTCACACGGGCCGGCGGAGGCCCCAGGGGAGGTCCCCTCGCGGCCTGTGAGCGGATTCACCGGAAATGCTGCCGGCCGGCCGGCCAGCGGCCCCGGCGCTCGGGGCTGGAGGCAGTTGGCGGGCTTTGTCCGCACACTCTCCCGGGAGGGACTGGCCGCCGCAAGAGCTGCCCCCGGGCGGGTAGGTCCCGCCCTGTGCCGGGCGTTGTGCTGGACGGTGCAGTGCCCTCCGGGGTCGCCCTCCAGCCGGGACTGCCCGGAGTCACTGGCAGGTGTGGTTCTGTGGGGCCGGCGCCTCCGGCCCCCGCTGACCCCCCACCCCCACCCCAGTCTCGGCCCGGAGGAGGGGGCTGGTGCTTGAGGGGCAGGGACGTTTTGGCCACTTTCTTGGTTTTCTGCTGACCCAGTCGGTGTGTGTGTTTCATTTTTATTTTATTTTTCCCATCACCACGTATCCCTCTGTTCCCTGTTCCCCTGCACCCCTCCCTCCGCAGTCACCATGCTGCTCCGTGTGGCTTCACCCTCGAGCAACCACAGGCCAGCAGGAGGGAGAGGAGCGGGCGTCCCTGGTGCCTGGCTGAGAGCCGGCACCAATGCTGTGTCGTCCCCGCAGGAAGGAAGTTCCTCAGGGTGGGTTTGCAGCCTCACGTCCAGGGCCAGGCTCTCAGCGGGCCCCAAGCAAACCTGTGGATTCAAGGAATACATGCAGATAGGTCAGCTGTCCCGGGACGGACCGGGTGGGGAGGAGTCTGGGTAAACCCACGTGGCGTTTATTTTCACTCACTGAGGGTAGATTTATATAACTATTGTGGCCTTACTTTATGAAGGGGAACAGGAAGTGAGGGTGCTGAGTTTCAGGAGCACTTGGGGTTAATTAGGCAGCCCGTTCAGTATGATGCTAGTTATTTTGTTTCTGAGGTTGAGTATTCCAGCCAGTATTGAGATGTATCGTTTGGGATTTGGGGGGCATTGTCCTACTTTTGATTGAGATGTCATTCCAGTCTGCAGGGGGGGGGCTGTGGGGGAGGGGGGCGGGGGGGTGCGGATCTGACCCAGGGAGTGTCACGCCAAAGAAGGGCCTGCGGGCTGAGCTGTCCGTCAGAGCCCAGAGGCCTGAGGCCGCCAAGGGACTTCTCCAGCTGAGCACCTGAATGTCACCCTGGAAGCTAGCTGCTGACTGTCCTGCCGGCCGGAGGGGCAGTGAGGTGGGTGGGTGTGAGCTCAGGCTCCTCCCCCAGGGGATCCCCGGTGTGTGCTCAGCTGGTGCCCCTTTTCCTCCTCCCTCCCCTCTCCTGGGCTCTATTGCTTTATTTTTCAAAAATGTTTTTATTAATTTTAGAGAGAGAGGAATGGAGGGGGGAGAGAGAAAGAGAAACACTGACCACTTGCCTCCCGTAGGCACCCATACTGGGGACTGAACCACAACCTGGGCAGGTGCCCTCACCAGGAATCGAACCCGTGGCCTTTCGGTGCCTCGGACACACTCAGCCAAGGGAGCCACACTGGCCGGGGCTGTACTGCTTTGCTAGGGAGGGCTCTTCCCATCATCTGAAAGAAGTTAACCCCATGGTTGCCACTCCCCTTTGGTTTTACACAGACGGGGCTCCAGCCCCCCTTGCCTGGGAGTTCAGGAAGGGACAGAGGGAACCATCTTGTGCGAGGTCCGTAGGCGCTTCATTTCAGAAAATGGCCCCTGTGAGGTGCTGGGTGTGCCTGTCTGGTGAACTCCCGTGGCACTGCAGTCCGCACCGTGGCACCTGCTGGTGTGGCTGGGGCGTTTCTCGGTCACCGGAAGGAGTGTCTGCCAGTGACAAGTTACAGCAGGTGCCAGAGAAGCTCCACCTCTGCTCTGGGGAGCAGCAGGCTTGGAAGTGTCAGCCTCCCCGCCCGGCCACAGGCTCTGTGGGCGTTCCTGTGGCTGTGCCCTGGTTTGCTCACGCTTCTGACCGAGTGAAGCCCCGTGCACCGTGTGGGTGACTCGCACACGCACATACGTGTTGCTCCTGGCGTGCTCCAGGCGTGTTGCCGAGTACAGTGTTTCTCAGGAACCAGTATGAGGATTGTTTTGGAAAACTGTGCTTCACGGACTGTATTCTGAACTATATTCCCATCAACTGGCGGCACACTTAGGAATGAGAAAAAGCACACCCAGTGTTTCTGGAGGCAGAGCCTGGCTAGTTTTCTGGGCATGGATGACGGCCCCGAGGCCTCCATGGCCCCTTCTCTGTTCAGCGCTAGATGACTGGGACTTCGAGTTCCTCTGACAGTGCGGGCCCAGCGGTGCAGTGCGGGCCCAGCGGTGCAGTGCGTGTGAGGCTTTCTTCCTGCTGCTCCTCAAGCCTCCCCCGGGCCAAGAGGGAGAGGAGGAAGCTTCCTGTGGGGTCGGTCCAGCGCTAGATGACTGGGACTTCGAGTTCCAGGACCCGGGGCTGGTAGGTCCTGCGTGTTGTTGCAGCTGCCTCCAGCCTGGACAGTGCTCCCACCCTTGACTGGGGCCAGCAGGTGCTCCGAGGGCCCGGGAGGAGGGCCTGGTGCTGCTTCCTGGTGCTCATACCCCCACCTGATGGGGAAGCCACAGGGGCAAGGACATGCTCCCTCTGTGTTCGGAGCCGCAGGGTGTCAGCCCGGGCTGCAGAGACGTCTGTGGGTGCTGCCTGAAATGCCCAGGTGTGCCCACTCTGCTCAGCCGGGCTCTGCCTCAGGGAAGGGCCGCAGTTGGCAGGTGGGTGCCGTGTCTGGTGTGCCGGGTGCCCCTCTGGTGGTGCAGGTGAGCAGCTCATGCTCCCACATCTCCACGCCGGGGCTGCCAGTTTTTGCTGGCTCCTCAGGGAAGGTGAGCTGCTGGCGATCAGAAGCAGGAGAGCTCCGGACCCCCCATCCGGGGCGGCGAGGGCGCACGTCACCACAGGCCATGCCTGCTGTGTGCAGAGGCCCTGGTGGGGTTGACGGGCCTAGAAGAGGAGGGCAGGGGCCTGGGGCTGTGGCTCCAGTGCAGGGAGGGCAAGGGGCGCGTGTGCATTGGGGCACACTGCTGGTCTGTCCTGCTCCTTACGCTGTCTCCAGTGCCTTCCACAGGGGCGAGGGGCGGGTCTTCAGTGTGTCCTGTTCCCCCACTGTGTTCTGGAGTTCCAGCCCTGGTCAGTGAGCCCCACTGTGTCCCTCTGTTCTTCCAGGAGAGGCCCCCCAACAGCACCTGCAGCTTTGGGGTCTCTGGCTGTCCTTGGTGAGACAGGGTGGAGCTGCCTGCAGGTGTCTTCTCGGTCGGGATTTTCGGGCATGTGGTGGTCAGGCCCTCTGGGCCTCCCTGTGGGCCAGCTTCTCTGTGCCGCCTCTCTCTCGCTCACATTCTGTGTGAGAAAGAAAAGCAGGCACAGTCATACTCAGACCCTCAGATCCTCAGGACACAAGGGCCTGCTGTTTCCATGTTACAGTGACTCCTCAAGTCTTCCCAGACCAGAGGGAAGCAACTAGCACTGCCACTGATTGCCAGAGTGTTTCCTGTCGGCTCGTCCGTTTCAGGACCCTCAGCGGGTGGTGGGCAGGTCGCGGCCGGGGCTGGGGTGGTGGATGGATCGCGGGCCGGGGCTGGGGTGGTGGACAGATCGCGGCCGGGGCTGGGGTGGTGGCATTTCATTGCTTGGCTGGTGAGGAAGCCCGTGAGGCTCCTGTGTGGCTGTGGTCCAGGCTCTCTCTTGCTAACATTACTATTTATTTGTTTTCTGTCTTGAAATATTTGATTTTCCCCCGAGTGTGCTCATGGGAGCTTAGAAGACCCCAAAAGTGTCACCCAACACAAGCTGATCCACGCTGCTTCCAAGCGGGTGCTGAGTGACGCCAAGACCATCGCGGAGGAGAACGTCCAGGACCACGGTAAGCGCCTCGGGAGCCCTGGCGGGCGGGCCCAGAGGAGGGGCCGTCAGTGGCCACGTCCAGTCGGAGCGGGAGACCGGGTCGTCTTCTCCCTTTACTCAAACCAGCGTGCATGGCGGGATGTTTGTGAGAACCAAGGAAACTGGATGCAAACGGGCAGCGTCCGTCAGAAGGGAAAGGTGACTCCATTGTAAATCCTGTGTCGAAGCAGAACGCAGGTGTGCTGAGCGGCAGCTCCATTCAGGCTGCTGGGATGTCCGGCGGCTGCTTCAGCCCCCGGGAGCTGCTCCTCCTCTACACACCCTCTGTCGCTCACTCGCTGTTCTCTGTCCAGAGGCATTTGGGGAAGAAGCCTTGGTTTTCTTTGTTTAAAAAAAAATTTTTTTTATTGATTTCAGAGAGGAAGGGAGAGAGAGAGAGAAACATCAATGCTGAGAGAGAATCATTGATCGGGTGCCTCCTGCACACCCGACACTGGAGATCGACCCCGAAATCCAGGCATGTGCCCTGACCAGGAATCGAACTGTGACCTCCTGGTTCATAGGTTGACACTCAACCACTGAGCCACACCTGCCGGGCAAAACCTCGGTTTTCTATCTCGAAGGGTGATCTTTAAGGGATGCCCTTAAATCTGTCCTGAAAGCACTGGAAGCGTTTGCTGACCCCATCGAGTGTGGAGGTCAAGGCCAGAACCAGGTGGGAGTTGACCCCACACTGGGCTGTGGCTGAACTGACTGCACCTCCAACCTCCCAGACTTCCAGTGGCCCCTTGAAATGAGAACATTGTGCACGATTCCCACCGTTTTCTGCACGGTTGTCGGGAGGCGCTGAGTGTGCCTCCTGGGCACCGGTGACCTCTGTGACCCACAGCCGGCTCTTGCCGAGCCTGGAGCCTGTGTGTGAGCCAGGGGCATGCAGACATGGGCACTAGGGGAAGGTGGGCTGGTGTGGACGCTTGGGCAGGAGGCCCCCGGGGGAGTCCTGCTTCTCTGTCCATGGCCAGCGGCTACTTTGTGGACATGAGACCATACCAGCTTGACGGCTGTTTCTCCCTAGATGTCCTGCTGTTGGTGAAAAGGCGAGCGCCGTCTCCGCTTCCTAAGATGGCTGACGTCTCGGCCGAGGAAAAGGTGAGCCTCACAGTGGGACTGAGAGCTTTGTGAGCAAGAGCACCCCCGCCCAGCCTTCGGGGACACACGTTCTGTGTGCCAGTCGCTCACAGGCAGGCGAAGTGGGCACAAGGGGTTCTGCCTGGGCTGAGCTGAGTGACCGAGGCCTGCCCGGTTGCTGGTCACGTGACTGGCCCCGGACCACCTGGCTCTGCGTTTAGGCTGGAGCGGAGAGGAGTGTGTGGATGTTCTCGTGGTGGAGCCTACGTGCCGTGTGTGCCCCCAACCTGTGCTGACAGCTCGGGTCGCTGACCACAGCCCCACAAAACAAGGGGTACACGTGGGGTGGGGGGCACGTTCACCACTCCAGAGGGACGGGGTGAGTGTCAGCGTCCCTGAGTGAATTCCTGGAGGGCCTGGTGCCTGTCTGATCTGCATCTTGGGGCAGAACCCGAGGTCCCTGGGATTCGCATGCACCTGCGCCTTCGCTCTGGGACCTCAACTCACAGGCGTGCACAGCCGCCCGAAGCTGCGTGGTGCGTGCAGGAGGCTGGTACACGTGGTCCCTGTCCAGACCTGTGCCTGGTGCCAAGCCATTAACTTCACAGCTTTTCCTTCCTTATCTTCAGACACAGAGTTTCTTATTCACGCTCTGAAGTGCTGGGGAGAGCATTCACTGGGAGGAAGCTGGCCGACGAGACTGGGCATGGGGCCGGGAGGGCACGGCACTGCTGCAGGGTCTCCTGGGAGGGCGGCGAGGGAGGGGCCCTCTGGGTGGCCCTTCTTATCTGCCAGCACAGCCGGCCACTGCAGGACGCTCAGCCCATCTCTGGGAGACAGGCCTGGGCCTGCCTCTGCCTGCGGGTCTGCCACGTCGGGAGCTGTGGGCGGACGGCCATCCTCAGCCTCCGCCAGCTCTGCCACTTGCAGCCCCTTTCTCTGCATGAACGCTGTGATGTTGGTATGTTTCATGGGTTGTTATTTGTTTTAAGTGGACAGCAGGCTTTGTAGAAGTCCCATAGTGCCATGAATCTCCTCGGAAGGGTCGCCTGCTCCCCGCCTGCCAGGCATCCTGGAGGCCACAGCCTCGGACCTCATTCACCTGTTCCCGTAACGCTCCCCCAGCTCCACCCACGCGATCGGTGTCACCCTGTTGGCTCCAGAAGATCTGGTCCCCCCACCCCTGGGGTCAGATCACGGCTCTCTGAAGCAGTCAGGTCTGTCAGTGCTGTCAGTAGCCCCTCTTCCGTCCGAGTAAACGCCCCAGGTCACCCTGTCATGCAGCCCCTCTTCCTAGCGCCAGGAGCTGCCTCGTCGTTTTGTCTGGTTCCTACAGGCCTATCACTGATTTTCCACTTCCTCACCAGAACTGATAAACCCCTCTGAAAGCGGGGTCCCGAGGGTGAGGGTTCCCAGGGGGTGCCCTCCAGGTCGTCTGCTCCAGCTGCTTCCAGGCCTGTGTGCAGCCCGGCCTTCCCCTCCCCCATCAGACCCTCCTGTGTCAGGGCCTCTGAGCCTCTAGGTCTGCGTCTGCGTCCGGTTGCACCGGTTCCACCAATCAGTGTCCAGACTTCCCAGCAAAACCGCGACTCCCAGGCTGCCAGGTCCACGTCTGGTGGCTCACAGTTGAGGGGCTGAGGCGCCGACTCCTTCATAGCGTCAGCCGGGGCTGCTCTCAGCTCCTGGGGCTCCTGTGTGCCTGCCACACAGCCCCATATCCTCAGAGAGGCAGCAGTGTCTCCTGGGCTGCCTCCCTCTGGCCCAAGGCCAGCCTGGTTAGGTCGGGCCCACCAATGGGCACCGTCTTTATTTTTTTATTTTTGTTAAATATATTTGTATTGATTTCAGAGAGGAAGGGAGAGGGAAAGAGAGATAGAAACATCAATGATGAGAGAGAATCGTTGATTGACTGCTTCTTGTATGTCCACTACTGGGGATTGAGCCCACAACCTGGGCCTGTGCCCTTGACTGGAATCGAACCCGGGACCCTTCAGTCCGCAGGCCGATGCTCTATCCACTGAGCCAAACCGGCCAGGGCCGGGCACCTTTTCTTAAAGTGGCTGTGCCGTGGGACAGACCGGCCCAGAGTGAGCTCGTCCTGCTCAGGCCGGCATTGGGGTGAGAAGCTGGTGGAGGAGCTCGTCCTGCCCTGCGGTGCCCCTGCCCCCGGCCTGGCCGCGGGGGCTGCTCCCTCCGCAGCGCTCGGTCCCGGTCTGAGTGAGTCGGTGCCGTCGCTCCGGTTCGCTTCCTGCCCTATTTTTCTCATCAGCTCTGCCGTCTGTTCCTTTTTCCTTGCGTGGGGGGCGGGTCAGAAGGAGCAAAAGGTGCGTTTCCCGTGGCTCGTGGGACCCAGTTCTGTGTTCCTCAGGGGCTGGCCGCTCCCCAGCCCGAGGGGCCACGGGGGGTGTCTGCGCCGCCCTGTCCTGCCACGGCGCTGGCGTCCTGAACGGCATGTGGTCTGTTTGTGGGGGTGGCCCAGAGCCCTCCGGAACCTTCTCCAGCTCCCAGCGCGGACCCACTGTCCCGGGTCAGGCTCTGTCCGTCCCACCTGCGTGGTGTTGCCACTGTTCCCTCGCACTCACTCTGACTCTGGTTCCGTCTCTGTGTAGAAGAAACAAGAGCAGAAAGCCCCCGACAGAGACGCCATCGCCCGAGCCACGGCCGGCCTGCCCTCCTGCAACATGGACCGGGCCGTGGCGCAGACCAGCCTCCGAGATGTGAGCGCCGCTGGGGGGGGGGGGGGGGGGCGGGTCCTCGTCACCACTGGGGGGGAAGGGGGAGGGGGCGGGGGGAGGGGGGCGGGTCCTCGTCACCACTGGGGGGGGAAGGGGGGCGGGGGGAGGGGAGGCGAGTCCTCGTCACCACTGGGGGAGGCTGGGTGACAGGGACACTGGAACTCGGGGTACTTTTTGCAACTTTTCTGTAAACCTCAAGTTTTTTGAAGTAAAAGTTTTCAAAGACACGAAGGCGGGCTGGCAGGATGGGTGCTTCCGTGCCCGAGTTTTGTCCCGAGTTCGGCAGGAGCCTAGACGAGGTCTGACAGGGTCTCGGGGACTTCGCCTTGGAAGTTGTAAGTGAGGGAGCAGCGCCTTCCTCTGGGCGTGCCCGGCCCTCGGGTGCCTGTGCCCTGCAGCGTGGGCGCCCTGTCGATCCCGTCTCGGCACTGCCACAGCCCTGGCACTGTCTCCCCTGGGCGTGTCCCCACGTGGGGTCTCACACGGTGGCTGAGGCTGGCTGTGGGAAGGGACGGCCGGTTCCCCGTCCCGTCCAAGGTACAGGTCCCAGTGACGGGACGCTGCTCCCGTGTCACAGCCCTTCCCCCTCCGCTCAGCCTGAGACACCTCTCCCTGCTCACCCTCTCCCCGCCCTTCCCTGCAGTTCCAGACGGAGCTGCGGAAGATCCTGCTGTCCCTCATCGAGGTGGCGCAGAAGCTGCTGGCGCTGAGCCCGGGAGCCGTGGAGCTGTTTACGAAGGCCAACGGTGCGTGCAAGCGGGTGGCGTGTGCCCACGCCCGCGTCTGCTCCCCACAGCCTGAAGCTGAAGCTGCCGGGCTGCTGTCTGTGCTCAGTAGACGTGGGCGGGGAACTCTCACCCACCTTCCTGCTCCTACAAGAGAGCTGACGGGCGCCTCAGGTGACCCAGGGCCCAGCAGAGTCGCCACCAACCCCTGGGGCTCAGATGAGGCCCTAGAGCTCCAGGGGGTGCCTGGGAAGCACCCCTCGTGGGCGGCCCTGCCAGGCCCCTCACCGGCCACATGTCGCCCACAGCGATGCTGGATGAGGACGAGGAGGAGCGGGTGGACGAGACGGCCCTGCGGCAGCTCACGGAGATGGGCTTCCCCGAGAGCAGGGCTGTGAAGGCGCTTCGGCTGAACCAGTACGTGGGGCCCGCCCGGGGCTGATTGAGGGTCTGCCCTGCGGTGACTCCCTGTCCCACACGCCCTGAGTCGGGTCCCATGTGTGAGTTAATTCAAAGTGGTGCTTTAACGCCTGCCCTGCAGTCACTGGCCTGGCACCACGTGTGTGGGTCAGAACGCGGCTCGCTCTGGGGAGACAGCCTTCCTTCGTGCGTGGGGAGGGGGGCACCCCAGGGGGAGGCCGTGTGGTCGCTAACAGTCCTGCAGCTCCCATCTCTGGTTATGTGTCCTTGTGGATGTCAGAGCTGAGACGGTTGTCAGCCAGAGGACGGGCGCCCCAGGGGGAGGCCGTGTGGTCGCTAACTGTCCTCAGTCCCTGTCTCTGGTTACGTGTCCTCGTGGACGTCAGAGCTGAACGGTCCGTCAGCCAGAGGACGGCCGTGGCCACCTTCCTCTTCCCTGGTCCTGAGCCCTCGGGCTCCGGTTGCTCGCAAAGTGGGTTCTGTGGCCTGGCCCCCACTGGCCTGAGTGAAGGTCCTCACCGCAGGGGGTCGGCAGCGCCTGCTCGAGGCCTCCCCCCATTGCGGGGCTTTTCCTGACGGGAAGGAAAGGGCCTCGGGACCCCTGGACGTGTTGGAAGGAAAGGCTTCTTACCTTTCAGCATGTCGGTTCCCCAAGCCATGGAGTGGCTGATTGAGCACGCGGACGACCCCGCCATAGACACGCCGCTTCCAGGCCACACCTCGCCGGGTACCACGGGGGCTGAAGCTTCGGCCGAGGCTGCTGCCGGCTCCAGTGAGGACGATGAGGAGGCCAGAGACGAGCTCACAGAAATCTTCAAGAAGATCCGAAGGAAAAGGGCATTTCGGGCTGATGCTCGGGTACGTGTCCTGCCAGGGAGACCCGCCGCTGTCCCCTTGGGTGGCATTGCCTGGGCCACGCGCTGAGCCGAGCTGCCAGCCCTGGGGCCGCCCTCAGTCCTCACTGGGCCCCGGAGGCCGTTTCCTCTGAGCAGCCAGTCAGCACATCTGCCACCTGCTGAACCCACAGCAGGTCCTTGTCGCGTAACCAGGGCCTGTGAGCCGTCAGTGTTCCTCCTAGAGCAGTTGTAAAGGAGGGGCGGGGTCTGAAGGCTGGGCGTCGGCCTCTCCCTGATCTGTCCAGTCGGGGGAAGGTCCAGCAAGTGTGCCGTGTGCAGACGGGCAGCCCTGGTGCCAGGACCCTGCCCGGTGCTCCCGTGAGAATGGGGGGCGTCCCTGTGTCACCGCCGGGACGTTTGGGCATCTCTTCCCGGCCGAGATGGAGGACAGTCTATGACGTTAGTGGAAGCGGCCACCCTGTCCTGATTCAGCAGTGGGTTCCTGGTGATTGTGCGCGACTCTGATGACTTCTCCGGTCATTCATGGTGGGCCTGGAGCTAGGAGGGGCCAGAGAGCCAGTGAAGAGCCTGGGAGGGGGAAATGCTGGCTGATGGCTGCGGCTGGTGTGGCTCCGTGGTTGCGCATCATCCTGTGCACCGAGGGGTCAGGTTCCCGGTCGGGGGCACAGGCCCGGGTTGTGGGCTCGATCCCCAGGAGGGGATCGTTGATGTTTGGGTCTCTCTCTGTTCCTCTCCCTTCCTTTCTCTAAAATCAAGAAAAACGTATGTAAAGAAAACAGTGTCTTGTGAGCTCACAGAGCAGGTGGGCTCCGCAGGCTCTTTCCCGAGTTCTCTGGAGCCTCTGACGCCCAGGCCAGGCCAGCGCGCCGCCAAGGCCACCCCACACGGCAGCACCTGTGCCCACAGGCCCAGCGCGTCAGACCATAACGTGGGGGCAGTCGAAAGTGAGGACGTTAGGGCCCGCCTGGGTGGTGAGACGGTTGTACCCTGACAACCACGGAGCTCACCGAGGGCTCTGAGGCGAGCCTGGCCCCTCTGGCCCTGGGGTGAGTGGCGTCCCATCCCCGCGGTCTGTCCCCAGGGCAGGCGCCCTCCGCCTTCCTGGCCTTGTCCCTCAGTGTCAGGAAGCCTGTGAGGAGACAGCTGTGAAGTGGACCGTGGTGCTGGGTGAAGCCCTCTGCTAAGTTAGCCCGTGGACCGGGTCCACACGTCCCGGGTCCCAGTGCACGGCATTGAGGGCCTGTGGCTTCTTCTTAGGCCGTCATTTCCCTCATGGAGATGGGCTTCGACGAGAAGGAGGTGATGGACGCCCTGAGAGTGAGCAACAACCAGCAGAGCGCTGCTGTGAGTACAGGGGCAGGGGCCGCGGGGGCGCCCCGTGTCGGCAGGCTCCTGGGGGGCTCGCAGGCAGGCCGCTGTTTCGCTTTTAAAGTGAGACAGTGGGTAGATTCTAATTGTATGAAAAATTTAAGTACTCGGGATTCTGGGCACTAGCCCATTCGCTTTGTTAGACAAGTTCTGAACTGGGTCCCGTTCAGCGAACACCCTGGCTGCTGACGGCACTGCCCGGGGTGTCTCAGCGGTGGCGGCTCGTCCCTTCGGGTGGCAGAGCCAGCGGTCACATGAGTCGGTCAGGGGAATGCTCACGCCCCAGGCCACCTCCCCAGTGTCCGCATTTCTTTCTCTCCTCCCAGCACTCGGGCAGGCGCTGCACCCGTTCAGCAACGGGGGGTGGGGGTGGGGGGTGCCCGCGCTTAGAAGGCCGGTCGGGTCCTCCCTCCTACAGCGCCCCGCGTCGGGGCTTTGCTTTCCCAGGAAGGCCCTCCCAGTCAGCGCGGGGCCTGTTGGGTGGTGACCGTCCAGGGCTGACAGCTGTGCTTTTGCTTGCAGTGCGAGTGGCTGCTGGGGGACCGGAAGCCCTCCCCGGAGGAGCTGGACAAGGGCATCGACCCCAACAGCCCCCTCTTCCAAGCCATCCTGGATAACCCCGTTGTGCAGCTGGGCCTCACCAACCCCAAAACACTGCTCGGTATGTGTGCCTCCCCTACACTGCCCATGAGACCCGCCCAGAATACCCAGATGTTCCTGTGTGATAGACGCCGCAGCCCAGCCCAGAGCCGTCCCTGCGCACGTGGGCCCTCCGTGTGCTGCTGCCTGCATCACTGGGGCCGGGATCGGGCTCTGCTCGTGGTGGACCAGCTCCTGTGCGCTGACCCCCACACTCTGAAAACCTGCACAGTGGTCCTCCAGGTGCAGGGGAGGGCACCCCCAGCACAGTGGGTCCTCCAGGTGCAGGGGAACTAATAAGCTTGCACCTTGCCTTCAGCTTAAAAAAACACTGTATTTAAAAAGCCAAGAGCATTCCAGGCCCTCAGAGCCACTGGGCGCCCTCCCTACAGAGCGCCCAGGTCCTCGGCTCTGCTGTTTCTGGACGTGTTGTCACGTGTGCATTGTCCAGGCAGCCTGCGTGCAGTGCCTGCTGTGTGAGTGGAACGCGTCTGGGCCCACCTGGCTGTAGGCACTCAGTCTCCTCGAGCCAAGCCCTTCCTGAAGCCAGGGCACCATGACTCCGGCTCCGTTCTGCTCTTGGCCCGGGGCGGGGGGTGAGGTGGGGGTGAAGGGGCTCACACGGCCCCTGTCAGGGCTACCCTGCTCATTCTCATGCCCGCCCTCCGGGGCACACACAGGTGTCTGGGCAGGGACCTAGGGCCGGGCATGTGCGTGCAGGGCGTGTGCTGCGGGAGGAGGGTGCAGCGCTCAGAACCCCGTGCTCCCCAACACATGGGAGGGCACTGGTTGCCCGGCAGGCCCAGGTGCTTGTGGTCGTTGCCGTCTCCCTGACCCTCAAGGCCGAGCCCCCCTGGAGGCCAGCACTCCCAGGCCCTCGGCCCCGAAAGGCCATCAGCTCGATTTTGGCTTCTCTCTCTGGCTGGTTGTTCTCCTTGTTCCCCCGGGAGCTCCTCTTGGTCTTACCGGCCCCACCTTCCTCACTCCCACGGACGCAGGTCCTGGGTCCAGTGCAGTTGGCTGTGTCTGTCTCGATGACACGAAGCCCTGTGGTCCAGGGTCGGGAAGGTGTGGAGAGGGGGGCGGGGCTTCTCTGTACACAGGTCTGCACTCAGTGAGCGTCTTGCTGAGCTCATCTCTGTGCTCTGTGTAGACCCTGGTCCTGCCCTGGAGCACCTCCGGCTCCCCTCCCCTGACGGGGACACGGCCTGGCTCTCCCAGCCTCTGCGGAAGGGCTTTGAGGCTGCGACCAGCCACGGGTCGTTGGTGATTTTCACGATATACTTGGTTGGGTTAAGGAGGTCCCTCCCCCCAGTTTGGGTGCTGAGCTTGGAGCCCCGAAAGCACCTCCGTTTCGCCTCTCTTTCCCTCTGTGCGACCTCACGAGGGTTTACTTTGTGGCTCCAGGTCCGTGGACCTGAGCTGGGCTCTGCGCCCCAGCACACGGCTTCCCTCAGGCTCCTGTTCAGACTTGCCTGATACTTTTGCTTATTTATATTTTAAAACAATTTTATTTCATTTTTTAAACCTGAGAACACATTTATTGATTTGAGGGGGGAGCGCGGGCAGTCACTGGGGGACAGGGTCTGACCCATCTCCCGGGGCCAGGGCTGCTGTGGCCCAGAGCTTTTGCTGGAGGCACCTGTGGTTGTGGAGAAAACAGTTTTGCAAAACCTAAGGCCAGAGTTCTCGTGTTAAAGAGCTGCCCAGGCGCCTTGTTAAGTGCTGTTTCTTTAAAGTCACCTTCTTGAGATGGACACTTACAGTTCTCCAGCGTGCGACAATGTCTTTATATGTAAGTCCTTGCCGCATCTGATTGGAACTGGAATTACTGAGTCACGGCCTGACTATTTTTAAGATTCCTGGTAGCTGTTGCCAAATTGCTTTCCAGACTTGGAGTCCGGTGAGCACACAGGCCCGGGCTCCCTGCAGAGCTGGGTTGCTGCCCTCTGACCTCAGAGCTGCTGGTGTGACAGCAGGTCAGACAGTGTGGTGGGGCCGGGGGTCTCGGTGGGTACCCAGCCTGCGTCTATACTAAGAAGCTGTGGAGATTTTCTCCAGCGCGTGCACGCGTGTGTGTGTTGGGTGTGCTCATGTGTGTGCACATTTATGCATGTGTACACATTGTGTACACGTGTTGTGTGTGCGAGTGTGCACACGTGGGTGCACGTGCATATGAGTGTGAACACATTGCGTGTGCGTGCATGTGTGTGCGCGTGGAGGGGCAGCTGCTCATTCCTCCTGGCTCTGTCCCCACAGCGTTTGAGGACATGCTTGAGAACCCCCTGAACAGCACCCAGTGGATGAACGACCCAGAGACGGGGCCGGTCATGCTGCAGATCTCCAGGATCTTCCAAACCATGAACCGCACGTAGGCGGCGCCTGCGTCTCCACTGCCCCAGCGGCCCCGGGGAGGGGCCCTTGTAACTCTCAGCCAGTTGTGGACAGTGTGAAGACCCTGGCTCTGTGGGCTGAGAGGGGTGGGGCCAGGGCTGGAGGGGCTTCTGCCCTGCCCCCACCCCCTACCCCCACCCCCAACCCCTGCACCAGCCCTGATTGTCCTGCTTTGACCTCACTGCGGAGATGCTCTGTACAGTGTTCACAGACCTGGGGCTGTGCGGGAGGTGTGCCCTGGGGCCCCTTTGGGTTCCTGAAACCTACTTGACCGGCCCGTGGGCGCGGCTCTCCCGTCACCTACCCTTTGGAGGTCGCATGTTCCAGCCCAGTGTTAGCACAGGCACTCGGTCAGGCAGAGGGTTCAGGGCGACTTCCTTCCACGAATAAACTCCCTCCTGCCTTCTCCGCAGCCTGGTCATCATTCATACCAGCAAGGGGCACGTTTGCCTTTTAGTGCAGCTCGCGCACTCACACTCACCTGGGCGCTCGGTGCCGCCACTTCAACGTTGGGTTGGCCGAACCTCGTGTTTTCATTGTCCTTGAGGTCCCTGGAGCCGGGTGCCCAACCCAGGCCTGCGATGGCAGGGTTGAAGCATCGCCCGGCTGCCTCTGGCCACTTTCTTTTTTTAAATTTAATTTATTGATTTCAGAGAGGGGTAGCGAGAGAGGTAGCGAGAGAGGCAGTGAGAGAGGGGTAGCGAGAAAGCATGCGAGAGAGCGAGCAAGAGGAACATCGGGTTGTTTTCACTCCCTCAGGCATTCAGTGGCTGACTCCTCTAGGGCCCTGACCAGGGATTGAAGTTCAACTTGGGAGCATCTGGACGATGTTCCAACCAACTGGCCTTGGCCGGAGCTGGCCACTTTTTAAAGAAACTACCCATAACTTAGAATGAGAAAGCAAGTCTCCCCTTTTTTGAATCTGCTCATTTCTTACTGCTGAGAGGAGTTGGTTGTCAGGTGTGTTTTTAAGCTGGTCTTTGGGAGCAGTCGCACCTGCCCACCTGCTCTCAGGGAGCCCGGGCTGGGTGCTCACCCCCTCCACTGAGCGAGGATGTGCAGCCTCGTGAAGACAGATGCCCTGAAGCAGTGGCAGAGAGAGCTGCGCAGGCGGTTTTCTGCTGTGTCTGTTTCCTCCTGGGCACTGCCTTGCCTGCGGGGCGGCGGGTAGCGGGGGGGGGGGGGGGGGGGGGGGAGGGGGGGGAGGGGGGCTACAGCCCCGACCTGCACGGCCCGGGGGCTCGGTGCTTCTCAGACTGGAGAAGCAGGCCTGGAGGGGCCTAAACAGCATTGCTGCCTGGGGGCGGCCAGTCCCCAGCAAGACAGGCCCGTGGGCGCCCAGGCAGCCGCTTTTCAGGACTGGGTGCTGGCGGAGCAGCCGGGTGGTGGCTCTGGTTGAAGCAATCCTGTGCCTTTCACACCAGGGCACAGCAGAGGTCTCTGGCTCAGGGCAGCCCCCTTCGGCCATGAAGCACAGACGCCCTGTAGCCTCACGAAGACAAGACCATGCCGCCCAGCTTCTCCTTCCTGTGCTCGGACCAGGGACTCCGGAGCTGCCAGCTGGCGCTCGGACCTGGATCCACTCCCTGCGGCTTCCACGGTGCCATCTGCCGTCCTCTCCAGAGACAGTGGATGACACGGGGTTTGGGGCCCGGCGGCTGCTGGAATACCCCCCCGAGTGGCCCTCCCTGCACGGGTTCCCCACGGGAACTGAGGGGCTGTTTTAGGTCGAATGGGCCCCAAAGAAGTGTGTAGTGTCTGCCCTAGTCAACAGGTACAGTGCCCAGCCCCCCGGGCACATCTACAGAATTTAGCCTTTTCAAGAGCATTTTGCCTCCAAAATTCAGAAGGATCTAACGAAGGGGAGGTAGCAAGCAGTTCTGCCTGAGTCACTTGTGTCCCAGGGGCAGCTGGGCATGAGCTACTTGGGGTCATCTGCCCAGAGTCAAGTGTTCCAGAAAGGGCTGCCCTGACCACAGGGCTGGAGACCCCAGGGTTGGGTTTGGGGTGATGGGGTCTTGGCACGCATGCTGACACCCACTCCGAGGCGTCCCCCTGCTCTCCCCATCCCTCCATGAGGGGCAGAGCCCAGGGCCGGCATGGGCTCTGGCAGGAAACAGTGTCCACCCCTTCGTGGCCCCGTTGCCGGCCATGCGGTGGTGCAGGATGGAGAATGCAGAGTGAGGACAGGCCAGGCAGGAGCAAACCTGTGCTTGCTCAGGAGCTCGGGGGGGAACCACAGTGCAGTCCTGGCTCACAACCCCAGGCGGTCTGAGTGATGGTGGACAGGCTGACCCAGGAGGATGGAGGAGCCAAACAGCCCCCCTCCACCATGGGAGGAGGTGGCACGGCCTCTCTTCAGTGAGGCCGTGTAGTGCCCAGCTCCAGCACACACCATGTCCTGGGTGTGTGGGGACAGTGAGCGGGACAGGCCTTGGCGGTGCTCTTGGCTCCTGGAAGCCTGATGTATGGTTAGGGGACACGTGAGGCAGTACCGTGATGATGGGTATGAGCAGGTGGATCAGGGGCCCGAGCCCTGGGGGTGACCCTGCGTATCCCATGTCATCTGTGCTGAGATGCTCTAGTCCAAAGCCCAGGATCTTGGAATGTGACCGCTCTTAGAGGCACGTTACAGCAAGGTCATCAGGTGGGCCTGGCCCCACCTGCGGGGTAGGAGGCAGCGCTGTGAACACAGAGAGAAGGTCGTGTGCAGGTGGAGGCAGCGAGGCTCCACAAACCAGGGCTCACCCAGGTGGGGACTCTGCAAAGGCAGGGAGGGGCCTGGAGCTGCCTCCCTCAGCCTCAGGGGGACCTCCCGACACTTGGTCTGGACTCCTAGCCCCACAGGGAGAGAACATTTGCCCTGGGGACTCCCCGTCCTCCCTCCTGTGGCCCTAGGTGCAGGCAGCCCTGGCATGTGGGCTGTGGGCTGAGGCCATCAGGACCAGGAAGGTATGTTCACAACTCAACCCTCCAGGTGCCTCCTGACAAGTATGTGACACTTGGTGCCTCCCTTCCAGTTCCCCCTCCATTAAGGGAGCAGGAGGGTGGCCCTTCCCATAATGCACTCAGAAACAGGAAAAACAATGCATTCATATATCCCCAAAAGGTGTGTAATTTGCACTCATAAAACGGTATAAAATGAAGTTTGCAGCCTTGCAATGCACCCTCTCCTCCAGGTGCGCTGGGAGACTGTGCAGGGGCAGCCTTAAGGCAGGCCCCAGAAAGGGTTCAGGGTCGTGTGGAGCCTGGGGTTGGCTTTGCACAACCTGGGGCCTGTGGCGGCCTCGAGGTCACGAGGGGACTTGTGCAACCCAGGGGGCACTGCCAGTCCTGCTCTCTCCAAGGGGGTGATACTCTCCCCAGCGGGGGGCATCCCATCTCCCTCAGGGAGGGGAAGCAAAGGAAATGTGAAGAATTACAGTGGTTTGAGGTCTCCCCTTGTGTTCTCTCCCAACGGAGAAATTAAATTCTAATTAATTAATTAATTCAATTAATTAGGTTTCAGTCAGATTAGCATTTTTCTCCCTGGGGGAGCAGTAATGAAGGAAAGGTTGGGCGGCTGAGCCCTCGCACCTCCTGGCCTGGGAATGTCTGGGGCCGAGTGTCGGGGTGCCATGGTCTGGTGGTCGGCCAGGTCTGAGTTAGGAGTGGTCGACCCTCCTGCGTGCATTCAGGGGAACATTTTTGACTGCAGATGCCCCAGCTTTCTCCCAGCGGCTGGGTAGCTGTGGGATCATCGGTTGGTTCCATGGTAACTTGGAGGATAGAGCTCTTGCTGGCCAGGCCTCCCCACGCCGGGTCTGCGCTCAGTTCTGCTGCATCTCGGGCTCACCCCGCAGTGCTGGTGAGCACCCCACTGTGCCCAGCCACGGCGAACACCGCATCCCACTGTGTCTATGGGTTACGAGCATTAGACAGAGGGTAGGCAGGGAAGCATGGACCCACGGGGACCTCAGCCCTTGGTCTTGGAGGGAGGAGCACAGGGAGGAGTGGCCCAGAGAACAGCAGGGCCAGGCCAGCCAAGGACAGGACAGGACAGCCCCTGGGGAAGCGGGCGATGGGGGATAGAGCCGACTCAGCTGGCCGGGATCCTTCAGCCTGCGTGCTCCTCTCTGAGCAGAAGGGGCTGGTCTCGAAGCTGAAGCCGTGGAGCTGGGTCCCAGGTTGGCTTTGTTCTTTTAATAAGTTATTTTTTTTTAATTTTTAAATATGTTTCTATTGATTTTTCAGAGAGGAAGGGAGAGGAAGAGAGAAACATCACTTGCTGCCTCCTGCACGCCCCCTACTGGGATCAAGCCTGCAACCACAACCAGGGCATGTGCCGGGATGGGGAATGGAGCCAGCAACCTATTGACGGGTTGATGCTCAGCGGCTGAGCTGCACCCGCCGGGCTCTAAGTTACATTTTTAGAGCACTGGGGTTTGCAGAAAACGTAGAGTTCCACTCCTCCCCCCAGTCCCTCCCTGGCCTCTCCACCCGGGTTCCTGACTCAGTGGCCTCTCCACTCTGGCACCCCAGGCCGTCTGTCTCAGGGTTCTGCCTGTACTGCCCAGATATGCCCTCCTGGCCCTCACTGCCCACAGGTCCCAGCCCTCCTGTCGCCCTCCCCCAGGGCTGCTCGCCGCCCCAAGCCCTGGGCAGCCAGCGCTCTCTCGGCTCTGCAGGGCGGGAGGGCGGGGCTCTGGATGCACCTGTCACTGCTGGGTGGCTGGGCCCTGAGCTGACATCCCTTTACAGCCTGGGTCTTCCTTCTGGCTCCAGGAAGGGGAGGTTGGTGGCACCTTAAAACCCCTGGAGGCTGGGGGCTCCTCACGCAGAGGAAACGGTGTCTCCCTGCTTCCCTCGAGGCTGGGCTTTCTGGCCCCTGGTCGGGGGCACCGAAGCCAGGGGCCCTGTCGGGTCCTCAGATAAGCACCGCGTACCCAGGTTTCACGGTTACAACCACTGGCTGGAGGCCGGCCCTCGGCTGCCAACGTTGCCAGGAGGAAGCCGGCCCTTCCCAGGTCCGGTCTAGGCCGGGTCCGTATTCGCCCCGCCCTGGACCCTGGCTGGCGACCGCTTGGGACGCTCCGGGCTCTCAGCGCTGCAGGGGAAGGGGGGCGGGATGCCCTAAGCCTTAGGGGTGTCTCCCGGCTGCCAGTGCTGCAGGGCAGGGACAGATGCTGGAGGCTGCTCTGCGCGGGGTCCCGGTTCCCCGCCCGGCTGTGGGCGGGGCCGTCCCAAGGCTCCCAGCGCGGCTTTAAGGTGAAGCAGGGCATCCCCGGGGCTGCTCCCAGGGCGGTCCCCCGACCCCGAGCCCCGCTGTGGGAGGGACCGACCGCAGGCTGTCAGCGCTGCCAACTGGGAGGGGAAACCCCGGGGAGGGGGGAGGGTCGCCGCCTGGGGCGCTGGGGCTGGGCCCGCGCGGTCCCCCAGGGACGCAGGAGCCTTCGAGAGGGGCTCGGCCCCGTCGGGTAGGGCCGGAACCTCTCGTCCCGACGACCCGGTGCCGAGGAGGAAGCGGCACGGCTCAGACAAAGGGCTGCTGCGGGACCCTGCGGGGCCTGGCCGCCCGCGCCGCGCGACCCCGCGCCCGGCACCCGCGGGAATGGGCGGGGCCTCGGACAGCGCCCACTGCGCCTGCGGAAAGGGGCGGGTCGAGGGCGGGCCGGGGGCGGGGCCTTGGGCAGCTCTCACTGCGCCTGCGGAAAGGGGCGGGGCGAGCGCAGGTCGAGGGCGGGGCAACGGTCCGCGCCCCCTGCGCCTGCGCAGGATCCGGGCGGTGCGCGCGTTCCCGCCGGTTGGCCGCCTCCTCAGCGGTCTCTGCCGCCGCCGCCCCCCGAGTCCGCGCACGCGCCCCCGCCCGGCTCGCGCCCCGCGCCCGCCGTCCCCCGGCCCTCGCGCCCCGGCTGGGCCGCAGCATGCAGCAGCAGCAGCAGCACCGGCGGCGGCGGCGGCGGCGGCTCTGAGTGAGGCGGAGCGCCGGGCGGGGGCGGGGCGGCCTGCGGGCCCCGCGCGCGGCGGTCGTGCCCGAGTGTCCAGCCCCGGCCCCACGCGGCCCCGCGGCGCCTTTGTTGCCGGGCGCCCGCCGCGGCGCCTGCCAGCGCGCAGATGGTGGACGCGGGCGGCCGCCCGGGCGGGGACGGCTGGCGGAGGATGGAGGCCGCGCCCGACGGCGCCGCGGACGTCGTGCCGCTGGACCGCTACGACCCGGCGCGCGCCAAGATCGCCGCCAACCTGCAGTGGCTGTGCGCCAAGGCCTACGGCCGAGGTGGGCCGCCTGGGGGGCCGGGGGCTCCTGGGGGCGGGGGCGGGGGGCGCGGGGCAGGCCTCCCTGCTCCTCCCGAGCCGCGCGGGTTAGGGCGCTGGTTCCACCCCCTCCTACCCCCGCAGACGCTGGCCGCCCGCCGAGCGAGGGGCTGTGGCCGGGTGGGTGTGCGGAACCGGGCCCTCCTGGGCCAGCCCCCCGGGAGGCTCGGGGACCCGTCGTCGAGTCCGCGTCCTCAGGCCTCGGGAGCCCCGTGGTTGGCCGCACCTGTCGGCCCGCGGACCTCGCGGACCAGGTGGTTCCCGCGGCGGCCGGGCCCAGGTTTCCCCATTCATTCCCGGTGCTTTGTGTCTGCAGGGGATCGCGCTCCTAGCGAGCCACCCCGTCCTTCTCATTGAAGCGTTTCCTGAAATTGCCTTTGTCCTGGGGACGGCACCCCTGAGTGCGGCCGAGTGGGTGCTGGCCCCCCTCCCGCGGACCGCGGCTGACCGGCTCTGGGAACTGGCCGAGCAGCGTTTCCCCGGGTTGGATGGAGGCGAGGGGAGCCCCTCCCGCCGCGTTCAGGGGTTCGGGTCTTGTTTTTGCCCCGCGAACTGCATTCAGTGTCCGCGTGTACCGTGGGGAAGCGCTGCCACTCGTGTGGTTTAGGGGAAAAGGTCTGAAGCGTCAGAGTACCGCTACTGCCGAGTGTGACGGGTGTGGCCGGGGTACCCGCCCTGACCTTGACCTCCGCAGCGCCCCGGCCGCCCCTCACACCCACTCAGGCCCGGTGCTGGCCGCTCTTGGCCTTCCTTGATAATTCATCAGGAACCCGTGTCCTGCGGGTGACGTGGTCTGCGCCATTCCTGGTGAGTTTTCTGAGGTCTCCACCCTCATTAGTCTTCGCAGCCTGGGGCCCACTGGCCTCCTGGCTCTCGCACTGCCCTGGGCTGTTGTGTCGGGTTTCACGCGAGGCCACGCGGACCTGCTCATCTGCTCGGGCTCCGTTCTGTGCCCGGCTGCTGGCCCGGGGCCCCTCGTGGGTGAAGCTTTGGCACCCGGGGCATTGGGCTTGGGGAATGATGCGTGGACGCAGATACCCTTTCGAGGCGCCCGGGCGGTCTCCCCACCTTCCCTCCAGCTGTAGCCAATGCCCCTGTCTGCCCTGGGCGGCACCGGCGCCTCTCCCCATGCGCCTGTCGGGTTCGCCTGGTTTTGTCCCCGTAGCGATTGCTCTGGATACCTGTTGGCTCACTGAGAAGTAATGCAAAGCTGCTGTTAGAATAGGCCCTGCAGTGTGGACACGACTACAGGCGTTATTTACAGAAGGCGGGGCAGCTGAAGGGGCTGGGATGGAGGCTGAATCCCGTCTTCCCGCCTCGGCTGCGGGGTGCCCATCACACTGGTGTCAGGAGGTCTGGCCTCCACTCATGTCTGCGTCTCCGTCTGTACCTGCTTCTGGAAGGCGAGCAGATGGACATTTTTTCTCATTGAAAATCTCTCTTTAAATTTACAAATGTGATGTCTAAGGCCATACCACCCTGAACGCGCCCAATCTCGTCTGATCTCGGAAGCTAAATTTACAAATGTGGGCGATCCCCATTCAGATGACCAGGGGGGACCCACCTCGGCCAGCTGAAGGGGTTCCATCTGTGTCTTTGGCGTGGGGGTCACGCCCAGGGGGAGGTTCGCTGCTCCCCAGTGGGCCCAGTCCTTCAGGAGGCGGGGTGGGGGGACTCTGGCAGCCAGGAGAGAGGCCCCCACAGGCTTCTAACCCAGGGCCCTCCTGTTTCCTTCCCTGGACGCCTCCATGGCCTCTCGGGCTTGGCTTCCAGTGAGTCAGCGTGGTTCTCGCCGAGAGTGGCTTCAGCGTGCCGCAGCTCCGTGAGACAGAACAGTCTTTCTGGTTGTGCAGGAATGGGAGGCCCGCACCGCCAGGCAGGTGCTCCGAGCCGGCCTCTCCTCGCCTGCCTTTCCGGACCTCACAGTCCCCGGGGCCGCTGTCCCCATTCGCAGCCCAGCTCAGCCTCAGCCAGGCCTGAGGTGCACCTGCTTAGACGTTCCCTCCCACCTTCTTCCTCGCCGCACCACAGCCAGGAACTGTGGGCCCTCTTGTGCTGATATTAGCGTCTGCCCCTCCTTTTGGGGGTAACTCCTGTATCGTTGACAGTGTTTTAATGATTGTCTTATAAATAGTATAATGGACATGTTGAAACATTCATTTGAAAGTATCTGTAAGAAAGAGTAGAACCTGCTTATTAGCTGGAGTCTTGTGATGTCTTTTTGGGTGAAAGTCGTACAGGTTGGTAAGGAGGTTTAAAGGGGTGGCTTGGAGTGCTGTCTGTTTTAGAACAGAGTGCTGGGCAGGCTTCTGTGTGCTCTGTTTTGTTTTTTATTTTCCTCCATGACCTTAGGAAGCTTAAAGATATTAGGTATTGGTTTGGGGTTTTGAGCAACAGTGTTTGTTATCTCTCAAGGACAGTGTTGAAAAGTAACCCAGGGAAAACGCTGGAAGGCACTCAGCTGTCGCAAGCACGTTGCTATGTGCACATGGCGGTGAGCCCTGAGGAGCCCTGGGAACCATTGGAGACTCTTCACGGGGCTGAGCCACCTGGACAGGGCAGGGCCTCAGGGGCCCCCAAATTCCACCGTCTCCTTTACCGGCAGCAAACGGTTGGAGAGGCCCTGGGCTGTCCGAGCCGACTGCTTGTGAGGGGTTGGCACTGGTCCTCACTCTCGTTGGAGCTGTTAACTGACTGGGCACTGCTGTGGGTGGGCAGTCTGTGCGGACGCTGGGCCTCTGTCCCGATGACAGGTGTCCGTGACCCAGTGCTGCAGCTCTCCCGTAGGCCACAGGACAGCGAGGAGTCTGTGTGCAAAACCCCTCTCTTGTCAGTCCAGCAGGTCACCACTTTGCTGTCTGGTGATATTTGGTTTAAGTGAGTCGCATGCTCAAAGCCTGTGCAGGCCCAGAACTGGAAGTGAGCGCAGCTGCTGGCCTTGGCCGCAGGCTGGGAGCCTCCCTCGAAGCCTACTCTCCCTTTTTAGTCCAGCGACTCACTCAGATCATTGGTGTATGAGTTTAGATTGTATTTTTAAACTAGAGGCCTGGTGCACAAAAATTTGTGCACTCGGGGGCGGGGCATCCCTCAGCCCAGCCTGTGCCCTCTCTCAGTCTGGGACCCCTCGGGGGATGACCACCTGCTGGCTTAGGCCCACTCCCCGGGGTATTGGGCCTAAGCTGGCAGTCAGACTTCCCTCTGGCAGCCCAGGAGCCCTCGGGGGATGTCCAGTTGCCAGTGGGGAGCAGGCCTAAGCTGCAATCGGACATCCTTAGCGCTGCTGAGGAGGCAGGAGAGGCTCCCGCCACCACCGCTGTACTGGCAGCCGGCAGCCTGGCTTGTGGCTGAGCAGAGTTCCCCCTGTGGCAGCGCACTGACCACCAGGGGGCAGCTCCTGCATTGATGTCTGGCCCCTGGTGGTCAGTGTGTGTCATAGTGACCAGTCATTCCCAGTCATTCTGCTGTTAGGGTCAATTTGCATATTACCCTTTTATTATATAGGATAGAGGCCTGGTGCACGGGTGGGGACCGGCTGGTTTGCCCTGAAGGGTGTCCCAGATCAGGGTGGGGGTCCAGCTGGGGTGCCTGGCCAGCCTGGGTGAGGGGCTGATGGCTGTTTGCAGGCTGGCCACACCCCCTTCAGGGTGGGGGTCCCCACTGGGGTGCCTGGCCAGTCTGGGTGAGGGGCTGAGGGCCATTTTCAGGCTGGCCAACCCCCCCCCCCCCCCCCCCCCCCCCGTGATGGAAGCTTCCAGTCTCTCCTTTTTTTCTTTTTCTTTTTTTATTCTCGGATTTATTTACCTTCTATAATTGAAACTTTATAGCCTTGAGAGGACCTCAGAGCCGGCCAGGGCGGGCAGGAGGGAAGCTTGGCTTCCTCCATCGCCAAGGGCAACCCCAGCCTCCTGCTCACTCCAGCTCTGTGGCTGCCGGCCGCCATCTTGGTTGGGTTCATTTGCATATAGTTGCTCTGATTGGCTGGTGGGTGTGGCTTAAGGCATAGTGAAGGTATGGTCAATTTGCATGTTTGTCTTTTATTAGTGTAGATAGTCTTGTTCTCAGCAAGGGATTTGGGTGCTTCTGATGGGAGGTCATAGGGCGACCTCAGTGTATGTGTCAGTGGCATTAGGTCCTGTGGAGGTGAGGTGGCTGGCTGGTCTCCTCCAATGGCCTTCCTTCTGCTTGGCCCGCTAGGACCACTGGGGTCTGGGGCCAGGGGTTTCAGCTGCCCTCAGGCCTTGTCCGCAGGACAGTCAGTGCTCGCCTGCTGGCCAAAAGGGCAGGAGACTGGAGACACCTTGGACCAGGACTTGAAAGAGTGCTCTATGGTTCTGACCCAGTGGCTGACGTGAGTGCATGTGTCTGTAAAGATGGACCCGTTTGCCCACCTTCGCTTTCCTGTCCTGAGGCCACAGGTTAAATACTGACCAAAGAACTTTTCGGTTCAGACTGTCCCAACCCTTTAAATTGAAGTGACTGTCGTGCTTCAGGGTGTTAAATTGTGTAAACGTTCTTCCAAAAAGCCCTATTTTAATACTTTTCTGTATCACCTTTACCTCCCTAAGAGCTCAGAGGCTTCTCCGGCTGTTGACTTTTCTCGGGTCATATCACGTGATATCCTGCGTTCTTTTTGGTTCCTAGTTGAACTATTGGGAACCTCAGATTGCTGTCATTTTTCATCAGACCTGAAGGTGGCCAGGATGGAGCCAGTATTACATGCACTCCACCAGTGATCGCAGAGGTGTCATGAGCATACTTGGGTTTTGCTCTACAGGAAACACAAGCGGGGGAGTTAATAATGCTGTCTCCTTAGTTGCTTAAAATTCATACGAACTATGGACTTTAATGAAATAATTCAAGGACTGAAAACCGGCCGCCTGACATTCGTGCAGGAGCTGTCAGGGCGATGCGTGGGGTCGCAGTGCCTGGGCTCCAGGGGCCGTGGTCGCTGTGGGAGGGGCACGTGTGGCAGCTTTGTGGGTGATAGGCCTTGAAAGATGGGTAAGGTTTGGGTGCCCCCCCCAGGGGAGGAGAGGGTGCCAGGCCGGGTTCTGTGCACAAGTGTTCTGGGCCTTGTTGTGATAGGATTTGTGGACTGAAGTGTTCAGGGACAGGTTCCTTTGGAGATAGTCTGGCCAGGTTGTTTGTGGTGTCCAAGCTGGTGAGCGTGTGCCGGGAAGGTTTCCTGGGGGGCGTGGTGCGGTGCGAGCCGGACAGGAGTCTCCTGGCAGGTCGGAGTGGGGAGGGGCTGTGTCAGGTGGAATACCTGGGACTGCTGCGTGGCTGTTATGAATACATTCTCTGTGTGGACATGGGCTTTCATGTGTCTTGGAAAGGAGTGTGTAGCCCAGTGGTTTGCAGAGTGGCTGTGTCACTTTTTATTCCACCAGCAAAGTGTGGACGCTGCCCTGCCTCCTCGCAGCACGTGGCAGCGTCAGCCTTTATTTCAGCCACGAGGACGGCCGAGCGCTCGCTGGCTGTGGTATGTATTTCCCTGGGGACTCATCAGGATGAGCCTTTTTATATGCTTATTGGATAGTTGAATCTTTTTTCTGTGAAATGTCTTTTCAGACCATTGGCCAATTTAAACAACTCTATTAAGCTTTTGGGATAGTTGTATGTTAACATGCGGTTCTAAGAGTCATGCAGGGAGTCCTGGGCACCCTGAGGCGGTGCTGCAGCCGGGCACCGACCTGTCGTCTGACAGTCTTCCAGCCCACGAGGCCTCATCTGGTACCCACACCTGCCCCCCCCACCCCCCGGCTTCTTTTCCCAGATCCCCGAGGTGGGAGCTGAGGTGCCGGCGTGGAGACTTCACTCGCTCTGTGCTGAGCTTGGGGTGCTGCGTCTCCCGCGTGGTGCTGCCTGCGCTACCTTTCCCATATGCTGTCTTTTCATCCCGTTTATTTTCCTTTATTTTCTTTGATGCTTCCTCGTTGACCCGTGAGTTATTTAGAAGTGTGATTGCCAAGGGTGAGATTTCCCTGTTCCGTGTTTCACTTTCCTTTGGGTCCGACTTCACGATGGTAAGGTAACTGACTGGTTCCCGTCTCCCGGCCCAGGCGAGGTCTGTTTGGGCAGCGGTCCCTGGCAGTTGAAGAGCTGTGTGTCCTGGTGTTGGGCGGAGTGTTCTGTGGGTGCCAGGCCGGTCTGTGGCTGGTTGTGGTGTTCAGGTCTCTCCTTGTTGTGGCCTGTCTGTTGCTGATGGGTGTTGAAGCTCTAACTGGACCTGGAGACCTGTCTGCTTCTCTCTTCAGCTCTGACCATTTTTCCTCCTGTTCTGAGGATTCGCAGTGTGGTGCATACACCCTTAGGGTTGACTGTAGTCTTCCTGAGGGGTGAGCCTTCACCAGCTGTCCCCAGGTGGCTGGTGTACTGGAGTGGGAGGCGGGATAAATGCTGTGGGTTCACACTCGGTTTCTGCCTCTCGTGACCTTGGACACACTGCTTGCTTGCTCTGTGCCTCAGTTTCCTTGTTTGTAACGTAGAGACAGACGTCTTGATTTAGTAGAATTGTGACACTTAAGTAACAGGCTCACGTAGAGCTTAAGGCCACTGGGTCCGAGATGGAGGTGGGGCCACTGTGCTGCTTCGTCGCCATAGCAGCAGGCCCGGTGCCCCCTCTGGAGACCATGCCGGCGGCCTCACTGCCGTCTCCCCTTTGCCATCAGAGGGACATGTATGTGGCTTCTCCCAGGGCTGCCCTGGGTGCGCCCTGCCCGCCCGTGCGCAGTGCTGGTCTGGTTTCCCTGTCGCCCACTCTCCCCTCGGGGCCCCCACCTGCTTCTCGCTGCTCCTGAGGCCGTGGCCGTGATGTCACTGAGTGGGTGTGCTGCCCACGCCCCATGGGGTCTGAGTAGCCAGTTTGCAGTAGAGAAGATGGGGGATGGGGACCCGCTGGTGTCTTTTTATGCCGTTAGTCGCCTGGTTGTTAATGGCCCTCTGTCCTCCAGGGCGTTCTGAAGGTGCGAGTCATGCTCTGCTCATCTTTCCCTTGGCTCAGATAACGTCCCCGAGGACCTCAGGGACCCCTTTTACATCGACCAGTACGAGCAGGAGCACATCAAGCCGCCTGTCATCAAGCTCCTGCTGGCGGGCGAGCTGTACTGCCGCGTCTGCAGCCTCATCCTGAAGGGGGACCAGGCGGCCGCCCTGCAGGGGCACCAGTCTGTCATCCAGGCCCTGTCCCGGAAGGGGATCTACGTGATGGAGAGCGACGACACCCCCGTGACGGACCCCGACCTCAGCCACGTGCCCATAAAGATGGTGAGTGCCTGCGCACCGCCCGCGCTCCCCACCCCACCCAGGGTGTCCTGTCCATGTTTGGGGCGAGTGACATCACGGCTTCCAGTGCCACAGGCACTCGCGTGGTGCCCACCTGTCCTGCCGCCAGCTGTCCCCTGCAGCTGAGCTGCACGACGAGGCACGACGAAACCTCAGGTGCACACGGTGCACACGTGTGTGTGGCAGCTGGCCTGGGTCTGAGTGCGTGGCAGGCGCCGGTGTCACGCGTGGCCGAGTGCTGGTTCTGGCCCCGGGGGAGAGCAGCTCCTCTTGGCTGACTCCGGGTGAGCGCCGAACGCCGCCCCGAGAACGCCTCCCTCGGAGGCAGGCGTGGGGAGGTGTCCTGGTTGCGCTCATGCTGTCTGAGTGTTTCATGTGTACATTGTGATTGTCCTCTAAGCAGCCCTCCCGTCTTCCTCTGAAAGCCCCACCGTCCTGGGCTGGGCCGTGTGGTGCCTCCTCGCTGCTTTGTGGAGCGTTGGCTGCATTTTAGGTTTTGTGGCTTCACTCTTGGTCTTGGTGGCTGATGTGTGTGGGTCAGGGTGCCCTCAGGTTTGGGAAGGAACGGCACAAAGGCGGCGCGTGGTTTCAGCGCCAGAGCTGCTGACGGTGCCCAGGGCTGTCGGTGGTCGTGCAGCCTCGGACAGGGCTCTCCGCCCTCTGTCCCTTTACCACAGCCCTGAAGGAAGGACCCCCAGCGCCCCAGGATTGTCAGGGAGATGAGGCAGGAGGACGAAGCCCCCACGCTGCAGGGCACCCAGCTGGCCGACCCTGAGGAGGGGTAGCGAGCAGATGAGGCCTCGCTGTCTCCACACGGGGAGAAGAGAGGAAGGAGTCTGAGTGGGGTCTGTGGGGCCTGGTAGGACAGGCAAGTGGCAGCTCTGACCTCCCTGCTTGCAGAGCGCCCACATGGCGATGGTGGACGCCCTCATGATGGCCTACACCGTGGAGATGATCAGCATCGAGAAGGTGGTGGCCAGCGTCAAGCGCTTCTCCACATTCAGTGCCTCGAAAGAGCTTCCCTACGACCTCGAGGACGCCATGGTGTTCTGGGTCAACAAGGTGAGTGCACCTGGCGGCCGGTTCTCGTGGGGGATGCTGAGGTCTCCGCCCACTAGGGGCCACCAGACTGCGTGTGCTGCACCCAGAACCGCCTGCCGGCATCGGAGCAGATGACAGGTGTCCCTGAAGAGTGAGCACAGCCTGGGGGGGCTGAGGGTGGGAAATCCAGGCCTGGTGGGGTCCACATTGCTGCCTCCTCCTCCTGTTGTCTCCCCTGTGCGCTTAAGGAGGCGCTTCGTTTTAGATGGTGTTTGAAGAGAAAAATGTCTTCTTAAAGGCTGTTTTTTCTTTTATATTTAGAAACTTGCAATGTAATCTTTTATGCAGTGTATATAAAGAATGGTTATTTTTGCCCTGGCCAGTTTGGCTCAGTGGATAGAGCGTTGTCCTGTGGACTGAAGGGTCCCGGGTCCGATTCCAGTCAAGGGCACATGCCCAGGTTGTGGGCTCAATCCCCAGGGGGCGCGTGCAGGACGCAGCTGATTGATGATTCTCTCTCCTCATTGGTGTTTCTATCTCTCCCTCTCCCTTCTGCTCTGAAATCAATAAAGATATATTTTTTAAAAAAGAATGGCTATTTTTAGTAGCATGTGATTATAGGAATCCCTTACCAAAAGCCTTTTGGTTTTTTAAGTCTTATTTGCAAAAAGGTGTTCAGTTGGTGACACTTTGCTACTAAAGACACAGAAGATGGAGCTGCTCCTTGTGGAGCTGGGAGCCAGACATCCTTGCACCACGTGCTGCTGGCTGGATTCCCGGTCGGGCACAGGCCCGGGTGGTGGTCTCAATTCCCGGTGGGGCACAGGCCCGGGTGGTGGTCTCGATTCCCGGTCGGGCACAGGCCCGGGTGGTGGTCTCGATTCCCGGTCGGGCACAGGCCCGGGTGGTGGTCTCGATTCCCGGTCGGGCACAGGCCCGGGTGGTGGTCTCGATTCCCGGTCGGGCACAGGCCCGGGTGGTGGTCTCGATTCCCGGTCGGGCACAGGCCCGGGTGGTGGTCTCGATTCCCGGTCGGGCACAGGCCCGGGTGGTGGTCTCGATTCCCGGTCGGGCACAGGCCCGGGTGGTGGTCTCGATTCCCGGTCGGGCACAGGCCCGGGTGGTGGTCTCGATTCCCGGTCGGGCACAGGCCCGGGTGGTGGTCTCGATTCCCGGTGGGGCACAGGCCCGGGTGGTGGTCTCGATTCCCGGTCGGGTACATGCCCGGGTGGTGGTCTCGATTCCCGGTGGGGCACAGGCCCGGGTGGTGGTCTCGATTCCCGGTCGGGCACAGGCCCGGGTGGTGGTCTCGATTCCCGGTGGGGCGTGCAGGAGGCAGCCGATCCATGGCTCTCCCATTGATGCTTCTCTCCCTCTCCCTCCTTACTGTTTACAACAGCATGGATGGGCCTGTGGGGTATTATTCTCAGTGAAATAAGTCAGACAAGCACCCTATGACCTCACTGATACGTGGAATTGGGGGGCCAGGGCGGGGGGGAGAAAAGTGAATAAACGAAACAGAAACAGACCCAGAGACACAGAGAACAAGCTGGTGGTTGCCAGAGCGGAGAGGGTCGGACGGATGAATAAAAACAGTGTGTACTGGGCTAGTTCTCTTCTTTCTGGGTAAATTGCTTGCTGCTCATCTTTGGCCGTATTTCTTTGGGGAGGCTCTTCATTTCCAGTTTGATCAGGTTCTCATCCACCGAGGGTGTTGTTCACGTGCCAGTGGACTCAGTGACCTCCCAGCTGTGGGCTCTGCTTCCCGGTCCCTCGCTGGTGGGTACGTGGTCTCAGCGATCAGCAGCAGCACTGCCGCCTCCTGTGGAGTTGTCGGCCTTGAAGAGACGTCCTTGCTTTCTGGCCCCAGGCTGTCTGGTGGACAATGCCTTCTGCTTGCTGTTACCTCGACCCTCCCCTCGGGCCCCACCATCCTGCTGTGGTCACATAGGCCCTCTGCCACTCTGGCATCCGCGCAGGCGCTCAGGTGTCGCCTCAGGTGTGCGCTCGCTCACGGGGCGGTTCCTGCACCCGCTGCCGCCCAGGCTCCTCGGGTGGACTGTGCAGGAGGAGATGCCCGCGCTCTTGGTGAGTGAGGTTGCAGCCTTTCCTGCTGCTGCATCCCGTCTCCCCTGGGCACTCCTTTTTGGTAATTTGATCTGCATTGATTTTTCTTTTGTCTTTTTCAAGTATGTTTTTGTTAATTTTTTAGGGAGAAAGGAAAGAAGGAGAGAGAGAGAGAGAGAGAGAGAGAAAGAGAGAGAGAGAGAGAAAGAAACATTGAGAGAGAGACATCTGTCGGCTGCCTCCTGCACGCCTCCCACTGGGGATTGAGCCTGCAACCTGGGCATGTGCCCTGAGCGGGAATAGACTGTGACCTCCTGGTTCATGGGTCGATGCTCAACCACTGAGCCACACCAGCTGGCCTGGGTTTTTTTTCCTTTTAAAAACCATTTTCCTACCTTCTTTTTAAAAATTTTATTATTTTATTGGGGTGACATTGGTCAGCATGAACATGTAGGTTTCAGGTGTGGGTTTCCATGTTACAGGGCCTGTGTATTGCCTGTGTGCCCACCACCCAAGGCCAGGTCTGCTCCTGCCGCCATGTATCAGGGCCTCACCTTCTTGATGGGAATCGCCTGCGCTCACTCACTGTACCTTGTTTCATGGTGGAAGGCTCAGCTCTGTGCCTTTCATCCCAGGGCTTTGACCCGGCCCTGTAAGCATGGGCGAGTATTTCCCATGGTGTTGTTTTATAATTGCAATTTTCATTTTATCTTTAACGTAACTCCAGGAGAGAGCACTTTACTTCTACAAGTTGTATGAGCTGCCCAAGGCGTGCACTGTGAACATGGGCTCAGGCTTATCTCGGGCATCTGGTCCTGTCAGGGGCCTCTGTCGCGGGTGATGGAAGGCGAGAGGGAGGCGGCGGCCCACATGGTGCTTGGGGGCATCTTGTTTTCCACCTGTCAGGTCACCTGGAGGCCTCGGTGTCTGCGGGTGAGAAAGAGTTGGTAATACCTGCTTCAGAGTCGGAGTGAGAGCAGTGGGGCTGGGGCTGGGAGGAGATGTGGCGACCAGTGTCGGAGAGCAGTCACCTTTTAAAAAAATATATATATATATTTATTATATTTATTTCAGAGAGGAATGGAGGAGAGAGAGACAGAAACATCCATGATGAGAGAGAATCGTGGCTCAGCTGCCTCCTGCATGCCCCCTACTGGGGCTGGAGCCTGCAACCCAAGCATGTGCCCATGTCCAGAATCAAACCCGGGACCCTTCAGTCTGCAGGCCGACGCTCTGTCCACTGAGCCAAACCAGTTAGGGCAGCAGCCATCTTTTCAATGCATTTTCTTCTCCTCCAGGTCAATCTTAAGATGAGAGAGATAACGGAGAAAGAAGGGAAGCTCAAGCAGCAGTTCCTGGAGAGCCCTGCTCACCAGAAGGTAAAGGGCAGGCACTTCCTCGCTGTGGAGGGTCGCCACGCGTACCACTGGTCACGCCTTCCTCACAGGCTGGCTCTGCAGACCTCAGGGGCAGTGGGCACGCAGCCTGCACCCTCTCCCTGGCAGGGCGTCCAGTGTGTCACCCAGAGGGTGAAGGGTTGTGGGAGATGCGGGGTCCGGGAGTCGGCTTCTACCAGTCAGCAAGTGAGGCGCATGTTGCCGTCGGCCAGTGGCACCTCCCAGACCTCAATACTGCCCACGAGGTGGTGGCAGGGCCCTGTGGCACCTGAGGAAATGGTGCAGGTGGCATCGGTGCGTCCCTGTCACTTCTGTCCTTTCTTCCCTGACATTGTTTTTCTGGTCAAGCACGTGCATGACTGGAACCACGTTCCCTGAACACATGCACGATGTGGCCCAGCCATGGCTGCGGTCTGCCCGTGTCCCTGGCTGTGGGGATGCATGGGCACCGCGTGCGTGACCGTGTTTGTTCCTCCTGCTCTCCGACGGCAGACGGCGCGCTGCGCCCCTCCCTCGGTGCACGGGCGTCTGTCCTGGTGCACAGCCGCACCAAGTTCCCGGAGTGCTCATGGCTCCCACAGAGACTAGTGTAGAGGTGCCCGTACCTTCCACTGTGGGTCATGGGCACTGATCCCTCGTGTCCACACTACACCCACGTGTGTACGCCGTCCGTCCGTCCGCACGTGGGCCAGCCCGCTGACCCTCCTCTCCTGCCTTCTCCCTGCTTCCTGAGCAGTCTCCCTCCAAGTGGTACTGGAAGCTGGTGCCCGTAAGTGGACTCCGTGCCCCGCTGCCATCAGACGCCATCCTGTGCTGCCACCTGCTTCCATTCCCAGTCGCTCGGCCACCTGTCTGTGTCTGGATGTCCTGGTGTAGTTGCACTTTGTGCCGTGTGGTGCGGCCTGCGTCTGGCTGACAGACAGGCTTGGTTCCCACGGTGGGCACTGGGAGTTCTGGGTCACATTTCACAGGCAGCGTGCAGTCGGATAGGGTTTGCGTTTCGGCCAATGGGCGCTAGTTACTCTACGTGATGAACGTGAATGTAAAGCAGGGTCTTCTCTTCTGAGAAGGACGAATGCACTCCAGGCGACTCATGCTGCTGCTGACCCTCACCTGAGCGTATTTTCCCGTTGTTGTTTTGTTCGTTTGGTGTTTGGTTTGGGGGTTTGTTTGTTTTGTTTCTTTTTGGTTTTTTTGAGTGGAAGCGAGGGAGGTAGGAGGAAAAAGAGAGAAATATTGATGTGAGAGAGACACATCAATTGGTTGCCTCCTGCAGGCATCCTGACGGGGCTGGGGATCCAACCTGCAACCTGGGTACATGTCCTTGACCAGTAATCAAACCTGGGACCCTTCAGTCCGCAGGCTGATTGCCAATCACAGAGCCACACCGGTCAGGGCACAGGTGGCTCTTTGTTTTGTCCTTTCTGATGTGACCAACCCTAATGGTGACCTGCCGTGTCTTAGTGCCACAGGCATGGCCGTCTGTGGTAAAGGTGACACCGCTGCCGCCTGCGCGGTGGGGGAGGCCACCCTCCTTCCTGGTCGGGGCTCTGGGTCCCCAGTGAGAAGTGGGTTTCCCTGAGAGAGGAAAGCGAAGGTGCGGCTTGGCCCAGCTCCGTGGTGCCACCCTGCAGGCACAGAGGGTGGCACCCAGATCACTTGGCAGGCCTTGGTTTCATGTCTGGGCAACTTGGCCTCCGAACTCTGCTACCAGGCGGTGCCCTGGGACAGGCTGGCAGATGGGGTCCACGTGAGCAGTGGTCTGGCCTACTTTGTGGCTGATGATTTTGCTCTGAGATATGGTAACAAGGAAGAAAGCATTATATGGATATTTTCATATCTTTTAATTTTTTGAACGCTGAAAGTCGAGGGAAATGTTACAAGTTACGAGGTTTAGGAAGGACTAGTGGGAACCCGGCTCTCCCACAGGAAGGCAGGTGCAGAGCAGAGCAGAGCTGTGTAGGCACTGACCAGGGCGGCCCGCAGCCGGCCCTTAGTTCCTTGTGGTGGTTGACCCCTCGCTGCCGGACCACAGTGCCCAGCCCGTGGGTGACGAGGATTGCGGGGAAAGGTCTGGCAGGGCGGCAGGTTCTGAGGTTTCACCTTGTCAACCACGGCCTAGAGGTTAACAAACTGACCGGCAGGTGGTCAGTTACACAGGGCTTTCCCTGGTTCTGAGTTCACTCCATCCATCTTCAGCCGAGAAATCATGTGCTTCACTGCATGCTGTGGTTGTCACCGTGTGTGCTGTGTGTCGTGTGGGAGCTGGCCTGGCGCATGCCCGCGACTGCATGCTGGGGCCGGGACCGCTGCCAGCCTCTGCCACGGGCGAGAAACAAGTTACGTCTGCAGCGGAGCAGCCCTAGTGACGCGAGGGAGCCCGCTCCTCATCTCAGCAGGATGCTGCCAGTGCCTGTTACGCAGAGTCGGCACCCATGGCTCTGCCCTGTGTGGCCTGGAGGCACTTTGACTTCCCCGTGGTGAGGCCCTTTCCTCTGAGCTGGCCTCTCTCTGTAACAGCCCCGGTGCCAGGGCAGCTGCCGGCTTCCTCCTGCGCCGCCCTGGCCCCCATAGTCTCCTCCCCCATGTAAAGTGGTTTGTGAATGTTAATGCAGAAAACGGGGGCAGCAGGACGTGGGGGACAGCACTGCGTCCCCTCCCAGGTGGCCTGGCCTCACTCCTCACCTGCCCTTGGGGATGGGGTTTGGGGCAGCCCCACCTGGCACATGCCTCCCCTGAAGGGGGTGCAGAGACCCTGAGAAGCGCTGGTTCTGTGTGGGCCCGGCCCGCGAGCTCTCGGTCTCCTGCTCCCGGCACCACTGACCTCGTGCACGAAATTGTCTGCCCTGCTCCCGGGAACTTCTCCACCACACACTGAAGCCACTTGTATGTTTTTAATGGCCGGGCCGGCACGGGGAACGCTGCCAGCACTGAGCACAGTGGCTGCCTCGGGGCTTCGAGTGACAGGACGTTCACACTTAACTTGTTTCTCCTCCGCGTGCAGCAGCGGCTCTGCAGACGTGCCCGCCCCTTTGCCGGCACCTTAGAGCGAGACGCCGCTGCCTGAGCGGCTGATGACTGTCAGCCAGGGTTGCCACCCGCGCAGTTCCCAGATCTTGACATGTGGGTTCTGGGCAAAGTCTGTAATCCCGACATTTTGAGCGTTTCCCCTACAACTGCCTTGTTCCAAGCATCATCCAGCGCACGGCGCTCTCACCCAGCCTGCCTGGGCCGTGGGTGGGAGTGGGGCACCTCATGTGTAGAGTCTGCCTTTTGTCGACCGCAGGTGCGCTACCGCCGAGAGCACCTGTCGGCGAGGCAGCCGCCCTACTTCCCGCTGCTGGAGGACCTGATGCGAGACGGCAGCGACGGGGCCGCGCTGCTGGCCGTGGTCCACTACTACTGCCCCGAGCACATGAAGCTGGACGGTGAGTGCAGCACGCCCCTGGCACACCCACGTCCTTGGTGCCCCGGGCAGGAGCTGCGTGGAGACGGCTGGGGATGGAGGCGCAGTGCGGACGGCACCCGCTCTGGTCACGTGGTGCAGGCGCAGGGATGGGTCTCCACTCGGAGGCCTTTATTCTTAGAAGCTCTGTAATTAGTGCTCATTTGAGGGAGAGGCTTCGAGGGCGTCAGCACCGCTTTCTCAGGTGTCGCCCGTGGTGGTCTCTCCCGCGTGCTGCCGGCACCTCCGGGACGGGTGGCACTCGGGTCACGGCCCTCGCCCGTGGCTCTGCTGCTTAGGCTGCCCCAGGTTCAGGCGGGTGGGCCAAGCTTTGTTTAGCTTTACTCAGCTAAGCCTGTGTGATTTGGGCTCAGGACTAGTCATGTGACTGTGGGAAGGCCCACATCTCACAGGTGAGGGGACTGGCCTGTGCAGAAGGTGGGCCCAAAGGTGCCTGTGTGGGGAGTGCAGTGAGGCCTCCCCAGGAGACGGAGCCCCCCACTGTGTAGGAAAGACCTGACCCTGAAAAGCCAAACTTGAGAACTTTGAAAGAAAATATAGGACAACAGTTTTATGACATTGTTGTTGGGATGGATTACTTACGTAAATTACAAAAAAGCACAAATAATAGAAAAGATTCTTGTATTTAAATCAGAGGTCCTCAAACTTTTTAAACAGGGGGCCAGTTCACTGTCCCTCAGACATTCCACACGTGCGCACTGCGGGCCCGGGACGCGTCGGCTGCTAAGCAGGACAGGCAGCTGCGGCAAAAACACCCAGCGGGCCGGATAAATGTTTTCAGCGGGCCGCATGTGGCCCGCGGGCTGTAGTTTGAGGACCCCTGATTTAAATTAACCATATTAAAATTCAGTGACACGGGACATTATAAACAAACTTGTGATAAACCGTATCCATGAGAAAGTAGTTGTCAAAGGATCGTCACACAGCCCTTTTGTAACCGTCTATATATATAAAAGGCAAGCGACTGGAACAACCTGAACGGCCAGAATGACCAGTCGCTATGACACGCACTGTGGCCGGCCAACCAGCCCGATAGGAGGCGGGACCAGCTGGCCAACCTGCCGCGGCCCCTTCCCCCGGCTGCCCAGCCCCCAATCAGCCCCTCTACCCCAATCTGGAGCGGGGCCAGCTGGCCAACCTGCCGCAGCCCCTTCCCCCGGCCGGCCCAGCCCTGATCGGCCCTGATCGGGTAGGCTGGCCGGACCCCACCATGCACAGATTCATGCACTGGGCCTTTAGTCCTATATAATGATCCTCCTGTATAACAAAGGGGTAATAAGCAAATAGTCTGAACAGCAGAACAACTGAACAACCAATCAAAGCGTAATATGCTAAGGCTGCTCAACCACTCGCTATGACGTGCACTGAACACCAGGGGGCAGACAGTCGACCAGTCGCTATGACAAGCACTGACCACCGGAGGCAGATGCTCCGACTGGTAGGTTAGCTTGCTGCTGGAGTCCAGCCGATCAGGACTGAGTGAGACGGGCCAGACACACCCTGGAGTCCTCCCGCGGTCCCTCCCCGGCCCCATTGTGCACCAGTGGGGTCCCTCACCCTGGCCTGTGCCCTCTCACAATCCCAGACTCCTTGTGGGATGTCAGAGAGCCGGTTTCAGCCTGATCCCACAGACCACTCCCCTTGGGAGGGTGCCGGACGCAGGGCTTTCCCAATCAGGACTCGTTGGGCCTGAGCCCACAGCAGGCACAGTGGGGCCGGGATGAGCAGGAACAGCAGGTAGGAGCTGCTGGCAGCGTTGGACTGCGGGTTTTGGCCCGATCCCTGCAGGCCACCCAGAGGGACCCCACTTGTGCACAAACTCGTGCACTGGGCCTCTAGTCTATATATATATATATATATATATATATATCTCTATATATATATGGCTAATTGTCCGTCCAACCAGTAGCTATGACGTGCACTGACCACCAGGTGGCAGACGCTCAACACAGGAGCTGCCATGACGTGCACTGGCCATTTAAAAATAAACAGCTCCACGGACATGGCACCGACAATCCAACACTTCTCTTCCCCCAAGTGGCACCCCACCAAATCACAGCCGACGCTGCCAAGACCCCATGGCGCAAAATGCGGCCCCTAGCCCAGCCTTAAACGGTCATTGTGGGTGCTGGGTAATGACATCACATAGCAACGCCTGGCTTCCTCTCCCTAGCGACTAGCCTCCTTGCAGTTTCTTTAGCCCAAGAACACGACTTGCTTTATTTATAGCTAGGTGCAAACATTTCACACTGTAACCAAATGTCTGTGAAGCTTTTTCCCGTGCCTCATCTCATTTGATGCTCACAGACGTCCTGGAGAAGGTAGATAGGAGACTCAAAACGGGCATTTAGAAAGCTTAGAAACTTGACCCGACTGAAAAGAAATGGTGGACCTTGAAAATGACTTCAGATTTTTCTCACTGCGCAGAAGATAGTCAGACACGGCTGCAGTTGAATAGTTTACCCTTTGTTCTCCCTGTGTGATCTACAATAATAATCTGCTTCGTGTTGATATTTACTGCTGTGTTGCTTACAATTACCTGAAAGAGAAGTTGGGGTGCTTCACTGGGCTGCAAAAAGTTTAGCTAAATCAGAAAGCGGGTCTAATTAAGCAAGTTTATTCTATACTAGAGGCCCGGTGCACAAAACTTTGTGCACTTGGGGAGGGGGTGTCCCTCAGACCGGCCTATGCCCTCTTGCAGTCTGGGACCCCTCAGAGGATGTCCACCTGCTGGCTTAGGCCTGCTCCCGGGGGATTGGGCCTAAGATGGCAATCAGACATCCATCTGGCAACCCAGGAGCCCTCAGGGGATGTCCACTTGCCAGCGGGGAGCAGGCCTAAGCTGCAGTCGGACATCCTTAGTGCTGCTGAGGAGGCAGGAGAGGCTCCCGCCACCACCGCTGTGCTGGCAGCCATCAGCCTGGCTTGTGGCTGAGCAGAGCTCCCCCTGGTGGTCAGTGTGTGTCATAGTGACCAGTCATTCCCAGTCGTTCTGCTGTTAGGGTCAATTTGCATATTACCCTTTAATTATATAGATACATAAAAGGCTAAGTTGACTCACACGTGCGCAATACATATAAAGCCCTCATTGTCGATCGTGAATTTGGTTGGGACTTCTATTATAGAGAAAGGGTGGATAGCGATATTAAAATATTTCTTCTAATTAATTTCCTTTCATGTGCACGAATCTGTGCATTGGGACACTAGTGACACATAAAGAACTCCTACAGATCAATAAGAAAAAGGCAGACAATCAGAGCTGCAGGGAGAGCAGGCTTTTCACGGAGGAAGCCAGCACGCAGACCCAGCAACACACATCTCACACCCCCGGGTGGAGGTGGGGCGGTTGGCTGGGCAACCTCGGCATGCAGGTGCAGAGAGCACACCGATTGGTTTTCATGGCATTTCTGTGACAGTGAGAACTGTGCAGTACGCTAGCTGTTCAAGCGAATGCCTGAGTCCATCCCATCGACCGGATCTGGGGGGAAACAATACTGAGTTGAGGGAACAAACAGGCTGCACAGTGCAGGCACATGCCACCAGGAGTGTCAGTGTAAGCGAGCGGCCCGCAGCCTGCTGTTACGGACACACGGTTTACGACACAGCGAATGGGAGGGGCCACGCAACTTGGGGGCGGGCGAGGGCGGCTGCCTAGGGAGCTGGGCTTTGACAGAGCAGCGTCTGAATCACACGCGGTTTGACGGTGACATTGGTTCCACCCGGCACAGGCCCCTGGGGGCTGGTCGCACACGGCTGTAATATTTCACGACCAGAGTTTTTTAAAAGGAACATCTCTTAGCACTAGACATGTGCACTGTTTGTTACTCAGCTTGTGACTGGCTCCCCTGGGAGCGCCCAGTGCAGGGTGTCGCCAGGAACCCAAGCGCCGGAGTCTGGGCGCTCCCGTCTCACCTGCGCACCTTCCAGTTCCTGCGTTTACTTCCTCGGGTCCCTCTGCCACCTGCCTCCCCCCTCCCTCCCTATTTACGGGCAGAGGTCACGTAAATTGTCGCTGCAGCGGCTTCTGACTTAGTCTTGAGCTGTTTTAGCTGTCCTAGTGGTTCCTGCCTGAGGGCCCCCCAAAGAGCACTCCCACCCCGGGGGGCCGAGGGAGGGTGCTGGCAGCCTGTGCCAGTGCTGTGACCAGCTCTCCCGTGCTGTTCCGTGGGCACGCCTGGCATTTCTCAGTTTACGCCCCTCCCCCACACGTAGGTAATCACGCAGGGTGCCCGATGGTCAAACACGCACCAGCTTTCTGCGCATCCTTTCATAAACTGAAGAGGGTGGTTCCTGTCCATCCTGGAAGCCCAGGCTTAAGATTTCAAGTGATTTCTGTGGCTCTTTTTAGAGATGGACAGTTGGGTTCCGATCCTGAGATTCCTCAGGTCTTCCAGCCGAGTGGTTCCTGTCTGTGGTCAGTCACTGTGACCTAAACACCACGCTGCCTCCCGACGCCGTGAAGCAGACGTCCTAGCGACGTCCTTTCTGTTTCTCTGTTAGACGTGTGCTTGAAGGAGGTCACGTCGATGGCTGACAGTCTGTATAACATCCGGCTTCTGAGGGAATTCTCGAACGAATACCTGAACAGATGCTTTTACCTCACCTTGGAAGACATGCTGTACGCGCCCCTGGTGCTGAAGGTAACCATGACTACGGAGCACAGGCTAAAGCTCCGCGTGCACAGCTGCTCATCGCGCCCTGGGTTCTGTTTTTCTCGCAGCCGAACGTGATGGTCTTCATTGCCGAGCTCTTCTGGTGGTTTGAGAACGTCAGGCCCGACTTTGTTCAGCCCAGGGACGTCCAGGAGCTGAAGGACGGTGAGTGGGACGTGGCGGCTGGCGGCGGCTTCCCGTGAGCTTCCTCCTCGGACGCTCCCGAGCGCTCCCTGGCTCCTGGGCAGCGACGGTGCCGGGCGTGAACGGCTGCACCTGGGGGAGAGCCCGGCCTGTCTGAGGGGCCCCGGGGCCTGCTGAGCGTCTGGGAGGCGGGGCCGCTGGGCTGAGTGTGCTGGCTGCTCCCCCCTGCAGGGTCGGGACGCACCCATGTTCCCCAGAGTAAGGGCCTGCGGCCTGGAGACTCAGCTTCCAGGAGGTGATGCGGGCGAGTGCGTTCCTTCCTGTGGTTTCCCTAAGACTCTCAAGAGATTGGCCCAGGGGAACGTGGGTAAAGCAGCCACAATAAATAGGCCTTTTTTCACGGAAAGATGATAAAAAATAAGAAAAAGAAATCACCTGCCCTCACAGCAGATACTTGCACGCCGACAGCAGGTAACCGGCCCCTGGCTGTACAGGAAGCTCACTGCAACGTGAGCGAAGGAACCCATAACTCGGCCCGACTGGGCCCTCCATGACCGTGGACTCCACGTGCCCGTTGCTCACGGAAGGCGCTCACCTCCTCCGTGGTCCCAGCAAACCCGCTGAGGCCTCGCCAGACCCGAGGAGGGACCCTGTCCCAGCTCAGCCTCAGCACTGCACTCACAGCCAGTTTTTTTTTGGAGAAGCTTGGTTTCAAGTAAAAGCAATGTTATTTTTGGTGTTTATAGAAGCGGCAGGGTTTTTTAGATGCTTTTTGCTGACTTAAGAAACTGTGACTCATATGGACGTTTCTGTAAAATTTCTATTTCTTCAGCAAAAACAGTGTCACACCAAAAAAGCAGCCGGCCGCCCGTCCCTATCTCCAACGCCACCAAGCGCAGCTTCCTGGGTGGCCCTGCGGCAGCGAGCCCGGCCGAGCCGCCAGCCCCCGCTCAGCCACCAGCTGAGGGTGGCCCCCGGCAGCACCTGCACCCCGAGGAGCCTGACCCTCTGTGAGTTGTCTGTCGCTTTCGGAGTTGAGTCACGGTGCTCTGTCCCTTTTCTTGTTACACTTCCTCCCAGAGGCAGGAGGGAGGCGGGATGCACTCTTGAATTTTGCTGTTAGAATTAGAAACTCACGTTTTTATCACAGACGGTGACCAGAAGCCAGTCTGTCCCCACCTGCAGTTTTGGGTTACTTATTCCAAATTTGAAGTTCTTGGTACCCTTTTGGTTTATTTCTTTTTTAATTTTTCTCAAAGAATCAGTGAAATTCTTACCTGTGGTGTGAATTGGCGATGGTCTCTGTGGTTTCTTTTGTATTTGCTTTTGACCGTGAAGGTTGCTAACCCACCGATTTCTCTCCTGACAGGGGGAGGGGGGCCTCTGCCTTCAGCCCGTCGCATCCCTTACTGCCCCTGCGGCAGCGGCAGCAGAGGGCGGCACCGGGGGAGGACCCGCCGGGTAAGAGCGGCCCTTCCTCCTCTCCTCACAGCCACTGGCACAGCAGTTCTTGGGGCGCAGCAGTCGGGGAGCTAGTGAGGACTGGGCAGGAGAGAGCCCAGTTGGACCCGTGTGCCATGGAGTCTGTTGTCCTCAGAGAGGAAACACCATTAACCCGTGAACTGTGTGAGGTGCGCAGAGTCGCTGTGCGTGTCTGAGCGAGAACCGAGTGCACTCACGGTGACTTAGAGGTCGGGCCATGTTGTGTCCTGACGCGGAGGGATCACTATTGAGTTCATGTTACTCACCGTGGGTACTGTTGGAAGTGACCTGTGTGATGGTCTGCTCTCAGTGATGCATTTCCGTGAGAAACGGTTACTGTGCTGACGAATTTCAAAGGACATAACCTTGGCTTCCTCCTGCTGATCACATCCCTGCCTCTTCCGCCTGCAGATGAGCGACACCGGTCCAACTCCTTGACCCGCATGGATGGGCAGCCACGGGGAGCAGCGGTAGCGTGGCCAGAAAAAAAACACAGGTGATCCGTGTAAACTGTTCCTTAGACCAGTGGTCTGCAAACTCAGCAGAGCCAAATATCAACAGTACGACGATTGAAATTTCTTTTGAGAGCCAAATTTTTTAAACTTAAACTATATAGGGAGGTACATTGTTATTAACTTAATTAGGGTACTCCTAAGGCTTAGGAAGAGCCACACTAAAGGGGCCAAAGAGCCACATGTGGCTCGCGAGCCGCAATTTGCCGACCACTGCTTTAGACTAACAGCCGTCTCCTGCTGTGGCCTGGACCCCCAGACCCCAGGAGCACTGAAGCCTGGAGGGCATTCGTGGGCAGCGGCAAGGGCACCCTGGCGGGTGATGAGTCAGAGCCAGGTGTGAGGACCCGCCGGGCAATGCCGGGACTTGCAGAAGTGAGGCCGCACTGCTCTTCACACTGTAACTCCTGGGTTTTAGAAGATGTGGTCCTTTTTCATTAATAGGTTTTTTATTGCAACTTTTAATCAGAAATGTTTTAGCTTTAATTTCCAGTATGATAAACATTGATTAGTAAGGATAAACATAAGTAAAAGCTCTTTGGGGTCCTCAGTCGTTTTTAAGGGTGTAAAGAGGTCCTGGGAGCGAAGTGTTTGAGTCGCTCCCTGAAGCCAGCTCTGCCCTCTGCTCAGGGCAGGGGGTCTAGCTGCATCACCGGGGCTCCCAGCCGAGCTGCTGGCTCACTGCTGAGTCCCTCCGGCTGACAGTGGCTCCTCCCGCTGCAGGCCTGCGTCTCAGCCAGCGCCTTTCGTGCTGCACCACACTGCGAGCTGCGACGCGGACCCCGGCTCTGGCGACAGTGTCAGCTTGGCCCGCTCCATCAGCAAGGACAGCCTGGCTTCCAACATCCTCCCCCTGACCCCGCAGAACCAGCCACAAACCCCCGCCCTGAGGGCCAGCGGGAAAAGCCTCCTGAACAATGTCGACATCGAGGACGAGGACGAGGAGCTCATGGCCATCGTTAGGACAAACGGGGCTCCCCACGGCAGTGACCTGGGCCCCACGACAAGTGCCAGGTCTCCCCAGAGACCGGCGGGCCCCTTAGAGAGCAAGCCCGACAGCTTCTTCCTGGAGCCGCTGATGCCGGCCGTGCTGCGGCCCGCCAAGGAGAAGCAGGCGGTCAGCAAGGAGGACGAGTGCGGGGAAGGGCGGCTGAGGGGCTGCACAGCCAGGAGGCCCAGCGAGGGCCCGCCTCTGGGGCGGAGGAAGGCGCCTGGCAGCTGCAGCACTCGGGACCTGAATAGGACTTTCACACCAATTTCCTCCACGGAGCTGTGTGCTGAGGTGGGGCTGCCGGCCGGGGAAGCCCGCGGGGAGCCTCTGGCCAGCGGCAGTTTCAATCCTTCATCTCAGGGACAGTCCCCCGACGGCTTCTTTCTTCACGTGGCCAGAGCCGACGAGGCCCCGGAGGGCAGGCTGCACGGTAGCCGGGCAAGAAGCCCGCTCGCCCGCGACCCGGAACCGTGGGCCGTCCTGAGGCAGGACTCGGACTCGGACGTCGCAGACCTGGAGGAGGCCGAGCACGACTTCCTCGGGGAGGACCTCCCCATGCTGATGGGGCGGTACGCGGGCGAGGAGGAGTCGGCCAAGCTGCAGGAGGACATGCAGGTGAAGGAGCATGAGGACAAGGACGGCGCCAGCGGCCGCTCCAGCCCCTGCCTGAGCACCATCTCCCAGCTCAGCGGCGCCTCCGTGGCCAGCGGGAGCGCAAGAATGACCAGCTTCGCAGAGAGGAAGCTCCAGCGGCTCAACAGCTGTGAGACCAAGTCCAGTACGAGCAGCTCCCAGAAGACCACGCCGGACGCCTCGGAGAGCTGCCCGGCCCCGCTGACCACGTGGAAGCAGAAGAGGGAGCAGAGCCCCGGCCGGCAGGGCAGGGACCACGCCAGCCTCCTGGCCTCGGAGCTGGTGCAGCTGCACATGCAGCTGGAGGAGAAGCGGAGGGCCATCGAGGCCCAGAAGAAGAAGATGGAGGCGCTGTCCGCCCGGCAGCGCCTGAAGCTGGGCAAGGCCGCCTTCCTGCACGTGGTCAAGAAGGGCAAGGCCGAGGCCGGTCCCCAGCCCCTGAAGCCGGAGCCCAACGAGGAGGACTTCAGCGGTGCTGTGTCCAAAACCGAGGAATTCCTGGCTCGGGAGCAGGGCCTGGGAGACGCGGGCGAGTGTCAGGATGCGGACAGAGAGGGCCTGGCGCCCCTGCAGCAGCACAGGCAGGACCCAGCCACGCTGCCTGAGCTGGAGAAGAGCAAGGCGCTGTCTGCGGCCCTCCTGGAGGTGGCCGGGGACGGGCTGGACACGGGCGAGGGGGACCTCTCCATCGAGAAGCTCAATGAGACCATCAGCACGCTGCAGCAGGCCATCCTGAGGATCTCCCAGCAGCAGGAGCAGCTGCTCATGAAGTCCCCTGTGCCCCCTGCCCCTGGGGCCCGAAACAACGCCGCGGACCCGAAAGTCAAGGCGTCCATCCACTTTGTGGAGCCTCTGTCTCCAACGGGAGTGACGGGGCACCGCAGGCCTCCCCGTCTGGGGCAGGGTCGGAATTCCCGGTCGGGGAGACCCGCTGAGCTCAAGGTCGCGAGAGACAGGCAGCAGGGCTCCCGAAGTAAGACCCCAACACCCAGCGTGGAGGCCCTCCCGCACCTGCGGCCCTTCCCGCCGCGGACGCCCCCCGACCCGGGCTGGGACGGGGCGGCAGACCCCGGGAGTGACCCCCCCGAGAAGGGCTTCTTCGACAGCTACCGGCTCCACGATGCCAGCAACCAGCGGGCACTCACCTTGCCCTCGCCCAAAGACGCCAACATCCTGTCGGAGCAGATGAGCCTCAAAGAAGCTCTGGGCCTGGGCCTGAAAGAGGTGGGGCTCAGGGCCCCCGCTGTCTCGGGAAAGGAGGACGTCCCTGTGGACGGGCCCCCGCGGAGCAAGGCCAGCCTCATCGAGGTGGACCTGTCGGACCTGAAGGCCCCCGACGAGGACGGGCCGACGGGCCCCGAGAGCTCGGTGGACCTCAGCACGGACGGCGACCAGAAGTCGGGTGTCGGCTTCTTCTTCAAGGTGAGCAGCTGGCAGCCGTGTCCGGCGTGGCCAGATGACCCCACTGCACCTTAGCGGCGAGGGTGCCACCAAGAACTTCACTCGGGGCCGGGCCGCAGACACAGACTGGGGGGCGAGCTCCTGTTGTGGACACGGGGCTGGACGGGGGAGTCGACAGCTTTGTGAGCGCCTTTTCCATTTGTGTCTTTGGCCTAAAGGTGGGCTGGTTTGTCAGGTAGAAGGAGGAAGCGCAAGTCTGGACTGTTGAGTCTCAGCCTGGGCTGCAGACTGCTGGGCAGATGTGGGGGCCCCTGGGTCGGCTGTGGGGGCCCCGGGGGCGGGGGTGGGCGTCTGGGGATGGTGGCACCACCGCACTGTATCTGTCCTGCAGGATGAACAGAAGGCGGAGGATGAGCTCGCCAAGAAGCGGGCGGCCTTCCTCCTGAAGCAGCAGCGCAAGGCTGAGGAGGCCCGCATGCGGAAGCAGCAGCTGGAGGCGGAAGTTGAGCTCAAGAGGGACGAGGCCAGGTAGCCTGGCTGTGGGCAGGGGGTGCGGCAGGATAGGTAGGGCCAGGCTCCTGTCGAGTTCTCCTGATCCTGCTCCGCCCGGGTCTCTCCCCCGACCCTGGCAGCCGTGTGCCTTTATCCCGCCGCCAGGTGACACGGCACGTGCCGCTGGGCCGTGTGGCGCTGGCCCTCGGTCCCCAGGCACCGCTGCGGGAGGCCGTGCCTCTCACCAGGACTGTCTGGGCGTTTGTCAGGCGCAAAGCCGAGGAAGATCGGATACGGAAGGAGGAGGAGAAGGCGCGGCGAGAGCTCATCAAGCAGGAATACCTGCGGAGGAAACAGCAGCAGATTCTAGAGGAGCAGGGACTGGGCACCCAGAAGGCGAAGCCGAGAAAGCCCCGGCCAAAGTCCGTCCACCGGGAGGAGCCGCGCGGCGACTCGGGAACCAAGTGCTCCTCCACCCGTAAGCGGGCGGGCGGGCAGTGCCCAGTCCCTACGCTGGGGGGGAGGGGGATGACGTGCAGGCGGCTTCCCTGGGCCGGGAGATTTGGCTTCAGAGCTCAGGACGGCACTGGGCCGGGGGGTGGGGGTGGGGCTGGCCGGGGGTGGGGGGTGCTGGTCCCTTTGTTTCTGCTGCACAGACCTGGCGGGACGAACCCCACGTCTTACGAGAGCATTTCTGTCTCTGGCAGCGGAGAACCTGAGCCGGGCCCAGTCGGGCTCCAGCCTGTCCTTGGCCTCCGCGGCAACGACCGAGCCCGAGAGCGTCCACTCGGGGGGCACGCCCGCCCCGCGGTAAGGACAGGAGGGTGCTCTCCGGCCGCCATGCGTGCGCCAGCACCGTCGGCCCCACAGCCACGGTCAGGTGTCGGGCATTGGACGGGGTCCTGAGCCGTGTCCGCCGTCGATGGTCCCCGCAGCCCCATGTGCCGGCTGTCTGTCCACAGCCCCCTCAGCCCTCTCTTTCTTGACCTGGACACGGGTGTGCGGCCGGTGCTTGCTGAGCGCCCCTCAGTGCGGGTTCCCCTGCGTAGGTTCAGGCTGTGCCCTTGGGTGCGAACAGCGTGGGGAGGGTGTGTCCTCAGAGCCGCAGACACTTTGACGAGGGGGCTGTTCACGGCCCCGAGAGTCCCCTGTGATTGACGAGTGATTGGGGAGGAGAAGCTGGGGCCTGCTGGTCGCAGGTCCCCCCACCTGTCCTTCCCTGCGCCCCCTGGCCAGGCCTGTCCCCCTCTGCCATGTCCGGTGGTCTCTTGCCTGAGCTTTGGGGAGGATTCCTCTCAAACTGGGTTCTGGTTGGGTGTTCGTTCCGGGAATGGGTTACCTGAGCTGGATTCCAGCTCCAGCTGCCAGCTCCCTCTGCTCAGCACGGAGACACTGCTGTGGTCAGTGCAGGCCCGTGCCTGCCTCCGCCCGGGCTGCCGGAGGGACTGCCTCTGTGGAGGCGGCTCCCTGCAGCCTGTCCGCTCTGTCATGCGTGTTGGAGGGGCTGGTTTTGCGTCTTCACCAGGTTCATGATTGTGGGGAGCAGACCGCTCAGTCGGTCGTGGTGTCCCCTCCCACTGCCGACGGTCAGGGTGGGAGAGGACGCACGTGACCATCCCTTGTGCCCTGTCCCTTTCCTCAGGGTTGAGTCCCTGGAAGCCTTGCCCATACTGAGCCGCAACCCCAGCAGGAGCACCGACCGGGACTGGGAGACGGCGTCCGCCGCGTCCTCCCTCGCCTCCGTGGCCGAGTACACAGGTGACGCCTCGCCCGCCCCTTAGGTCATGGCACACCCTCTCGGGGTAGCGGGCGCATCCACATCTGAGAACTGCGCTGCCTGTCACTCCAGCGGCCTGGGGGGCGGTGACAGGCCTGTCAGCGTGCACAGCCCGGGCCCAGGCGTGTCCTAAGCCTTTGGAACCTTAGATTTTAAAGTTAATTCCTGGCTTTGTCTCGTTTTTACATCAAAGAAACTGACGTGAGGAAGGGGATTAATGATCAACAGTGGTCTTTTCCTTCGTTTATTTAAAAGTTTTAACTCAGAATTCTTTCAAACAAACCACTTCCAAAATATCTCGAGCATCTGACGGGCCTCGCGCTGCCCCGCGCCCAGGACGCTCACGCGCCGTCTCGGCCGTTCTCCTAGGTCCCAAGCTCTTCAAGGAGCCCAGCAGCAAGTCCAACAAGCCCATCATCCACAACGCCGTCTCCCATTGCTGCCTGGCCGGGAAGGTGAACGAGCCGCACAAGAACTCCATCCTGGAGGTGAGCGTCGCGTGTCCCCAGGTCCCATGGGAACCAGGTGTCTGAGCCGCGAGGTGCTTCCTGAGGGAGGCTTCCTGGTGACGGACACGTGTCCGTTGCTCGTGTGGGTTTGAATGCATGAGCGCGGTGCCCGGGCCTACTTGTGCCACTCTCGCCCGGCGGCCTTGGGGAAGCACAAAAGCCGGACAGAAATGGGAGGGGCTGCCCCGGGACGAGCCGGGGTGGGGGTGGGTGGCCAGGGTGGGGTGGGAAAGGGGTGGTGGTTTGGAGTGGAGACGGCAGAGTGGCAAGGATGGCTCCTGAGCAGGCGTCGGGCGGGGCTGGGGCTGCAGGAGCAGGGAGGCTCCCAGGCTGGGGGTGAGGTGGGGAACTGGCAGGGGCTCCGTTTGGAGCCCGGGGCCTGGAGGATGGAAGTTGGGGGGTGTGAGTCGTCGTTCGGGTGCCGGTAGCTTTACCTCCCAGGGCCACACTGCTCCCACCTTGCAGGAGCGCTGTCCCGCCGGCCCTTCAGCGAGGTGCCGCGCTCACTGAGCAGGAGGCCTGGGGCAGTTGGGAATGGGGCTGTGGTGGGCGTCGGCGAGCTTCCAGCCGGGCTCTCGTGGGAGTTCACAGTGGGCACCCCTTTGAGGCTCCCCCCCCACCCCGTGATGCAGGAGCTGGAGAAGTGCGAGGCCAACCACTACATCATCCTGTTCCGTGACGCCGGCTGCCAGTTCCGGGCGCTGTACTGCTACTACCCCGACTCCGAGGAGATCTGCAAGCTCACAGGCACCGGGCCCAGGAGCATCTCCAAGAAGATGATCGACAAGCTGTACAAGTACAGCTCGGACCGCAAGCAGTTCAACCTGATCCCAGCCAAGACCATGTCGGTCAGCGTGGACGCGCTCACCATCCACAACCACCTGTGGCAGCCCAAGCGGCCGGCCGCGCCCAAGAAGACCCAGGCGCGCAAGTGAGGCGGACAGGCCGAGCGGTGCCCACACCCATCCTCATTCTCGCCCGTCGGGTACGGAGTGCAGAGTCCCAGACCTTGAAGAGACTGGACAGAAGGCAGGGTCCCTTCCCGCCCAGGAGCCAGAAGGAGCGGGAGGGTGCACGCCGGGTCCGGGCCAGGCTGCTGCCGTCGCACTGTCCCCAGGGCTGTCGGTGGCTGTGCGTGCGGCAGGTTCCTGTTACTTGAAGTCCATCAGCGTAAACCACAGCGATTCCCTTTGTCTCTGCCCCCCACCCCCGCCCCACCCCCTGCACTCGGCCCAGCCCCTGCGGGAGGAGATGGTTCTCTCGGGAGCTCGACCGCCTCCAGGAAAGGAACGCGCGTCTGGGGTCTCGTTCCCTTGGAAACTGGTATTTATTGATGGCGTCGACTGCCAACGTGTACGTCCAATCCCAAGGTTTCTGAAAATGATGCTCGTTCTTGCTGCTCAGAAGTTTATGAGACGCTCAGCCATGGGCGCTTCTCCCACTCGGCCGCACCGAGGGCTGCGGGATGAGGGGCGTGGGCCTGGCCGTCGGGCGAGGAGGGTAGGACGCTGGTGGCTTGTCCACGGGGATAAAGGCAGGTTTGGGTAAAGCACTTGGCCACTCAACATGTTTCTCTGCGGAGGTGACCCTGGATTGGCTCCCTTCGAGTTTCTGTCCAACTCGTCCGTCTCGGCTCCTGCTTCTGGCGGAGCGGCATCTGGAGCGTGCGTCCTCGCCCACGCTGGCCACTCGGTTTGGCCGCCGACTTAGAACCTTCACACGGTCACGTGCTGTGTCCTCAGAGCTCCGAGGACGTGGGAGGCTCCGGGCCTCAGAGCAGACGTTCCCAGGCCCCTGCGTGACACCCGCTGCTCCGGCTGCCGCAGACCCTGGAGTCACGCGTGTTGGTTTTGCACATGTTTTCTTGGGAGTGTTACTTGAATCCGTCTCCAACTGCAGAACAAAGCGAAGGTCAGTAGAGAGGACGTCCGATGATGTGACTGTCCCGTAGTTGTAGGTGGAGCGGGGGCAGGGGAAACGGTACGAACCCTGAAGGGATGTAGGGACCCCGACCCCTCTTCTCCCCGGTCTCCCCAGCTCCCAGGGGCCGCTGGTCGCATTGTGCGTGCGGCCACCCGGCGGCTCCGCCCGAGTGCGGTGGGAGGCCCCGTGAACTCTGGTACAGGCCCTGCACAGCGTGCTGTCCCTCACTGTTTGATATTCTATGATATTTATTTTACGAAAGCACTGAACTGTAATAAAGTGGACAACTGGCTTTTTATGACGCACGTGTGTGTCGGTCTGGCTCACCTTCCTGCTCAGGTCCCCACACCCCCTCCGGGGCCGGCAGCCTTTCCCAGGGACCCGCTCTGTCCCCAAGCCGGCCCTTTCCCCCCGGCCTGGGAGGACGTCCCCACCAAGTGCCGGACCTTTCTCCATGCGGTTTGTCCACCTGCAAGGCTGTGCAAGCCGCCCCCCAGGTCGGCCTCTGCAGGCCCTGGACTCGGCCCGGCCTGGGGCTGCCCATCAGACATGACATGTCCTTCCCAGCTCAGTGCTTGCGGCCAGAGCCCAGTGGAAGGCCCTGCAGCGCTGGGGACTCAGGCGGACACTGCAGGGCCCGGTGGACGGGCTCAGGCCAGGGCCCACCCTGGGCGCTTCTGCTGACCTCGCTGGGGACGGAGGGGGCCTGGCCAGCCCTGGGCCGGGAATGCCAGGAAGTGTGCCCAGCCCCAGCCCGCGAGACCCCAGGCAGGTGGACTGAGGTCCTGGACCTGGAGCCACTCGGCTGCCGCCTGGACCTCGGACCCCAGCTGGTGTCCACCCTGCAAGCTGTTGGGCCCACCCGGCCCTCAGGGATGAGGAGAAGATCCACGACTCCTGAGGCTTCCACCCATCACAGCCTGAGCCCCCAAAGGAAAGGCACCTTTGAGGCCGTTGGGAGTGCACCAGGGTGGAGAGGAGGTTCGGGGAGGGGCGGCTGCCTCTGGGCTGTGGGGTCCAGTGTCTGGGACCCGGGTCCTGCGGCCCAGACAGGCTCCCAGGGGGTGGGACTGACGGCAGCCTCTCTGGGCGTCTTCACCTCTCCCCTCGGCCCACATGCCCCTCGGTGTGAGGGGCACCCAAGCCCCAACCTGGCACCTGCGGCCTCGAGTCAGGTGACGTCCCAGGACGCGTCTTCCCAGTGTGGGGGCCGGGGCTGAGCCCCAGCTGGAGGCCCGGCCAGTGACCAGGCAGGCCCCCTCCCCTCACAGGGACCTGGGGCAGGGGTGCCAGGATGTGGGGGGCTCTGCTGCAGGTGATGGCGCCAGAGGGGACCCGGGAGCCACTGACCCTCCTGGACTGGGCCTCAGGCCTCCCTACTGCACACTCGCAACCCTCACACCATCCAGGGCTCTGAGGCTCCCACCCCATTGCCAGCCCCTTCCTGATGCCCCCAACACGGCTACTCGGGGGCCTGCAGCCTCCCTCGGGGCTGGTCCCTCTCCCACCCCCACCTGGAGCCGAGTTGGGCTTTTCCCTTGGCAGCTGGGCCCACGTCCCCCCAGGCAGCCCTGCCCGAATGCCCAGGCTGCACCCAGCACAAGCCACACAGCTGCGGGCAGCACCTGGGGTCCCTGTGCCCACCCCAGGCTCGCCAGGGAGCCCTCCCCTCCCCTGACTTGCTGCCCAGCTGCAGGGACCTCGAAGCCCTGCCTCCTGCTCCAGGCGCCCAGCCAGTGGCACGTGCTGGGGCTGGGCCTCCCTGCGGTCCTGGGAGGGGTGGGAGCCACAGCAGGTGTTTCTAACTTGCAGTTGGGCAGCTGGGAGGGGCGACCAGGCCTGGAGCGCGAAGCCGCCCGCAGGAACACGACAACCAGCCTTGTGTTTGCAGAAAGCATCGTTTAATAGAAGGTTCCGGCACTGACCACGCAAACCTGTCAGTCACAGTCCCGAGGGAACCACAGGGGCACCCGGCAGGTGGCCCCAACCAGAGCCCCGCCCTCAAAGAGAAACCCTCTGATTCCAGCGACGTGGCCAGCAGCCCAGCGGCCAGCGGCCAGCAGCCCAGCGGCCGGTTGTGCTTCAGGTCAGGGCTAAAAGGGCGCGGAGCAGGCTGGGGGATCCTGTCCGCCCGGTGCCCGCGGATGCAGGCCTGCAGAGTCCCATGGGAAATGACTTCTCCCCCCACAAGTCTCTGCTGCGGGAGCCCCGTGTGTCCAGGGCCTCTCTGGGGGTCTCCTGGGGGCCCCACCTCCCTCCACTCCCCCAACAGCTGTCCAGAGCCGCCCGCCCTTGGGCTCCCGGCGGAGCCGGGGGCCCCTGTGCTTCTGAGTTTCCTGTGGACGGGGCTCCCGGCTGCAGGTGCTGGAGCTCCACCCGTGACCCAGACCCAGGCGACCTTGTGCCTGAGACCAGCCGGGCCCACAGCGGACATGAAAACGGGGCAGTGGGCGGCACCTCCCCCATCCTGTGAGTGTGCGTCGGGGCCAGGGACAGCGTCCGCGGCTCCGTCCCTGCTCCACGCTGCCGGTCACAGCTGTGTAGGTATGCTCGTGCGGACAGACCGTGCAGCTTCGTAAAAACAGGTTAAAAAGGCTTCCGCCTGGTCTCCCTCACCCAGGGGAGGCCTCTTAGTCACGTTTCTGGAGCAGCCTCGGGCGGGCGGGCGGGCCAGCGGGCAGGACTGTCCAGAACATGCCGCTCATGCATGGCCCCGCATGCCAGCGAGCAGGGCGGGCGCCGGCTCAGAGCTGCGTCTCATCACGCGTCTTGGGGCTGCAGGAGGCCAGCCTGTTGCTGCAGCTGTTCTGGCGGCTCTGGGCGCTGCTGGGCACGTGGGCCAGGGGGTCGCAGCGGATGAGATACCTGCGGGTGGGGCAGGGGCCCTGGGTGTCAATGCCGCCCCCACACAAGGCAGCCAGCGTGTGGGCCGGATGCCTAGCGTGGAGGTGCCCACACGGCTCCGGGGCTGGCACTTACACAATGTCGTTGGGCTCCAGCCTCGTGTCGGGCGGGGGGTTGATGAGGACGTAGGAGAGAGTGTTCTGCTGGTCGTTCATCTCGTCTGCAGAGGAGACAGGGCCCCAGCAGCGGTCACCCCTCTGCCCAGAGAAGCCAGGGCTCTGCCAGCCACAGAATCTTCCCAGCCTTTCTGGCCATCCTGCCCGAGCCCTCACCTGGCAACTCAGCCAGGACTGGTCCCCCCAGAGGCACCGTCCCCGGGCCCCAGCCCACACAGAGGTCCCCCCATGGACACCGTCCCCGGGCCCCAGCCTGCACAGGCATCCCCCCAGGGGCACCATCCCCGGGCCCCAGCCCACACAGAGGTCCCCCCATGGACACCGTCCCCGGGCCCCAGCCTGCACAAGCATCCCCCCAGGGGCACCGTCCCCGGGCCCCAGCCTGCACTGGCGTTGGCCCTAAGGGGCACCGTCCCCGGGCCCTCAGCCTGCACAGGCATTGGCCCTGAGGGGCAGTGGCACTAGCTCCTGCCCACACCCAGGCAGCTTCTCAGCCAGAGCAGCCAGCATCTCATAGATGGGGCAGCCCCGACAGAGGCATCGAGCACCTGCACACACCACACGCCTCTAGACCTGCACACACTCCTGACCCAGCCTTGGGCTTCTCCCGCCCCCAGGGCCCTGCTCTCCCTCCTGCTCTGAGCTCCTGTCCTGTTGCCCAACACCGGCTCCCACGACCCCTTGGCACATGCAGGGCCTGTGGGGGGACAGCCGGCGCCCCACTCCCTGGGTGGCTGTGGGATGTGGCCCGCAGGGGTGAGGACGGGTTCCGGAGAAACACCGTCACCTCACAGCGGTCTCCTGGCCAAACACGGGGACGGCCCCATCCAGGCAGAGGCCCAAGCACCTTGCACGGCTTGTGGCCTGCGTTTGCCTGCCTGGGGGTGTCTGAGGCACCTCCTGCCCCAGAGCAGCCGTCGGGACACAGGGACGGCCTCCCAGGGGTCCCGCCCTGGTGGCCTTGCCCCTGTGCCCCGGGAGGAGTGTAAGGCCGGACCACTGATGAGGGGACGGGCTGCAGGTTTGAACTGGAGCCTGCAGAGCGAATCGGCCCCACAGCGTCCGAGCCCTAGCGCGGGTCCAGCACAGCCGCTCCCAGAGGGCAGGCGGGCACAGGGAGGCCTCTGGCTGACACACATGCAGGGCCTTTGGGCGGAACCAGGTGCCAGCCTCCAGCCCTTTGCCCAGCAGCCACGCTGTCTCTCTTCCCAAAACGCTTGGCCTGAGCCCTGGGGCAGGAGCTGCCAGGTGCCGGGTGGGTGGCTGCGCTGGAGGCTGTGCAAGGAGGCCCCTCCCGGCCCGAGCGCCCCCCATGCATTTCCGGGGTGAGCAGCAGAGACGGGGGCCTGGACCCTGCAGTAGCCGGGGCCCAGGCAGGGGAAGGATGGAGGCGGCTCTTAGGGGCCTGACCGCGGACCACAGCCCTCGGCAGGCCGGCCACACAGGCACACACACCAGTGGGGACAATGGGAATGGAGAGGCTGGCCCACTGGGGCCCTCGTGGGCTGGTGTCCACTGAAAGCTGGACGCACTCCTGCCAGCCTCCAGGCCACACCCTGGGCCCTGCTTCTCCTGGTGGATGGGTCACACACAGCGTCCTGAATCTAGAAGATTGGACCAAGCCAGGCTGGCTGTGCTTGTGGGGGAGTGGGCTGCAAGGTGGGGGCATGCGGGGTGGAGGCAGCCACAACACAGGGTGGGGTGTGGTCAGTCACAGGGCAAGACTGTGATTCCCCCAGGACCAGTGGCTTTACCACCGACGTGGGGCTGGGGGTGGGGGAGCGGGGCTGGTGACACCTCGCCTGGCAAGTGACCAAGGGCGGTACCACCTCCCCCTGCATTCCAGCTTCCACGGGGATCTGGCCCTGGGTGTCCACACTCTCTCCTCTCACACCTCCCCAATTTCCTCCTCTACAAATTGGGGTAACCGGGGCCTCCCTCCAAGTGGCTGTCAGGAAGGGGGTCGGGTTGGGGGTGCAGGGCAGAGGGGCCCTAGGACGACACCCTCTGGGGGAACCTCCCTGCAGCCTTAGCTAAGAGGGTCACCTCCCCCCACAAGGTCGAGCACCCCTCAGGCCCACACATGGTGGGGGGCTCGGGAAACACCACCTGGTGACCCCCAGTGACCCTGCAGGGCAGCCACCCCAGGGAACCTCGGCAGGAAGCGGGGTGGGGGGCGCTCGCAGCCCCGTTGGTGGGAGCCGACACTGGCTGGGGCTGCAGGGCTTCCGGGAGCACCATCAGGGTGGCACAAGAAAAAGCACCCGCCCTGTGGTGGCAACACCGGCCCCGGGGCCCGTCCCTGGCCTGTCAGCTCCTGCCACCCCTGGATGGAGGGGCCGCCCCAGGGCCACCAGGAGTCCCCGAGGAAGAAAGGGGTCTGGGCGGCGAGGCCTGTGGTCTGGACTCTGCTGGGGTCTCAGGGCAGGACCTCAGCCCTCCACCGCTTGGGCACGTCCACCACCAGGGCGGGGATCCTGGCCTGGGACCATCCATCTGGACGCTTCCCAGAAAGACCTGGGGGGACTCGGGTGTCCAGGGGGCAGCTGCAGGCCAGGTGGGCCGCCCGCGAGGTCAGCGCGTGGCGCTTAGACAAGAACCGGAAAGGACGCGCTGGGTGGACTGTCTGGGATGGACCAACCAGGACCCCGGAGCCAGTCCCAGCAGCAGCCGCTGAGGGAGGAGGGCTGTTGCGGTCCCTGCAGTGGGTGCCTGGGAGCGTGAGGCCGCCTGCAGGGACCCTCCCTGTGGCCCGTCCCCCAGCCTGGCCGGGCCGGGCAGGCACCAGGCTGCCCTTCCGCAGAGGGTGTGCGTGCCCGAGGGGGCGGCCCGTCAGCCAGAACAGAATTACCTTGCAAATATCCCAGGTTTACCCGATTCATGACATCACTGGCTGTTAAATTTGCTACATCCTCTACGGAACACACAGGAAGAGGGACAGACAGACAGAGAGAGAGAGGTCAGCAAGCAGCAGGCCCGGCTCAGCGGGGAGGGGCAGCCGACGGCACGCAGGAGGCCAGCCGCCTGGGAAGCGAGTCAGAGCGAGTGGAAGTCGGCCCCTCTGCCAGCTCTGTGGGCGGCGGGGTCGAGAGGCGGGGAGCAGTGCCGGCGGCAGTGGCAGTCGGGGAGGCGGCTAGGATCGCCACCTGCCCACACTCCCCATGGGGCCGTGAACACCAGATACCCCACTCGGCGTCCGTGTTCCCCTGGAAAGGGGGGGTGACAGCTCCCAGCCGGGCAGGGGCAGCAGAGGGGACAGGTAAACTGTGGCTGAGTGGGGGGGGACCGGGCTGAAAAGGCCCGTATGGGTCACCTGTCCCCCAGACCCTGACCTCTAAGTGCCCCACAGGCCCAGGGCTGCACGACTAGTGGACAGCCCGGCCCAAGTGATCCCTGGGCAGCCCCCGGACGAGCCCTGAGCCAGCTGATCCCACCGGGAAGGGGTTCGTGGGCCCCGATCCAGGAAGCAGGCGCAGGAAGCAGCGTGGGGAGCAGGACAGAGCCAGGCCCGAGCAGAGCAGAGGCCCCGATGGAGCCCAACACCGGCCGGCGGCTGGACCAGCCCAGGGTGTGGACGGGCAGGAGCTGGGCCCCTTGGCCCATCCACAGAGGCAGCGTCTCCAGAAGGAGGGAGGGGCTTGCTCTCTTCTGAGCCAGCTGGGCCACCCAGTCCTGTTCTCGGTGAAGGTCACAAACATCTCCCCAAAACAAGCTACAGAGAAAGGGGGGCCTGAACCTGCTGACGATGGCGGCATCCCCCTGAAGCAGCAGAAAAGGGGTCGCTGCGCCGTGCGAACAGCAGTGGGTCCCACAAGGACAAGGGCAGTGTCCTGGTGCCGCTCGCCCAGCTGCCCGACGTGCGCAAGCTCCGGCTGATGGAGGGCTGGGCAAGGGTGCCCCTGCCCATCCCTGTGCTCCGCGAGGACACAGCGGCCCCTGCCTTGCTGATGGCCTGTGGGTCTGGCCGGAGGTGGCCCATCGGTCCCGAACCCCAATCAGTGCCTGAGGCTTTCAGGGCGCCCTGGCTCCTGCCCCTTTGTTACAGACGGGGAAACTGAGGCCCCAGCGGGGTGGGGCTGAGCCCTGCTGTATGGGCTGTGGCACCAGTTCTGGGAGGTCCTGTGCCCTCCCAGCAGAGGGCTCTGACCAGCCTGCAGGCGGACGGATGGACGGAAGGGAGGCGGTGGCGGCGCCGGACTTACCGTAGCCGGTGGTGGGCAGCCCCAGGTGCTTCATGCGGTTCTTGACCAGCTCGGACAGCTCCTGCCGCTCGGAGCGCCGGGACAGGCTGACCCGCTGCTGGCTGATGCCCTCGGCCGCCCGGCCCACGTGCTTGGAGCTCCTGCGGCTCAGCCTCCGGGCCCACTGCAGGCTCTTGCGCCGCAGCAGCGGGTGCTCCGCCTGGTCGCTGCCCACGGTGTGCGGGCCGTGGGTGCTGCCGCCAGCCCCCACCCGTGTGCCCCAGGGTCCCTTCACTTCCCGCGTGTCCTCGCAGTCCTCCATGCTCACCGAGACCTGGGACTGGCCGAGGGCGTGCGGTGAGGGCTGAAGTGAGAGGGCAAGAGGCCGGGGAGGGGATGCGGAGCCGGGGAGGGGTGCAAGGCCAGGGAGGGGGCGGCAGGGTGAGGGAGGGGGTGCAGGGCCTGGGAGGGGTGAGGAACCCGGGGGGGGGGCGTGCAGGGCTGGGGAGCGGGCATAGCTGGGGAGCCAGTCGGTTGACGGGAGGACAGCCCCAGACTCCTGTGGGGGACCGCAGGGCCCAGGGATACATGTGCCTTCCTTCTCCATCTGGGGGGAGCCAGGCTGAGCCCCCTTCTAAGCCCCAGAGGCTCCCGCCCTGGCTGTAGGCCTGTCTGCCATCAGCTCCCTCACCTCTGGGCCTTGGTGTCAGGGGGGTCCCATCTGGGCCCTACATGTCCCGACTTTGCCATGGGGGGGCCCCACCTCTCTGCCTCAGTTTCTCCACTTTGTGGGGCAGGAGAAACCAAAGCATGGTGGCCTGGGAAGCACAGGGCCTGTGCATGGCTCAGTGGACGTGTGGGGCTCTGGGGGTGAGGTGGGGACCCCCATCCGGGCAGCACCTTCAGAGGCAAGGGGGCTGGGGACAGGGAGGGTAGGTCCCGCCGGGATGGGGCCACAGCACGACATGCAGGTGGCACGTGTGGCTCGGCGACCTGGGCTTCCCTCCCTGGGCCTCAGTTTCCCCATCTGTACAGGAGGGGGATGCCCTGAGCTCGGAGCTGCTCCGTGGCCAACATGTCCCAGGACCAGCTCCCTGGTGCTGTCCAGGGCCGGCACCTCCCGGGCCAGGTGGGTCTGGCTCAGGCCGGCTCCACAGACAGCAGGACGCCTCGGGTTACGCTTGAAGGGGCTGCTCACCTGGACTCTGAGGTCGTGGGGCTGGAAAGGAAACCAGGGGCAGCCTGGGTACCTGGGGGTGCCCACCCCCCAACTCTGCCTGAGCCCTTCATGGGCATCTGCAGGGCAGGCTGCCCACTGCGCTTCTGGGGAGGCACAGGGGCCCCACCAGGTACACCACGTATGGGGCACGTGGACCGGACCCCCAACTACAATGGAGACCCGCAAACTACAATGGAGACGGCTGAGCACAGAGAAGTGGGGCTGTCCGCTCCTCGGGCCCCGCCCGCCCCCCACCCACCTCCGTGGAGAAGAGGTGGCTCTGGGTCCGGTAGACGCCGATGGGGATCTCGGCGCTGGAGGAGCAGAGCTTCTGGAAGAGGCGGCCGTAGGTGCCGATCCAGAGGTCGGCCTCCGTGATCTTCATCTGGAAAGGGGGGCGCCTGAGCCGGGCCGGCCGCAGTGGGCAGGTGCCTGGCCCCTGTGCCGCCCGGGGTACCCGCAGTGCCCCCGAGAGCAGCCCGCGCCCGGCCCTCCGGTCACTCACGGCGCAGAGGTAGCCGGAGCCGGGCGTGGTGTCCAGCCCCAGCAGCAGCCTGGTGATGGAGATCATGTAGTCCTTCACGAAGGACTGGTGGGAGGAAGGAGGGCGGTGAGGCCTGGCCGCGGCACTGCACCCGCACCCGCACCCGCACCCAGGACGCCCCGTCCCCCATCGCGCCCGCCAGGCGCCCCCGCCTCCGAGCCCGTCCTGAGCGCCACTCAGCCAGCCAGCCAAGCGGAGGCCTCCTGGCCTCGTCCCTCATTCACTTGGTCAGTCAGGCCAGAGGGACCTGGGAGGTGAGCCCCCACTGGGCCTGGGCAGGGACGGGGCCCAGAGCCACCCAGGGCCGGACAGCCTCCCGGACACCCAGGGAGGGTGGCACAGGGGGAGGTGGGTCACTCAGAACGAGGACAGGTGTTGGCGGGGACTCAGCGGGCCGGAGAGAGTGGCTGCGGGGCCAGCGGTCACCGCCTCGCAGGCCCCCCTGCCTCTGCCCGCTGACCTGATACAGCAGCGTGTCCAACATGCTGATGCTGAAGACACGGCCGGCGGCGAACGGCAGGCGGAACATGAAGGCCAGGTTGGAGCCGTTCTCCCGCTCCCTCTGCGGGAAAGGCGGCTCAGCGGGGCCAGGGCCGGGACCCTCAGCCCAGGGGCACACGTATGTGCAGGCATGTGCGGGAGGTGTGCACCCGTGCCTGGTGTGTGGCATGCACTCGTGTGCGTGAGTACACGCACCAGCAGCTGAGCAAGCCCTGAGCACCAGGCTCCGTGTCCCCACTGGTCACATTGGGGCCCCAGCTCGGGAGCAAAGAGATGGGGGGCTGTGGGGAGAAGGGGGCCCGGGACACGTGACCCAGGGCCCCCCCGGGTCATGCTCTCTGTGGCCACCCTGCAATTCTTAGTGATCTCGGTGACTCTGTCCTGAGGGGCCTGGGGGCAGGGGCACTGCTGGACGCGGAGCGGAGGCCTCCAAGGGGGCCGCCTGCCCGGCTTCCGTCCACCCCGTTCACCCCGTGACAGGGACAAAGCAGCGGCCCCAGGCGGCCTGGTCGAGGCTTCTGCTGTCCAACCGGGCTCAGGCGGATGGCGCTCTCGGGCGGTCCCTCTGCCCGCTGCTGACGAGCAGCCCGGCCTGGGCGGGCGGTAGTGCTGGGGTCACCCTCGTGTGGCACGGGGTCAGCGAGGGCAGGCTGGGGAGTTGGGCTGGCAGGGAACCTGTTCCCGGCTCCAGACGGTGGCTGTCTGGGGCCTCCTCTGTGGCGACTCGCCGGCTCCCTGGTCTCACCCGGGGCAACCTGAGTGCCGCCCTCACCTTAGCATCAGCCCTGACCCTGGCTGTGGAGGGTGATGCTGCCACTGTCCTGAGCAGGGGCCTGGGAGGGGCTGGGGTCAGTGAATGCACCAGATGACAGCCACAGAGCTGGGGCCCCTGCCCCTGGCCGGTCCCCATGCCCCTGGCTGGTCCCCCTGCCCCTGGCCACTCCCTGCCCCTGGCTGGCCCCTATCCCCTAGTTGGTCCCCATGCCCCTGGCTGCTCCCTGTCCCCTGGCTGCTCCCTGTCCCCTGGCTGGTCCCTGCCCCTGGCCGGTCCCCATGCCCCTTACCGGTCCCCATGCCCCTGGCGGGTCCCCCTGCCCCTGGCCGGTCCCCATGCTCCTGGCTGCTCCCTGTCCCCTGGCTGCTCCCTGTCCCCTGGCCGGTCCCCCTGCCCCTGGCCGGTCCCCATGCCCCTGGCTGGCCCCTGTCCCCTGGCCGGTCCCCATGCTCCTGGCTGCTCCCTGTCCCCTGACTGCTCCCTACCCCTGGCTGTCCCCTGTCCCCTGGCCGGTCCCCATGCTCCTGGCTGCTCCCTGTCCCCTGACTGCTCCCTACCCCTGGCTGGCCCCTGTCCCCTGGCTGGTCCCCCTGCCCCTGGCTCCACACCCACTGGGCTGATGGCCTCCCGGAGCCCGGAGGAGCAGAGGGCTGCCCCAGCTTGCACTGCTGTGCTATGACCTAAGGCGAGTCCCTCTCTGGTCTGGCCCCTGGTCTGCACGGAGATGGCCACGCGCACTTGCTGGAGGCTGACAGATGGACATGTCTCAGGTTCGGGGCCGTGTCTAGGCCGAGGAAATGAGGCTCAGTGTCACCTGTGTTGGGGTCACTAACAGGACGGGGGGGTGATGTCTGCTCCCAGCCATGGTCCCCAAGATTCGGGGCTACACACTCAGAGCCTCACGGGGCCCAGTCAGAGGAGGGCAGGTGCCGGGCCCCGGCTCTGCGCCTGGTGGCTCAGCAGGCCGGGGGTGGGGGGGGCGGGGGCCAGGAGGGGGTGGGGGCAGGGGCGCTCACCTTCTCCAGTTTGGAAAGAGCCAGGGAGTAGCTGTCCTTGGCCCGGAACTGCATGAAGCGCATGTTGGAAGGATGCGTGAGCTCCGTGGTGATGCTGAGGCTGGGGAAGAGGCTGTGGGGGCAGGTGCTCAGGGCAGGGCGGGTCCCGGGCGGAGAGGGGGGGTCCCAGGGTCACAGGTGGGGTCAGGGAGGGTATGGGGGTCCCAGGGTCACAGGTGGGGTCAGGGAGGGTGTGGGGGTGTCCCAGGGTCCCAGGTAGGGTCAGGGAGGGTGTGGGGGTCCCGGGGTCCCAGGTGGGGTCAGGGAGGGTGTGGGGGTCCCGGGGTCACAGGTGGGGTCAGGGAGGGCGTGGCGGTCCCGGGGTCACAGGTGGGGTCAGGGAGGGTGTGGGGGTGTCCCGGGGTCACAGGTGGGGTCAGGGAAGGTGTGGGGGTCCCGGGGTCACAGGTGGGGTCAGGGAGGGTGTGGGGGTGTCCCAGGGTCACAGGTGGGGTCAGGGAGGGTGTGGGGGTCCCGGGGTCACAGGTGGGGTCAGGAGGGAGTGGGGGTGTCCCAGGGTCACAAGTCGGGGGTGCTCAGCGGGCGTCCTGGGTTCACGGGTTGAGGAGAGGACTTGGGGGGCCTGTAGTTATGGGTGTAGGGAAGGGAGTCAGAGCACCCCGTGGTCACGGGTGTGGGGTCGGGACTCGGGGCCCCGGGGGCCCTGCATGTGAGCGCGAGGCCTCACCGGAACATGGTCTGCACGTTGACGATGGTCTTGGCGTCGGCCATGTAGTCCTCCTCGGCGCTCATGGTGCTCTCCTTGTCCACCACCACCAGGTTGTCCGCGTAGATGATGCCGCACTGCAGCAGGCTGTCCAGGCTGGCGAGACCAGGTGGCGGGTCGGGATGCCCGGGTGCACCTGGGCCCCCTCTGCCTCTCCACCCCTGGGAGCAGGAGGGGAGGGGTGGAGTCTGGGAGCAGGAGGGAGGAGGAGGGTAGGGTCCTGGGAGGGAGGAGGAGGGTAGGGTCCTGGGAGGGAGGAGGAGGGTAGGGTCCTGGGAGGGAGGAGGAGGGTGGGGTCCTGGGAGGGAGGAGGAGGGCGGGTCCTGCTCAGTGGCGGTGCTGAGCCAGGGCCTTACTTGTCCACGGAGCCCTCCATGTAGTAGACCATGGGGAAGCAGCAGATGGCCTCCAGGAAGTGGTGGTCGGGCCTGGGGGGACAGCAGGTCCTGCGGGTGCTGTCCTGGGGAGCAGGACTGGACAGGGCAGGGGTTCCTGGGGGCTTGGGGGCCTTTAGAAGCCAGTGGGCTGTTGATTTCTCTCAGGGGAAACCGAGGCCCTGGGGGACTTGCCCAGGCCAGACAACGAAAGCTGGACCCGGGCTCTGGGCTGCCCGGCTTCTGGGGGGGTCCTGGGGCTCACGGTTGTGTGTGGGGGGCACAGGGACATGAGAAGCTATGAGAGAAGATGGACAGATATCAAGGGACAGAGGGTGCGGGAGCCAGAGCTGGTGGGGAGCCGGGGCGGCGGCGGGTGAGAGCCGGGAGCTCTCAGGGCCATGCCCTCCGCCAGCCCCTGCCTGGCCAGCGCCCTCGGCGGCCCACCTGTTGTCCAGCAGCAGCACGATGGGGTTGAGCTCCTTGCGGGACCGGTAGTAAGCCCGCAGCGGTACGATGAAGTTGTACAGCCCGTTCCCCGCCGTCTCCGCCGAGACGATGACCAGCTTGTTCTTGAAGCCGTAGGCCTTGGCGTCTTCATAGCTGTTGTGCTTGCAGCCCTGCGGGGAGGGGGACCACGCTGACGCTGCGGCCAGGCCCGGCTCCCAGGACCGCCCCCCCCCCCCGCCCTCCCAGGAACTGGGGCCCATGGAGGACGAGGACTACTGGACCACACACGTTGGGAGAACGGCTCACGGGCCAGACACCGTGTCCTGACTGGTGAGGGAACTGCCATCTCGGAAAAACACGCCTCTAGGGTGGAAACGGGCGTCCAGGAAGGACTCGGGGGGGTGGGGGGAGGCCCTGGGCACAAGAGCCAGGTCCTGGGTCGGTGTGGGGGTCGGGTCGTCCCCATCACGTGTCCTTGCTGTCACGTCTGTGCACTCACACGGCCGGGACGGGACCTACCTTGTCCAGCCGCAGGCAGCAGAAGGGGGCCTTCTCGGGCAGAAGGTGGCACAGGGTGGGGGAGCTGCCGATGTAGGGAGAGTTGGGGGGGTAGCCCTTCACATACCTGGGGTGGACATGGGCGTTCAGCAAGGCCTGCCCCACTCCCCCGGGGCCACCAGCTCCCCCACGCCCTCCGGGCCGGCAGCAGCGACCGCACAGAGCGCCAGACCCACAGACGAGCCTGCCCGGCGGCCGGGTCGCCACTCCCTGACTCCACCAGCTCCGCCCCAACCCCGCCGGCCAGTCTGTCCTTACACACGGCACCCCGGCAGCGAAGGCCAGGAGCGGAGAGTGGCCATGGCGAGGGCCCGGCTGGGAGGAAGAGATGTTCAGGCCAGTGGCCGTGGCCCTGCTGTCAGGCACCACCTGTCTGTCCGGACCCAGGCTAGTGGCCGAGCTGAGGACAGACGGACGGCAGGACAGCAGCTGCAGCTGGGCCAGCGGCCAGGCCTGGACGGCACCTCATCCAGGGCCCAGGGTTCCCGTCTGTGGCCTCTGCAGGCCACACCGAGGAGCCCCCCGAAGGGGCCGTGCGTGGTGTCTGGGTGGTGGGTCCCCATATGCTAACAAGGCCCCCCTGAAGCTGCCTGGGAGCCAGGACTCGGCACACAGGGTGGGTGCGGCACAGGACTGCCACACACGGGAGCCCGTGCACCTCTGCTGCCCGCCTCTTCCTGGGCACCCGACCTCACAGCCACCGCCCCCGGGTGACACTCACTCCACCACCGACAGCCCCTCGTCCTCCGAGGGCAGCATCTCGTCCTCCGACTGGTCGCTCAGCAGGTCGCAGGGCAGCAGGGCGGAGCTGTCGGCCAGCTCCATGACGGGCGCGATGCTGGGCCGCCGGCTGCCAGAGCCGTTCTCCGTGGGCAGCGCCAGCTTGCTGCTCCCGTCGCCCGGGGCCGGCTGGCACTCCGTGTTCTGGAAGTCCATGGCCACTGTCCCTGGAACAGAGGGGCGACCCGGCTGGCACCCCTCCCCCAGTCTCTGCAGGGGCAGCGGTCTCCCCAGGAGGTGGACACACTGGCCGGAAACCCAGGGTCACGCCCACCTGCGCCACCCCAGGGGGTCTGGGCCTGAGCCTGCTTCTCCCTCCGGACCAGGGGCCGAGGGCCCGGTGCAGGGTGGCCTCCGCCCGGCAGGCATCACCGACCAGAGAAGGCCCCGCAGGCGGCCGGGGAGCGCCCTGGACGGACGTGCACACGGAGGCCCAGGCCTAGGAGAGCGGGGCCGGGCAGGGTGCGGGCCCAGGCCCGGAGCTCACCCACGGAAGCGATGATGCTGTGCACCGGCAGGCGCGAGGCCTGGCCGCGCCCGGGCCCCCCGAGGCCCCGGCCCGCCTCCTCCTGCTTGAAGGTGAAGGCCGAGTTCTCCTCCTTCGTGATGTTGATGTAGAAGCAGGTGTCGGAGGCCGCCAGCGAGTGCCGCGGGCCGGGGTTCAGCAGGATGCTCTTGTTCTCCTCGCGCTTCAGCCCGATGAGGCACACGCCGTACCTGGGGGGGCGTGGCTCGTGGGCTCCACCCACAACACCTGGGGGCGTGGCCTGACAGGGCCCACCAATACCGTACGGGGGCGAGGCTCCTCGGGGCCCCACCCACACTGAAGGGGGCGTGGCTCCTAGGGTCCCACCCACATTGCAGGGGGCGTGGCTTGAAAAGGCCCCACCCAAGGGCCTGCCCCTAGTCCACTCTGCAGGGCCAGGTCCCCGAGGCCAGGGCTGGGGGGGGGGGGGGGGGGCCCTCCCCTCGGGTTGATCCAGTGACCCGAGGCCACGTGGGGGGTGGACCCAGGCCCAGTGCAGACTCTGACCTCCAGCCCGAGGCCCCGCCCTGCCCGGGACTGTGGAGACGGGGAGCCCCACCCCTGCGCCCCAGGGCGCCTACTTCTTGTGCGCGTGGAAGGCGGCGTAGGTGAAGCTCTTGCCCTGGTACTCGCGGAAGAACTTGCTGTCGCCCATGCGCACGTGGTACACCTCGTTGCCCGAGCAGCGCCCGTACATGCGCTGCCACTGCTCCGGGGACTCCTGGCCCTCCCTGCGCGGGCGGGAGAGACGGTGCTCAGCCCCCCTTCACCCCAGCACGGCCAGCCTGACCCTGACCCTGACCCTGACCCTGACCCTGACCCAGGCCCTGACCCCTCCCTGCCTGGCTGGGCCTCGGAAGCCTGAAGAGTCACTTGGCTAGTTTTTAAAAGCCGTAAACGCAAGGATTTTTAGGGGACGCCGAGAGGTTTCGGGGTCACAGCTGGCCTCCATGGGCCGTGGGCCCTCCCAGGCCGGCGACCTCCTCCCCTGCCTGGGCCCTGCCCCAGGGCTGCCCAGGCCCCTGTCAGGGGGACCCCAGCCTGCTCTGTCCCAGGGCTCAGCTGGGATCCGCGCCCCAGATACCGAGAACCAAACACACCTTCTCCCCCAAACCAGGCCCTGCCAGCCGGTACTGGGTCCAAGTGCAGCTCTCCTGGCCACCATGCCCCCCCAGCTACCGCACCCCCTTGCTCTAGATGGGCCCAGCCTGGAGTCCCCGGCCTCTCCCCCCCAACTTGGCTGCTCAGGGTCCCCAGCACCTGCGTCCTGAGTGGGCCTGGCGTCCGCAGCTGGGCCCACACCTGTGATCTCCCCCCACAGCACCCACCTCCGGATGAGACCTTTGCCCGCTGCACACGCCCCTCTCCGTCCCAGGCCTCCCCACCACCCCCTGGTCTCCCGGACGGCGGGGTGGGCGGCACTCACTGGCCGCGGGACGTGTGCACCAGCAGGGTGATGAGGGTGGACGTGGCCGGGCAGATGCAGTTCAGGGCCAGCATGGCGTACTTGCACTCCTCCTCACACACCACGTGGTCTGCGGGCAGGATGGTCGGTGGACGCCCCCAGCCCTCTCTGCGCCACAATCCCCTGCTCACCTGCCCCCCGGGTGCCCCTCTCAGACACGCCCACGGAGATGCTCAGCAGATGTCCCTGCCCTCCCCCGCCCTGGGCTCCTGCGGCAGGCCTGCACGGGGTCCCTCTCCACCGCCCTCGGTGGGGATGGGTGCCCGCTGTCCCCCAGCCCCCGCGTCTGGGAGGGGCACACTCCCTGGGGCACACAGGGCCCCACGCCAGTACCTGCGAACTTGACGTGAAACTTGTTCTCAGGCTTGAGGATCTGCACGTAGAGGGGGCAGTTGGGGGCGAAGTCCTTCACGGCCCAGGCTCGCAGGATGGTCTGGTGGTCCTGGGGGCCGAGAGGGTGTGGTCAGTGCGGGGCGGCGGCAGGGGCTCGGGGCAGGGCCGGGGCACTCACCGCGGCTGTGCGGTCCACCTCGTTCCGGCTGCTGAGGATGAAGCAGGCCTCCCCGTTGTCCATCCTGCAGAACACAGGCCTGAGCTGGCCCGGCCCCGCCACACGCCCTCTCGGCCGCCAGGGGCTCAGGGCAGAGGCTGGAGGGGGTGGACCCGGCCCCGCCACACGCCCTCTCGGCCGTCAGGGGCTCAGGGCAGAGGCTGGAAGGGGTGGGCCCGGTCGAGACCCCACCTCTCTGTGCTAACAACGTGCTGTCGGGGCCCTGACCGCCGTGGGCGCCATCCTCCGTGTCCCCACTAACCCAGGCGGGGCTGGGGTGGACGGAGGGGAACACATGTTGGCAAAGACGCTGGACCCCGACCACCGGCCTGTCCCCTCTGGGGTGAGCTGCCCAAGTCTCGCAACCTGTACCCAGTTCCACCTTCTCCCCCCACCCCCACCCCCCGCAGCCCTGAGGACCCCTGGCTGCAGAGGGGCCCAGGACACGGGGGGTCAGAGGTCCGGCCCTCCCCACTGATCACCCGCCGGTCCCTGGCAGCCACTGTCTCTCCCTTGGGCCTGGAGGTGGGCGTGGAGGTGGGACCACCCGGGAGCCTGTGCCTGGCAGCCACACCCTGGGCAGGGGCTTGGCTCCTGTGCCCATTTTATTGGTGAGACGGGAGGGGGCCGGGGCCTCCGCTCAACCCACGTCCCCACGAATGATGTGTCAGATCCTGGAAGTTCCAGAACAAGCACGGGCACGTTCTGGAAAGTTCCATTTAAGAACCCAGTCCTACCTCAAGTCACCCTGTCAGCTTGCCTTTAAAGATACCCGCCCACAGCCACCTCGTCCCCCAGGCACCGTGGGGACGCCCCACCCCGTCGCCTCTGAGCCCCTCCTGGAACCTGAGGGAGACCGTCCCCGGGCGCCAGGGAGGAGACGGCTGGGGCCTGCGGCGGGCGGGGCTCACTTGGCTCGCATGAGGTCCTGGTCCTTGAGCGCCGAGCCCTGGAGGTAGATGACGCGCTGGGCCCACAGCGGGATCTGCAGGACCCTGCGGACCTGGATGTCCATGTCGGTGGGGCACAGGATGACCACGTAATAGTCCTGCGGGCGGCGTGGGGGTCAGCCGTCCCCACATCACCGGCCGCCCTGGTCCCCCAGGCCCACCCCAGGGTGGGGGCCCCCGGGCGGACGCACCTGGAGCCGGGGGTGGGCGTAGAACTCGTTGAGGAAGTCCATGAGCAGGTCGATCTTGAGGGAGCTGACGCACAGCACCACATGCTTCTCCGTCTGGGCCCGGTGCCGGCTGTAGTTGCCCCCCGACTTCTGCCGCTCCATCCACAGGTAGACCAGCTCCTCACACTGCAGGGGGAGCAGGTGAGTGCCAGAGGCCTGGGCCCAGGGGACTGGAGGGCCCGCGAGGCACCCGGGCCGGCTGTGGGGCCCCTTCCTGGTGGGAACAGCAGGCGGAGAGTCCCAGACAAGACAGTGGGGCGGGCGCTGGCGGGCAGCTCGTGCTGGGACACGGGGAGCAGGGAGGAGGGCAGGGCTGAGCAGGCCAGGCCACGGTGAGCTGGGTCCCGACCACGACTGGGAACCGGGGCTGTGAGTGGCACAGGCCACGCAGGGGTCACGCAGAGACAGGGTGGACGTCGCAGCGGGCGTGTGGGGCAGCGAGAGGCTGCGCGTCCAGCTCCTGGCACCAGAGTCCAAGCGGCCGTCAGTGGATGTCGAGGTCTGCGCTCCGGACACGGGTGTCACTCACGAGAGCCTAGCCCAGTGCCCGCGACCGCGGTGCAGGAACGGAATCAGGGAATTCCCGGCCACAGCGCTAAGAACCCAGGCTCCGGGCACAGGGGACACTCAGGACCATGGCCCCGGGCCCACGTCAGCAGGTGGGCGATGGGGGCTGCAGGTCTGGGACCCGCCCACCTGGCCCCGCCTCCCGGGTGTGAGGTTCAGGTTGGGAGTCGTTTTAAATTAGGAAAATGACAGGTACTAAAGGTACTGCAGGTGCACGTGGCGGTCCTGGCTGCTGTGGCTCAGTTGGTTGAAGCATCGTCCAGTGCACCGAAGGGTCACGGGTTTGATTCCCAGTTAGGGCACATACTCGGGGGCCTACGGGAGGCAACCGATCGATGCTCCTCTCTCACATCGATGTTTCCCTCTCTCTCTCCTTCTCCCTTCCTCTCTCTAAAGTCAATAAAAATATCCTTGGTGAGGGTTTTTCTTTAAAAGTGCTCATGGCAGAGCTGTCTGGTGCTGGCCCAACCCGGCCTCGCTCCACCGTCTCTGACTCCCCGTCTGCAGGTGGAGGGAGGGGTCCTGGGAAAGGGAGGTGGCCATGGATGGAGGGAGGTGGGGAGGCTGAGCCCGAGGCCCCTCTGACAAGGTCCCAGGAGGAAGGTGGGGTGAGGCTGCCTCTAGGGCCCTCCGCGGCTCAGGTGTCCCTGGCACAGGCAGGCCGTCCTGCCGTGGACGGGGCTGTGCTCTGGACAAGGGGAGAGTGGGGGCCAGCGAAGGACTCCGAGCTACAAGGTTGGGGAGAGCTCAGGGTCAGCAGAGGACCTCCTGGTGGACTGGCTGATGGCTGCAGTTGGGGGCCCTCTCCCCGTCCCGAACACAGACCAGCTGGCCCCCTCTGGTCCTACGCACAGGTGGGCACTGGGCTAGGCTCTCGCCTGCTTCCCACATCAGCCGCAGACTGGCCTTGGTGACAGGTGTGGCGGGAAGCGCTGGGCGCTGGCCGCATGCCTCACGTGCTCCCACAGCTGCTGCTGCACAGGCGAAGGCCCTGGGGACGCCCTGCCGGCCCTGGGGACACCCTGCCGGCCCCTCCTGCCCACTCTCAGCCCAGGTCCCGGGAGGAAGAGTACAGGGCACCCCTCGCTCTCCGCACTAACGGCTGAGGCTGCGTGGCCACCAGACCCCACGGCAGGGTCCCGTGGAGGGCTGCTCCCTCTCTGGCTGGCCCTCCCCTCCCCCCAGAAGGGGCTCACCTGCAGCGGGAGCACCACGAGGGCCACGCAGATCATGATGACGACCAGCAGCTGGGACGGCCAGATCTTGGGCGTCACGTCGCCGTAGCCCACGGTGGAGAAGGTGACGATGCAGAAGTAGAAGGAGGTCAGGAGGGACAGGTTCTCGCCCGCCCGCTCCAGGTGCTGGATGCCGCAGGTCCTGCGGGCCGGGCGGTCAGGTCAGGGGCGTGGCAGGGCCTGGCCCCCGAGCCCCGGGTGAAGCTCTGCCTGCCCACGGGCCTGCCTCACCCAGAGACACAGTGGCCCGGGGCTGAGCCCGGGCACCCCAGCCCCCGACAGCCCGACCCCGGGCCAGCTCGGCCAGTGCTTCCCGTGGAGCCACACCCCTGGCCGGGGGTCCCCTCCTGCCTGGTGAGACCCTGCATAACTCACCAGGGGGGTGGGCGCAGAGCTGCACGGCCGAGTGTGGGCCTGGGGTCAGTGGTGGCTTCCACCCCACCTCTCAGGGCCTCGTCCCCACCCAGGAGGTCAAACAGGGTGTGGGGTGCTCAGACCACAAGTGGCCTAGAGCTGGACAGGCCTTCCGAGGGCCACCCCCAAGAGGTGCCGGCGCAGCACACACCACGGGGCAGCTCAGGGACCCCCACCCGGCGTGCACGGTGGACTGGCTGCTGGGAGGGAGTGGCTGAGTCTGCTCCGCGGACGCCCCATCCTCCCGCAGAGGTCTGGTGCTGGGGGGGCAGGAAGCGCACGGCCTTGGAGCCTGCCCCCCGACCGACCTCACCACGCCAGGCAGGACGAGCCCCTCAGCAGGAACATGGGAAGATGTGGGGTGCCGGGTTCCCCACCTTGCTCTCAGCTAAACCTCAAACCAAGGGCCCCCGCCTGCCAGGGGCCGGTCCCAGCCACTGAGCCGCCTCCCGCGGCCCCGTCCTCCCGCCATCAGCCACCCCCCCTCCCCCGCAAGGCCTCCTGACCTCTGTCCCGGGCCTGGCCCTGCCCAAGGGGGGGCCCGGGGGCAGCTCACCCCGTGAAGACCAGGCACAGCAGGGTGCAGAAGAGGATCAGGACCTGGTTGAACATGGCCGACTGTGTCCGCAGGATGGCGCGGTGGAAGTCATTCTGTGGGGCAGGCGCCGGTGGCAGAAGCTGGGACCCGCACGGAGCCCAGGGCCCTCCCCTGGCTGGGACGGGGTGGGGCGGAGGACACCGGATTGGGGGTCCTGCACAGCCAGAGGCCGGCCCTGCGTGCTGCACCCCATTTTACAGTTAGCACGGGAGGCGGCCAGGGGCCTGGCGTGAGGGCGGGGGGACACAGCCCGGGGCCTGCTGACGCTTCTGCAGTGTGCGCCTGCTTGGACACTCCGCAGAGGGTCTGCTCGCGCCCGTTCGCTGGCCGTGCCCCCCTGTCCTCACCGGGCACCTTCACCCTCCTGCTCCCCCAGCCCCTTCCCCAGGGCAGGAAAAGGGCGGGTCTCTGGGTGACGGATGGCATGTTTCGGAGGGCGGGGGGGGGGGGGGGGGCGGGGGGAGCTCACGATCATGTTCTCCAGCGCGTGCTTGGCCAGCCAGCAGTTCAGAAACACGGGGATGAACAGGTTCCGCAGCGGCGCCCAGAAGATCTGCGGGGAGGCCGGTCAGGGGGCTGGGGGCCAGGGGCCAGGGGCCCGGGGTCGGGGGCCCAGCTCGGGCAGCTCACCCACCGTGATGATGAAGGGCAGCGTGTTGATCATCTCCAGGATGAAGGACACACGGAAGATCTGCTCCCAGATGTTGCCCTAGGAGCCGGGTGGGCAGGGCAGGGAGAGACCAGCCAGAGGTCAGGGTGGGTGGGGTCAGAGATCAGGGTAGGGTTGGAGGGTCAGAGGTCAGGGCAGGTTGGGGGTCAAAGGGGAGGATGGGGGGCTCTGGGAAAGGGCCGGCGGGCTCTCACCTTGTAGCTGAGGTAAATGAGCAGCATGGTCTCCAGGAAGCTGATTACGGCCACGATGACCTGGGGGAGGGAGCGCCTTAGAGGGGGCGGGGCCGGCTGGGCGGGCAGAGCCCCTCCCACTCACCTGAGTCACCCACAGGGCCATCTTCCTCTCCACCCACAGGATGGGCGCCCTGGGGAGAGAGAGGTGACCTGGGCGGGCGTCCAGCCTGGCCCTCGAGGGAAGGGAGGCTCCGGGATGAGGCCTCCAGGCAGGTGCCAAGGCCGAGGCCTGGGCTGCCCGCCCGTCTGCCGGGGGGCCGGGCTGCAGCTCCGAGGGCCCAGGTGGCCTGCGGGCCGTCTTCCTCTCCCCGTCCTGTGACAGGCCCTTCGCACGCACGGCCTGCAGGACCGCTGCGAGGTCAGGTGACACAGGCAGGGGTCCTCACGAGACACTGGCGGCCGTGGGGGTGGAAGAACCGGGCACCCCATGAGGCTGGAGGCCGAGGGCCGAGCCCTCATCCGGGAGGACGGCAGGGAGAAGGCCCCACCTCGAGGTGGCCACACCCCAGACACGGCCTGTCTCCCAGCAGGTGCCCGGGCCCCTCAGGAACCACCTGGCACTGAGTGACATGATGGGGCTCAGAGCATCGCCCACGGTGTCCCCCCCTCGGCCCCCACCATCCTCCAGCGGCTCAGAGGCGGGCGGGGCCTCTGTGGTGGCCCCTGGCTCTCCAATTGCTCCCGGAGCCCTCGGGGTGCCCCTCAGGGACACCCAGTCCTGCCCACCGCACGCTGGCCCAGGCTCAGGGAACCCAGGGGCCCCCAAGCTGAGCTGGGCACTGTCCGCAGCCTGGGCCACGGAAGCTTCCGGGCTCCCGGGCCCCCAGGGAGGGGCGTGCACTCACCAGTTGATCTCGGGGGAGGACTCATTGAAGGTGTAGTTCCGCTTCGGGCAGCCCCAGCTGTGGAGACAGAGCAGCCTGGCCATGGCCCCTGCACTGCCCAGGACCTGCCCATGGCCCCTGCACTGCCCAGGACCTGCCCATGACCCCTGCACTGCCCAGGACCTGCCCAGGGCCCCGGGGGCTCATGGAGCGTGGGGCACCCTCTCCCCATCCAGGGCCACACTCCTGCATCTTGGAAGGGCAGGCAAAACTAGGAGGACCCCCCCCCCCCGGGGATGAGAGAGGGGAGCCTATAGAGAACGGGTCTCAGCAGGCTGCTGGGACGGGCTGTGTGTGGGCACAGGCGGCTCCGGGGGGGGGAGGGGCTCCCGGGGGCTTCAGGAGGCAGAGGCCACAGACAGGGCCAGGCAGCATCCATGAGATGAGAAGCAGCTCGGCCCACACGCTAACTCCAGGAGGCTCACCCCATGTCCCTCCAACGACGACCCTCCCACCTGATGCCCACTCGGTGAGAAGGGGCAGGGGCGCGCAGACACGCCCCTTTGGCCCCAGACCACGACCAGTGCCGGCGCCAACCAGGGGACCCACCCAGAGCCCCGGTGGCAGGCAGCTCCGGCCCCTTCTCTCAAGCGACTGCTTCCCTCCACCGTACGGCTGCTGCGATGCCAGCCATCCGCCCCGCCCATCCCTCCACACGTCCTCCCGCCCTCCCTGGCTGCCCAGCCCCGGGCCAGGTGCTGCCCAGGACAACAGACCCGGTGCGAGCCCCCGTTTTCCTCCTAAAACCACAAGGTGGGGTCTGCCCTGCCCACGGGTGAAGACGGGAAGGCCTTCCCGGCTCAGCCGCAGGAGCCCAGGGCCCGGACGGACCCGCCAGGGAAGAGGCAGGAAGAACCTGCTTGGCCCGGCCCCGCATCAACCTGTGAACCAGGAGGTCAGGGTTTGATTCCCCGTCAGGGCTCAGGCCCAGGTAACAGGCTCACTCCCCAGCAGGGGGGGTGCAGGAGGCCGCCGATCCCTGATTCTCTCATCACTGATGTTTCTCTCTCTCCCTCTGTCTTCCTCTCTGAGTGGCTGCCCACCCAGAGGACTGGGATGACCAGGCCACACGCCGACTGTGGGGCCGCAGCCTTGGGCGCCCGCCCCTGGCCGAGGGCACGGAGGGGCCGGACACTGGAGGAAACACACCGCACGGGCGCGGGACAAGCAGGGCCTGAGCCGCCGAGGAAAAGGCAGGCGAGAAGGGATGGCCTGTGGGCCGTCGGCGTCCACAGCAAGAACTGACGCCCGAACAGGACAGTGGCCACGGGAGCCACAGTGAGGAGCGAAGCCACAGCCGGAAATGGGAGTGAGGACCAGAACGCACAGGTCACCCCGGATCCCCACCCGGCGTTCAGGGAGTCCAGAGCGCCAGGGGCGGGGAGCTGGCCGGCAAAGACTTCGCTCAAGACATCCTCGCCCTGCGTGGACCCCGTGGGTGTCCCCGGGACCACGGAGGCCACGAGGGGGCAGAGGGGACCCACCAGCACCCGGGGGAGAAACCGCTCCCACCGGGACCCCCGTGGAAGCCCGTGAGTTCTGCAGCCGCCACAGCAGCTGGGAGACGCCGCAGCGAGGGAAGGAGGCCCAGTCCCCTGCAGCTGGGCTGCTAACCCTGACCCCCTGACCTTGGGCCTGGGCTCAGGCGTGCAAACGAAGGAGTGACTGAAGAGAGGAGCCCTCGGCCCAGGCGGAACCAGGCGGGGAGCAGAGCCAGGCTGAGGCCTGCACCTTGGGGAGCGGGCGCTGCGTCCAATCGAGGACCCACCCTTCCAGGACCCGGGCAGCCGCGGGCCACAGACAAGGGCGCCACCATCTCCCCTGAGCCGGTTGGTCAGGGGAACCCGAGGGCAGCGCCCAGGGCACTCCTGGGGCTTGGACACTGGGAGGGGTCACATGGGTAAGGAAGGACTCTCCAAGGCCCTGGACAGAGGACGTCCAGGGGCCGGCTGGGTGCTGGTCACACCTCCAGCCAAGCCCAGCGCCTCTGCCATGGCAGCAGGCCCATCCCTGCAGCCCCCCGCCCCACGGCCACCCACCATCCGATGCCCAGGGCCGGGTCATCGAGCAGGACTCGGACGATGTAGAGGAGACACGTGAGCAGCTTCAGGGAGAAGTTGAACAGCCGGATCCTCAGGCCTGCGGGGCGGGCAGAGTGGGGGCCGTCAGGCCCCAGGCCACCGGGGTCCCCCTGCTGATGCTCCTCGCTCTGCACCCTGGACACTGAGCTGGCCGCCCCCAGAGGAGCAGGGTGCCCATGCCGCTCCCTCCTTGGGCGGGGGAGGGGTTTGGGGAGCACACCCATGGCCGGGACTCGGGCATGACCTCTGCACCCCGCCCTGCACCGCAGGAGGGTCCAAGTGGCCGAGCTCTTCCCGGGAAGGCTGTAGACAGAGCCTACAGGGGAGTGGGGGCCGCACTGAGGGGTCAGGGGTCCCCCGGGTGAGGGCGGGAGGGCCGGGGCCCACAGGGAGGAGGCTGGGCTAAGTCCCTGACAGCCATGGCCATCCCGGGGTTCAGCAGGGTCCCCACAGGTTCCAGGCCCAGATCCTGATGCGTGGAAGGTGGCATGAAGCCCAGATGGGGCACTGCCCATGCCCCTGTGCCCACCACCACCCACGCCGCCAGCCCCCCCACCCCCCTGCATAGCTGGACCCTTCCCCGGGGACCCCGCCCCCCGCAGGCCACTCACTGGATCTCTGGTTCTTGATGAAGAACAGCTTGAGCCGCTCCTTGAAGGTGTTCTCGTTGACGTAGAACTCCACCTGGACCCTGCGGGCAGGAGCGGGCGTGAGCTCAGCCGGGGGCTCAGCCGGGGCCAGCCACAGCCCCGGCACCGGCTTCTCCCACCTGGAGGAGCCCAAAGGACAGACAGACGGACGGACGGACAGCAGCAGGGTCAACGCCTCCACCTTAGATGGGAGGCTCCAGGGCCCAACGCCCCCACAGGCCCCAGCAGACCTGCCTGCGGACCTTCCGAAGCCTCAGGGCACCCCTGGGTGCCCCCCAGGCTCCCGGGAGGCTACCACTCCAGGGCCCCAGCCCGGGCGGTCACGGCCAACCACCAGGATTCAACGTGCCCCGTGTGGCCTTGGCACAGGCTCCAAACATGTCACATCGTCTATACAGAACGTTCTAGAAGCCGATGGGCAGCTGCTTTGCTGGTGGTCCCCGGTGGCTGCACCAGCAGGAATGTCGGGGAGGTGGGCCCACCTGCACCCCCGGCCAATCCCCAGACACCCTGGCCCCTCCCAGGCTCCCAGCGACCTGGGTCAGCTCCCCCACTGCCACCCCCGCAGCCCCAGCAGGAATGAGTCAGATGGGGGGGAGGGGGGACGGGCAAGGCCATCTGGTCTCCTTGACAACATGAGTCCTGCAGGCGATGAGGCACTGCCCGGCCCTGCTGGCCAGGTGAGGGCTTGACCCTCCACAGGTGTGACAGACAGCAGGCGGGATGGCCGGAGCGGGCCCTGGAGCCGGGGGCAGGCAGCACGGAGGCCTCAGAGCTTCCCTCCAGGATGTGGGGAGCACACGCCCCTGAGAGGCCAACACCCGGGTGCTGGGTGGGCACCTGCTCTGGGCTGGCACTGGCCGCCCCGTGTGACCTTACACCCTCTGTCACAGGCTGTCGCCACCATTGGCAGGACGAGCCCAGGAACCCACAAGCCAGCCGTGGGCGTCAGCCCCGGACGAGACGGGCACCGCCTCCCTCGGGGGTCGTCGGTGGACCAGCCGTGCAGGGGAGGCAGCACCCAGTCCCACGCCACGGCCAAGGCTACGGCCACACGCGGGAGCAGAGCCACGCCGCCCGAGGGCCACAGGGGCCACTGCTGGTCACAGGGCTCCACGTGGGAGGACGGGGCGGCAGGGGCCCTTCCCCCTCAGGTCCTGGTGCAGGACGGTCCCCTGGCCACACTCTGGGCTCCTGGGGCTGGGACAGGACAGAACAGGTCTCCCATAGGCCAGCGGGGCCCCAACCCAGAGCCAGCGGTCAGGGCATCGCTTGCACCCTCCCTCCCTCCTGGGAGCCCTCCCCCGCCTCCCAGCTCTGAACCCCTGAACCCCACCCTCTGTAGATGCCGCCTGGAGCCCATCAGGGAAGCCCCGAGGGTCTCAAGGGAGCCGGTCAAACGCCCTCCTCTCTGAAGTCAGGGCTCAGACAGCCGGTCTGTGAGGACGGGGCACGCGCCCCACAGCCCAGCCTCAGAGGTGGAACCCCAATCCTCGTGTCCCCCACAGGCCTCCCAGCCACCGCCCCACCCAGCCGGTCCCGTCCCCTCCACACCCACTGAGCCCAGAGCTGGGAAACCGAGGCAAAGACCGGAATCTGCACTGGCCGCTCCTGCCTCCTGCCAGGACCGTCCAGCCCCTCCTGGGGACCCCAGCCCCACGCCCCCTACAGCCCCACCCCCTGCCCAGCGAGTTCCCTGCCGGGCCCGTGGGGTCAGGCTGCTGCCAGGACTAGCCATACCCCGATGTGTTTGCTCCCAGATCCCCGGCCACGCATCCCCAGCACAGCGGGTGAGTGCTGGCTGACCCTCCACCCCTTGCCCTGGGCTGCGGACCCCCTCTGGGTGACCTCGAGGCCCCGGCGGCAGGATCCACACAGAGGGAGGTGCTGCCCATATGGGAGGAAGGAGAAGCCGCAGGCACAGACAGGAAGCAGGTCGAGCTGCAGGGCCAGCGACCTTCACAAACCCTCCTTCTTCCCCTTCAATATTTCATGAGCTGTGGCCGCCTCTTCTTCCAGCACCACCACAAAAAGTAAATTACCAACTCGCACGTTACGGCCACGGGCAGAGTTCAGCCCAATTCAGTCGGTGCTGAGCCAACCCGGCCGACACAGGGAGAGCCCCCGTCAGCTCAGATGGTGCCTGCGATCAGGGCCGATTCCATCCTGTGCGTCCCGACGCCGGCCACACCCCTCGCCCAGAAAAGACGGCCCCAGAGCCATAGACCACGCGTGTGGCTGACGCCCCCAGGGGCTGTGGGCAGGGGGTGACATCTGCAGGGCACCCCCCACCCTGTGGTGGCCCAGCTGTGGCCCAAAGGCCCGTGGGGGGACTAGTGGCCACACTCACAGGAAGCTGCTCTCAGGAGCTGGGGAAGCACTGGATGGGGGGCCCGGGATTCGAGGCCCCAAAAATCCACACGGTCAGTGACCCTGGAACGGAACTTGGAGGTGCCCGCAAACAGGGGAGCCACAGGCAAGGGCAGAGGCCAAGGGGGGTCCTTCCTGTGTCCCTTCTCACTCACTCACTCCTTTCTTTGGCAGGAGGCCTGGCGGGGAGGGCTGGGCACATCAGAGGCCTCAGCTGCCCACTGGCCACGGCCAGGGCCCAGGTAGGTCTGGAGCAGGTGTGCAGTCCCGGCCTCAGCCCCACCCCCGGGCCCAGCAGCGCCTACAAGGAGGTGCTGGCCGGCCACACCTTGCCCCACCCTCTGCGAGGCAGGGCACTAGGGAGACCCCACGGGCGGGCGCAGGCTGAGCGCCCTCCTCCGGGTCTGCGGCCAGGAGGTCCTGCCTGTCCCCGCGGCCCCTCCCCTGCAGGACACTTACTGAGACAGGGACGAGTCCAGGCTGAAATCCTCCACAGGAAGCCTGGGGACAGACGGGTGGACACGTCAACACAGGAGACGGACGGACGGACGAGGGCCTGGACCCCAGGCCAGGCGGGCACAGGCAAGCAGGGAGGCTCTGGGGGAAGTGGGGACGTGCCATGCACATGCCCTGACCCGTGTAGCCCAGGCGAGGCCGAGGTCACTGCTGGCAGGGCCAGCCCGGCCCTCGGTGCAGAGAGAAGCAGCACAGAACACGTGGCCCAGGCACATGCACCTCCCCCCGGAGACAGGGCGACGACCACGCCGAGGTGACCGCACACCAGGACTGGCCACCCCTTCACCAGGCGAGCAGGTCCCGACCCGCGGTGAGCGCTCACAGTCCCTGCTCCTCCCGGGCCGGCCCAGCACCAGTGACGCTGGCATCCAGGAAGGGGCACCATCACCGTCTCTGCACACCCGGGAGGCTAAGGGCAGCCGGGGCAGCCCCCACAAGGGCCACTGGCTGGACGGGTGCGAGTCTGCCTGACTGGCCACAGCTCCTGGTCTCCAAGCGGCTGGCTTCCCTCCACTCCCCTACCCATCAGATCAGCCAAAGCCGGGGGCTGGTTCGGGGGTGGCCTGGGCCGGGGAAGAGGCTGGTGGGAGCCTGGGGCTGAGACCCGACCTGGGTGGGGGCCTGGCAGGGTCCGCTCTTTGCTGATGATGCACCCATGGGGTCGGCTCCTCCAGGAGTCCAGCCCCCGCCCTCTTTTTACAAATATTTTTTTATTGATTTCAGAGAGGAAGGGAGAGGGAGAGAGAGCGAGAGAGAAACAACAATGATGAGAGAGAATCATAAATCGCTGCCTCCTGCACGCCCCCCACTGGGGATGGAGCCCACAACCCGGGCATGTGCCCTGACCGGGAATCGAACCCTGACCTCCTGGTTCACAGGTCAACGCTCAGCCACTGAGCCTCCCGGCCGTGCAGGGGCCTCTCCTAACCCTCAAAGCAACCAATTCCCAGAAGAGGACACCAAGGCCCACAGAGGACCTGCTTCCTAAGGAGGCACCGCAACGAGGGGGCGTCCTGCAGGGGCGGGTCACAGCCACACGCCCACCAGCTTCGCAGGGCCCTCCGGGCGGGCAGGCTCCCCCACAAGGCCCCCAAATTCTGCAGCATGGGTGGGTGAGGTGCTGGCGGGGTGGAGGGGGCTGGGCACAGAGCACAGAGCCAGGCTTAGCTAGGCCGGAGCTGGGGTCCCTGTGAGCCTCTGTCGGGCTCAGGTTCCCACCCACCGGCCCTGGCGCTGCCCAGCTCTGAGTTGGGGCAACAGGTGATCAGGGGCTGGCACGTGCCTGGCAGAACCATGGCCGGTGGCCTCGGAACCAGGGACTCACTGAGAGTGGGTGAGGGGTGAGGGTGCTGGCGGGGAGACCCTGGCGGGCGGGGCCATGGCAGGAGGGATTTGCAGGGAGGAGGGGGGTAGGGAGGGGACCCAGGGCCACTCCTGTAGGAGGATACGAGGTTGAGCAGCTTCAACTCTGACAGCCGGGGTCACAGCGAACGGGTAACACTGACCCCAGAGGTCCTGGGCACAGAGGAGTGGCGCCCCGAGGACCCCGAGACGGACCCCCTGACGGAACTGCCTGATGGGGAGGGAGGGGCCTGAGGGATAGGGCCTGCCTCCTGCAGCACCCACCCTCCATCTTCCTCCTCCTCGGGGTCCCCCTTCGCTGCTCACCACCCACAGCCCCATGCACACCCACAGGAGGGCCCCGCTGCCCCCGGCCCTGCCTCTGCAGCTCGTCCCTGCTGCCTCCCAGTCTCCAAACTCAGCCCTGAGGCTCCCACACCTGCCATGACTCCCGCCCAGAGTCCAGGACCCACGTCCTAGCTCTTCTGTGTCCCCCTCTCACCAAGGCCACCCCCTTGCAGCCTCCCAGGGTCCCCTCCAACAATTCCCCAGGGAGCCCCTCACCTGGGGTGAACCCCAGCCCTGGGAGTGGGGGCCGAGGCAAAAGGGCGTCCTCCCCAGCTCACCTGCCCTCCCTCACCTCGTCCTTCCCTCCAGGTCAGCACACCTGGCACCGGGCCTGGCAAGTGTGAGGCTGTGCCCCCCCCAGGGCAAGGCCACCAGCCCCAGGGTTGTTGGGGGCCCCTGGGGCCCAGCCCAGCCCTGACCAGGGGTTCACTGCTTGGCTGCTCCTCCCTCACTGGGTTCTTTTGCCCAAAAGCTCTCAGATGATGGTGCTCATCGCCGTCCCCAGGCCAGGCTTCCTAACCAGTCTCCACCCTCTCCCACCTCACAATGCGGGGGGGGGGGGGGGGGTAGGGGGAGCAGAGGACGGAGAAGGAAGGAGAGGCCGTGCTCCAAGCCTAGGGAGCCCAGCTGGGCGGGCCAGGCGGGGCTGGTGGTGGCCCATAGCGTCCAGGCGACGGGTGTGGTGTGCCCTGGCTCCGGCATGGCGGGCACCTCCCTCTCCCTGTTCCGTCCCTCTGCTCACAGCAGTGGGGAGACCTCCTGGGGACCCTGGGTCCAGCAAGCCGAGACCCTGGCTGCCTCCAGAAGGCGCCAGGCCTGCAGGACAGGGCAGCTGCAGGAGCTCTGGCCGACAGCTCCCTGAGACAGAGGGCACCCCTCTCCCTGCTCAGTCATGCTGGAAGCTCCATGAGACCCCTGTTCCTAAGGCAAAAGCCCTGCACGTCCTCCTCTGCTCAGGAACCTGCCGTGGCTCCCTACTGCTCCTGTCCGCAGCACGCATGCCGCCTGGGGAGAGGAGGCTGCAGGGCACAGGCTGTGGGGCACCAGGGCACCAGGCTGCAGGAAGCACCAGGCTGCAGGGGGCACCAGGCTGCAGGAGGCTGCAGACAGCTCCCACTCTGCTTTGCAAAAGGAGGCTGATAAGGACCTTCACCCCAGGGACTGCTGGGGGATTGAGTGAGTGAGGCTGCCCACAAGAAGGGTCAGCACAGGATTGGGGGCAGCAGGGGTGGGCACGGTGGGAGGGCTGCCTGGAGGAGGTGGCGCCCCAGCTGCAGCGACATGCTGCTCTGTGGGCTCAGACGGGGCCCGGGCAGCACCTGCCTTCCCTGCGGAAACGGGAGGAGAGTGCAGGAAGGGGCCAGGCTGGCTGTAAGCAGAGCCCCTGGGATCACTGCCCCGTGGGGCCCAGGAAGAGGATGGAGAGGAGAGGAATCTGTCCCCAGGGCCTGACCAGCTCCCGTCTCTCTCCTGCCCAGGGCTGCCCACTGGCCGCTTCAGGGCCAGGAGCAGCACTTACACTTCCTCCTGGGGAATTTGAGGCACAGGAAACAGGGGTGGAGGTGAGGGGGACCTGGCAGCCTGTGGCCAGGTGGGAAGGGCACCCTTGGTCCTGCCATCTGCCAGGCCAAGTCTCTGCCAACCCCCACCCCAGCCCTGACAGGCCGGGCACCCCTCCCAGGATGCTGGCCCCGGCGGCCCCCTCTGCCTGGAGGGCACTGCCCAGCTCCCAGTGCCCCCCTGAAGCACCCGTGCCCAGGAAGCTCTCCTTGCCCGGCCCAGCCTGCACCTCTCTGCCCACACCTGGGTGACTCTGATTCATCTCCGTTCCACCCTCCACCCCCCACGGGATCCAGAGGAGGTGCTGGTGCACTTGCCGCAGACCCAGCCTCAGCGTCCTCATCTGTGAAATGGGGGTGATGCACTCTGCCCGCCGCCCTCAGAGGGGCCCGGTCGGGCTCCCCCAGGGGCCCAGCTTCCTGCACCCTGGCTGCCACCGGCTCCAGGCCCAGCTCTCATCTGCCGGGCAGCCTCCCGCAGCCTCCGGGCCTCCTGGGCCTCCCTGCTCACCTCTGAAGTGGGGACACGGCTGCCGGCCTGGCCTCCCCCAAGCGGCTGCTGGGACCAACATGAGCGTGAGCGTGGTCTCCGTGGGACAAGGTCCAGCTGGGACCACTGGGCATCAGCTGCACCGCCGGCCCCCAGTCCCTTCTCCCCTCGTCTCCCCAGCGGGCCCGCTTTGTTAGCCTCTAGGAGCAGGTCCCCAGGGTCCCCCAGGCTGCAGACACTCGGGGTGGTGGGGGCGCTGGGGTCGAGGTTCCAGGGGAGACCAGGCCGCCAGCCCCCCTTCCCGCGGCCAGAGGCACCGTGCAGCCCAGCGGAGCGTGTGCAGGACGCAAGCGGCCGGATGGAAAGCCCCTCCCGGCGGCGGCGCGGCGCGCGCGGGGTCCCCGGCCCGCGCCCCTACCTCTGGCCCACGTCGCTGCCCACGGAGCCCCCGCCGCGGGCCGGCAGCAGCGGGCTGAGCCCGTGCGGCTCCTCGGGGGCCGAGGCGCTGGCCGGGGCGCCCCCAGGGCCCGCCTTGCTCTCGGAAGGCGAGCGCGGCAGCTTGGCCCGCGCCATCCTGCGGGAGCGCACGGCGGCGGGAGGCGGGAGGCAGGCGGCGGGCGGGGGCGGCGCCGGGCGCTACCATCTTGGCACCGCCCCTCGCCCTCCCTGCCGCTGCCGCAGTGGAACGGCCCTGGGGGGGAACCTGGGAAACTGGGGGAGCGCAACCCCCCACTCTGAGCCGGAGCGCCCAGGCGCACTGCCCTCCCCCAGCCCAGGGACCCCCCTCCCTCGCGCGCAAAGGACGCCCCTGTGGGAGGGGTCTCAGCCCGGGGCTGCCTTAGCTCTTAGCTCGGGGCTGTTAGCAATAGTCACAGCGACAGGCAGGCCCTGGGAGAGGGGATAGTGACAGCCGGTGGCTCTTGGCCACTCACCTCCGCAGGCAGGGTGGCTGGGGGGGCGGGGGGGGGGCGCGGGCAGAGCCATCGGGGCTGGGACACGTGCCCGACTCCCAGCGGCGGTGGGTCCTGGGTGCCCAGGCGTCTCAGAGTGGCCTGCCCCCACCCCGAGGCCTGCCCAGGTTGGGGGGTCCCCCCTCCGCCTGTGGGAAATCACTGTGGGTCTGTCCTCCCTCCTGCAGGCACTCCGGGTCCCAGCTTCTCCCCGTTCCCTGCCCCCAAGTCACCATGGTGTGGGCAGAGAGGTGCAGGCTGTGCCAGCAAGGAGCGCTTGGGGCGTGGCGGGGGGGGGGGCACTGGGAGCCGGGCAGAGGGGGCCGCCGGGGCCAGCAGCTGGGGAGGGGTGCCAGACCAGGGAGCCCTTGGGGCACTGACTTAGTGCCCACAGCCCAGGCCGGTGCCGCAGGGGTCCCAGCCAGGGACAAGCGGCTACGCTGTGGACACCCGGTGGGGGCGGCCCTGACCGGCTCCTGAGCGTGAATTCCAGCAGACAGGGCAGGTTTCTGTCCGATGTGCCAAGTGGGGAGACGGAGGCCCCGAGGGAGGAAGTGGCGTCCCCAGGAGACCGAGACCAGGAGCAGAGCAAGGACTCCCGGCTGCCCGAGCCTCTCTGCCCAGGTCCTGCCGTTTCACAGATGAGGCTGGGCCGGGGAAGGGACTTGCCCAGGTGCCAGCCAGGGAGCGGCCGGCAGGGGTTGGTGCGGGAGAAGGGGACTCTGAGGGTCACAGCTGTCCTCAGCAGCTGCCCGGGCGCCAGGCCCTCCTGACGCCCGGCCTGCCTGCTTCTTCACCCACCTGTGCCCCACCCACCACCAGGGCTGGCACTTGGGGAGGTTTGTGGGAGGAAGGCAGGCCCTCCCAGACCTGGCTGAGCCGGGAACATCTGGTGAAGCCATTGGGTGGTCTTGCGACCTGGGTCTGCCGTCCTGTGTCTCTGCCCAAGAGGAATGCGGTGTTTGCACTGGCCAGACCCCACCTGCCCCGGGGAGGGGGGTGAGCAGGTGGGCCTGGCATGGAGCGGTGGTGGGAAGACAGGACTGGCAGTGTCTGGGGGCTGCTGGGACACACCCTGCGATGGGCATACAGCTCAAAGCCATCGGGACCCCAGGGGCAGGCAGCACCCTGCACAGCCCCGGGGTGCACTGTCCACGGGGCAGCACCGAGGCCCATGTCTGTCAGTGCCCGGGAAAGGGCTGGATGGCAGGTGTGCGCTCCCTGCACCCAGGAGGGCAGGGTCTCGGGCTACAGGACCCGGCTTCACAAAGAGAACGCGGCCTCGCAGCCCTTGAGCAACGCAGCCAACGCGGGGCCAGGGGGCACCCGGTCACCCATCGCGGGAAGGCTAGCGTTCGGCCTGTGCACCAGGGTCCTGGCTTCTGAGAGTGCTGTCCGTCCTCGGGCACCGAAGGCCTCTAAGGTCCAGGCTCAGTCGGGTCAGAGGGCAGGATGCCCCACCTTTCGCACGGAGGGAGCTCGTGAAAACTACCACTGACGGTCCGGCCGGCGGGGCTCAGGGGCTGAGCATGGATCTGTGGGCCAGGAGGTCACGGTCCATTCCCGGTCGGGGCACAGGCCCGGGTGTGGGCTCGATCCCCAGTGTGGGGCGTGCAGGAGGCCGCCGGTCCATGACTCACTCTCATCATTGATGAGTCTATTTCTCTCTATCTCTCCCTTCCTTTCTGAAATCAATAAAAACATATTAAAAAAAAAAGTCAAGTGTTTCCTGTGGGTGGGGGAGGGCGGCCCCCTGTGGGGACTGAGGCCTCAGCGCCTGGTTGTCAAGAGCGGGGAGCCGGGTCCTGTGGGCCCCAGCCCCTGGCCCCGGGTGACCCAGCACTGCCCACCCTGCAGAGTGTGGGCAACCTGGAGCCCGTGGCTGCACTCAGGGCGGGGCCCAGAGGCACCGCCCTTCCCTCCAGCACTTAGGCCTGGAAGTGCTGCCTCATCCCAGCACAGCAGCGGCGGGGAGGGCGGGTCCCAGTGCAGGACCGCCAGCCACGGAGGAGGGCGTGGGGAGGGGCTGGGGTGAGGGGGGTAGGCGGTGACACCCCGCAATGGAGATGGGGCCGAGGGGTGAGGGAGCAAACACGGGGTGGGATGCATTCTCAAAGTGTCCAGCACACACGCAGTGGGTGTGGTGGCCTGTGGGTCCCCCTGCACGGGAAGGATGTCCGGACGCGGCCGCACCGGGAGTGAGACCCCCAGACATCGTGGAAGAAGCCGTCACAGGGGCCATCCTGTGGGACCCCTCGGAGGAGGTCCCCGAGGAGTCAGACCCCAGACAGGAAGGAGACGGCGGGACCCGGGAGGGGGCGGTGGGAGTGGCGTGCAGTGGGCAGAGCCGGTGTGGGCCGATGGGAGTCCTGGAGAGGACGTCCCGAAGCCGTGGCCGTGCGCTTGGACGAGGGGGGACGGCAGTGCCGTGCGCAGAAGCCGGGTAGAAAGGTACAGACTCCACCCTCACCCGGTCCCATTGCCCTCACCCCTGGGTCAGGCCTCTCTCCTGCCCGTGCTGCTCGGAGCACCCCCTCCCTGGCTCCCCCACAGCCCAGCTCCTCCCTCATCACCCCTCACAGCTGACAGTCATCCCCCCACACACAACGTCTTGCACTCTCTGGCCCTGGGAACCGTCCTGGGCCCTGCACAGGGAGCAGACAAGGCCCCCACCCTCGGAATCCAGGCCGGGGCTCCCCCCACCCTCTCCAGGCGGCCTGAGTGGGGTGGAGGGTTGGCGGGAAGGGGGACAAGATGGGAAGGTGCCAGGACAGGGAGGACAAACCAAGGCAGGCCCCGAGGGGAGCAGGTGTGGGCCTGAGGCTGGAGGGAAGGAGGGGGCGACCCACAGCACTTGGACTGGGGGGCGGTGGGGGGGGGGGCTTCTAACTCTCCGCCAATCATCTGGGGCTGGCCTGCAGCCCCGCCAGCTCAGCTCAGCTCACCAGTGTTAACCACAGGTGAGTGGCTTTGGCACAGGCTGTCCCTGGAGGTGCCCCCCACCCCTCATTGGGGGCCTTCATCCCAGGGAAGGAGCCTGCTTGCTCCCCACCCGCCTAGAACCCAGGGGCGGCCTGGTCCACCCCGCTCAGTGGCAGGAGGGGCGGGGGGGCACGCCCCGGGCTGCAGGGCGAGGTGAGGAGAAGCCACTGTGTTCCACAGCTGCTCCCGCTGGGCCAGGCAGGGGTCTGTCCTCACGGCCCCCATGCCCTGCCCGTCCCCGCTTCTCGGCTTGTTGTGTGAAACAATATTTGCTGTTGCTCAATCCAGAGAAACGCGTCCGGAGCTCCATCCTGTGTTCTCGGTGGAGCTCGGGGCACAGAGGAAGGGGGCCCTGGCGCCGTGGGAGCCTGGCCTGGAGCCTTGGCCCCATGGTCCTCACTGCCCCACCCCCACCCCCGCCGCCTGGCCTGGGAGTGAGCGCGCCCAGACCCTGCCATGGCCTCCCGCTGTGGCTTTGAGACCTTCTGGGCAGCTGGGCAAGGTGCCCGCGGGCAGGCAGCTGTGGAGAGCAGCGGGTCCTGGGCTTGCTGGCCGGAGGCGCCAGCTGGCAGGGCCTCTCTCCTCACCTGTGGCTCCCACCCCGGCCTCTGCTCATTCTCTTCCTCGTGGGGGGTGAGCCTGTGGTGTGGCCGCCACGTCCCCGCCTCGCTGCCCAGAGCCCACCCGGCCCCCTATGGTGTCTTCTGGGGGGGAGGGCAGAGGGACAAGGGGGCAGGGACTGACGCCTCGAGCCCACGTCACAGACCAGGGGCCGGCGAGGGGCACGCACCATGACGGAGCCCTTTACCCCCCCCCCCCCGCCTCATTGGAGCTGCCTTTGGGGGTGGGCTGTCGCCTCCCCGGAGAAGGTCTCACAGCCTGGCTGGGTCTGCAGCCCCCGAACTGTGGAGGAGGCCCTGTGACCCCGAGTTTGTCCCCAGGACCCTGGTGCCCATGCTCAGGGTTCCAGGCACACGGGAGGTGGGCACTGCCCAGAGGGGCCAGGGCCTCCAGAGCTGCTCCTGGCTCCCGGGCGAAGGGCAGGGAGAACCAGGTGCCCTGGAAGGGGGCGGGCTTGGGCTCTGCCCACCCCCCCCGCCGGCTCCTGGAGACGGGGGGGCCCTGAGCAGCAGCACAGCCTCCTTCGCCCACGCAGGCCGAGCCCTCCCTCCCTTCAAGGCCATGTGTGAGCGGCTGTGGTGACTCATGGCTGTGGCTTCATTTCCCTGGAGAACAGCAAGCCCTCAGCCCTGCCCACCTGCTCACTCAGGGTTGGGGGGCCGAGGTCGGGGGCCAGGCAGGTTTCATGGACCCTCTGGCCACCCCAGACCGGGAGGCTGATCGCCTCCCTCTCCCCAGGGACACATCCTCTCCCCACACAGAGCGGCCCTGACAGGCAGGGGAGGCCTGGCCCTCACTCTCCACTTTGAGAATCAGTGATGGGGAGGGGCCCAGCCATGGAGGATGGCGGATGAGTGGGCCGAGGGCGAGGAGGCCAGGAGGGGGCCTCCGACAGCTGCCCCATCCCTCCTCCCCGAGGTTGGGGCATCCGCTCAGAGCCCAACTAGAGCCTCCACGTGTGTGTCCTGACGAATGGGGCTCAGGTGACCTCAGGACCCCCGGAACCCCGTCCTGGCTTCCCACACTGCCCACCCCCTGACACCGGGTGCACAGCCGTGAATACGGGGTTCGAGAGAGGAGCCAGGCCAGACTGACAGCCCGGCCACGGTGCCACCACGGTGCTCGGACAAAGAAGGTTCGAGAACAGATACATGGGCGATGGGGCCCTGTGCAGCGAGGGAAGGAGAGCCCCGCGGGCCCCACAGCCCCTTGAGGCCTGGCCGAGGCGGGGACACGGGTGGGTACCAGGCCTGTCTGGCTGGGGTGATGGGATCCTCTGGAATGAGACAGTGGTGATGGTGCATCACGGAGTAAGTGCCCCTCAAGATACGATTCACCTTTTACCTATTTTACCACAATAAGGAGCCCAAGCCACAGGGTCCGGGACATCGCGGCGGACGGAGTGCCAGCCCCACTCCCCGGCCGGGCAGGTCCACGCCACCCACACCTGAACACGAGGGCTGTCCCTCCGATGCCACCAACCGTAGTCCCTGACGTTGATCAAGGCTCCGGAGGCCCCTGCCGGACACCGGGCGACACGGCTGCTGTTCTCATCATCGCCCGCGCGGGGCAGGCACGGGGGCTGGGGCTGACTTAGGAAGACGTGAGCTCACGCTCGCTGGGCTTAGGGGAGCCCAGCCCTGCCCCTGTCCCCGAGGGCTGGTAGTCGGCAGCCCCTCCACCCCACCCCCCTGCGGGGCGCCAAACCAAATCTCCCCTGGACCCCGTTCCTGGGTACGTCTATTAATTATTATTACGTATTGATTTTAGAAAGAAAAGAGAGAGAAACACCGATCGGTTGCCTCTGGTACATTGTGCCCCGACTGGGGATCGAAACCCGCAACCTAGGTATGTGCCCTGACCAGGAATCGAACCCGCGACCCCCCAGTGCACGGCGACACTCCAGCCACCCGAGCCCCGGCCTGTTTGTGACGCAGCGCTCGGCCCCACAAGACAAAGCCTGGCTGGACCCCGATTCCTCGATTCTCTGGGAGACGCTGGCCAGGTCCTCCTGACCTACTTGGGCGTGTGGCTGCCTGTCACGTGGGGGCTGCCAGGGCTGCCAGGGCGCTTGTCTCCGCAGCGGGAGCCGCTCCCTGGCCACGGTCCTCCCCGCACGGCCCCGCCGCCCGGTCCCAGGCCCACCTCCCTCGCTGCCATGTTTTCCCAGCTGCACTGCCCGGGCCACTCCGAGGTCAGCTCACTCTGACGGGTCCTCCACCCCAGGCGCCTGTGCTCTCGCTTGAATCACTGCACTGTTGGGGGAACTGCGGGTTCACACACGGCCCCTGCCCCCCCGACACCCTGTGAGCAAAGTGTTCCCATCGGAACCGCAGGCCCCAGCCCCGCGGGAGTCCTCCCACCGCCTCCCCTGCAGGCGGCAGCGCCTCCCGCGCCTCCCCGGCCCGCAGCGCGGAGAGCTAGGTGTTTACCGGAGACAGCCACGCGGGCAGAGACAGAGAAGCGACTTCCTCCCAGCCCGCCCCCGCACCCCCCGCCTCTGCCCGCGGGCACCGTCCCCGTCCCCGAGCCCCGTAGGAGAGACTCCGTGCATGTGCGTGTTCCTGCCCAGGAGCGGCCACAGCGCGAGCTTGGAGGACACGGTCCCTCATTGAAGATAAATGATCGCCGCCGCGCTCGCCACCCTGCAGGGCTCAGCCGCAGGGTGCTTCCCGCCCGGCCCCCAAATGAGCTGAGCGCGCGGGGCTGCGGGGCTGGGAGCTGACCCCGGAGGCGGAGGCGCCCCAGCCCCCAACCCCGGCCCCCGCCCCCCGCCCCCAAACTTCTCGGTCCGGACGGGAAAGTTGCAGCGCCTGCGGCCTCCAGCACCGCGGACAGCGCCCTCCGCCCACGACCCGCCGCGCGCACCCGCCTACCTGTCCTCGCTCTGCAGGGCCGGGTCCCCCAGCAGCAGGTCCCGGAAGCGGTACCGCGGCGGCAGGGGCAGCACCTCGGAGTCCAGGTCGCTCATCCCCAGGCCGGCGGCGTCCAGCAGCACGCGGTCCCCTCGGCCACCGTCCCCGGCGCCGGGCTGCCTGCGGGCACAGCCAGCTCCCTCAGCGCGTGCAGCGCGCTCCTGCGCCCGGAGCCGCCTGGTCCAGCTGCCCCGCGCGGCCCGGGCGCCCCACGCCAACACCCACCACCCCCGCAGCCCCGCCCCTCACAGCCCCCCTGCCTGGCAGTCCCGGCCCCCCCACTTCTGCACAGCCCCCCACCCCGCCCGCCCCCACCCGCCCTGGGCAGCCCCCCTCCCTGCCCTGCCCTGGGGCGCACAGACCCAGGCGAGCAGAAGCCCTTTCCTGCACAGACCCCGCCCTCCCTCTCCCATCCCAGGAGGCTGCCCCTCACCCCACCCCCTCGCCGTGGCCAAGCCCTGCGGCCTTGCCAGGCCCTGGCCACCGTGCCCACCACACCTGCAGGCTCCCTCACGCCAAAGCGCCTCCTCCAGGGCGGGGGTGAGGTTTGTCACCACCAACGCAGGGTCAGGTGCTCACACCACCCCTGGGTGCCCTCCCCGCCCCCAGCCTTCGCCAAGGCTGCCTGCTCAGCTTCCTCGGGGTCCAGAGCACCCGCCTGCGCCCCAAAGACCTCCCCTCCCCTCCCCGCCCCTCCCCTCTCCGACCCGCAGGCTGGGGGGGTGGAAGTGAGCAGGAGGCCGAGGCCCTGGCCTGTGGAACTCCCTGGGACCCAGCGGCTCAGGTCGGATCAGAGCCTGGGAGGGGCGCCCGTGGGGAGGGAGGACCCCTCTGGGCCAGGGTCACAGAGACCCCCACCTCAGTCACCTGAGCTGAGACCTGGCAGTGGGGGGCGGGGGATGGGGCATTAATAAGTGCCATGGGGCCGCTCATGTCCAGGGCACTGATGGGCACAGGCAGGCCGGGCCGTTGGTGGGTGGGAGACTCAGGTGCGACCCCAGGGGTCCTGGCCCCACCCAGCGGCCTCTGGCATCAGCTGACGGTCCAGTGAGCCCAGCCGGCCACCCCTCGGTGCTGCCCTCAGCCCGGCCAGTGCTGTGGGGAGGACGCGGGACCCCAGGAGGGAAGCACGTCCGTCAGCCGTGGCCGTCAGTGAGGGTGACCCTGGTGGGGCCTCCTGGCCCTTCTCCCTGCCCCCCAGGGGGCAGGACCAGCTGGGGGCGAGGGTTTCTCCACCCCGTCAAGCCCGTCCCCCTAAGGCCTGGGCAGCAGGGGGACGAGGAGCCACCTCAGCCTCCGGCAGGTGCAGGGGTCTGCTGACCACACACTCAGCACGCGGCCGGAAAACTGCGGGCAGCTGTGCCCAGAGGCCGAGTGAGGGCCACTCACCTGGAGCTTGGAAACCCTCCTCTCCTCAAGCCCGGAGGGGCAGGCACCTTCCCGGGCGCCCCCCAGGGCCTGTCCCTGGCCCCCCGCCCCCCAGGCCAGCTGCACGCGGGTGCAGCACCCCCATCCCATGGCCGTCAGGACGGAGAGCTGCTCTCCCAGGTCACAGGTCCAACCCCGAGGAGCTGGCAGCGTTTGAAAAACAACATTTTCCTAATTGCATCAGCGTGCTTGCTTTTCCTCAGTTCAAGCTGGCGGCCGCGGGGAGCCTCACAGTCATTGCTGGGGGCTGTGCTTGTTTGGTTTTGCTCCTTTTTCGCTGAAAGCCCCCTTTCTTGTGTGTGTTTTTTTAAATATATTTTTATTGATTTTAGAGAGGAAGGGAGAGGGAGAGGGAGGTAGAAACATGAATGAGAGAGTCATGGATCAGCTGCTTCCTGCACAGCCCACACTGGGGATGGAGCCCACAACCAGGACCTGTGCCCTGACCGGGAATTGAACCCTGACCTCCTGGTTCCTAGGTTGATGCTCAGCCTCCGAGCTGAAAGCCCCTCAGGGCCCGCCCCCCCCCCACGGCCCACCTGGAGCTGCTTTGGGTTTTCTCTGTCTGCCTCTAAGCCCAGACGGGCAGGGCTGGTGGGAGACCTCAGAGGGTGGGGCCGCGGTTGGCTTCAGGGGGACACAGGGAAGGAGGGGATCTGGGAGCCCGGCATGGGGCCCGGGAAGTGACCAAGCCTCACTGCCCCTCCGCCCTCGGCTGTGACTATGACACTGCACATCCGCACGAGCTCAGGGTGGGAGCAGACGCCCTGCAGACCTCCTGGCCCCCTGCCTGTCCCTGCAGAGCTGAAAGCCCTGTGGGCCGCACCATTTGCTGTGCTGGCCGAGGGCAGGGCCCGGGTCTGCTCACCAGCCTCATCTCTGGGGTCTGGTCGAGCCTCTCCCTGAGCCCAAAGGCCTGTGTCACTGAGAGCATTTGGGCACCCTGGGGGGGGGGGGGCTGTCCCTGCAGAAGCTGAGATGGTCCAGGGGGCGTGAGAACAGGACCCCGGCACAGGGTCCCCGACACGGGGGTCACCTCGCAGTCTACGCCTTCCTCTCCCTCCCACTCCCTCCTCCTGCGTGACTCAGGGGGCCTAGAGGGAGTCTCGTCCTGGGTGGTGGCCGCACCACGGGACGGCCCAGTTCTACAGGGAAGCGGTGCTTTGGTTCAGGAAGGCACCACCTCCCGGTCCTCCCTCGCCCACAGGGCCAGAGCCCAGCTACGTGGACAGAGCAGCCCCCCTCCAGACAAGGCCGGGGAGCCCCTGCTCCTCTTGGGGACCCTCAGGGCCATGGGCACATGCCTGCCAGGCTCAGGGAGCAAGTGAGGTCCTGCCAACTGGAGCGAGGCTCAGGCCTGTCCCGTTGGCCGTGCTGGGTGCCCTGCGCGACCAGGTCACCTCTCTGAGCCCTGTCCCCTAATTTAACGAAGTTCCTGACACTCCGGTCCTTACAGGTGCTGGTGAACAAGCGATGAGCTGGTCAGTGCAGGGTGCTGGGTGCTGTGCTCGGCATGTGAGCGCTCAATCCATGTCAGTTTTAAAATCTATCTCTATATAAAAGGCTAAGTGACACTCTGACCAGTAGCTATGACACGCACTGACCACCAGGGGGCAGCCGGCCACGCCAAGCTGCAGTGACGGCAGCAGCGGTTCTCGAGTGACGCACCCCGGAACCAGAGAGGAGGGAGTCCAATTCCGGGGTGCGTAACCCGAGAACTGCCCTCTTGCAATCCAGGACCCCTCAAGGGATGTCGGAGGGCCGGCTTCGGCCCAATCCCCACAGGCCAGGCCGAGGGACCCCGCCTGCTGGAGGGACCCCACTCACCCCACAGATGCCCTTCGAGCCCCAGTGCCACCCCCGGTGCAGCCAGCCGAGGAGGGACCATGGGAGGTTGGCTCCAGGGTGTGTCCAGCCCATCTCACCCAGTCCAGCTCCACCGGCCACCTTCTAATTAATTTCCTTTCAATGTGCACAAATCTGTGCACCAGGGTACGAGTATATAGAGGCCCGGTGCATGGATTGGTGCACGGGTAGGGTCCCTTGGCCTGGCCAGCCATCATGACCGATCAGGGCCACGGGAGGTTGGCTGGCCAGGGGCAGAGGCCATGGGAGGTTCGGCCAGCCAGGGGGGAGGGACCGTGGGAGGTTGGCTGCAGCGGGAGGTTGGCTGTGGGAGCGCACTGACCACCAGGGGGCAGCTCCTGGTGGTCAGTGCACATGATAGCGACTGGCCGTTCGGTCACTTAAGCTTTTATATCTATAGATATGTGTTTTTATTAATCTTAGAGGGGACGGGAGCAAGAGAGAAATAGGAACATCGATGAGAGAGGATCATTGATCAGCTGCCTCCTGCACGTCCCCTACTGGGGATGGAGCCCTCAACCCAGGCTTGTGCCATGACTGGAAATCGAGCCCGTTACCTATTGGCGCCTGGGACGACGGCTCAACCGCTGAGCCACAATGGCTGGGCCTGTGTCGGTTTGTTTTGTTTGTTTATCCTCACCTGTGGATATTTTTCCATTGACTTTCAGAGAGAGTGGGAGGGAGGGGGAGAGGCAGAGAGAGAGAAACATCGATGTGAGGGAGACACATCAACCGGTTGCCTCCCGCACGCACCCTGATGAGGGCTAGCCGTCAAGCCTGCAACAGAGGTATGTGCCTCGACTGGGATTCGAACCCACAACTCCAGCGCTCACGCTAACACACTAACCACCGAGCAGCACCGGCCAGGGCCCAGGGAGAGACATTTACTTGGATGAACAAGAACCAAGAACAGGAACCTCGGCAGACACCACACCTCTGGAGAAACGGGGGCCCGTTCCCGCTCAAGTTGGGGCCCCAGGGCTGCCCGCCAGCGGGGTGTCCGGCCGGGGCACAGACGAAGGAGAGAGCGGCGAGCACTGCATCAGCGAGAAACGGGCTCTGATTGTGTGCAGCCGGCACAATCACTCACCAGAAAGCCCAAGAGAATCCACCAAGACACCATTAGCACTAACGAGAGCATCTGACGGTGGGGCCGAGCCGGAGCCTCGTTCGCGGAGGGCCGGCCGCTCCCGGCAGCCTGGGAGCAGGAGCCCACGCCAACCCGGACATCCTGGGAGACCACCCGGCGCTCCCGCGGGAACCCGGCACTGAGGGAGGCGAGCCCGTCCCAGGGGCTGCAGACCGTGTTCATCAGCGCCCGTCAACACACGGCCGTCTCCCCAGAACCTGACAAACCGTTTCCAAAATTCGTGTTGAAGTCAACATTGGCAAGAACAGTGCAGGTGGGTGTGAGCAAACCAGGAGGGGCTGGACCTGTGGCCACAGCCGGCAAACCTGGGGGAGGGAGGGGGCAAGAAAGGGCGCAGGGAGGGGCACTGAGGACGTCAAAGGAGGCAGTGGGGGGGACTCGTCAGCAATACGTCCTGCGGCTGATACACGGGGGCTCCCAGGTCCCAGGGGTGGGGACGGCGCCCCATTTGCTGATGGGAAATGGAGGCACAGGGCGGTGAAGTGACCGGCCTGGCCTCGGCCGGCAGCACTGGGACCAGGTGGCCTTCTGTGAGCTAAACTAAGACCCACCACAGCCCCAAAGTGGGGGACAGCCCAGTGGAGAGAAAGGAGCAGCGACGGACGGGAGGGCGCGTCTGCAGGGTCGGTCAGGGTCAGGGACCCCCCACAACACCGCCGGTCTGGCGGGAAAGACAGACGGCAGCAAAAGATGGGCGAGCGGCAGCTTTGAGGAGAATGGAAACGTAAACCACCATTTACGTGACATGCTCCCACCTCCCTGGCCAGCAAAGAGCAGAGCCAAGCGGCCACAACACGCTGGCGGGCGGCCCCCACCATGCAGCACGCCTGCCCCGAGAGCCGCGTACCCACTCGCGCAACAGCGGCTTCGGGCCTGCAGTCTCCGCCGGGACGCCGTCTCTGTGCAGGAGGCAGGGCCCATCAGCCGTGGTGAGGCCGCACCCCGCCCAGACGGCCGTTCACCCCGGACAGTGCCGCCGTGAACCAGCAGGTCCCTGGGGCTGTGGACGCGTCGGTAAACGCAGGACAACCCCAAACACAGCTCCGCCCGGAAGGAACGCCAACCAGCGGGGGCTTCACTGGGCCACCGGCTTGCAGATGAGGCACAGACCATCCCCTGCGCTCCGGGACCTCAGTTCGGAGGGCAGTGGGGGGTTAAAGGGCACGTCTCAGTCACAGTGCCACACGGAGACTGGCGGTGTGTGACTGTGTTATGAGCTGTCCCTGGGCGGGCCCGGGGAGGAGGGCCTGCTCCTCAGCCTGACAGGTGGCGTCCTGAGAAAGTGTCCCCCAAACTCCTTCCATGGGCCCAGGTTGTGTGTAACGTGCAGGCTGACTGTCCAGGACCCGGCGTGTGACTGAGGGACACCCCCTTTGGCTGCGGGACCAGTCCCTCTCCCAAGATGCACTCTTGGATCGTTCACTCTCAGGTCAAATTTCCCAAGGAGTCTGGAGAGCCATGACTGACAGAGGAACGGGGGTGAGAGAAGGTGTGCATGTGTGCCCGTGTGTGTGCGCATGGGTGTGCGTGCACATACATGGGGCATGCACATGTGCGCGTGTGCAGTGGGCATCGTGGGCCGTGCACACATGTGTGCATGAGCACAGCTCACCCGTCCTGCCCAGCGTCCAGAAGAGTCCCGAGGACACGGCCGGGCACTGAGGTGGGGCGGTCGTCTGCTGGGCTCGGTGCCCCGGCAAGCGGGAAGCTGCCGAAGGTCTCTCTCCCAGGGCACAGAGCGAGGCGCTTCCTCTCCACGTAATCACAGAGCCTCAGCCGGGCGAGGTGTCTCCGGGGAAGGGCGTTGGCACTCACACCGCCTCAGAGAGGCGACAGGTCCCAGGGGGAAGCTCAGACGAATCGCCGAGCAGATTCAAACTGCACTCACGAAAACTGACGCTTCCAGCAGCTTCTGCGGGCGCCAAGCTGGCCCAGAGAACGGGGGAAGGGCGGCAGCGGTGTGGACACCAGGACTCGGGCGTGGGCATGGGGCCGTCACCACCCCTGACCTTCCCCGGCCCACGGGCTGCCTCCCACCCCACCCACCCGCCCGCCTGAGCCCGCCTCTGGGCAGAGCCCCGCCGCACTCCCGCACTCCCGCGAGGACCACTCAGTGTGCGCTGGCAGGGTCACGTCCAGGTCACAGGGCCAGCGCTCACCCCTGGGTGCCTGGGACCCTCGTCCCGTCCGTCCTGAGGCTGAAGCTGCCTGAGTGCCCACCCCCTGGCCAGACACGCGGTAGCCGCTCAGAGGTGCCTAGCGACCGAACACAGGCCTAAGCAGAGCTGCTGGGCAGTGCTGACCCCGAGCCGGGGCCAGTGTCCGGGGGCCTGGGGAGCCTGCCAGGCAGAGGTGGGGACACTGTTCCCTCGGCCGCAGCAGCGTGTCGGGCTGCACCTGGAGAAGGAGAGCTGTCCCCTGGCAGGGGAGCCTGTCCCTGAGCAGGAGGGGTGACCCACAGGGACAGCCTGCTCTCCCAGCATGCACTCCTCCCCAGGCTGTCCCCCCTGCACCCCCGCCGGTGCCAGGCAGTGCTGTCCTGAAGAAGGACCACCCCGACCCTTGGCACGTGGCTGGAAACGCTCCCTCCCGGGCCTGGTCCCCACAGAAACCTCTCCACCTGACGTCACACACGGGACCCGAGTCCCGCAGGACGAACGGTCGTGTCAGCCCCGGCCTCACATCCAGGCTGCCCGCCTTTCAGGCATCCTTGCCGCCACCTCTGGCCTCAGAACAGCCCAGCCAAGCAGGACCCAGGGACAGGGCTCCACCCAGCTGGGGTCCGGGGCACAGAGCAGGGGAGAGAGGCAGCGCCCGCCTGGGCTGTCCCCCCTCTTCCTGGCCGCTCCCGAGCGCTGCTGGCCCCCAGGAAGCCCCTGTCAGCTCACCCGCTCCCTGCGCTGGGCAAATGGAGGGGGGGGGGGGGGTAAGAGAAGTCACCGGATGAAAATCAGCGGCTGGAGACCATGACCCCGCCCTCTCCCTGACCCCCACCCCAATCAGGGCTCCTCCTGGGAAAAGACGCCCTTGAAACCCCGCTTCTATGTGGGGTACCCTTGCCCCTGCCCCTTGGGCACAGCCCTGCCACCCCCACGAGGCCCTCCCCAGGCTCTGCCCGAGGCGGGAGGGGGCGGGGAGGGGCGAGGAGCGCACCCCCCACTCCCCGCCACTGGCGCAGCTCAGGCTCCGGCGCGCGGGGTCCGCACCTCCCCGCACCCGGGAGACACAGCCCCGCATCTAACATGGCCGCGCTCCGGCCACTTCGCCTTAAGGACGCAGACAGACCGACGCCGCCGGGCACCTGCTGGTCACGGATGTAACTGCCCGCCTCGCCCGAGGCCAGAGGGACGCGCGTTCCCCACGGGGGTCGCGGGCAGGCGCGGGCGGTCCTGGCCCTGGACGTGGGGACCTTGGGGATGCGGGTCCTGGGTGGGAGGGTGGGGGGTGGCGCTGCCCAGACCCGGCCCCCGCGCGGGGGAGGGCGCCGCCGACCGTACCTGGGGGCGCATCGGCCGTCATCGAACACGAAGGTCCGGTTGGTGTGGCCCCCGCCGCGCGCCCCCGCCCGCGCCCCCCTGCGGACGCCCCCCGGGCTGCGCGCCCTGTCGGGGCCCATCGTGCGGCCGGCGGCGACTCGGACCCAGAGCCGAGGGAGAAGCCAGTCGGAGCGACGGGCGACTTCCTCCTCCGCTGGGACCCGAAATCAACACTTTTCTCTCCGCTAAGGGGCGGGGAGCGCGCGGGGAGCGCGCGGGGCTGGGCTCGGGCGCCGGGCCGCGCGCGCCCCCTGCCGGTCGCGCCGGGAATCGCGGCGGCGTCCGGTGGGTCGCGTCCACCTCGCCCCTGACCCGCCCTGGAGCCGCGTGGGTCTCGGGAAACAGTTCTCAGACCAGCTCCCGCCGCCCCACGTCCTCCCACCGCCCCGCGTCCTCCCACCCGCCCCGCGTCCTCCCCACCTGCCCCGCGTCCTCCCACCGCCCCGCGTCCCCCCGCCGCCCCGCGTCCTCCCCACCTGCCCCGCGTCCTCCCACCGCCCCGCGTCCCCCCGCCGCCCCGCGTCCTCCCACCGCCCCGCGTCCCCCCGCCGCCCCGCGTCCTCCCCACCTGCCCCGCGTCCTCCCGCCGCCCCACGTCCTCCCACCGCCCCGCGTCCCCCCGCCGCCCCGCGTCCTCCCACCTGCCCCGCGTCCTCCCACCGCCCCGCGTCCCCCCGCCGCCCCGCGTCCTCCCACCGCCCCGCGTCCCCCCGCCGCCCCGCGTCCTCCCCACCTGCCCCGCGTCCTCCCACCGCCCCGCGTCCCCCCGCCGCCCCGCGTCCTCTCCACCTGCCCCGTCCATCTCCTCCGGCACCCGCAGCCCCTCCCTCGGTAAGACCAGTTCCTTCCCCAGAGGGGTCGTACCTGGCTCCCGGGGGCACCCCCTGGCCTGCTGCCCAGCGCCCTGGCGTCACCATTTCTCCTCCAGGCCGCCCCTCCCCGCCCCCTCCCGCCCCGGCTGGCGACCCCTGGAGGGCAGGGCTCAGCCTCCAAACAGCCAGCATCCCGCCTGGGGCTGTCGCCTGGGGGCACCTGCGGGGGTGGATCCCGGGGAGCAGGGGGAGCAGGAACCCCCTCCCGGGCGCGCGCGGGGGGCGTGTGGGCAGCGCCGGGGGCGGGGCGGGGGCACGTGGGCAGCGCACGTGGCGGGCGGGGCGGGCGGAGCGCAGGCCTGCGGGGCAGCTGTGCGCTCATGGCGTCCCGAGGCCCCCAGCCCAGCGCCGGGGTCCCCAGCGTCCCCATCCCCCGGGCGTGCGGGTGAGGAACTGGGGGCTGGGTGGGGAGGTGCCTGGGGGTACCCCGCCCCCGCGCTTCCGCCCAGCCCGGCTCACCTTGGGCAGAGCCCCCCATGGGCCCGGCGGGGGTGGGCAGGGAGGTAGGGGGCGAAAGCCATGTTCCTGGGGGCCCCCCGGCCTGTCCTGCACCCGACCAACGCCCATTACCTCGCCTGGGCCCCGGTGGCGTTCTCGGGGTTCCCAGTGCCGTTCTCGGGGATCTCGGTGGCGTTCTCGGGGTTCGCGGTGGCGTTCCGGGGGTTTGCGGTGGCATTCTCGGGGTTCGCGGTGTCGCGGTGCCGTTCTGGGGGTTCGCGGTGGCATTCTCAGGGTTCTCGGTGGCTTTCTCGGGGTTCGCGGTGGCGTTCTCGGGGTTCGCGGTGGCATTCCGGGGGTTCGCGGTGGCGTCCTCGGGGTTCGCGGAACCTGGAGCTGTTCACTCTTCTCAGCAGCAGCCCTTCCCCGGGAGCCCGGTTCCCCGGCACAGACCCAGGCGGGGGCTCCAGTCCCGTCCAGAGCCCCGCGGGCTGCCTCCCCCGGAACGTGCTCAGCGAGCGGGAGCGCAGGTGGGCGCGGAGGGGGGGGGGCGGGCTTCTAAGGGGGTGGGGTGGCATCTGCCCAGGAGGGGACGTTGGCGGGGGGGGGGGGGGGGGGGGGGGCGGCCACAGGCAGCCCCTCTGGGCCTGGAGCCTGGGCATCTTCCTGTAAATGCACATACATAGCTTCTTACTGATTTCAGAGGACGGGAGAGGGAGAGGGAGAGAGAAACATGGATGAGAGTCATTGCTTGGCTGCCTCCTGCAGGCCCAGCGCCTCCCACACGCCGGGCAGGGAGGGTGGACCTGGGCTGGGGAAGCCTGGACAGGATCCTGAAGGACTCAGACTCCTGGGGGGGCGCCTGTGTCCTTCCCTCCGAGTCCCCCGCGGCTGCTGGAGGGGCTGGCGGCTGCAGCCCTCTCTCCTGGCCAATGTGGGGATGCGGGCAGGCTCAGGGGCGGGGGACATGGGCTCAGGGGCGGGGGACGTGGGCTCAGGGCAGGCTCAGGCTCAGGGGCGTCTGGCTTGTCCGGAAGCAGGAAGCGGATCTCCCTGAGCTGTGAGCGCCTGCGGGCCCTCCTGCCCCGGTTCGACGGCCGCCGCGAGGACATGGCCTCCGTCCTGGAGATGTCTGTCCAGTTCCTCCGGATGGCCGGCACCGTGCTGCCCAGCGGGGAGCAGCAGGCTGTGAGTGTGCGGGCGCGGGTCAGCCCGCGGGGCTCCGACCGCTCCCTCCCACCGGCCCCGGGGCCGCTCTGATTCCCGCACCTCTCCTGGGGGCACATCCCCCGTCACCGCATCTCCTGTGGGAGCGGCGCTGTGGCCCCACCCGTGGTGCCAGCATTGCCCTGAGGCCCCTGGTGGCACGGCCTCCGCCCTCCCGGTCCCTCCCGGCCCCCAGCTGAGGACCAGGGTCTGTGCTCAGGGTGGACCCGGGGCCGGGCAGCCCACTCTCCCTGCGGGTTTCCCGTGCCCACGTCCCTGGTGATTTTCGAGTTTATTTCCGTGCCAGGTTCTCGGCCCCTCCCAGGAGGATTGGCACAAGTGGCAGCTGGCCCTGGGGAGCCAGACCCCCGCAGATGCATCCGACCCCGGGACCGGAGCACCAGGCACCATGTGAGGGCCCCTCCTCTGCCCAGCTGGGGCCCCGGGCAGTGGGTGCAGGCTGTTCAGAGACCCCTGTCTTTGCACCGTCCAGCCCGCAGGGGCCCCCGAGCAGGGTGACCACCGGTGTGGACCAGGGCAAGGCCCCCACGGGGCTGGCCGAGGCGCTGGACAGGCCAGCAGTCCTCCCTGGTGAGTGTGACGCACAAGCACGGTCCCAGGTCCCCCAGAAAGTGTGCGGACATGGACTTGCTGCCCCCGCTCACCCCTCCTCACCCCTGTGTCCGGCTCCCCGAGAGCAGCCCCCACTCTGCCAGCCCCTTGGCTTCTCTGTTCTGTAGGAGTGAGTCATGGACCCCAGGCTGTTCCCTCCCCCACATGGGGCCTTTGTTCCCTGCCTGCCCCCCCAAAGCCCACGGGGTGCCCCGGAGGCCTGCGTCCCCCTCATATTGGACCCTGCCCAGCTGTCTGTCACTCTTTGCACCGTGGCCGCTGGTGACAGCATTTAAGCTGCCTACATGCATTTGCCGTGTGTCATTGTGCCCAAGTGCCACGGAGGCGAGACCACGCCTTCCCACTCCCTGAGTGTGCCCACCGAGGGGGGGGGGCGTCTGCTGTGGGCAGACGGGGGCCACCAGGGAGCTGCAGGACCCGCACAGAGGACACAGGGTGTAGAGGCCGCATCAGGGAGCCGCGTTGAGGGTGGTGCCCAGGACAGGGGTTGCGGGCACATGGAGGGGAGGCGGCAGCAGCACAGGTGTCTCCAGGTCCGAGCCCCACAGGCTGGCCTGAAGCCAGGTGGGCACCGCCTCCAGGAAGCCTTCCTGGGCGCAGGCGTCAGGTGCCTCCCTCTGGGCGTTCACCTGGTCACCTGGTTACCTGCCTGCCTCTGCTCTGAGCCCCATCCTGGGCAGCGCTCAGCGAGCAGGGCTGAGGTCTTCAGGGGAGGGCCACTCCCCGGGGGAAAGGCTGACCCACCCCTCACTTCTCTCACAGGGACCTCCGTTCTGGCACCCTGGACCCCAGGCCCGAGTCCCTCCCAGGTCCTGAGGCCGCCCCCAGCCTGGCCTCCCTGCTCCTGGCAGCCGACCTCCCCGCTGAGCGAAGAGGCTCAGAGCTGCCTGGGCCTGGCTGGGCCCCTGACAGAGGAGACTACCCAGACTGCGATGCCGGGCACCAGGTGGGTCCCCTGCGGGCGTGTGCCTGCCCGTGTGTGCACATGTGTGTGCCCGCATACGTGTGCCTGCCCGTGTGTGCGCATGGGTGCCCGCATACGTGTGCCTGCCTGTGTACACATGTGTGCCTGCCTGTGTGTGCACATGTGTGCCTGCCCATGTGTGCCCATGTGTGCACATGTGTGTGCTGCCTGTGTGTGCACATGGGTGCCCGCATATGTGTGCCTGCCTGTGTGTGCACATGGGTGCCCGCATACGTGTGCCTGCCTGTGTGTGCACATGGGTGCCCGCATACGTGTGCCTGCCTGTGTGTGCACATGTGTGCCCGCATACATGTGCCTGTCTGTGTGTGCACATGTGTGCCCACATATGTGTGCCTGTCTGTGTGTGCACATGTGTGCCTGCCCGCGTGCCTGCCTGTGTGTGCACGAATGTGCTGCCTGTGTGTGCCCGCATACGTGTGCCTTCCTGTGTGTGCACGAATGTGCTGCCTGTGTGTGCCCGCATATGTGTGCCTGCCTGTGTGTGTGCCCTCCAGGCCTGCCATGGGAAGGTGCTCCCCTCGCTCCCTCACTGTGAGGCTGCCTAGCTCAGGTCGGCCAGGCCGGACCCTGTGGCTTCTGATGTGTGTTTTTGAAAACACTGTCCTCTGACCAATGGGCTTGTCTGGGCTGATGGGCCGGCGCTGGGCGTAGTGGGGGAGCGGGAGGCTCTCCTGAGCCAGTGGGCTCCTGCGCTGGTGCTGGGCTGGGCGGGGCGGGGCGGGCAGGAGCCCCCAGCTGTCTGGACCTGCAGCCGCCTTTCAGGGCCAGCCCTTCCCTTGAGGTTGAAGACGCAGATGACCTGGGGGCACTCAGGGCAGGTCTCCTTGCCACCCAGGTCCGTGCCCGCGTGTGGAGTGGAGGACGGGCCGTCCTTGCTGCTGAGTGCCAGTCCCGAGTGGTGGCTGGGTGAGTGGGGACGCGGGTGGCCGCCTACCCCCCTCTGGGCCGGCTGTGGGCCTCGGCCCTCCTGACGGGGGGCTGGGACGGTGGGAGAGTGAACGGGCCCAGCCTGCAGGGTGACACCGGGTCCCTGTGCCTGAGCTCCTGGTCTCCTGGGCTGGGGCAGTGAAAGGGGCCTGTGGGAGTGTCTGTGTGAGAGGGAGCATGTGTGTGAGTGTGTGTGAGTGTGTGTGAGCGTGTGTGTGAGTGTGAATCTGTGAGTGTGAGTGTGCAGGTGAGCATATATGTATGTGTCTCAGTTTGTGTCTCAGTGTGTGTGTGAGAGCGTGAGTGTGTCTGTAAGTGAGTGCGTATGAGTGCGGCTGGGCTGGGTGTGTGTCCCTGTGCGTCGGCCTCGGTGCCCTCTGTCTAGACTGCGTCCCCACGAGGGCGAGTGCTGAGCAGAGTGTCTGTGGGTTCAGTGTGAGTAGAAAACGCCGCCTGAGCCTGGCCCCACGGGTCCTCCTGGGCCCTGAGCGGGGCCGGCAAGTGTGGGCCCGACGTCAGCCCTGGCCCCTCGTGGCGCCATCTCATCGGTGGGCAAAGGGCTTCTGAGCGGGTGGGCGGGGATGGGCCTCCTCTGCCCACTCCCCCGCCCGGCACCTGCGCTGTCTCCTTCCAGGGCCCCCCGAGGGCAGAGACAGTAGTGCCCCCTCTGAGGCCCCGGCCGGGAGCCCCCTGGACAGGACGGAGCCGGGCTTCCTGGCGGACCCTGAGCCCAGTGCCCAGGAGACCCCGGACGGCCCCCTGGAGCCATGGGGCTGGGATGTGGGCTGCCCCAGCCTGACCTTCTGGGACGAGGTGGACAGCATCTTCCCCGACTTCTTTTCCTGCTAGGCGGCCGGGACGGGCCTCCGCAGCAGCACGTGCTGCTTAGGCGAATTATTTTGGGTCTGGGATGCAGCTGTGTTCTAATTCCAGTGGGGGGTGCGGGGCTGTGGGGGTGAGGGGCTGTGGGGGTGAGAGGCTGTGGGGGTGAGGGGCTGTGGGGGGTGAGGGGCTGTGGGGGTGAGGGGCTGTGGGGGGTGAGGGGCTGTGGGGGTGAGGGGCTGTGGGGGGTGAGGGGCTGTGGGGGTGAGGGGCTGTGGGAACAGTGGGGGCTGAGCATTAAAGGGAAGGAGTTCGGAGGAAGGACTCTGAGGTGTGATGACGTGACTCGGGCGGAGGGACCGCTTCCTGCAGAGGCAGCCTGCCCGGCCTCTGTTCTGTGCGTCTGGGCCTTGGGGAACCGGGAGGAACCCAGCCCCGGAACTCAGGGCACGGGGCCCACAGACTGAGCCTTCTGTGTCCCCGCCCCGCCCCAGGGAGGTGGGTGTGACCTTTCCTCTTCCCACGCCCTGGTCTGACCCCGTGTCCGGCCGGCGTGACTGTGGTTGAACTTTGATCTATGAACCCAGAGGTCTCGGTTCCATTCCCGGTCTAAGGGGTCCCCCAGGGTCCATGGGGTCCCCCTGGGGGGCTGGAGGAGAGGCACCTGCCTGTAGTATTTGGACCCCGGTGTGCACACTCAGTCCCAGCGGCTCCTGCCTCGGGATCGGGGGACGGGCTGGGTTAGGTGGGGGTGGCCCAGCCCGTGTCTGGCCAGGCTCACTCTGCTCTGAGCCCCCGATTTCCAGCCGCCGCAGAGCCGGTCTCTGGCCCCAGCTGGCCGGGGGTCACCCACACAGAGGCACCGGCTCCAGGCTCCCGGCCCCCGGGCAGTCCCTGCTCCAGGACCAGAGGGGTCTCTCCCTGCAGAGGGCGACCTCGGCCGTGCAGAGCAGCCCGCCCAGCCCTGCCTCCCCTCCGCCCCGAAGCCTCGTGAAGGTTCCATTCATTCCCCAGTGAGTCACTGAGACAAAGGTGGGGCCAGTGACGTGGGAGGATGTGCAGGGAGAGAAAACGTCATCACAAGCCGGGCCCTGGGAGCTGGAGGGCCCAGGCCCAGGCCCAGGTCCAGGTGGGTGCCGGGGTGGCTGCCGCCCCCTGGGCCACCATCCAGCAGGGTCCTGGAGACCCTGAGCACAGCCCTGGGCCGTGGGCAGCAGCCCCCCCAGGAGCCCCACGGGGAAGGGCCTGGCCCGCCCGCTGCCCGTGTCCAGAGCATCCAGACCAAGAGCTCTCAAGGGCCGGCCTGGCTCCTCGATAGTCACGTCAGCTCCCACAGCCCTGGTCTGACCCCGGCCCGGCCGGCGTGGCTGTGGTTGATCTTCAGCCTATGAACCCAGAGGTCAGGGTTCGATTCCGGTCAGAGCACGTGCCCGGGTTGCGGGCTCCATCCCCAGTGTGGGGCGTGCAGGAGGCAGCCGATCAGTGATCCTCATCATTGTGTTCCTCTCCCTCCCTCTCCATCTCCCTTCCTCTCTGAAATAAATATATTTTTTAAAAAGACCCGGTGTGTGCACGCGTGTGTATGTGCACGTGTGTGCATGCCTCTATGCAGTCCTGTGGGTTTATACACGTGTGTTGTTGAGTTTAGGCCAGCGCCCCTCCCCCCCGGGTGGGATGCTGCAGTCCCTGGCTGGGGCCCAGCGCCCTGAGCCTGCTGAGCACCCATGTGGTGACCCCTGCTGACATCCCCCCTCCCCCTCACTCCCCCCCTACCCCCCCGGCCCTACGCTGTGGATCTGGGTTCCAGGACCTGGGAGGGGACCAGGGCAGACACTGGCTCTCTGAGCCCTGCCCACCTGGGAGCAGGCTGCCTCTGGGGGGTCAGGTGTGAGGTTGGGTGCAGAGCCCTGAGGCCCAAGGGGGCTCCCAATAGAAGGGGAGGGACCAGCCCCCGACTCAGGGCCAGGCAGAGCTCACGGTGCTGCCTCAGGCCCCCGGGGGAGGGGGGGTTGAGAATGATGGGGCGTGTCCATGCCCGCCCCCTGGACCTGGGCTGTGGGGGGGGGGCTGCCCTCCCCGCCTGTGACAGGTGGGCGTGTGGCTGCAGGTGGTGACAGGCGGGGCCTGATGGCGCCTGTTCTGAGGAGGAGCCCCAGGTGAGCTGGGGGAGGAAGGGCCGCGGGGGCTCTGGCTGGGCTGGAGCTGAAAGCAGCCGTGAGGTTCCGAACAGCTTCCTGCCGCCCCCTCCGCCCTCCCTCCTGGGCCCTTTGTGAACCAAATCACAGCTCTCTGTCAATCTGTGGGCTGTGATCCAGCACAGGGCGTTGGTGAGAGCCGGATGCTTGCAGGCCCTCGTCCCCGTCCCCCTGCCCTTGCGTCCCCCCCCCCCCCCCGCCCCGGGTCCTGGGACATGGGGCCCACAGGACCCCAGGCACTGCCAGGCCACGCCCTCAGCAGGACACTCTGGTGGGCGTCGGTGACGGGCAGCCGCGGCTGGGAGCCGACCAGCTGCTCTGGCCACCACCCTCCCCGTCCACCTGCCCTTTGCCCTATGGTCACCACGGGCACCACGTGGTGCTGCTCAGCGTCCCCCTCCAGCCTCTGGCTACAGAGGTCCTGCCCGGAGCCAGGGCACCCACGGGCACCACCAGCTCCGTGGGCTTCGTGCCTGAGGGAGGGACGCAGGCCCGAGCCTCCTGGCTCTCAGCCCCCACCCCCACCCCCTGGGGGGCCCGTCTCCGGCCCAGGCCTCCTGGGGAGAAGGAAATGTGTCCGCGGGTGCTCATGCCTGACCCTGGTCCCGATAAACCCACGGGTCCCTCCCCCGCCTCCGGAAGGAAGCCAGCCCCATGCATGGATGCCTCCTGCCCGCCTGCCTCCTGCCCTCCTGCCTCCTGCCCGCCTGCCCACCTGGGCTTCCCACACGCTGGCTGGACAGGTGGCATCTGGCCACCTTAGGGGTGATCCTGGGACCCAGCATAGATCTCAGGGCGGCTGGAAAAGCAGGGCTTGAATCCCCGCCCCTGCCAGGCCCCGGTGCCCGCCGCCCCCCCCCCCCCCCATGTCCCCGGCTTCCTCGGCAGAGGCACTAGCCCTCGGCCGGACCTCGGCAGCCTGTCCCCTCCTGCACCTTTTTTTTCCCCCAATTTTTTTTTATGGATTTCAGAGAGGAAGGGAGAGGAGAGATAGAAGCATCAATGAGAGAGAAACATTGATCAGCTGCCTCCTGCACGCCTCACACTGGGGATTTGTGCCCGCAAGCCGGCATGCGCCCTGACCAGGAATCAAACCGTGACCTCCTGGTTCATAGGTCGACCCTCAACCACCGAGCCTCCCGGCCGGGCCCCGGGTGTGTCTTGATCAAACAGCAGCGACATGACTGGCCGCAATGTGTGTGCGCGACGGTTGTCAGGGCGACCAACGCCTGTTTTAACTGAAAATAAAAGCATTTTGGTCGTAGGGAGCGGGGTGAGGTTAGACACAGGCCGGGCCCCTGTCCGCTCACGCTGCCCGCGGTGACGGGAGTCCCCCCACATCCCGTCCTCGAACAAGCCCCCCCCCCCAACCCCCCCGTGTTTGCACGATAGACTCGCCGTCTTGTCTGGACCGTTCGTGGGGTGTGACCTCAGCTGCCCGCAGGCCACCGCGAGGACAGTCGGTGTCTGTGCCCTGAGCCGGGATCCCGGGCCCAGCGCCCTGCCCACCGCTGCTCCCTGTGCCCTGTGGTCTGGGCAGCTCGGGACCCGGCGCTGGGCTCAGCCCCCTGCACTCCCTGTGGCGGGCAGTGTCTCTGGTCCTGGGTGTCTTTTTGGTGGTTATTCCTCACACCCAAGGATATTTTCCCACTGATTTTTAGAGAGGAAGGGATGGGGGGGGGGGCAGAGAGAGAAACATCGATGTGAGAGACACACCGATCACTGGCCTCCCACATGCACCCCGACCGGGGCAGGGGATGGCGCCCGCAACCGAGGTACGTGCCCTGGACCGGATTCGAACCCGGGACCCTTCAGTCCGCGGGCTGGATGCTCCATGAGCCACACCGGCAGGGCCGTCCCTGTGTCCGCACGCCCTGTCGGCAGCCACCTCCTAAGCGCCCTCCCGGCCGGTTCTGCGTGGGCAGCTGCCTCGCCTCCCCGGCCACAGCCCAGGGGCCGGACCGAGATCCTGGACAGGGAGCTGGAGGGGGGCAGGGGAGGGAGTGCCCACGCCCCAGCCATGGCCGCCCCCACGGAGCTGCTGGCCCGCGTCTGGCAGCCTTGGAGGGGGCGAAGCTCCTGTTCCCACAGCCCCGAGCCCAGGCAAGGGGGGCTCAGGGGGAGCGAGGTCCCACTGGCACCCCGAGAGTGTGAGCCGTGAGGGAGCAGCCCTGGGGCTCGGGGCTGACCCCAGCCAGGGGCCTGACCGTGGCCCCATCCTGGGGGTTTCTGTCCCAAGGGAAGGGGAGGAGGGAGGGAACCTGGGTGGGGGCAGAGGGGCCAGGAGCCGGGCGGGGCCAGCGCCTGGAAGCGCCGTCGACGGGACAAGGGAGGCGACTGTCCGGCTGGGATCTGAGGGAGGAACCACACACACTTCCTTGTTTCTGGTTTTTTAATATATCGTTACTGATTTCAGAGAGGAGGGGGGAGAGAGAGATCAGTGGGGAGAGAATCATTGACGGCCGCCTCCAGCACAGCCCACACTGGGGACGGAGCCCACAACCCGGGCCTGTGCGACCGGAACTCGGACCCGGACCTCCTGGCTCACAGGTCGACGCTCAGCCCCTGAGCCCCGCGGCCGGGTGGACACCCTTTATTCTGAGACAAGTGCGGGTTCCCACGAGGCCGGAGGACTGACAGGGCACCTGGCACCCGCCCGCCCCCTGGGTGTCTGCGTGGTGCCCCCGGGGTGTCTGTGCTCAGACCCCCACCCCAGGCACGGGGGCGGGCTGTACTGGGAAAGGGCCTTGCAGGTGGGATTAAGGGACAGAACTCGAGGTGAGACCACCCACCCCAGGTTGTCCAGCCCTACGTCCAGGGACAGGTGTCCTTAGAGACCAGAGGAGCGAGACAGAGAGAAGGCGTGTCCCCGGGGGCAGAGGTGAGGATGTGGCCGCCAGCCCGGCCGGGAGCCATGGGGGCTGGGAGGGGTGGGAGGGACCCCCACCGGAGACCACAGAGGGAGCGTGGCCAGCGCCTCGATGTCTGACTTCCTGTGTCCTGACTGCGGAGAACAAACCCCTGGCTGTCAGTCACCCCACGTGAGGGCGGGGACCTGGGGGGGCGGGAGCCCCAGGAAGCCGGGAGGTGGGTGAGGGCTGGGCTAGGGGTGTTGCCCTCCCCACCCCCCACCCCCCGGTCCCACCAGCCTCCTGCTGCTGCCCCGCGCCCCACACGCACCCACAGCCAAGCACACGCACCCGCCGCCGCCGGCCGCTCTCCTCTACCGCCGGTACCTGACGCACGGGTCTGGGGAGAGAGTGGCTCTCAGACGGGCCTCGGGGTCCCCACCCCCCAGCTCCCAGCCAGGGCGGCCTCCTACCCCGGGTGCTCAGGCTGACGATGTTCTGGGGGCCCAGCCCCTGCTTCCTGCAGAGCCTCTCAAATCTGTGCAGGAAGCTGTGGGGCAGCTCTGGTATCCGACCTGCGGACGGACAGACAGATGGACAGAGGGTCCCTCCCGTCCCTCGGGACCAGCTGGGGGAGGGTCTCCGGGGCCTGGGCAGCGGGGAGCTGAGGGGCGTGACTGCCAGGCTGGCACCTCCCCCTGGGATGGGACTTGACGGGGGTGGGGGTTTGGGGGGGGCCTGGGCTTGGGGGGCCCTGCAGGGTGGGCCGTCCTCGGGGGAGGGTCGCGGAGGCGGCTCCGGCAGACGTACCGTAGAGTGCCAGCACGCGGGTCTGGGTGCCGTTCCTGACGCTGTGCAGGTGGAAGGTGGCGTAGAGCATGTAGTCCGTCTCCCACAGCTGCACCCTGTTGTCCCCCGCGTCTGCGTGGAGGCGAGGCTCAGCAGCCAGGCAGCGCCGTGGCCGCCCTGGGTTAGGGGCTGGGTGCCCGGTGGCCGGGTGGTGGGGGTGAGGGTGGAGGTGGCCAGAAGGGGGGGGCTGGCTGGTGTGGGGCCCTGGCTGGTGGGGGGCCCTGGCTGGTGTGGGGCCCTGGCTGGTGGGGGGCCCTGGCTGGTGGGGGGCAGCGTGAGCACACCGTACCCCCTCAGGTGGCCCTGGCCTCCCTGGGGGACCGAGCCAGGGGCCGTCCCAGCGGGTCTGTGGGGCCCTGGGGCTGCGGGCTGGGCTGGGCCCCCTCACTTGGGCTCCAGCCATCCGGGGTCCCCTAGAGCCCTGAAATCAGAGCTCCCGGGAAATGCAGAGGCCCCCACTTACAGGCCAGGGTGTACTCCCCGTCCTTCTCCGTCTTCTCGCAGACCATGGCCACCTCCACGCAGTCCCCGTGCAGCCTGCACACGGCCTGGGTGAGCCCCTGAGCCTCCCCCCCTGCCCCCCTCCCCCCCGCCTCTCGCCGCCCCCGCAGTGCACCCACAGGATCGGGCTGGTCACGGGGGTGCAGGGGGTCTGTGGGGGTGGGGGCACCGGCCCAGGCTGACCCGCGGCAGGCGCAGCAGCGCTCACATGAAGTGGAAGAAGAACTGCAGGCTGCCGTTGGCCACGCTCTGGATTTTCTGGATGAAGACCCTCAGGTCCCCGTCTTCCTCGATCCGCTTCATGTCGTTCGAGGCCATGGAGATGGAGTACCAGACGCCCGACACCTGCAGGCAGAGGCATCGCGTGGGGGCCTGCAGAGCGGCTCTGGGCTTCCTGGGCCTCCCTCGGGGCCAGGCCCCTGGCACACGGCGCCCAGCCAGGGCCAACGTCGCCCTCCAGGGACCCCCTAGCCCCCCAGGGACCCCATGTGCCCTGCAGGGACCCTGTCTCCCCCCAGGGACCCCCTATCCCCCAGGCTGCCGTCACGGCTGGGGAGGAGAAGTGGGCCCCTGAGGAGCAGCGCCCTGAGCAGGTCAGGGAGCCCGGTTGAGGGGGACAGTGTCCGGTGCCCGGAGGGCGGCCCTGGCCCACCTTGGCAGGGTCGTAATTCCCACGAACCACGGACTGAAGGTTGAGCTCCTGGGCGGAGGCCAGGCTCAGCCCCAGGCCCAGCGGCAGCAGCAGCAGCAATGCCATCCCCTCGGCGGGCGCCTGGCCTGAGCCCTCCCTCCCCTTTATACCCCGGGTCCCTTCCGTCCAGCACTGCCCTCCCCCGCCCGTCCTCCCCACCAGGGAACGCAGCCAAGGCCTTGCGGCCGCCGCCCCCACCGCTGGCCAGGTGCAGCCGGCAACCGGCTCGCTCGGAATCTGCTGGACAGGGCGTCCGGCTGGGTCAGAAGCCACAGAGGGAAGAGGGGACCCACGGGCAAGGGGCAGCCAGATGCCCTGCCCCCCTACCCCCTGCAAGGTCGCACTGCCTCTCCAGGAGGCTGGATGGTCCCCCCGGGCTCCCCCTGCCCCCTCCACCCTGCCTGGCCTGGGTGTGCCCATCGGAGAGCATTTTGGGGCCCCGTGTAGCCTCATGTGCAGGACGCTGTGTGGGGTGCCCTGGCCTCGGGGACATCACTGTGACTTCGGGGTGAAACTCCACCAGGTCCTGGACGGGATAACTCCCGAGGGGGAGGGACTCGGGGTTGAGGCGTGAGGGCCGAAGGACACAGACGTGAGGTCAGACGGAGGTGGCCTGGCCTCCACCCTGTCCCCGTCCCGGCCGGGGTCCCAGCGCTGTGCTGGGGCGTCCCCGTCTCCTCGCACGGTGTTCAGGCGCCAGGGGGGTTGGTGGTCGGGGAGGGGAGGCTGCAGGACACTGGACACCAAACCCCGTTTAAGCACCGAGCAGAGGTCCGCTGTCGATCGGGCGATTCCTTGTTCATTAAGCACCGACCAGGCTCCAGGCAGCCCACGCCAGAGTCTCCCAGAACCTCAGGCCTCAGAGCGATGCCCTCGGCGCTGTCCCCCCAGCTTCCCGGGGGCCGCGAGCGTGGACACGGCTGGGCAGCAGGGAGGCCGCCACGGAGACACGGACACACACAGGGCGGACGTCACGTGGGGACAGAGGTGGAGGGGCTCTGTCCCCCGCCCGGAGCCGGCGGAGCGCGGCCCTGACACCGCAGTGGCGGGTTCGGCCCCACAACGGCGAGGAAAGACATCCTGTGCTCCAGCCCAGGGCCTGCTCTCCGGTCACGGCGACCGCGGGCCACGAGCACACCGCGTGTGCAGGCCGCTCTCTCCAGAAGAAAACGGAATTTATTTTCAAATAAAGACCGCAGATGCACTAGGGCCTCACGTCCAGGCGGCGTCTCACAGTGGGGACGGCCGAGACCACCTGCCTTCACGCATCTGACGGTCTCGGCACGAGGGGCAGCGCAGGAGGCGGAGGCGGAGGCGTGGAACTCCCCGAAGAGCCGGCGCCGCTCCATGGTTGACATCGACCTGTGAGCCAGGAGGTCCGGGTTCGATTCTGGTCAAGGGCACATGCCCAGGTTGTGGGCTCCATCCCCAGGGGGGGCGTGCAGGAGGCAGCTGATCGATGATTCTCTCTCATCATTGATGTCTCTCCCTTCCTCTCTGAAATCAATAAAGAAATTATATATATATATATATATATATATATATATATATTTTTTTTTTTTTTTTAAAGTTTTTTAAGAAAAAAAGAGCAGGGGGGCCCTCGGGGAATGGACATTGTCAGAGGATGCAGACGGAGGCCCCGCCCACACCCCTGCCACACCCGCTGCCACCTGCGTGAACACACCCCACGCAGATTCCTCCTGGAAGCAGGTCGGTCCCTGGGCGGGGGCCACAGAGGAAGCAGCACATTTACAAACACCTTTAGTTACTCAACCGGACGGGCCGTCGCCCGGCAACCAGCGGAGCATTGAGACTGCGGCCGGCTCACTCACGTCATCCAAGGGCCTGTGACCTCACAGTGAGGAAGGCCCAGCCCCAGGAGCAAGGAGGGGGGCAGAGACCCAGAGCCGGAGCTCGGAGCACCCGTCCTCCTGGAGCGCCTCCTCCGCCTCTAACCACGGTGAGGGTGCCCCTGGGGGAGGGACGTCTGATGGAGGGCCCCGTCCGACCCACCCTGTGGCACTTCTTCAGCTGCACGGCGAGGGGGCGTGGGCACCGCCCGGATGGGTGGCCTGTCCGAGGGAAACACCAGAAGCCACAGTGGCAACGGCCCGTTTCCTAGTAGCCACGTTGCAAGCGGTGGAGAGAAGCAGGTTGATTAATTGGGAGCCACTGACCACCAGCTCCTGCGTTGAGCGTCTGCCCCCGGCGGTCAGTGCAGGTCATAGTGACTGGTGGTTCCGCCATTCGGTCGATTTGCATATTAGCCTTTTATTACATAAAGGCTATTGATTGGTTGATTTCAGAGAGGAAGGGAGAGGGAGAGAGAGATAGAAACACCTATGATGAGAGAGAATCATGGATCAGCTGCCTCTTGCACGCCCCCCACTGGGGATCGAGCCCACCAATCCGTGACCCGCTGGTTCAGGGTCGACGCTAACCCCTGAGCCGCGCCCGCCAGGCCCTGCAGCTGCTCTATGCAGTGAGCTGGCGTGGTGAGGAGCCCTCAGTGCCCAGAGGAGGCTGCAGGCTGAGCGTCCGGTGTAACTCCCGCCCTCTCCCCGCTCCTCCCCCAGATGAGAAGGGGCTCCAAGAGGAAACTCCTGCTGCTGGTCTCTCTGGCCCTCTCGCTCCTGTGGGCAGGGCGCCACCTCAGGTAAACGCGGCCGGAGAGGCGGCACTGGGAGACAGTGGGGACGGCTGCCCGCTGGCGTCCAGCAGCTGGGAGGGCGCCGAGGCTCAGGGCCCGAGGGCAGGGCCCGGTCTGCCAGCTCGGGAGCGCATGTGGCTGCGGTTTGTGCGGAGCCGGCTGACCGCAGGCGGCTGGGCTGGATGGGAAACAGTTGGGCGGGCGGGCAGGGGTTGGGCTGAGAGCCGGCCTCGGAGAGGAGCCGGGAGTGGACAGCACGGGGGCCCTGGCCGGGATCCAGCCGTGACGCCTGGTTCGGAGGTGGACGCTCAGCCCCTGGGCCCCGCCGGCCGCCGGGCTGGACACCTCTGATAACGTGGGGACGGACGCCCTCAGACCCGGTTCTCGTCTTTACCAAATGGCCCAGGTGACGGCCGGCGGTGCCTACGGAGCTGACGGCTACATAATTAACTGAGAGGCACAGTCACACTCCACCTCCACGCAGACCAGCGGTTCTCAACCTTGGCTGCACATGAGAATCGCCTGGGAATCTTTAAAATCCTGATTTCTGGGCCTCATCCTCCGGAAATTCTGTCTCTTTGTGATGGGGTGGGGCCACAGCATTAGTAACAAAGAAACAGAATTTCCGGAGGATGAGGCCGGGAAATCAGGATTTTAAAGATTCCCAGGCGATTCTCACGTGCAGCCAAGGGTGAGAACCACGGACGTAGACGCACAGTCAAGGCACTGCTGGGCGATGAGCGTGAGCTGAACCTGCATGTGGTCCGGACACACACACTCTAACGGCTGTTGGTCGGGGTTTAATCCTCCCCACCACGTGCCCCCCTGACCCCCCTCGCCCTCCCCCCGGCCGTCACCCGCTCACCCTAACCCGTCCCTGACCACCGGCTCCCTCCAGGCCAGGTGGGCGCTCTCCCCACCAGGTGGGTGGACGGTGCCTCTGAGGCTCCCAGCAGCCCCGTCCCCGCCAGCACCTCCCTCGGGGACCACTGGGCTCCTCTGGTCAGCGTCCCCGGGGCGGGCGCTGGGCTGGACCTGCACGGCTATCCACACGGCGCCAGCAGCCGCCAGGCCGGGGGCTGGGCAAGCGTTTGCCGACCGCGTGGTTACAGCTAACGCCGTCTCCCTCTGCCCCAGGAACCGGGGGGCGGAGCTCCGGCTCTCGGACTGGTTCGACCCCAGGTAGGAACGGGGCGACTCGATGTGGGGAGGGGGCCGCTTCCCCGTGAGGGTTCTGGGTGGACACCGGTCACCTGCCAACAGGGGCCGTACGTGTTTTCCTTCCGATCGAAGCCGCTATTCCTTTTCTCTCGTAAATACTTCCAGTGATTTCAGAGAGGAAGGGAGAGGGAGAGAGAGAAACATCAACGATGAGAGAGAACCATGGACCGGCCGCCTCCTGCACGCCCCCCGCTGGGGATCGAGCCCCAACCCGGGCCTGTGCCCTGACCGGGAATCAGACTGTGACCTCCTGGTTCCTAGGTGGATGCTCAGCACTGAGCCCCGCGGCGGGCTTTTTCCTTTCTTGCCTTCTTGCCGGGGCTGGCGCACGTCTGCCGAGGGCGGGCTGGTGAGCGGCCCCCTGCCTCGCCCGGCTGGGGGGAGGGGGGGCCGGCGGCCTCTCACCGCTGAGCATGACGGCAGCTGCGATGTCACAGATGTTCTCTGTCAGGTGGAGGTCACCCTGCCTCGCCGTGTTTCTGAGAGCTTTTCGTCTGATCGCGAGTGGGTGGGCTCGGTGCGATGCTCGGCTGTGTCACCGACAGAGCCCGGGACGGGAGCCGGCGCCGGCTCTCACCTGTGGGCCAGCTCCACGCCAGCACCCTGGACCCCTGTTAGTGAGAGCACGTCCAACACTGTCTGGAGCGGTCACCCCATGTCTGCTGACTGCAGAGGCGGACGGTCACCCTATGTCTGCTGACTGCAGAGGCGGACGGTCACCCCATGTCTGCTGACTGCAGAGGCAGACGGTCACCCCATGTCTGCTGACTGCAGAGGCGGACGCAGAGCGTGAGGGGAGGCTAGAAAGGCGCCTCCCGCCCCGGCCGGGGTGGCCCAGTGGCTAGGGCGCCAGCCTGTGGACTAAAGGGTACCGGGTTCGATTCCGGTTGAGGCCACGCACCTCAGCTGCAGGCTCAATCCCTGGCCCCAGTTGGAGTGTGTGCAGGAGGCACAATCCATGTCTCTCTCTCTCTCCCCTCCCTCCCTTCCACTCTCTCTAAAATCAGTGGAAAGTATCCTCGGTGAGGATTTAAAAAGCACCCAGACCCTGTAGGAAAAGGGGGGGGTGGGGGTAGGAGGTGGTGCCAGTGTCCGCGGCCTCACGGTCAGCACAGGCCCGCCCCCTGCAGCTGCCACTCACTCATCTGCCCACAGGAAGCGGCCCGACGTCGTGACCACCACTGACTGGCTGGCCCCCGTCATCTGGGAGGGCACCTTCGACAGGCAGGTGCTGGGGCGGCACTACCAGAGGCAGAACCTCACCGTGGGCCTGGTGGTCTTCGCCGCCGGCAGGTAGGGCCGCGCGCCTCTGCCCTTTGCCCTGTTCCAGAGATCGACGGGCACCGGGGCCCTTCGGCCTCGGAGAGCTGCTGGTCGGCCCGTGACTGGGCTCCTGGGCCCTGGCCATCGCCCCGTCCGGCTGGGTCATTGCCTTTTCTGTTGTTAATCTTCACCCAGTTTTTCCCGTTGATCTTTATTTATTTTATTTATTTTTAGAAAAAATATTTATATTGATGTCAGAGAGGAAGGGAGAGGGGGAGAGAGAGAAACATCAGTGATGAGAGAGAATCATGGATCGGCTGCCTCCTGCACACCCCCCACTGGGGATCGAACCCGCAACCCAGGCCTGTGCCCCGACCGGGAATCAAACCCTGACCTCCTGGTTCACAGGTCAACACTCAACCACTGAGCCACACTGGCCGGGCTCCATTGATTTTTAGAGAGAATGGAAGGGAGGGAGAGAGTGGGGAGAGACAGACAGACAGAAACATTGATGTGAGAGACACATCGATTGGTTGTCTCCTGCATGTGCCCCGACTGATGCCAGGGATCAAACCTGCAACCCAGGTATGTGCCCTGGAACAGAAATCGAACCCAAGACCCTTAGGTCCGGGGCCGGCGCTCTAACCACTGAGCACACAGGCCAGGGCTGGGTCGGGAACTTGGTACCGACAGCCACTCAGCACTAGTTCTCTCTCCAGCTGTTGTCCCCAAAGTCTGACGGCTCTTCTCGCCCGGCCCACGGCTCTCAGACGCTGTCCCCGCCGCCCTGAGAGGCCCGCCCCCCACCCCACCCCTCCGCCCCCCCCACCCCGTTCCCCGCATCCCCCCACCGGTGCCCCCGTTGGCAGGGCCGCCGACCAGTACCTGGAGCCCTTCTTACAGTCGGCCAACAAGCACTTCATGCCCGGCTTCCGCGTGGTCACCTACGTCCTGGTGGAGGACTGGTACCAGCTGCCGGCCCTGCCCCCCGAGCCCCTGCGCACCGTGCGGGCCCTGGCCATCCGGCCGGACAGCTGGTGGCCGGACCCCAGCCTGTCCCGCATGAAGAACCTGGGCGAGTACATCCTCAGCCACATCCGGGGGGAGGTGGACTTCCTGTTCAGCATGAGCGTGGACCGCGTCTTCCAGGGCGACATGGGGGCTGAGGCGCTGGGCGCGGCCGTGGCCCAGCTGCACGCCTGGTGGTACTTCCGGGACCGGCGCCACCTCCCCTACGAGCGGCGGCCCCGCTCCGCGGCCTGCATCCCCTTCGGCCAGGGCGACTTCTTCTACGACGGCGCGGTGGTGGGGGGCACGCCCGCGCGGGTGCTGGACCTGGTGCGGGCCTACCTGGGCGGCGTGCTGCAGGACGCCCGGCAGGGGCTCAACAGCACCTACGAGAGCCACCTGAACAAGTACTTCTTCCTGCACAAGCCCACCCGGCTGCTGTCGCCCGAGTACAACTGGGACGCCGACTTGCACCCGCCCCTGCAGGTGCAGCTCGTCAAGGTGCTGCAGCTGGCCAAGCGGGACCTGTGACCGCCCCCCTCGCTGGCTGGCTCCCGGGGCTCCCGGGGCTCCCGGCACCGACACCGCCGGCCGCCCCGCCCGGACAGAGCCGCGCGCCCCGCCGGCCCGAGCCGTCCTCCTGGCGATCATCGGCCACCCCGCTGGGCCACAGCCGGATAAAGACTCAGAGGCCGATGTAGTGTTTCATGCACGGCAATGTTCTGTATATGCTAGGTAGCCGGCAGATAATCTCGGAGGCAGAAAATAAACATTTTTTCATGGAGAAAGACTCCGTTATGTCGACGCAGAGGGGGAAAGGTGAGGTGTGAAGGGGGGTGAACACTCGCGAGGCCACTCCTGGGGCCCCGGCGTGGTTCGCGGTTTGGGGCCATTTGCCGCTAACCCTCCGTCACTCCGTTTGCCGTGTGGCCGGACAGACGGACTTTCTGCCAACATCTCCTTCCTTTATTGATCTCGGGTGCGTTTTTTAAAGCTGCAGGCATTTTATCTCTGTTTTATTGTGAATCCGCACCCAAGGATTTTTTTCCCATTGGGTTTTAGTGAGAGTGGAAGGGGGGGGGGGAGAAACATCGATGTGAGAGAGACATGTCCATGGGCTGCCTCCTGCATGCGCCCCAACAGGGGCCAGGGCTGCAGCCTGTGACGGAGGTATGTGCCCTTGACCAGAAACGCACCCGGGACCCTTCAGTCCGAGGGCCGACCGCTAACCACTGAGCAACGGAGGGAGGGAGGCCGGCCGGGCTGTTGATGGTTAAGGAGAGACGGGCCCAGCTCTGGAGAGGGGGCAGCTGCGGAGGCCACGGGGGGTGGAGAATCGCTCAGAGCAGAACTGTGTTCTCAAGCAGCCCTGGGTTCCCCGGGGTGGGGGGCGGTGAGGGCGGGACGGGGAGACTCCTGGCATTTCTCTAGCAAGTTCAAAAATGCCCGAACCGGCCCACGGTTCTGCTGGCCCATGGGTTCTGCCAGCCCGCGGTTCTGCCCGGCCCGCGGTTCTGCCCGGCCCACGGTTCTGCTCTGCACACGCCTGTCTAACTGCCCACAAGATCAGATGGCACGACTCCTCTCTAAAGCACGTCCAAACCTTGTCTCCCTGGGGCGGCGCTTTGATCGGGTTTGCAGTTTGGGGAAAACTTGTGGTCGGGATACGGATCGGGTGGCTTCAAAGGTGCAGGCTAACCCGGGGCTGTTAACGTTCCACTTGGAGACGAGGCAGGAGATCGCGGGTCTGTGTATTCAAGTCGCCTTCCCGGGGCCCAGAGTCAGGACTGGGGCACTGTCTCCGTGCGAGGTTCCCGCCGCGCGTGCGCCTGTGCCGTGTGACCAAATGCGTCCGTTTCTGTTCCACGTCCGTTTCCGGTTCCGAGGAGGCTGTGGGCCGCTCACAGCTGATCCTCATGCGGAACCCGCACAGGTGGCCGCCCTGCTGGCCTGCGGGAGGCCTGCCCACTGAGGGCGTCGCTGGGGCAGGAGCTGGTCAGACCTGTCTCCCGGCATTTCCAGATGTAAGGATGGAGGCTCTCACCCGACCCAGTTTCCTAAGAGACGGCCTGGCCGGTGGGTGAGCCCTGGCTCGTCCAAGCAGAGGTGGGCACCCGCCTCTAGGCCACGCCCTCACAGGGCCCCTGGCGCTCAGAGAGGGCGTGACCGGGCTCAGCTCACCTGCGTGCAGGTGCCAGGGCTCTTCACCCGGCTCTTCAGGGCAGCAGGTCACTCACGGCCCCTCTCACCGGGCGGGGACTGTCCCAGAGCAGACCCAGGAGGCGGCAGGTCAGAGGGGTGCCAGCCAGGCCCTGAACGGGGCCACCTTCCCAGCGAAGGCCCCCGTGGCTCTGTCCGCTGGACTGTAATGCTGAGTCCAGGCCACCGGCTCCTCCTCACCACCCAGTGACCTCAGCCCGGGCCAGGCTGGCAGGGGCTGTGGGCCCCTCAGCCATGGCTTCAGAGGACCTGGTGACCCAAAGCCAAGGAGAAGCCAGGAAAGGGACAAAGAGGGTGAGGCGGGCACAGGCTGGAAGGGCTTCAGGCAGCAGACGGTGGAAAGGCAGCTGGCAGCTGGGGAAGGAGGCAGGAAACTCAGGGGAGGGGGCGGATGTAAGCTTCAGGAGGAGGACACTGGGCTGCGGAGGGAAAGAACACGGGGAATTAGAAGGGCTTCCTCCACTGCAAACCCAGATTTTACAAAGAATATTCACCATTTCCACTTATGACCCAAAACATAACACTAAGCTCTGACCCTAAATCCTAACCCCAACCCTAACCCTAACCCTAACCCTAACCGTAACACTAACCCTAACCCTAGCCCTAGCCCTAACCCTAACCCTAACCCAAAACATAACACTAAGCTCTGACCCTAAACCCTAACCCCAACCCTAACCCTAACCCTAACCCTATCCCTATCCCTAACCGTAACACTAACCCTAACCCTAGCCCTAGCCCTAACCCTAACCCTAACCCTAGCCCTAACCTTAACACTAACCCTAACCCTAGCCCTAGCCCTAACCCTAACCCTAACCCTATCCCTATCCCTAACCTTAACACTAACCCTAACCCTAGCCCTAGCCCTAACCCTAACCCTAACCCTAGCCCTAACCTTAACACTAACCCTAACCCTATCCCTATCCCTAACCTTAACACTAACCCTAGCCCTAGCCCTAGCCCTAACCCTAACCCTAACCCTAGCCCTAACCTTAACACTAACCCTAACCCTATCCCTATCCCTAACCTTAACACTAACCCTAGCCCTAGCCCTAACCGTAACCCTAACCCTAACCCTAACCCTAACCCTAACCCTAGCCCTAGCCCTAACCCTAACCCTAACCCTAACCCTAACCCTAATCCTAACCCTAACCCTAACCCTAACCCTAACCCTAGCCCTAACCCTAACCCTAACCCTAACCCTAGCCCTAACCCTAACCCTAACCCTAACCCTAACCCTGCGCAGTGTCCTGGGTGCAGTCGGGGTAGCACTTACCCTCTAGGTTGAAGACGGGGGCCTCCTGCAGCTGGAACTCCCTCACGTACCCCAGGTACCTTCGCAGCCACTGGGGGTCCCCGGGCAAGCGTCTGGCTGCGATCAGAGGGGCTGGTGGTGAGGGGCCGAGAGCCCAGAAGCTATGCTCAGATTTGGCCCCTCCCCCCGGCTCCTGGCCAGGCCTGAGCTGATGCCCGCCGGCCAGGTTGGCACCCTGGGCACGGCCCTCAGCCCACACGGGCTGTGCTCCAACGGCAGAGGGGATCCCGGCTCCTGGGAGCCAGGATCTACCCCTGAGGCGAGGCCAGCCAGAGGGTCCCCACTGCACTCAGGGGTCTCCCTGTGACCCGGTGCCCACCCCTACCCCGCTGACCCCTCCCGGCCTGCGGGACCCTGGTGGTGTGGCCCCCACCCCTGGGCTCCCTGGGCCCAGTCTCAGACGCCGGGCCCCTCCCTCACCTCTATCTAGTGTTCCCCCCGACACCCCCAGGAGGCTTCTCCCATCTGTCCATGGAGACTCCAGCTCCAGGACACGCCCACAGGCAGCACGGAGGGGATGAGATGCGGTGGGTGTGTGAGTGTGAGGTGGACGGATGGGCCTGGGGGGCCAGGGCACCCATCCAAGGGGCATGAGGGTGCGTGCTGAGCAGCCCAGGCTGACACCCGCGCCTCAGAGCAGCAGGCACTAAACACAGGTCTTGGGCAGATGGGGTGGGGGGTATCCAGCATTGGGGGAGACACCACCTACCCAGCAGCGCCCACAGGCTGGTGACCTCGCCCCCGTCCCCGCCGTCCCCGCTCTCCTCAACGCGGACGTAGAGAATGAGGCTGCTGTAGTCGCTGCTGGTGCTGACGAAGCGGACGTGCATGCGGGCTCCTCCCTCAACTGTGGGGACAGACCCAGCCAGTGACAGGGGGCCTGTCTCCGCCCCCGCGCCCGGACCTGCCCGTGGGCTGCCCATGGACACGGGCAGGAAGAGGGACGGCTCCCTCTGGCCCCGGCCCTGCCCCCACAGCCAGGCTAGGGCATCGGGCGTCCCCTCCCCCGGCGAGGGACTCGGCCGGGGCGGGACTCACAGGATCCGCGGTACTGGCCCGGGAGCCCAGTCGGGTGGATGGTGACGTGGACACCTCTGCACATCGTCTCCGCCCTGGGGAAGGAGAGGAGCTCGCCGTGGCTGCCTGTCCCTGTCCTTGTCCCTGTCCCCGCCCCCTCGTGGTGCCAGCTCAGACTGCTCCCCCTGAGGCCCCGGGAGGCTCTTGGCCCCTCAGGCCCTCTAGGGCCACCAACTGGGACAGGAGGGCAGGCCCACGGGGGCAGGGGAGGCTGGAGGCTGCAGTGAGGGCCGGGCTCCTGGCTGGGAAGGAGCTGGAACCCCCGGAGGTGCTGGACCCTGTCTGTCCCCGGGCCTCAGGTCTCGGGCGGGGCCCCAGGACGGGCATCCACATCACTTGGCTCCATGCACAGAGCACCCCTGTAGGCCCCCCTTGTCCCCCGCCCATGTCCCCCATCCCGGGGCCTGCAGTTGCTAATGGTGGGAGTGGGCCACCGCGTCTGGCAAGGACGCGGCCATGACAGTCTTTGACGCCACGGGCGCGGCTGCGGTATCACTGAGTCAGCACACTTGTCCCGTGTCACCAGCTCTTCCATGAGGACCCAACCGGTGCCGCCGGCCAGCCCGCCCACCTGGGACCCAGCTGATGGGCAGGATGGGCTGAGCCGCGAGACAGCTGGTGTGGTCTCTCCCGCCTGCCCTCCCTCAGAGCTTCGGAGCCTAAGGGTCACCTGAGCCGGCTCAGGGCAGCGTCTCCAGCCCCAGCTCGGTGCCGATGCCAACATCTTGGGAGGCCCCCCAGCACCCCACCCTCAGGACCTGCGGGGGCCACACTTACGTCCAGAACAAGACGAACTCCAGGTCCCCGTCCCGCATCTTGATGGAACGCAGAGCCAGCCTCAGGGGGTCGTCGGGGGAGACCAGGTGTGCCCGGCTGGAGGCCAGCCGGAGGGTCAGCCAGCGCCCGGCCACCTGTGGGTGCAGGTGCAGGTGGGGAGGGTCCGCAGCCTCCAGTCCCGGGGGATGGATGGGGGATTGGCGGGTGCCCGTGGCCCAGGTGGGAGCGGGGTGTGGTCAGCCCCCCCCCAGGCCTCACTGCCCCCCCTCTGCTCCCCCCTCCTGTAGCCCCTCCTGTACTCAGCCCACCCGCCGTGCCCGCTGGGTCGTGTGGCCTGGCCGAGTGCAGGGCGGGGAGAGTCTCCCTGGTCCCTGGGCTGCGTCTGGGCCGTGTCAGCGTTACCTTCTGGACGTCAAAGCCGGGCTGCACGGGCACCTCCTCCAGGGTCCTCTGGGCGCTGGCCAGGCCCAGGCCAAGGGCCAGGACCACGGGGGCCCAGAGGGCGGCGCGACCGGGCAGCCAGGGCCCCGTCTTCATGTCCGACCTCCAGCTGCCGCTCGTCCCGCCCGGACGCCCTGCAGGTCCCGGAGCCATGGCCGGGGAAGGGCACTGGCGCCTGAGAAGGGAGTGCCGGGTGCGGCGGGAGGGCCGTCCGGGCGGTTTGGGCACGTGGCACGTGCCTGGGAGCCGTGGGGGCGGAGGAGGGCGGGAGGCGTGTGTGCGGGTCCCGCAGGCTGGCTCCCTCCCCGGCTCCTCCTGGAGCACCGTCTGCCCGAGCGGCCGGCACCCTGTGCTCCGCCTCGCCCGCTAGCGAGTTATTCGTAAGTTATAATAACAGGGTCTGTGTCTGTCCCCCGGGATGGCTGCCCCTTCCTCCTGGTTCGCACCAGCCCCGTCCGGCTGTGCCTCAGCAAACCTGGCACCCTCGGCCCGGAGCAGAGGGGGAGCAGGCGCCGGCCCCCCGACCGACGAGAACCCGGGAGCCGTCCCATCTCTGCTCAGGGTTCTCTGGCGTTTCTCTCCCCGTCGATACTGGTCATTGGTCTCTTCCCAGAAGTGCCCCCGTTCTCTCTACACGACTTCACCCTTACACAGACCCCCTCACGTGCAGGTACCTTGCCTGCTGATATAGGATTGTCCATGTTTAAATGTGCACACATACTGTCACGTGCATGTAAATTGTTCTTTAAAAATCCCTGCTTCTGGCCGTAACCGGTTTGGCTCAGTGGATAGAGCGTCGGCCTGTGGACTGAAGGGTCCCAGGTTCGATTCCGGTCAAGGGCATGTACCTTGGTTGCGGGCACAACCCCAGTGGGGGGTGTGCAGGAGGCAGCTGATCGGGGTTTCTGACTCTCTATCCTTCTCCCTTCCTCTCTGTGAAAAATCAATAAAATATATTTTAAAAAGAATCCCTGCTTCTGTTGCTGCAGTCCAGGGTGGGACCGTCCGGCCTGCGGGCTGTGGGCGCCCGTGAAGCCATTGGTCCGGCCCTGCCAGGCACTGGGGCTCACGACATGTCTGAGAGAGCAGAGCAGCGAGCTTTAAGTTGGGGATCGTGCGGCCGCGCATGACATCATACACGTCTGAATGGCTCCTGGGGGGGGGGGGGCTCCCGGCCGCCCGCCTCCTCCCCGGGGAGGCCATGGAGTTTGTGAGGAGCAGCGAGGCCCCCTCCCGCCTGCCCCCCTGCAGCTCCTCCCTCCGGGACGGTCCTGTTTCCATCGGCGGAGGACGCGGCGGACGCGGTGCAGACACAGGGACCTGGTGCCAGGTCTCCTCCGAGCAAGGCCCGCCCGCTCCTGGGAGACGACCTTGGGCCGCCGTTCGAGAGGCAGGATCTGATCGGCGGTAACTCGAGTCGGCTCTGCCTGGGCAGTCGGGTGTCTGTGCTGCGTGACCGGCAGGGCTCATGCCCTTCCTGCAGCTGGGGTGCTGCCGGGTCCCAGCGCTAACCCCTGAGCTGCCTCGGCTGCCCACGTCCTGGCAGCTGAAAGGAGCCTGCTGTGTGCTGACCCTGAATGTCGGGGCCTGTGATGCTCGGCCCTGCCCCTGCCCTGCCCTCCTGCCCCCCTAAGCCCGGCCCCACCTCCCCCAGGAAAGACTCAGCAGACGGGCTCTGATGTGTCTCTTTATTGTGAGGGGCTCAGAGCAGAGGGTCCAGGGAGCAGCCGGAGGGGCCTGGTCCCAGGGGGGGCAGCGCCCAGCAGCCTTGGGGCCTCAGCCCCTCCTGGGGCCTCTGGCTGGAAGGAGGGGTGATGTCGTCCTGCAGGGGGACCGAGGTCCTGGAATGCACGAGGGTCCCTGTGACCCTGGGGCCCTGGGGGACAACCCTCGCCAGCCCTCCCAGCCCCCGGCCCCCACATCCGGCCCGGGACCCCAGGGCGACTGCAGGTGCGTGTGGCCAGGACACAGGAGACACAGGTCAGTTCACGCCCTTCGGAGGGTGGGCGCACTGCAGCCGATCCCCGAGACCCCAGGGGACCCAGGCTCCAGCCCTTCCCACAGGGTCCGGCAGGTGGCAGGGGGGCAGGTGGCAGGGGTGTCAGAGGGCGGCGGGGGGGTGATGGGGGGGTGATGGAGCGGAGCCTGGGCCCCCCGGACCCCACACCCAGGATGTGGGGCGGGGCAGGTACGTTACCCAGGAGGCGGGTCGGCAGGACTCGCTTAGACACGGCACCTCTCTGCGGGAGGGGGGGCGGCGTGGGAGGTCACAGGTCGGCCAGGAAACCAGAGGGGTCTCAGGGGGACCCCACCTCAGGGGCTCTGCACCCCCACCTCCCATCCACCCCTGAGAAGCCTGGGTGATGGGGAGGCCGCCATGGGAGAAAGGCGTTCCCAGTGCGATGGCCTTTTGACTGGGGGCCGTGGCAGGGGGTCGGGGGTCAGGGGTCAGGGGTCGGTGGGCAGGGTCACCTTCCGCCTGGGCCGGGGTGAAGACCATCTGGATGTGTATGGGCAGCAGCTTCATGGCCCGGCCGAACTGCTCCATGGCCACCTGGTCCACCTTCGGGGTCCTGGCTGTGGGGGGCGGGGGTCAGTCCCTGGACTGGGGGAGCTGGGACCTTGCCCGGGACGAGGCAGGCAGGACACCCCGACATCTGAGGTCAGCAGAGCTCAGCCCCGCTTCCCAGGGTCGAACAGGGCTCTGCCCACCTGTCCTCCAGGTCCCTGTCCCCCTCGGCCCAGCCCCCTCCCAGGGCCACGTGGGGGTCAGGGTCCCAGGAGGACAAGGCCCCTCCGCCCCGGCCGTGGGAGCGTCTTCCCAGCCCACACTGGCTGTGACCCACGGGGAGCCCTGGGGGCCCGAGGCATGTGCCCCGGGAACGTCCCCACGTCTGCTCTCGGACGTTACGGCGACAGACGTGCTCGCAGCTGACTTTGCACTTGGCAGAGTCATTGAAGCCCTCCGCCCGCCAAGCCTGAAGGGTCCTGAGTCACCGTCCGCTCGCCGCCCCTATCCGTCCCCGCCTGAATGTGTGTCCCCTCCCCCCACCTACGTTCTGTCCCGCACAGTCATGGGACCCCTCCCCCCGGGGCCCTGGGACCCCCTCCCCCCGGGGCGGCTGGCGCACCCAGGTACTGGCAGGCCAGGCTCTGCTTGGCGGGCGCGGCGTTCTCCAGGCACAGGAAGGCGTAGGTCTCGTAGTCGGTGTCCAGCACGTGCGCCTTGCCGTCCCCCAGGCCTGGAGGGGGCCGGGCGGTGGGTGAGTCCGGGTTCTTCCCTCCAGCAGGAGGGGGTGCGGGTCGGCTCCCCCTGCGCGGCCACCGGGTGAGGACGGGAGAGCGGCTCCTACGCCCCCGACCGGCCAGCCACTCCCCGAGCCGCCCCCGGGCACAGGGGCCTGAGCGCCCGCCACCTGCCGGCCCCGGGTTCGGTCATCACTCGTTCCGAGGGGCCCACCCACCCCGTGTCCTGGTTAAGAAAGGGGGGTTGGCCTGGCAGGTTTGGCTCAGTGGGTGAGCGTCAGCCTGTGGACTGAAGGGTCCGGGTGCGATTCCTGGACAGGGCACGTGCCCAGGTGGTGGGGCGTGCAGGAGGCAGCCGATCAATGATTCTCTCTCTCTCCCCCCCCTCCTTTCCTCTCTGAAATCAATAAAAATATTTTTTTTAAAAAAAAAAGACAGAAATGGGGTCTCCACGCCGACCTCTCGAGAGCCCAGCAGCACCGAGGGAGGAGGCCGTCCGCCCGGGGCAGCACCGAGGGAGGGGGCCGTCCGCCCGGGGCAGCACCGAGGGAGGGGGCCGTCCGCCCGGGGCAGCACCGAGGGAGGGGGCCGTCCGCCCGGGGCAGCACCGAGGGAGGGGGCCGTCCGCCCGGGGCAGCACCGAGGGAGGGGGCCGTCCGCCCGGGCAGCACGTACTGTTGATCTTGAACTCAGCAGGGACCTCGGTTTTCTCCCCGAAGATCTTGCCCTGGACACAGCTGCCGTCCTCCCTGGAAGACAGTGTCCCGAGAGCCGCCCTCAGACTCCGCGGTCAGACAGCCAACCCCAGCGCCGGGGAGGCCCACGGCCGGAGCTGGTGCCCTGCTGGCCCACACCCACGGGGACCTCTAGTGGCCACAGGGGACCAGGTTCCCGACGCCCCTGGAGCACAGACAGGGGCTGGGGTGCCCTCGGTCTTGCTCAGGGCGTTGACCTGTGTTCCCCGGCAGTGATGGCTCTGGGTTCCCATCCGCCCCCCCAGCTCTCTCTGCCACCCCCTCCTAACCCCAGGGACAGACAGGGCCATGGCGGGAGGGCCCCGGCCTCGACCCCGCTGCCCCTGGCCAGCGGCCTCCACACAGGCCTCTCCCACACTGACCCTGGTCGCTCTGTGGCCCCAGAGCCGTGGGCAGGGGCTCCAAGGGGCCCAGAACCTCCCGGCCGTGCCCCCCGACCCCCGACCCCGACTCCATGCCGCCCACGGGAAGCCGGGCCCCTCAGGAGCCCTGCCCGCCCCCCCCCCCCGTCCTGGCACCCGGCCCCCTCCCCGCAGCCGGACACCCACCATCTGTGCACCATGATCTCCAGGTCGCCCTGGGGGGTGGGCCTCAGCTCCTTGACGTACAGCCTCAGGGGGGCGTTCTGGGTGCTGAGCAGGGCGAGGTCGCTGGCCGCCATGGCCATGGAGAACCAGGTCCCGGCCACCTGGGGAGGGGCCGTGAGCTGCACTGGGGGGTGGGCGGGGACCCCAGCTCCCGGGGGGCTCTCCGACCCTCCTGTCTGGGCCAGCGGAGTCCTACCCACTCCCAACTCCCCCAGGCCGCCCTAGGGAGGGGGCTGGGTCCGCGGGGCCCTCACTGACCCCCCTGGGCTGCTGTGGGACCCTCCTCTGCTGAGCTGAGGAATGTTCTAGCTAAACTCATCTCAGCCCAGAGAAGCACCCCGAGAGCCGCCTCCGTGAGTGAGGGGAGGCAGAGAGGCCAGGGGGGGCCTAGACTGTGTCCCCCCAGATTCATACGTTGCAGCCCTGAGCCCAGCACCTCAGACCACGACTCTAGGAGGTGAGATCTTTGCCCAGCAGCGTGGCTCAGTGGTTGAGCGTCCCGGGTTCGATTCCCCGTCAGGGCGAGTTGGGGGCTCGATCCCCGGTGGGGGGCGTGCAGGAGGCAGTCGCTCAGCGACCCTCATCATTGGTAGTTCTCTCTCTCCCTCCCCCCCCTCAAAATAATAATAATAAGCAATAAAAATAAAAAATATTAATCAAATAAAAAAAGGAAATGGGTTCTGGAAGAGGTTAAAGGGAGGGTGGGCCCTGGCCCCGCCTGACGGGTCCCGTGTAAGCGGGGGAGATGGGGACACACGGGCACAGAGCGCAGGCCGTGTGGGGGGTGCAGGGGGCAGCCACCCACCCCCGGCCTCGGACCAGCCTCAGGACCTGAGACCCTAAGTGGCTGCTGTTTAAGCCGCCGTCCGTGGGGCTTTGTGAGGGCGGCCCCAGCGGAGTCCTGCAGGCCCCGGACACCCAGCTTCCCCATCTTCTGAGGCCCCCGCCGCCCTGCACTCAGCCCCGCCCCAGCCTCCCCATGCACAGCACCCCGTCCCCGACCTTCTGGACGTCCAGGTCCTCCCTGGTCTGGGGGGCGCCCATGTCCTGGGTGCCGCACACCAGGGCCACGCTGAGAGCGAGCAGGAGGCACCTCATGGCTGCGGCTGCGGGACTTCCAGCTCTGAGCGCTGAGGCCGAGGCGGCGGGCGCGGGGCCTTATATGGGAGCCGGGCGGCCACGTGGCCACGGGTTCCCCGAATCCCCAAGGCTCCTTCCTCCGGGGGACAATAGGAGGCCTTCTTCCCGCTGAGCTGAAGCCGGAAGGTCCGCTTTGTCCCCCAGTTCCCGGTAGGGCCCCGCAGGGAAGGATGGGGGGCTGGGCTGGCCGCCAGCGGGAGGGACACTGCGGGCCGGGCTCTGGACAGTGACAGCCAGCCCTGAGGAGGCTGTCCTGGGGGGGAGGGCAGTGCGTGGCCGGAGAGGCCCACGTGAGCCCAGGACCCCTGGACACCGGGTCCGTGTGGCCGCCTGCCCCTCCCCCTCCCCCGCCCACTGGACCAGCCGCCTGGAAAGGCAGGGTCCCTCCTGGCTCTGCTGTTCTCTCTTCCTCCACCTGCACAGCCCGAAGCCATGACCTTGTGCGTCCTCCCCACTGTCCAGCGGGCCAGTGAGGTTCAGACAGAGCTGGGGGGCGGCAGCGTGAGCCCCGCACGTGTTTGCTGCTGAGGCCGAGCGGCCCTCACAGCGTCACAGGGCCGGTGGGGCCGATGGAAGCGGCCTGACCTCGGCGGGTGGGCAGGTGGGCGGGGCCCGGGACCCAGCTACCCAGCCCCCGACGGCCATCTCCCGCATGTTTGTAAACGTTTTTGTTGATTTTTAGCGCGAGAGGAAGGGAGAGGGAGAGAGAGGAACATCGATTCGAGAGAAACCAGCATCAGCTGCCCCTGCACGCCCCACACGGGGGATCAAGCTCGCAACCCGGGCGCGTGCCCTGACTGGATTCGAACCCGGGACCCCCTGGTTGACGGGTCGACGCTCAGCCACAGCCACACCGGCCGGGCCGTCCTCACGGCTCATGAGGAGCAGCTCGGGGGCTGGTGTCGCCCGAACACTCACGTCTCAGGGCCTCGGAGGCGGCTGCTGGCTCAGATGAGGCCACGCTGTGGCCGGCGGAGGCGGCAGAGGCGGGGGGGGGGGGGGGGGGGGGCTAGCCTAGTGCCCGGTGTCCTAACGGGGAAGCGGGGGCCGAGGGGGGTCGCGGGGAGAAGGGCTGGGCAGCAAAGGCTGGGGTGGCCGTGAGCCGAGTGCCCGCAGCTGGGAGAGGCGGGAAGGAGGGTCCCGGAGCCTGGGGCGGGGCAGGGGCGGCCTGACGCCCGGACTGTGGGCTCCCGGCCTCAGCACCGGGGAGAGGGGATCCCCTGCCAGCAGCCCCCGCCCGCCCCGTGGGCTCCTGGGCGGCGACTGCCCGAGCCAGAGGCACAGGCCCGGACGGGCGTCTACCGTGACCCCGGGGTCAGAGGCCGCCCAGCAGGTCACGCGGGGCCGGGGCAGCGCCAGGAGAGCGGGCGTCCCGGTTCCCTGAGCTCGGGAAACGCTGGCCGCCAGCCGCACGCGTTTCCTGCAGGCTTCTCGGAAGCCCCGGGCGCCTGCCAGGGGGCGCGTGTCCCGGCCGCTCCCGGCACCTCCTCGGGCCACAGTCGCGTTTCCGGGAATGAGGTTCCGTGGAAAACCCTGAAGCAGGAAAAGGAGCCTCGGGCAGCGGCAGCAGGAGGCCCCGAGGGACCTGGCGGAGGCCTCGCCCACCCAGCACGCCCGTCCCCCCAGGGCCCTGGCACCCGAGAGCCGGGTGGGGGTCGGGCCTGTAGTCACCGAAGCGGGAAGTTACTGCAGCGAAGTGATCCCAGGCGGCCTCGATGGCAACGCCACGTCCCCCGAGCCCTGCTCCACGAAGCCGTGAGCCCCGACACCGGGCAGCGTGTGGGTTCCTGGGCGCCCGTCCCCCCAGCGCCAGGGCCCTGAGCAGGTGCCGTCATGGTTACGGCCTGTCCAGGAGGCATACCTTTCCCCTGTGGGGGCTCCGTCCCCACACAAATCATCACCCAGTTCCTTCCCAGGCCACCACCGTGCCCACCCCCCAGACCACCACCGTGCACGGGGTTTGTGCACTGTGGGGGGGGGGGGCATGGCCTGCGGGGAGCAGCCCGCTGCGGGAGCAGCCGCTCATCCAGGTGAGCCCAGCGGCTGCGGACCACCCTCTGAGCGGCTGCCCCCACTGTGGGAGTGCACTGACCCCCAGGGGCAGCTCCGGTGTTGAGCATCTGCCCCTGGGGGTCAGTGTGTGTCATAGCGACTGGCCGACCAGTGGTCCTGGTCGTTCCGCCATTCGGTCGCTGGGCTTTTATTATATAGGATGTTTCCATCTCGTTCCCTCTCCCTTCCGCTCTGACATCAGTAAAATCTTGTTCTTTAAGGGAGGGAAGCCCTGACAAATGCCGTGGGCCTGGAGGACACGTCGAGTGAAGGAAGCCGGGCACCGAGGGGCACGCCCTGCAGGCCCCACCCCAGGGCCCGGGCGGCTCCAGGGACCGACACCACGGCGGCCGCATCTAACACCTGGACGGGGGCCCGCGGCGCGTTTTTCCGTCTCCGCGTGCACAGGCGGCTGTGATAGGGCTCTGCTCCCGCCTGGAGAGGGTCAGCCCGTGATCCGACCAGCCAGGCGGACGAGGTGCACAGGAAGGGGTGGGGGATGGGGCAGTTTGGGGGCTCGGTCTCTGACCACAGGGCTGACTTTTCTCCATTCTTCCCGCGCCCAGTAACTCCACCAACGCCCGCACTGTGCCCCTTTCCTGGGCCTGGATGACGAACGTGTGTCCCTACAGAGTCTGACCTCGTCCCGGGAAACTGTTACACCAGCTGGAAACCATTCGTTCCATTTATTTTCTGGTCTCGCAGGAGCGAGCCGGGCAGGCAGGGCTCAGCAGGGCAAAGCTGCTGCACCTGAGGCTGGCGCAGCTGGCGCTGGCGGGCAAAGACCAGCGGGAAAGCCACAGAGACGGGTGGGGGGCGGGGCGGGGGGAGCACGGCCAGAGGGAGAGCCAGTGGTGCAACCCACAGCAAGAAATACGAGCGGGGGCTGCTCCCTCCTCCCCAGCGGCCCTCCTCCTGCCCCCCATCATTGCCGTTTCTCTCCCTCTCCCTTCCTCTCTGACATCAATAAAAATCCATTTCTGTTAAAAAGGGAGCTATTTTGCCAGGGGTTTCACCGCTGTCATGTCTCCCGAGAAGGTCCCCCATCGAGCCCACCCGGGGCCTCAGGATGAAGCTTCTTAGGAAATCTGTGCGTGTGACGGCGCTAAAGGGAGGCCATCGCGGAGGAGCCGGGCCTCCCGTGACCAGCGTCCTCCTCCTCCTCCTCCTCCTCCTCCTCCTCCTCCTCCTCCTCCTCCTCCTCCTTCTTCTTCTTCTTCTTCTTCTTCTTCTTCTCTCTCTTTCTCTCTCTCTCTCTCTCTCTCTCTCTCTCTCTCTCTCTCTCTCTCTCTTCTGTATTCGAACCTCAGGCGGGTCAATCCCCAGGCCAATGCTCTATCCACTGAGCCAAACCAACCTGCCCTCCTCTACTCTCTCTTTTTTAGGGCCTGACGTAGAGGGTTTCAGTCGCCTCCTTTTTTCTGGTGGATTCAACTGAGACCTCTTGTTGAGGTTGAAGCCCTCACATCTGCCTCTTGTTGGTCCCTGAGAGAGAGAATCCCACAGGCCCCTGTAGTTCATTGGGAAATCCCTGCATGAGGAGAGAAAAGGGGACTGTCATTTCTTTCCATGTCTCTGATATTCAGAAATATTCCCCGAGAAAACTGGGGAGAAGAGACAGGAATGAGGTGACGTGTGCCTAGCTGCTGAGAAGTCTCAGGCTCTGAAGGAATCACAGGGGAACTCCCTGTGGACTGAAAGGCGTCCGGTCGGCCTCGGTCTGGAAGAACGTCTGGGCTCAATAGTCCTTTTCCAGAGAGCGGGTTGCCTACCTCGGTGAAGACGTTGCACCGTGGGCATGTTTTCCGTCCCCTTCCTCTGACCTCATCCTCTTGGGTTTCCTCTCCGCAGAGCCAATGGAGCGGTTGTATCTCAGACTCGGGCCCAAAACCCTCTCGGATGAGTTGTCGCACCTGGATCCTGCCCTCACCTCACCCGGCATAGCCACGTGCACATGTTCACGTACATTAACAGTTGGTGAGAACGTCAAGAGAGCATACTGGGCGAGAGATGGGTATATTGACGACTTATTATCTCATCCTAATCTCTGATTCATTATGGCAGTTCTTCCGGAACACTGGGAGTTTGCTGTGCTTTTCCCTGGAGTTTTCCCTGCCCCTGTACCTCACCATGGACTGCACCCACTCGACAGGGACTGTCATGTGTTCAAAGCACAGTGTCACTCATAGAAATAAACGGTGCGATGCCCCCTCCCCTAAGGTGCTCCTTCTGCACGGAGCCTCTCACGGACGGTCAAAGACAGACAACAGGGTAGATGGGTGGTAGAGGGTTCGGTGAGAATGGGGAGCAACTGGAGAAACAAAACCTTAAAAGAATGGTTCTTTCTCTTGTTCTTTTCCTTTTTCTTTAAAAAAATAAAAGAAAAAAGAAATATGAGAGGGGTTTGCAGATGTTCATACATAAACAATACAATAATCTTATCTGATAAAGAGGGAACGTGCACATTTACCATCATTCTGTAACGGTCACGATGGCGGCACCCACAGCGGAGGCAGGGACCTGAGGCTGGGCCCCCCGCCTGGCAGGGCTGGACGGGGGACCTCAGGCCGCACCCCCAGCCCTGAAGGGCTTGATGGGGAACCTCAAGGTGCACCCCCCGCCCCAGCGCTGGGCCAGGTGACCTGAGGCCACGCCCCCCACCCTGTGGGGCTTGACCAGAGTGGGGCCGGCTGGGGTCTGGATCTAGCTCAATGGGGGTGGGGCCAGCTGGGCCTGGGTCTCGCGCGATTTTGAGGTGCATGTGGGTGGGCGGGGACTTGACTCTGACAGGAGGAAGATGTTCATATACGTTTTACTAATTTTTTTTCATCGCTGACACTTCTATTATAGAGAAAGGGCAAATAGCAATATTAAAATATTCCCTCTAATTAATTCCCTGTTAATGTGCACGAATTTCATGCACCGGGCCACTAGTTAATGATAATACAAGAATAAACTCTGTGTGTCAAGTACTCCTTTTGCCCACCTGCACGTGTGACCTTCTTCCCATCTCTCTTTTGTTTTTAATATTTTTTTTTTATTGATTTCAGAGAGGAAGAGAGAGGGAGAGAGAGATGGAAAAGCAATGATAGGAGAGAGTCATGGACCGGCTGCCTCCTGCACGCCCCTCACTGGGGACTGAGCCCACAACCTGAGCCTGTGTCCTGTCCAGGAATCAACCGTGGCCTCCTGGCCCCTAGGTCGACACTCAACCACTGAGCCACGCTGGCCGGGCACTTTCTTCACGTTTCTGGCTCCCAGCTCCTAAAACCCCTGGAATTTCCTGAGTGACAACGTGTCTCGGTCTCCCTAACAAACCCCTTTCCACCCCCTGGGCATGTTGAGGGGCGTGGAAAGCCCTCAGGATGGGGGTTGGTTGTGAAGGGAGCAAACCCTGGGCCTTTGTCCCGCCTCCTCCCTGAGGAGGGGACAGGGTGGAGGTGAGTTCAGTGACCAATGGCCAGCGGTTCCATCAGCCACGACTGTGGAAAGCAGCTGAACCCCAAAGGACAGGCTCGGGGGGCTCCTGGCTGGGGACCACGGGAGATTGGGGGCGTGGCCCTGGGGGCAGGGCCCCCCCTTGTCCTGAGCATCTCCTCTGCCTGGCTGGTCCTGGGCTTTATTCGTGACAATAGGCCAGCGCTCCAGTAGCTCAAGCATTCCCCGAGCCAAGGTGAGCCACCCCAGCAAGTCCCAGGAGGTGTCGGCACCCCCAGCTGCAGCCGAGGGTCAGTGCAGGGGACAGACTGTGGTTGGCCTGTGGTGGGGCGGGGCGGGGGCCTCTGTCTGAGCCTGTGGGGTGGGGGGTGGGAGCTGCCCTGCTGACTGCCCAGTGGGCACTGAAATAAATGTGTGGCCGGCCCGTGTGGCTCAGCGGTTGAGTGTCGACCTAGGGACCAGGAGGTCAGGGTTCGATACCTGGTCAAGGCACAGGCCCGGGTTGTGGGCTCCGTCCCCAGTGAGGGGCGTGCAGGAGGCAGCCAATGGCTCCCTCCCATCCCTGGTGTTTCTATCTCTCTCTCTCCCTCTCCCTTCCTCTCTGAAATCAATAAAAATATATAATTTAAAAATTAAATAGAGAATGAAATAAGCGTGTGCTCGGCGCCGGGTGCTGCGCGCCGGTGACACGCTGCGGGCGGATTGCACGGGGCCTGCGCTCGGCTGGCGTCACGCCTGTCCCACGAGCACCTGGCTCAGGTGGGGACCTGTGTCCCTGCAGCTGGGGCTGGGGGCGCGCCCGTAGGAGGGGCTGGCGTCAGGATGGAGCGGGGCGTGGAGGGGGCAGCCGGGGGCAGGCAGCCCTGCCCGACCAGCGAGGGGCCTGGGGCGGACTGTGCCCGGGCTGGTGAGGACGAAGGGACAGGGAATGACCAGCACCCCGCGGGGCTGGCCCTGTCCCCTTGTTTCTCTGGGGGAGAGGTCAGCTGTGCCCTCCCGCCCTCGCCTCCCGCCCGCCCCCACCGGCCCCAGGAAAGACGCGGCAGACGGGCGCTGGTGTGTCTCTTTATTGTGAGGGGCTCAGAGCAGCTGGTCCAGGCGGCACCGAGGGGCCTGGTCCCAGGGGGGCGGCGCCCAGCAGCCTCATGGCCTCAGCCCCTCCTGGGGCCCCCGACTGGGAGGAGGGGTGACATCGGAGGAGGGGTCACGCCGTCCTGCAGGGAGGCCGAGGTCCTGGAATGGACGAGGGGCCCCTATGATCCTGGGATCCTGAAGGACAGACCTCGCCAGCGCCCCTGGGGGTGCGGATGCCCCTCCTGGGGAGACAGAGCCCCCCTCACCCACCTCAGGCCCAGTGCCCGCCCCCCACTCCAGCCCCTCGCAGCCCCTCCGGTGCCCACACCCGGCCCAGGATCCTGGGCCGTCGCCTGTGCGTGTGGCCAGGACACAGGAGACACACGGCAGTTCAAGGCCCTTCAGAGGGTGGGCAAGAGGCAGCCGATTCCCGAGTCCCCAGGAGACCCAGGCTGCAGCCCTTCCCACGGCGGGTGGGGTGGGGGGTGATGGAGGGGAGTCAGGGCCCCAGGACCCCACACCCAGGACCCTGAGCGGGGCAGGTACGTTACCCAGGAGGCGGGTCGGCAGGACTCGCTTAGACACGGCACCTCTCTGCGGGAGGAGGGGCGGCGTGGGAGGTCACAGGTCAGCGACCACACCAGGGGGACCCCACCTCCCACCCACCTCCCGGGACGCCTGGGGGACGGGGAGGCCGCCAGGGGAGAAAGACCCTCCCCGTGCGCACGGCCTTCTGACTTGGGGGGCCGGGGGACGAGGGCAGGGGGGCTGGGGGACGGGGGGTATCAGGGGGTGGGGGGGTCACCTTGCGCCTGGGTCTGGATGCGGATGATACGGATGTGCATGGACAGCAGCCTCAGGGCCCGGCCGAACTGCTCCATGGCCACCTGGTCCACCTCCGGGGTCCTGGCTGTGAGGGGCGGGCGTCAGAGTGCTGCTCCCCGGGCCCAGGCAGGGCCAGGCTCCCAGCTGCCTCCAGGGCGGGGATGTACGCACCCAGGTACTGGCAGGCCCGGCTCTGGGCGGGGGCGGCCGTGTTCTCCGCGCAGACAAACAGGTAGTTCTTGTAGTCGGTGTCCAGCACCACGAGCCTGTTCTCCTCCAGGTCTGGGCGAGAAGCAGAGAGCGAAGCGAAGGTGAGGTCCCCGCGCCCACGGGCTGTGGGCTCCTGCCCATAACCGACCCCTCGACCAGAGGCCCGCGAGGCAGGAGAGGAAGCGAGAGGATGGGACACTCAGCACCTGCTGCAGGTGAGCGGCCAGGTGTGCGGCCGGCCAGGTGGGCTCAGGCCCAAGGGGCAGAGGCAGACAGGAGGAGCTGGAGGAGGGGTGAGGGGTGAGGGCAGGAGGCACTTTGGCAGGGGGAGGGGAAGGGGAGGGGAGGAGGAGGGGAGAGGGAGGGCGGGACAGCCTGGAGCCATCCTGCGGGGAGCACAGAGTTTGCCGGAGGGACGAGAAGTCTCCCTGCACCACTTCCCTCTAAGTTCTGAGCCGCCCTCGCTGGGTCGTGGCTTGTGTGGCCCTCGAGCTGGAGGGCCCCAGGTTTGATTCTGGCCGAGGACACACACGTCGGTGCAGGCCTGACCCCCGGGCCCCGGTCGGGTGCGTTCAGGAGGCAACCAGTCCATGCGTCTCTCTCACATCGATGTTTCTCTCTGTCTCTCCCCCTCCCTCCCCCTCTCTAAAAACCAATGAAGAAACATCCTGGGGTGAGGATTAAAAATTTAAAATTTCGCCCAACCAGGGTGGCTTAGTGGTTGAGCATCAACCCAGGAACCAGGAGGCCACTGGTTTGGTTCCTGGTGGGGGCGCAGGCCCGGTCGGGGCTCCGTCCCCAGTGGGGGGCGCGCAGGAGGCAGCCGATCGATGGGTGATGTTCCTCTCTCATCACTGATGTTTCTCTCTCTCTGTCCCTCCCCCTTCCTCTCTCTCTAAAAATCACTGAAAACATATTAAAAAATAAGTAAATAAAAAATAGAAATGTCTGTGCCGATGCCCCGGGACAAGAGGCTGACCCTGCGCCGTCTCTATTTTGTGTTTCGTTATCAAAGATTAAGGCAGAATGTGCCAAGTGTCCTGGAGAATCCGCGGAGAGGGAAGCGCTGAGGGTCCTCTGACGCCGTGAGAGGTGCAGGCCCAGCTCAGGTGTCACCCTCCACCGCCTGCAGTGAGCAGGATGCAGCCCTGCAGCCCCCCCCCCCCCCCCCGCCAAGCGCTGCCCCCCGCGGGCCCGCCCCGCACCCCCTGAGGCACCCACAGGCCCACTCCCGCCTCCCGCCTCCCGCCTCCCGCCTCCCGCAGGGCTGAGGCTGAGCTCTGGGCCGGCCCTGGGCCCGGCCACTCACAGTCGATGTTGAACGTCCCTGCTCGCCCGGTTCTCTCGGCCAAGATCTTCTCCTCAACACACCGGCCGCCCTCCCTGAAGGGCGGTGACCGCGTAACGGTGACACCCAGGCTGAGGCAGCCACTGTCACCCTCACACAGACAGGGCCATGGCGGGAGGGCCCGGCCCCGCTGCCCCTGGCCAGCGGCCTCCACACAGGCCTCCCCACCCTGACCCCGCGTCGCTCTGTGGCCCCAGAGCCCTGGGCAGGGGCTCCAAGGGGCCCGGAACCTCCTGGCCCTGCCCCCCGACCCCCGACCCCAACCCCATGCCGCCCACGGGAAGCCGGGTCCCCTCAGGAGCCCTGCCCACCCCCCTGTCCTGGCACCCGGCCCCCTCCCGGCAGCCGGACACCCACCGTCTGTGCACCATGATCTCCAGGTCGCCCTGGGGGGTGGGCCGCAGCTCCTTGACGTACAGCCTCAGGGCGGTGTTCTGGGTGCTCGGCCAGGCGAGGTCGCTGACCGCCGTGGCCACGGAGAACCAGGTCCCGGCCACCTGGGGAGGGGCCGTGAGCTGCACTGGGGGGCGGGCGGGGACCCCAGCTCCCGGCTGGGCTCTCCGTCCCTCCCGTCTGGGCCAGGCCCCGTCTAACTGGGGTCACGAGCACGCCGGCGCCCAGCGTGCGGCCAGGCACTTGCAAGGACACCCCGTGCAGCCCCGGGGGCTCAGAAGCCACATCATGAGTCTCCCAGCACCACCGGGGCCTTGGGAGAGCAGCAGAGGGCCCCAACGTCCCAGCCGCCCCGTCTTCTGAGGCCCCCGCCGCCCTGCACTCAGCCCCGCCCCAGCCTCCCCACGCACAGCACCCCGTCCCCGACCTTCTGGACGTCCAGGTCCTCCCTGGTCTGGGGGACGCCCATGTCCTGGGTGCCGCACACCAGGGCCACGCTGAGAGCGAGCAGGAGGCACCTCATGGCTGCGGCTGCGGGACTTCCAGCTCCGAGCGCTGAGGCCGAGGCGGCGGGCGCGGGGCCTTATATGGGAGCCGGGCGGCCGCGTGGCCCCGGGTTCCCCGAATCCCCAAGGCTCCTTCCTCCCGGGGACAATAGGAGGCCTTCTTCCCGCTGAGCTGAAGCCGGAAGGTCCGCTGTGTCCCCCAGTTCCCGGTAGGGCCCCGCAGGGAAGGATGGGGGGCTGGGCTGGCCGCCAGCGGGAGGGACACTGGGGGCCGGGCTCTGGACAGTGGCCTGAGCCGTTTCTCTCTGGACTCCCTGAGTCCCGCCCGTCCCAGGAGCCAGGACAGCACCCCGTCTGGAAAACCTGGGGTCACCGCGGCGGGTCCGAAGGTCTTGACTTCTTCTCCCCAAAATCACCTCTTTTTAAATGTGTTGGTTTTTAGAGAGAGAGGAAGGGAGGGGGAGAGAGATGGAAATACCGATCGGCTGCCCCTGCATGTCGCCTCCTGGGGATCAAGCTCACAACCCGGACGTGTGACCTGACCGGGAATCGGCCGCACGGCACCGCCTGACCTCGCTGTCGCTCCGATCCGATCCGATCCGTCCCCTGGCTCGAGGCTCACAGCTATCTGCCTGATGGGCAAAATGAGTGACACAGCCTGTCAACCGCCCCCCCTCAGCGATCCAGCCCCCAGTTCAGACCAGGTTATTCTCTAGAAACGTAAGTGACTCGGTCTTCGCCCGGAGCCCATCGAAAGCACCTGGGGACGTCCCAGGACCGCTCACTGGCCCAGAGCCCGGAGGCAGGGCCCCGCGGCCACAGACCACACGCCGTGGGGCGACCCTCAGCCGAGAAGGAGGCCAGAGGGGCCCTCGGGAGCCAGGTGCTCAGGTCTCCCTGGCCCTTGTGCACCAGTCTCCCACCGGCGGGGGTGGGGGGTCCCCGGGAGGTGAGCCAGAGGCCCAGGCGCTGGGCAGACAGCGGCCGGCCCCTGTGAGGGAGGTGGACGAGGGCAAGGATGCTGAGCCAGCACAGCAGCCCGAGAAGCACGGCGGACGGCCTCCCTCACGGGCCCTCAGATGCTCAGGAAAACCCTGCCAACCCGGTTCGCAGCCAGCGGAGGCCCCCCCATCTCAGGGCGCGGGGATGGCCACGCTGAAGGGGCCCCAAAAACCCTCCTGTTGCCTTGCTTTCCTGGTTTTCCGAGCCCTTGTGCGATCCATCAACGATGAAATCACAGAAAGGCCGCCCTCTGGGAGGGGGCGGAACAGGACAGGATTTTTAACTCCCACCCTGGAATTTTCAGCATTTCCTGACTTTTGCATAATCGGAATCTAAGCAGGTTACTTGGACTGAATAGATGGAAATGCACTTGCATGCAATTTTACACGTAAGAAATGCAAATTGCCTGTAATCTCCCGCCCCCCAGATCCCCGGGTTGCCATCAAGTACGTGATAAATCCAGGGATAACTCACCTTGTTGCCATGGTTTCTCATGTGCTCTCTGCATAATCTGTGCCCATCGAGGCCCTCCAGGCAGTAGGTCCTTTCTTTATAGGCATTGGGGGAGGGGCTGCGTGCACTGGATGGCTGAGTACACTGGGGCCCATGGGCACTGGGGGCATGTGCACTGGGTGTGGGTGCACTGAGTGTGTGTGCACTGGGTTGTGTGCACTGGGTGTGTGCACTGGGTGTGTGTGCACTGAGTGTGTGTGTGCACTGGGTGTGTGTGCACTGGGGTGTGTGCACTGGGTGTGTGCACTGGGTGTGTGTGTACTGGGGTGTGTGCTCTGGGTGTGTGTGCACTGGGTGTGTGTGTGCACTGGGGTGTGTGCACTGTGTGTGTGTACACTGAGTGTGTGCACTGGTGTGTGTGTACTGGGGTGTGTGCACTGGGTGTGTGCACTGGGGTGTGTCTGTGCACTGGGGTGTGTGTACTGGGTGTGTGCTCTGGGTGTGTGTGCACTGGGTGTGTGTGTGCACTGGGGTGTGTGCACTGTGTGTGTGTACACTGAGTGTGTGCACTGGGTGTGTGTGTACTGGGTGTGTGCTCTGGGTGTGTGTGCACTGGGGTGTGTGTGTGCACTGGGGTGTGTGCACTGTGTGTGTGTACACTGAGTGTGTGTGTGTACTGGGGTGTATGCACTGGGTGTGTGCACTGGGGTGTGTCTGTGCACTGGGGTGTGTGCACTGGGGTGTGTGTGTGCACTGGGGTGTGTGCACTGAGTGTGTGAACTGGGTGTGTGTGTACTGGGGTGTGTGCACTGGGTGTGTGCACTGGGGTGTGTCTGTGCACTGGGGTGTGTGCACTGGGGTGTGTGTGTGCACTGGGGTGTGTGCACTGTGTGTGTGTACACTGAGTGTGTGCACTGGGTGTGTGTGTACTGGGGTGTGTGCACTGGGTGTGTGCACTGGGGTGTGTGTGTGCACTGTGTGTGTGAGCACTGAGTGTGTGCACTGGGTGTGTGTGTACTGGGGTGTGTGCACTGGGGTGTGTGTGTACTGGGGTGTGTGCACTGGGTGTGTGCACTGGGGTGTGTGTGTGCACTGTGTGTGTGTACACTGAGTGTGTGCACTGGGTGTGTGTGTACTGGGGTGTGTGCACTGGGGTGTGTGTGTACTGGGGTGTGTGCACTGGGTGTGTGCACTGGGGTGTGTGTGTGCACTGGGGTGTGTGTACTGAGTGTGTGAATTGGGTGTGTGTGTACTGGGGTGTGTGCACTGGGTGTGTGCACTGGGTGTGTGTGTGCACTGGGGTGTGTGTACTGAGTGTGTGAATTGGGTGTGTGTGTACTGGGGTGTGTGCACTGGGTGTGTGCACTGGGGTGTGTGAGCACTGAGTGTGTGCACTGGGTGTGTGTGTACTGGGGTGTGTGCACTGGGGTGTGTGTGTACTGGGGTGTGTGCACTGGGTGTGTGCACTGGGGTGTGTGTGCGCACTGGGGTGTGTGCACTGAGTGTGTGAACTGGGTGTGTGTGCACTGTGTGTGTGCACTGGGTGTGTGTGTACTGGGGTGTGTGCACTGGGTGTGTGCACTGGGGTGTGTGTGTGCACTGGGGTGTGTGCACTGGGGTGTGTGTGTGCACTGGGGTGTGTGCACTGAGTGTGTGAACTGGGTGTGTGTGTACTGGGTGTGTGTGCACTGGGTGTGTGTGCACTGGGGTGTGTGCACTGAGTGTGTGCACTGGGTGTGTGTGCACTGGGGTGTGTGCACTGGGTGTGTGTGCACTGGGTGTGTGTGCACTGGGGTGTGTGCACTGAGTGTGTGAACTGGGTGTGTGTGCACTGGGTGTGTGTGCACTGGGGTGTGTGAACTGGGTGTGTGTGCACTGGGTGTGTGTGCACTGGGGTGTGTGCACTGGGTGTGTGTGCACTGGGTGTGTGTGTTATGCCCAGAGCTCGGGGTCCCCAACAATCCACCACCAGGGAGCCCCCTCCGATGCAAAAGCAACGAGTCTTTATTGATCAATTCTAGAATTGGCTCCCAGCCTCTGTCCGGCGCAGCGGTGAGGCGAGAGAGCGTGTCCCAGGAGAACAGAGGTTATATAGGGCTAGCTATTTGGGGTGGGCTTTAGGGGTGGCGTGAGTTACAGAGATTGGTCAGGGTTTTATAGCATAAGGGTAGGGTCAGGAAGTGACCATCACATTCTGAAGGTTGGAGCCATCCTCCACTGTAGCCTTATTAGGACCTTAGCTACATTTCTGGAGCTTCATTGGTCCACTCAGGTGGGCGGTTGGGAGAGTTAGGACAATACCAGCATTCTTGTGGTCACTCTCGGGGGGGGGGGGCGGCTTGGGCTGAGGGCCCAGCCTTGCAAGACAAGATAGAGGAGAGGGAGAAGAGTATGTCCCTGCTTCGTCCTTGAAGAGGGAGGAGGGTGTATTTCTGCTTAGTTCTTTCAAGTTCCGTTCTGCGGGCCCTGGGCCCTCGAGCAGAGCCGGGCAGCGCCCAGGTCCCCAGTGGCGTCACGAATCCTGCCCAGGGCAGACTCGAGCCACTGAGCCCGCCCGGCAGGTTGATGCCATAGCGGGAGGCCAAGCACGCGCCTGGCTGGACGCTGAGAGCTTGGGGCGGCCGGGCGGGGCCTGGGGCAGCTGTGCGGGTCCTGGGGCGGCCATGAGGGGCCTGGGGTGGCCGGCCGGGGCCTGGGGCAGCTGTGTGGGTCCTGGGGCGGCCATGAGGGGCCTGGGGCAGCTGGGCGGGGACAGTGGACGGGGAGGGAGGGCGGGTGCGAGGCAGGGGTGGGAGCTGAGGCTCTGCAGAGGCCATCGGGCAGCACGGCTGACGTCCAGCGACGAGGAGGCCCCTGGACGAGCAGCAGGACGTGTCTCTCGGGCGTGCAGCACCCCCTGCCTCCCAGGCGGCGTGTGCCTCAGCCCCGGCCTCACTCCCAGGTCCCCAGGCTCCGGCTGGGGAGCCCACTAGCCCCCCTGAGCTTGCTGATTAGCCCGAGGCCGGCCTGGCCTCGTCCCTTGCAGGCGGGGGGGGGGGGGGGGCTGGGGCGGGGGCACAGGAGCTTCTGCTTGATCACAACTCAGCTCTGCCCACTTTCTCTGCTCTTGGTTTGCTGGGGAAGGCGGCGATGTCACGGGTCACAGTAGCCCGCAACCCAGGCCTGTGCCCTTGACCGGAATCAAACCCTGACCTGCTGGTTCACAGGTCAACACTCAGCCACTGAGCCACGCCGGCCGAGCTCCCGCACTCTTCACGGCTCGCTCAAGTGGCACTTCCTCCAGGAAGCCCTCCCTGACTGCTGGGCCCCCCTGACCGAGTCGCGCCCGCTGTAGCTGGGTGCGGGGTGCCCGCGCCCGTGCCCCTCCCAACAAGGAGTCCGTCTGTGAGGCGTGCGTTCGCCTGTCTTGCTCACGGCTCGCCCCCAGGAGCTAGCGCGGTGCCCGGCACGGAACACGTGCTCACAAGGCTGGTGACAAGCGAGTGGCTTCCTGAGAGGGTGTCGGCCTCACGGGCGCGCAGGGTGGCGGCGGCCGCGCTGCACAGAAAGCACACGCGCGCGGGCAGTGGGCCAGCCGAGTCTATTGCACGGCAGACGAGGGCGGCAGCTTCTTCCTGCCACGCCCCCGGGGACGGGCCAGGAGGGGCGGTGACCCTGGAGGACGCCTTCGGGCCTGGGCCTCGCGCCCTCGGGGGCCTGGGCTCACCAGCCTCCTCTCAGCAAGCGGTGGGATGGGAAGACCTGCCTCAGCGACAAGGCTCCCCTGGTCGAGGGACCACACATCGGCCGCAGGAGAGAGCAGGACCAGGACGGCGGGCTCAGGGCAGGATGGTGTGCGCACAGGAGGCTGTGGGAGGGGGCAGAGACCGGGGGGTGGGGCCACGGCTGCCGTGCACAGGCGGGCGGTTCTCCCTGGCGTCCCCGGTGCTGGTCCCGGGCACCTCGAGGGCACAGCCCAGGAGCCCTGGCCCCCCAGCCACAGTGCAGAGAGCCGATGGGACCAGCACGCGTGCCTTCCGTCTCTCTAAGGAGCCGGACGGGGGCGGGGGTGGGGGCGGGGTGCGTGGCCCGAAAGCCTGGCGGCCGTACTTACCGTCTTTGGGGAGCACTGTCGCGCCCGCTGTGAGCTCCCGGACCTCACAGATGTCCATGAACCTCCTCATGCTCGGGAACGTGGTCCCGTTCTGTCTGCCTGGGCGGGAAGCAGTCATGGCCTCGGCGCGTCCACTCTGGCGCCCGGGGCTGCCCGCTCCCCCCCCACCCCGCCCAGCCCGGCCACGGCAGTGGGAGCTGATGAAGCGGGTCCTCGGGCGGGACTGGTGCCCCTCTAAGAAGAGGAAGTGGCCAGGCCGCCCGCCCTGCGAGGACCCCCAGGAAGAGGCCCCAGCACCCACCCTGCGGGCTCCCTGCACCACCTGTAGGCCGCCCGCGTGGCGTCTGTCCAGCGTCCCTGCACCGCCCTCCCAGCCGCCCCCACGCTCACTGCCCTGGACACGGGCGCCGGGAGGGACTCACTGAAGAGCAGCAGGGCCTGGGAGTGCCGGCCCGCCCGGCCCAGGCGCAGGTCGACCACGGCGTTGCTGTAGTCGGTGGTCAGCACGCGGAAGCCCTCCACCCCCTTCACTGGAAGGAGGAGCACAGAGCCACCTGACTCCTCCACCCACCCGAGGGGGTGGGCCCACCCGTCCGTATCCCAGGGGGCAAAGGGGCCACGGGGGCAGTGCAGGCGGCGTCATGCCCAGCGTCTGGGCTCGAGCCCGTGGACACCCCCCCCCCCCCCCGCCTTCCTCCCCGGCCTCACACGCACAGGGGTTCCGGAACACGGCCTTCTTCCCGTCCTTCCTCAGGACGACCGTGTGTGACTGGCACCCCTGAGACCTGCGGGGGGAGGGGGGCTGTGACTCTCAGGCAGGGAGCCCCACTTCCCACCCACAGCCACCAGCCCCCCCAGAAGACCCTCTTGGCCCCTCCTCCGAACTCTGCCCCGAGGGACCCAGGGGTGGGGGGTGGGGGCCCTGGAAGCCTCACTCCTGCTCCTGTGCCTTCGGGCTCTCGTTTCAGAACTTTCTGACCGGTCGGGGCCCATCTGCCACCCAGGGGACCCCCAGCACCAGCTGCCGCTCAGGGGACCCCCAGACACTGGCTGCCGCTCAGGGGACCCCCAGACACCGGCTGTCTGCCCCGAGCCCAGGCCCCAGTGCCTCTCTCTAACCAGCCCTTGGCCTTTCGGGGCAGGAAGTGGGGATGTGGCTGCCGGTCAGTCCTGATGGGATCCCCAGGCCGCCCAGGACCCTGCCCTGCCCCCAGGTCCTTCTGGTGGAGAGGGAGCCGCCTGGGCTGTTGGGGGCCGGGAAGGAGGGGGGCCCTCACCGGGGGAAGGCGAGGACCACCCGCAGCTGGCCCACTCCGTGCACCCGCACCACTGCCGCCCCCAGCTTCCGCGTGTCTCTGCCCGGCAGGAACCCCCTGGCGTCGGAGGCGATGGCGAGAATGTACCAGAACCCTGAGAACTGCAGAGAGGGCGCTGGGGAGCGTGGACGCTGCCCCCTCCCCAGGCCCGTGAACCCACCGGACACATGATCCCGGCCTGCGGCCCGGCCCACGTGCAGGGCTGTGGGGCCGGGGGTGGCACAGGGCTGGGCACCGAGGGCCGAGCCTCGTCCCATGTGGGCCTCTGGGGGGCCCTTTCCTCCCCACTCGCCCGGCACCCATCCCGCCGGCTTCCTGCTGCAAACCCGAGTTCCCAGCCTCTGCCCACGCCCCCCCACCGGAACCCGCCACCGGCCGGCGGTCCATTATCCCAGAACATGCGCTGCTCATTCCACCCCCTCTGCCCGCCCAGCACGTCCAGGTAACCTCAGGCCACGCTCGTCGGGGCCTCCGCTCGGCCCCACGGGGGGGTGGGGGGGGTACATCTCCAAAGAGGCTGTCAACCCCTCGGGGAGGCCGGTGGGCAGCCCGCTGGGCCCGTGGAAGTTCCTGCCGCCTCAGGACGCCCCCCCGCCTTCCCGCATCCCCGGCCTCTGTGGCTGGGCACTGGGCACAGGGACTGGGCACCAGGCTCACCTTGTTCCAGTTGAGGTTGTGGGACTCCCTGGGGAGCTGATCCTGGGGCTGGGCCCCCACAGCCAGCACCAGCGCCAGCACCAGCACCGGCGGCAGCCGCCCCAGCCCCATCTCGCCCTCCTCCCTCAGCCACCGACACCGAGTTTAAATCTCCCTGCCCGTCCGCCAACCACAGGCATCCGGCCAACCTGGCGCTGCCAGAGGGCCAGGGGTGGGCGAGGGGGAGGGCGGGGCTGTGGGCCCTCCCCTGGGCACAGGGGCCCGCCCCCGGCTCTCGGCCCTCAGAGCTGCACAGCCCCCTGGGGGGCCGGCCTGGGGGCCCTGAGACGGAGGTCCTGTTCCCGCTGTCACTCCCGGGGGCCCCTCGTCACCAGGGCAGGTGTCCCCGGAGCGGTGAGGCCCCAGGCGAGGAGCTTCTCTGGGCCACTGCACAGGAGCCGAGCTGACCTGGGAGCTGCCCCTCGGGGCCGGGGCCGGGACTGACGGCCGGGTGGCCACGTGTGTGCACACAGCACCTGTGCCTGTGGGTCTGTGCTCCCTGGAGAGCGAGGCCCCGCCTGCCCGACCCTGAGTGACAGGCAGCCCTCTCCTCCCTCAGCTCCCCCTGGCCTCGCTCCTGCCAGGGCTTCAGGCAGGGCCCCAGCTCACAGGGTGACAGGCTCAGGCCCCTTGCTGCCCCCGCCCCTGCCCCTGCCCCCTGCCCCCGCCCCTGCCCCTGCCCCTGCCCCTGCCCCTGCCCCTGCCCCAGCCCCTGCCCCTGCCCCTGCCCCTGCCCCAGAGCTCAGGCCGGGGAAATCCAAACTGGAGCCCTGGGCACTGGGGCCAGCTCCCTCGGCCCAGCATCCCGACCAGACTGCCCCCACCCGGGGGCCCTGCTCCAGCCCAGGCAGACCAGCCCCACCTGCCCAGGGGCCTTGGTGACTGAGGAAGAGCAGCCGCTCCCAGCCCAGCCCCCTTGGGCCCTGGGGACTCTGATGAGAGACGCAGGTGTAGATGGGGCTGTAGGTGGGGCCTCTTGTCCTGCAGCGGCCTCACTGCCCCGTGGGTCAGCCCTGGGGGAGCCACCCCACCCCACCCTGTCCCGTCCCAACCAAAGCCCGGCCAGAGCCCGGGAGGCAGCTGGGCAGCGGTCCACGTGTCGCACTCGTGAGGCCGGGGGCAGCTTGTGAAATCACTTTATTTGAATCCTCAGCCAGAGACCCCTGAGCAGCAGGCCCAACGCCCAGCCCTGGGCAGCCGGGCGGGGGAGGGCAGGCCTGGCCGCTCCACCAGGCCACGGTGGGCGCCGCCCCCTTCGGGGCCACAGCATTCACTGGAAACCAAGGCAAACATGGGGGGCCCAGGCTGACCTCGCGGGCATCTGCCCGCCAGGCCCCAGCCCCAGCCACTGACCCCCGCTGCCCACTGGGACGTGGGCCCCAGGCCCCGGCTCCCCCTGCCGCACGCCGGGCGACGCTCCGAAGGCAGCTCACCTGGAAGGCCTTGTGCGCACAGGTGACTGGAGGGGGAACAAGGTGGGCGGTGAGGGGCCAGGCCAGACGGCAGCCCCCCAGCCCCGGGCTTCCCAGGCCCTGCCCACGGTCTCCCCTGAGACTCCACAGGGAGAGGTGACCCCCCCCCCGGTTCTGCCTGACCCCCCGAGGGTCCCCATCGACACTCACGGTCGGGGCGCAGCTGGGCCTGCTGCTGCGAGAGGAAGCCGAGGCCCCGGCTCCACCTGGTGAAGAGGCTCATGGCCTCCTGGCTGGCCAGGTGTGTGCGGCCTGCGGGGAGGGCGCCCCGAGAGCTGGCCTGGGCTGGGGGGGCCAGGGGCCAACAGGAAACTGCCTCCACGACCCCCGGCCCCCGGCCCCCAGCCCCCGACCCCCGGCCCCCGGCCCCGGCCCCCGACCCCGGCCCCCGATCCCCAGCCCCGGCCCCCGGCCCCCGGCCCCCCGCCCCCGGCCCCTGGCCACGCACTGTACAGCTCCACGGTGCTGAAGGCCTCGTCCTGCTGCTCCAGCTGCGTGAAGACGACGGCGTAGTCCCTGAAGTTGGTGCCCAGCACGCGGTACTCCAGCACGCCCAGCGCTGCCACGGGCCCGGCGGGCGTCAGGGCTCCCAGAGGCCCCCCCAGGCCCAGGGCCCCAGCTGTCCCCCTCCCCCCGCAGCTGTGCCCAGAGCTGCCAGGGACGGGTGCTCCCCCGATCCTGTCCCCACCGGGGCCCGTGCCACTCCCTGCACCCGTGGAGGGGCTGGGGTCCCCGGGGGGCGTGGCGGGTGCAGGCCAGTCCTCTGTCCTCGGAGCCCCCAGCCTCCGACAAAATGGGGTCCCCTCGCTTCCAGTTGGGAGCAGCCCTGCGGATGCGCAGAGGGCTGAGGCCCCAGGAAACGGACCCGCCCGCCCTGCCCCGGACGGGACCGCTCGGCGTCCTCCTCACAGGGATTCTCGAACACCCAGGCAGGGTCCTGTCTCAGCAGCTCCACAGCACTCAGCTCACACCTCTCCTGCCTGGGGAGGAGAAGGCCATGTCCACTCAGGCCACGTCCACTCAGGCCACGTCCACTCAGGGCCCACCGTTTACACAGGGTTCAGACCCAGGACCACAGAAGACAGTTCTGCCCCCCAGACCCTCTGCTGACCAGCCAGTGTGGCCACGGGACCCGCCTTCCTCCCAGTGCCCCCAGTAACCCTGCTCCCCACCGAACTGGACCGTCCGGGCTGGGCCCAGAGCCCTGGGAGAGCCGGCCCCTCCCTGCCCCTCCCGGGACCTCATCGCCGGGTCCCCAGGGAGACGCGGACGCGAGGCTGAGGGCATCGGGGCGCCGGGCAGACGCAGCGGCCTGTACGTCGGGCAAAGCCACTCCCTCAAAGCGGCAACGTCCCTACGTCCCTACGTCACGTGCCCGAGTGACAAGAATAGGCAGGGAGTCCTGGGAGGAAGAGTGACCAGCGAGAGACGAGCCAGTGTGACAGCCCATGAGGGAAGCGCAGGCTCGCCCGGCGCGGGCTCCGTGGGTGAGCGTGGACCCAGGAACCAGGAGGTCGCAGTCCGATCCCCGCTCAGGGCACAGGCCCGGGCTGTGGGCTCCATCCCCATCGTGGGGCGGGCAGGAGGCGGCCGGCCCATGGTTCTCTCATCGTTGATGTTTCTCTCTCTCTCTCCGTCCCCCTTCCTCTCTGACGTCAATAAAAACATGTATTTTTTAAACACGGCACTCTGTGGGCTGACATGTCACGGTGCGCGGCACACGTGGTTAACCGACTCGAGTGTCCCGTGTGCCTGAGGGTCCCGGGAGCCACCAGAACCTAAAGCAGGCCGCCCGCAGCGTGGACCCACACCGGGCAGCCTTGGGGGCATGTCCTGCCCCGAGGCCCACCAGGCCCGGGGTCCAGGGCGCAGACGCAAGAGGCCAAGCCCAGGTGGAGCTCAGAGCAGAGCTGGCCGGGAGGGAGGGAGGCAGGGGCTGGGCACGTGTGCGGGCGCCCAAACCTCCGCGCCCGGGGAGCTGGACTCAGGCCGGAACCTTCGCCACGGCCTCGCCTGCCCAGCCCGGCCCGGCCCGGCGTGCGGGGCCAGGCTCCTCACCTGTGGCGGGAGGCCAGCACCGTCAGCTTGTTTTCGGGTGTGAGCGTCACCACGACGCCCTCCATGTTCTTCGTGGCCTTCTCCACCGCGAAGCCCCTTTCCCCGGAGGCCACGGCCACCACGTACCAGGCCCCCAGAAGCTGGACGGAGGAGGACAGGGTGAGGGCCGCCCTCCAGACTCAGAGGCACCCTGTCCACCCGGGAGCCCGGGCGCCCCTGGTGCAGGCCAGCCCCCCTCCCCCCTCTGGCGCCCGTGCCCTGGGGGAGCCCCGATCCTGTTACCTGCCCCGGGTCCAGCCTCCCCAGCCACGCGGCCGGGGCCCTGGGCACTGCGGCCAGAGCCAGCAGGGCCACCAGCACAGCCCTCATGCTCCTCAGTCCACACACCAGCCCCAGACGCCCGTTATATGGCTGAGTCGCTGTGGGCGACCAGTAACCACACGCCATCCTGCCTCCCTGCTGGCACCGCGGCCAAATTACCAAAGGTGGGGGCTCCTGATGCCCTGGGCTCTGTGCCCACCCAGCAGGGACAGCGGGGAGCGTGCCCTGCCAGTCCCTCCTCTCAACACTTCCTTCCGCTCAGAAGGTTCCAGAACAAGCACCTTAATCCCAGGCCGCACCTCCCTTCCCTCCCCTCTCCCCTCCTCCCCTCCCCCCTCCCCTCCCCCGACCCCGGAGGTCCAGCACCCTCCCTTTCTCCTCCTTCTGGAAAGAACAGACACCACTCCTTTTTTTTTTTTTTTTTTTTATTGATTTCAGAGATTAAGGGAGAGAGAGAGAAACATCAACGATGAGAGAGAATCATGGATCGGCCGCCTCCTGCACGCCCCGCACTGGGGATGGAGCCTGCAACCCGGGCCTGTGCCCTGAGCGGGAATCGAACCCTGACCTCCTGGTTAATAGGTCAATGATCAACCCCTGAGCCGTGCTGGCGGGCGAGAGAGGCGGCTCTTAAGCCCAGGCAGCTGCAGGCCAAGGTCAAGGCCAAGGATGACGGGCAAGAACGCCTGGACCGCCCACCCTGCCCCTTGGCCGTGGCCTCCGGCCCCCACGCACAGCGCTGGGGACGGCCTGGTCTCCCAGCCCCGCACCCCCTGGTCTGGGGCACGGGCAGCCTCCACGCTGCCGCCTCCCACACTGCAACCCCCACCTCTGCTCCCCATGACCTTGGCCGGGCCCCTCGGGGTCCCCTGGGAGCAGAGCACAGAGGCCTCAGCAGCATCCGTCTGAGCCCCCAGCACCCGGGAGGAGGCGGGAGGACCCCGCTCTGGTGGTGGGTGGTGCCACCTGGACGCGTTCCCAGCCCCCCGTGGCTGGCTGCCGCTCAGGGTTCTGTTGCCACAGAACAGGCGAGAGTTGGAGACGGAGGAAAGACGAGTCCTTTGTCCTGGCAGGGCTTTGGGGGGGAGGGGCCCCCACCGCAGCCCCGTGTGGGAGATGAACCGACGGTGGAGGTGAACTAAAGTCGACCCGCCCTCGCCCTCGCACAAGCTCGCGGCTCAGCTTCCCACTGCCTCCGGCACAGAACGTCTCAGCCTTGATCTTGGGCCAGGATGCCCCTGGCTGCCCGCTGGCTGGACGCCTGAGGGAAGAGAGTGAAGCAGGAAGACACACCTCACCCGCCAGCCTCTGGAGTCCCATGCCCCCAGGGGCCCCAGGTTCCGATTCCGGTCAGGGCAGTGCCTGGGTTTCAGTAGGGGGCGTGCAGAGGGCAGCCGATCCATGTGTCTCTCTCCCCGTTCCTTCCTCTCTCTCTAAAAATCAATAAGCACAAAAAAAAAAAAAAAATCAATAAGCTGGGCCGGCCTGGCTCAGGGGTTGAGCTTCGACCTAGGAACGAGGAGGCCGCAGTTCGATTCCCGGTCAGGGCACGGACCCCCGAGAGGCTCCTGGGGGTCCCCCGGCTTCGGCCCATTCGCAGCACAGTGTGCAGGTGGGGACACCCTCCTCAGGGGTCCTCCAGGGTGGGGGTGACTTGGGGGGGTCTCTGGGCACTTTCATGAGGGCACTGACCCATCCTGGGGGCCCCACCCTCATGACCTAGTTACCTCCCAGCACCTGCACCCCGGGGGGCAGGATTCCTTATGGACTTTGGGGGACACGCACTCTGACCGCAACACGGACTGTGGAAACGGCCAACGCGTCTGCGTCTACGTCACGAGCTGAGAGCCATGTTCGGAACGATATTTTCATTTTACGATTTTCCCTTTACAGCCGGGAACTATAACAAGCGGGGAGGTAGAGCTCCTCAGGGGTCAGGTGGGGCCCTGCGGGAGGAGAGACTCGGGGCAGCTCCCCGCGTGCAGAGGCCGCGGCCACGGGCCAGAGGGTCTCGGCAGAAACTCCGACCTCGGCTGTGCAGCCCCAGGACCGAGAAGACGCGTCCCCGCCGTCGCGCCGGCTGCTCCGGGACGAGCCCGCTTTCGGCGAGGCCGGCGCCTCGACTGGCTGAGCTCCGGCCCCGTGGCCTGTGGGCCACCCCTGGTTCCTGAGCACCTGGTCGGTCAGACTTCAGCCTCCAGACGTCCCTCCTCAGGTCTTTGGGGACCGGGTTCAAGGTTCCTTAAGGCGCGTCCTAGGCAGACCCTCCTCTGCCCACCCAGAGACCCTCTGTCTGGGCTGGTGCCCCCGGCCCCACCCCGGGCCAAGCACTTCCCTCCTGCCTCAACCAGGAGCCGTGGCCACCCACTGAGCACCCTCCTGCCCAGCGGCCCCAGCCCAGGGGTGGAACAAAAGGAGGAAACAGTGGGGGTCATGGCGACAGAGGGCACGGGGGAGGGGGGGTGCGGGGGGGGGGCCAGGCCTGTGCCCGGCCGGGCCAACCAATGCCAGGGGCTGGGCAATCGGGAGCCACGACAGATGTGGCCCTGAACCAGGAGCTCCCTCCGGGGGCCCAGCCAGGGCCGACTTGGGCTCAGGGAGCAGGACGAGACTGCGCAGGGAGGGGACCGTGGCAACCTGACCCGGGTCCGAGCGCCAGGGCTGGGCAGGGCCCTGAGCGGGAGGTGGAGGGGCGGGACCGCCATCCAGCCGGGCGGCGTCCCACACGGTCCACCTGGGCAGCGACGGTGTCATCTTGGGGCGGTCACGGAGGCACACCCCACCCCACCCCACCCCACCCCACCCCACCAGGAAAGACTCAGGGCAGCGGGTGTGGTCAGGGGTTTATTTGGGGCCAGTGCTGTTGGCCCCGGGGCAGGGGCAGGAGGGGCGAGTGGGGCAGGGGCAGGAGGGGCGGGTGGGCTCCCAGCGGCCGGCCTGGGGACAGGCTCCTAGATCAGCTCCTGCGACACAGAAGGGCGGGGCTCAGGGCTGCCGGCTCCCAGGGCCCCGGGCAGCGGTCAGGACCGCGCATGGGGCTGGCGTCCGGCTGCCGGGTGGTCAAGCAGAGCCCACTGTTCCTCTGCCTGCAGAGCCGCTGGCAGCCCCCCCTCTGGGCCGTGATGAGGCCGAGGGGCCCACAGGTGGTGGTGGGCGTGTGTGGGACATGGGGGCCTGAGACGGTGCCCACAGGGCCCCTCCAGGCTGGACGTCAGCGTCCAGCGGCCCCTGGCTGCCTGCTGCATGGAAGGGGTCCCGGCCCAGCCCCCAGCCAGCGGGCCCTGCACCGGCCTCCGTCCCCGCCTGGCATTGCGTGTCACCCCCCTGGAGGCCGGGGCTAGCGGAGCCGGTCCTGTTGGGCGGGGCCTCAGCGGGCAGAGCGGCCGGCGAATGCTCACCTCCTTCAGGAGCTTGGCACACCTCCCTGTGGACGGGGCGTGTGAGGGATGCGGACGTGCCCGGACCCCACCCACTGGCCAGAGGGCACCATTAAAGGCCTTGCCCCTCAGGCAGCCCTCGGGGCTAGGCCTGCCCCCCAACCTTGGCTCTGCCACAGAGAGATCCCGCCACCCTCAGCCCCCAGGCCCCTCCCCTCCTTCCACGTGCGGAGAGGAGAGATGGAGGGGGGGGGCCCAGCCCGGCGGGAGCAGGGGCAGGGGCTCACCGGCCGCAGCAGGTTGACGCAGGTCGCTGTGGACGAGAGGGAGAGTGAGGCGGGCAGGGCTAGGGAGGCGCCGCCCCGGAGGCCTGGCCGGGCCCAGCACTCACTGTCCCAGGTGTTCAGGTGCACGTCCTTCGGGGAGAGCCCGTAGTCCTTGGCCACCAGGTGGAACTTGTCCAGGACTTCCTTGTCCTGCTCCAGGGCCCGGCCTGTGACGGACGGGGTTCGACATGGGCCGGAGCCCCCTGCCGTCCCCGCCCCCCGCTCCCCGCCCCATCCAGCTCCCAGCGCCCTCTGCCCGTCAGAGCGGGGTCCCCACGAAGCAGCAGACCGCCCCGTCCGCCCAGCGGGCTTACTATAGAGCTTCAGGACCCGGATGCTGGCCGCTCCGCGGTGGAGCTGCACGTCCAGGATGGCGTAGGTCTCGTAGTCCGTGCTCACCACCGAGATCTCCTTGTCTCCTGGGGACGAGCCAGGCCCAGGGCTCCCGGCTTGGCAGGGCCCCTCCGCCCTCACCGCCTCCCGCAGGCCAAGCCCCCAGAGCTGGCCCTACTCTCTCTCGTGCATGCACACACACGTACACGTGTACACATATATGTGCACATGCGTGTGTGGATGCACAAACATACATGTGTGCACGTACATGTGTGTGTGTGTGTGTGTGCGCGCGCACATACGCCTGTGCACACACACACGCCGGAGCACCGGAGTGGGCCCTCTGGGTTTCCTGACGGGACCTCCCTGAGGATAGTGGCCAGGGGGCCCTGCTGACCGGGGAAAAGACACCTAATCAGACATGTCCCAGGCCTTTTGGAGAGGAGGGCGCACAGCCCTCAGGGAGACCCCGGAGCTGAGGCCGCAGGCCCGGCCCGGAGCTGCACAGAGGGCTCCGGCCAGGGGACCAGGGGCGCCCCCCCGAGGCAGCTCCCCACCCTCTGTGGCCTGCAGGGCTGAGCAGGAGCCCTGAGGGCAGGCCGAGGGTCCCCAGAGGCCCCCTGCTCGCCCCGTCCGGACTCAGAGGGAATGAGGCCGCGGCAGCTCCTTACCAAACTCTTTGGGAAGCTTGAACTTCCCCGGGACGTCCCCCTTCATGGCCAGCCGCTTGTCCTTCACGCAGCCGGTCTCACTGGGGAGCACAGAGCCTGCAGCAGCCGCCCCCACCAGGCCCCCACTCTGGGCAGCAGCAGCCCTGAGACCACCGGGAGCCCCCTGCCGGCCCCCTCCGTCTCCCCCGGTCCTGCCCCCCAACTCCCCCCCCCCGCCCCTCACGGCTCCAGGCCACGTGCGTGGGAGCCAGCAGACAGCACGGGCCCATGGCCAGGGGTGCGGGAAAGGGCAGCCGACCAATAGCTGCCAAGCCAGGCTTGACCTGGGGGCCCTGACTCCTGGGGGGTCCCAGGGGAAGGACTGGAGGCTGAGCCCTAAGTTCAGAGGTCACCCATGAACTCTGAGGAGAGAGTGAGGGTCCCCCTCCCCCCAGGGACTGCTGCTGTCCCTGCAGGCCCTCGCTCCACACCTCACTCACTCTTCGTAGGAGGTGGTCAGGGCCAGGTGGCCACGCTCCGGCTCCACCAGCACCGCCACCACCTTCCTTGCCTTCGGTTCGCGGAGCTTGGAGGCAAAGGCGATCTCGTACCAGAAGCCTGAGAACTGGGGGGCGGGAGCGGCTGCGGGCACGGGTGCCAGGATCGGGGCACCCCTCCTCCCAGCGGACAGCAGTCTGGAATGTCCAGGGGGCTCCAGTCCCGGAGGACTCCCCGGCATGTCCGGGCACAGGCCTCCCGCGGCGGGCGCCCCCAGCTCCCTACCTTGTCAAAGTCAAAGTCCTTCACCACTGAGTCCCGCCTGCCAGCCGCCAGCGCGACGCACAGCCCCAGCAGGGCCAGGAGCACGGGGCCCTTCATGGCCAGGCGGCGGGCGGCTGCACCCACTCCTAAACCCCCAGAGCCACAGCCCGGGCGCCCGGCCTGGTTTATATCCGCCTCCGTGGGCACCCGGGACCCGGCGGGCTGGCGTCATTAAGCAGGTGGGCAGCACACGGTGGACCCGCCAGCAGCCGCCCACCCCAGGCCCGAGGGGGAGCCGCCCACGGGGCCAGGAGCGTCTGCTGTCCGCCCCACAGGGTAAGAGCCAGCGGGGCCCGAGCCCCTCCCTCCCCCGCGATGGGGCCTCGGACGGTGCGTCCCGAGGCCGGAGGGCAGTGCTGGGCTCTGGAGTGAGACGACAGGACAGGACGGGCACGGTCTGCGGAGGCATCGTCACTCTGGGGAGAGGGTCTCATCGGGACTGTGCGCCGGGTGTCGCTGCCCCAGGACCCGCAGCTGCCCGGAGCGGGGAGCCCTCAGCTTCCTCCGTGTGTCTCGTCTGCGCGGCTGGCACAGCCCGTCTCCCCTCGGACCCAGACCTGCCCAGGAACTGGGCGCATGTGCCGAGGCCTGCCACCGGGGCGGGCACGGGTCTGCGGTCAGCGGGGCATGACGGAGGACACGGTGCCCACGCGGTGCGGACTGCACAGCCCGCTGGCGCTGCGGGTCGCGAGGCGTGGGCTCATGTCCTGACCCTTCGGCCCTGCTGGCCAGCCCACGGGAGCCTTTGAAGACCCCACAACCAACGCCAAACGGCAAATTGGCAGCATCCTGCCCACCCAGCCGGGAGCCAACAGCACCCACCTCCGGGCCTCCTGGCTCTTTAACCACAGAACTGCCCCCCAGGCCGGGAGGGGGAGAGCGGTGCAGAGAGCGTGACGCCGGCCCGAGGTCGCCCAGGAGGTGGGCGGTCACTGCCCTCGACCCCCGCCCCCACCCAGCAGCCGGGAGATGGAGAGGGAGGGGGTCCAGCCCATGGCATGGCAGACAGTGTCTAACGCGTGAGGGGACAGACAGAGAGAGAGACGGGGATGAGGGGGGAAGAGCTGAATAAAAATGCAGAAGTGGCCTGACTGGCGTGGCTCAGGGATTGAGCGTCCACCTGTGAACCAGGAGGTCACAGTTCCTTTCCCGGTCGGGGCACAGGCCCAGGTTTGGGGATCCATCCCCAGTGTGGGGCGTGCAGGAGGCAGCCGGTCCATGATTCTCTCTCATCGCTGATGTTTCTCTCACCCTCCCTCTCCCTTCCGCTCTGAAATCAATAAAGATACAGATTTTAAAATGCATAAGGGACTCAGGTCTCAGCTCTGAGGGGGCTGAGAGCTTGGATGTCACGGGTGCAGCAGCCAGTCTGACCCACCGGCCTCCGGGTACACACTTTCCTCCGGGCGGACGCCAGGGCCAGGCCAGGACCCTCAGACCTGGGGTGTGGATGGAGGGGGGCCAGCTGCCCCCACGGCCCCCGACCAACACCCACTGTATGTTTGCCCTGCTGCCCCTCCCCGCCTCCGGCCTCAGGGGAGTGCAGGAGGCAGCCGGTCCCCACATCTGTCCTTGGCCTCTGCCCAGCGTCACCCAGCCCCTGGGCCTCCGGGAGGGATGGCCTCAGGGGAGGCTTCAGCTCCGGGAGCAGGACGAGACTTCACAGGGAGGGGACCGCGGCAGCCTGACCCGGGTCCGAGCGCCAGGGCTGGGCAGGGCCTGAGCAGGAGGCAGGGGAAGCCGGACGGCCATCCAGCCAGGCGGCATCCCACTCGGTTCACCTGGGCAGCTACGGTGTCGTCTTGGGGCGGTCACGGAGGCACACCCCACCCCACCCCACCCCACCAGGAAAAACTCAGGGCAGCGGGTGTGGTCGGGGGTTTATTTGGGGCCAGTGCTGCTGGTCCGGGGCAGGGGCAGGAGGGGCGGGTGGGCTCCCAGCAGCCAGCCTGGGGACAGGCTCCTAGATCAGCTCCTGCGACACAGAAGGGCGGGGCTCAGGGCTGCCGGCTCCCAGGGCCCCGGGCAGCGGTCAGGACCGCGCATGGGGCTGGCGTCCGGCTGCCGGGTGGTCAAGTAGAGCCCACTGTTCCTCTGCCTGCAGAGCCGCTGGCAGCCCCCCCTCTGGGCCGTGATGAGGCCGAGGGGCCCACAGGTGGTGGTGGGCGTGTGTGGGACATGGGGGCCTGAGACGGTGCCCACAGGGCCCCTCCAGGCTGGACGTCAGCGTCCAGCGGCCCCTGGCTGCCTGCTGCATGGAAGGGGTCCCGGCCCAGCCCCCAGCCAGCGGGCCCTGCACCGGCCTCCGTCCCCGCCTGGCATTGCGTGTCACCCCCCTGGAGGCCGGGGCTAGCGGAGCCGGTCCTGTTGGGCGGGGCCTCAGCGGGCAGAGCGGCCGGCGAATGCTCACCTCCTTCAGGAGCTTGGCACACCTCCCTGTGGACGGGGCGTGTGAGGGACGCGGACGTGCCCGGACCCCACCCACAGCGTCCCCGGTCCATCGCCCGCCCCAAGGCCTGGGCTCACCGTGCCGGGCCACCAGGTAGAGCCCCGTGTCTGCCGTCAGCTCCCGGAACCGCCAGAAGCCCGGCTCATCCTGGTCCTCCAGGCTGCGAGCTGTGGGTGCAGCAGGCTGAGCAGGTGAGGGGGGCTGAGGGGGGCTGAGGAGGGCTGAGGGGGGCTGAGGGGGGCTAAGGATGGCTGAGGGGGGCTGAGGGGGGTTGAGGGGGGCTGAGGGGGGCTGAGGGGGGGCTAAGGGGGGCTGAGGGCAGCTAAGGGGGGCTGAGGGGGGCTGAGGGGGGCTGAGGGGGGCTGAGGGGGGCTGAGGGCAGCTAAGGGGGGCTGAGGGGGGCTGAGGGGGGCTAGGGGTGGGGCAGCAGGACCCCAGCAGGACCGCAGGGCCCGCCAGGCACTCACTGAAGTACTTGAGCACGTGGAAGGCCCTGCCCTGCCAGTGGAGGGACAGCCTCAGGATGGCGTAGCGCTCGTAGTCCGTGTCGATCACATGGATCTCCCTGTGGCCTGGGGAGCGAGTGGAAGGGGCGGCTGTGCAGACCAGCACCCCTTGGGGTCAGACTCCCTCCTCTCCGCACCCCCCTGACCCGTCCATAAAGCCCGGGTGGAGGTGGGGCTAGAGTAGCCCTTGAAGGGTGGCAGGTGTATTCGTGAGAAAGTCTGGAGCGTGGAGAGGAGCGCAGGGAACAGCACGTGGAACAGAGTGAGGAACAGCACAGGGAACAGCACAGGGAACAGAGTGGGGAACAGTATAGGGAACAGCACAGGGAACAGCATGGAGAACAGCACAGGGAACAGCATGTGGAACAGAGTGGGGAGCAGCACAGGGAACAGCACAGGGAACAGAGTGAGGAACAGCACAGGGAACAGCACAGGGAACAGAGTGGGGAACAGTATAGGGAACAGCACAGGGAACAGCATGGAGAACAGCACAGGGAACAGCATGTGGAACAGAGTGGGGAACAGCACAGGGAACAGAGTGAGGAACAGCACAGGGAACAGCACAGGGAACAGAGTGGGGAACAGAGTGGGGAACAGTATAAGGAACAGCACAGGGAACAGCATGGAGAACAGCACAGGGAACAGCATGTGGAACAGAGTGGGGAACAGCACGTGGAACAGAGTGGGGAACAGCACATGGAACAGAGTGGGGAGCAGCACAGGGAACAGAGTGGGGAACAGCACAGGGAACAGCATGTGGAACAGAGTGGGGAACAGCACAGGGAACAGAGTGGGGATCAGCACAGGAACAGCATGTGGAACAGAGTGGGGAACAGCATAGGGAGCAGCACAAGGAACAGAGTGGGAGCACCAAGGCCACGTTGCTGGTATGCAGGGCCACGGGGTTGTACCTGCAACAACAGGACAACATTCTTACCGGGAAAAACAAATCTCCCCGAAACATCGACCTCTGAGCCCACGATGTTTTCTGTCTCACAGCTTCCTGAGCTGAAAGGCAGCAAAGTGCTCATTAGGAAAAGCCAGGCTGTGTCTCCTGCTGGGCTCACGGGGGGGGGGGGGGGGGCCATGTCTTCAGGAAGGACAGGGCGGAGCCCCCCGGACTCCCCTTTCCCCATCCATGGCTCCGTGGCTCCGGGACCACAGGAGCCACCTTCCCTGAAGCCACTTCCTTCCTACACATGGACGGCGTCGTCGGCTCTGATGCTAAGGGAGAGCCGGGCTGCCAGGAGCACGGGCTCTGGTCTCAGTGGGGGAGGCGGGTCAAGGTCTCAGTGGTGGACGCAGGGAGGGCTGGCCCACCAATGACCACACCGTCCACACCCCAGAGCCACCGGCGTGCAGCTGGGCGGCCCCGGCACCTGGCAGACACCTGCTCCCCGCGAGCTCGGGCCTCACCTATTGTACGCGGCCTTCACAGTCAGCTCGGCCCCGCGCAGGGTCAGGAACACGGCCTCCGGCCGCCGCGGGGTCTTCAGTGCCAGGTTTTGGTTGGAAGCCACGCCGACTTCCCGCCAGAACCCCGCAATCTAGAGGGAGGGGCAGAGCCAAGACCATGGGGCCGCCGGACGGAGGTCCAGGGGTGGGGCCCCCAGCCCCCCGGGGAGGGAGCTGCCAGTTCTGAAAGGTCAGCGGACAGCGCAAGGCTTGGGGCAAAGGAGCAGGCGGTCACCCTTGGGAGGGGCCCCTTCTGGCATCAGCCGGCCATGCCCACGGGAACCCCTCCCGCAGGCCGGTGTGCAGTCCCCGGGAAGCGCCTCTGCCCGCTCTGCGCCCCTGAGGGACGGGGAGGATGGCAGGGAGAGAGAGAGAGAGAGAGAGAGAGAGAGGCTGGAGAGGGTGCCAGCTGTAAACCCGGCCAGGAGCCCGTGGCCCTGTGGGGCCCTCAGCCGCCAGCAGCCTGTCCCCACAGAAGAGGCACAGCTCTGTCCTCCTTCACCGGAATCTCCGCTGATCGTTTTTGCAACAGAAAAGAAGTTGTGTCCCCAGCGTCAGGTGGGGGCGACCTGGGTGGGCGCTGGGCCCCCCGTCGGGGCAGCTGCTCCGGCCCCCGCTGGGGGTTGGAGGGACGGGGACTGGAGCAGCTGGACACGGGGCCCCTCCCGACCCCCTCTCCCCAAGACCAAGCCGGGAAGCCACCTTCTGCAGGTCCAGGTCCTGCACGGCCACCTCCACCTGCACCAGGACCAGGCCCAGGACGGCGCCCAGCAGCCCGGCCCCCATCGCTGCCCAGCGCTCTCCACGCCGCTGCCCGGCACCCGGTTTATATCCCAGGGACGCAGGTGACGCAATCACCGGCCACAGGCTGCCAGAGGAGCTGGCCTCTCCTGCCGCAGGGCCATCCCGCCGTGGGACGCCCACAGCCTCGCGGGGCTGGCCTGGCCCGGAGCAGCCGGGACAGCGTGGACGCGGCACAGGGCCCGCGGGGGCCTGAGAGCAGGAGGTCCCACCCCACAGGGGCCGGAGCACCGCCAGGCTCCCGGCAGCTCCCCGCCGACACACGGACGGGACTTGTCGGCCGGTGCCCTGGGGCCCACTCCTGCCAGGGCCCTTTTTCTTTTTCTTTAAATATATGTTTATTGATGTCAGAGAGGAAGGGAGAAGGAGAGACAGAAACATCCAGGATGAGAGAGAACCATGGACCGGCCGCCTCCTGCACGCCCCACACTGGGGATGGAGCCCACCACCCGGGCCTGTGCCCCGAGCGGGAATCGAACCCTGGCCTCCTGGCTCACAGGTGGACGCTCAGCCCTGAGCCGCGCTCTTTGGGGCAAAGGCACGGAGGGCTAGTTGGGTGCCAAGAGCCGAGCGGGGCCTGCCCTCCGGGTTCGGGAATGAGCGAGGGGTCCTCTGCCTGGGGGTCTCCTCTGAGGACCCTTCCTGCAGGGGGAGCACCTCTGAGGCCTGGGAGGGGGAGGGGCCGAGGGAGGCGGAGGAGGGTCTGGCCGGCCTGGTGGACCTCTGCAGGCACCCACCCGCCACCGCCGACGACTGCTCTTCTTCCTGTGCCATGTCCACCGTGCCCAGGCCTCCCTCCCCCACCCCAGCCCCCACCCCCAATGCCCTATCCCAGGCCCAGGGCCAGACGATTAGCATGTCAGGGTGAAGACACACTCAGGCTTCCTGGGTACCGGCCTGCCCCTCCGGCCACGTGACCCAGCTACTCTGCCTGTTTCCCCGTCTGTAATGATGCCTCCTGGGTGTGGCATTGCCTCCGACAAAGGCTGTCAGGTTGGGGTTCAAGCTAGGACGGGGTGGCCCACTGGCTGGCACACTGGGGACCCAGGGGTCCATCCCAGGGCAGGGGCAGAGGGGTAAGGAGGCTGAGGGCTGGCTGACCCCAGTCCCAGGCTGACCCTGGCCCCGGGTGGATAAGCCAGGGCCCCTGGGATGGGCTTGACCGGGCAGCAGAGGGGAGACAGGAAGTGTGGGGGCACCTGCTGCCTCTGGGTGACCAGGGCAGGATGAGGACAGGTGTCCTCAGGGCCGACTCCTTCCGGCGCCAGCTCTGCCAGGGCCACAGGGCACCGGGAGCAGTGAGGCGGGACCTCTGTGCCTTCCTGCCCGCCCACGCCGGCCCTTTGAGGTGCACGCCGGACATAACCTGGAAACCCGGACTCCTGGGGAGACCACAGCCTCGGCGTCAGGGAGGGGAACGGCGTGGCACGGTCCCGGGGTGGCTCTCCTGCCCCCACATCTCCTCGAGGGTCAACATGGAGCCGGGCCCTGGAGCCTGACCCCGGGGCCTGACCCCAGCTGGGCCCCTGGCTGCTCAAGTCGCTGACCTCTGTGCCTCCGCTTCCAGGTCTGGGAAGCCAGGAGCACAGTGGGCTGACTGCACGTGCCCAGCGGCCACGTGGGCCGGCTGGCAGCCAAGGGTGCAGAGAGCGCTGGCCACCGCCCTGACCCGTTTCCGGGCCTCGCAGAGGCTTACACAGGTGCCCAAGGTCGGGGCCACTCCAGCGGCGGGAGTGAAACCCCAAGGCCCCGAGCTGCTCTGCCGCCAGCTCCTGCCACAGAGCCCCAGCAGGAGGGCCGGTCTCCCCAGGGGCCTCGGTTTCCCGCAGCTGCTGCGAGTCCATGGGGTCAAGCCGGCGGGAGCGAGATGCTGCCCGGGGTCCAGGTGCCAGGCTTAGCTGGAGCCTCCCGCCCTCACTCAGCCAGGAGGAGCCCAGCAGCCAGAGTCCCTGCCCACCCTCCTCCCTGCCTCAGTCCCCCAGAAGCCCAAGGCCGAGGTGGGGCGCGTTGTGCTCTCCCTCAGGCCTCTCCAAGGAGCGAGGAGCCTGGAGCCTGTAGAATCAGTTTATTGAGCGGAAGCGGGAGGCACTGGGGATGGGGGTGAGCAGGAGGAGGTGGGCAAGGCCTGGAGTAAAGGGAAGGCCGGGGTCTGGGAGGCGTGGGGTGCCGAGCGAGGCCTGCTGCTCCGGCTTGCCCTGCAGGGACGGGAAAGGCATGGTCATCCACCCACCCGCCCACTCAGCAAACACTCAGCCGCCCCGGCTGCCCCCCGACACAGCATCCCCTGCACGGCCCTGAGAGCTACTCAGCTACCCGAAGTTCTGCAGATGCAGAACACGCCCACCACTGCTCCCCCAGGGGCCCCAGGGCTGCCCGGGGTCCTGGGGACCCAGCCACAGTGCCGGTGCCTCCTCCCTGGCTGGCGGGCGGGCGGTGAGGGGCTGGTGTGGAAGCAAGGCCCAGGGTGGCCAGTAAACACCGCGGAGCCCACAGACCAGCACCTGACCCCAAAGCTGCTTTTTCTTTTTAAGACCATCTGGGGGGGGAGGGGGCACAGAGCAGGAAGACGGAGCTCACACTCTCTACAGGTACAACCTTCTGGAACAGCAGGATTTGGCTCGATTCCCTACGCCCTCTCCTCCTACCCGGTAATGTTCCTGAAACAACCACGCGTGTGACGGACAGAAGGCGGCACCAGGACGCCGGCAGCATCAGCTAGACCCACGGAAAGTCAAAGCACCCCAATGTCCCCAGGACCCTGGGTTCGTAGCCAGGACAGCCAGGGGCCCAGGGAACGGGGTGCAGGATAAAGAGGAAGCTGCCCAGTGCGGACGCCGTGACTCCCAACCTGTATTCACTGCTTTATTGAGGTTCCCGAATTCTCCTCCAGGAACCTGGGGAAGGGGCCTGAGGGTTCCCTGGTGTCCACTTTGGGGGAAGGTGTCCCCAAGACCCCACCCACCTGCCTGTGTGTCCCAAGGGCTCCCGGGGACCCAGCCCTGTGAGGGCAGTGAATGGGGGTCCTCCAGGGGACCCTCAGAGAGTGGACGAGGGCCCAGGCCTTCCCAAAGCAGGGGCCTGGTGCCCAGGGGGTGAGCTGGGGCATATGGGGACACAGGGTGCACCGGGTTGGATAGATCCCCCCCAACATTCAAGTCCACCTGGAACTCTGAATGTGACCTTTTTTGGAAATAGGTTCTTTCAGAAGTAATTACTTAGGGGTCTCACAATGAGAGCCCCTGGACTTAGGGTGGGCCCCACAGCCAATGACGGGTGTCCTTGTTAGAAGAAGGACCTTTGGACACAGACACGCAGAGGGAGACGGCCATGGGACAGTGGAGCAGAGATGTGAGGGACGGGTCTACAAGCCCAGGGAGGCCAGGGTTGCCGGCACCACCAGGAGCTGGGGAGGCAGGGAGCTGCCTCTGGAACCCCGGGAGGAGCCAGCCCTGCCTGCCCACACCTCCATTTAGGGCCTGTGGCTGCCAAAGCTGTGAGAGGGTAACTGTCTCTTGTTTTTAAGCCACCCCGTTTGTGGTCATTTATTATGTCAGATGAAGGAAATCCAAGGGGGCTTCCTGGAGGAGGGGAGCTGAGACTGAAGCACCACAACCCGGCGGAACAATGCAAGTGGATTTGGTGGGAGGGGAATCTGGTGGGAGAGCAGGAGGCCTGGGGAGGAGAGGGCGCAGGCCCTGCAGGACAGGAAGGGGGATTACCCTGTCCTCCACCTGGGAAGGGCCCAGGTGAGTCTCCAGAGCTGTCAGGGTGCCTCCTGGCCCCCCGAGGAGCACGCATCTGTAGGAAGGAAGACAGTCCGTGAGAGGCGGAGCCGGCAGACACGCCCCACCAAGCCCCCAACCCCTGGGTGTGGTGGGACCGGTACAGCCAAACCCAGAGGGTGGAGCCGAGGACTCTCCCTTCTGGGCTCCCCAGGCCGCTCCCTCGGGGTGTGTGGGGGGGAAGGGGCTGCGGGCAGGAGGGGCTGGAGTCGCTGCCAGCCCAGCCGCTGGCTTAAGCTCAGGGAATCAGAAAGGGAGCTGAAGGCGGGGCTTGGCGGGGCGGGATCTGGCCTGGAGGGGCGGGGCTTGGGGCGGGTTGGTGGGCGGGGCTTGTCGGGACTGGTCAGGGAGGGGCGGGGCTTGGTGCTACAAGGCTTGGCCGGGGCGAGGCGGGGGCGGGGTTTGGTCAGAGCGGAGGGGGGGTGCGGGGGGAGGGGCTCGGCCCGGGCGAGGCTGGGGGGGGGGGGGGGGAGCGAGGCCGGGCACCTGACTTCGGCAGCATGACCGTCATGTCGTCCGGGAGCTCCACGGTCGGGTAGAAGTCCCGGAAGGCCTTCAGGGCCTGGGGACTCGCCTCCTGGGTTCGGCCTGGGGCAGAGCGGGCCCCTGTAACCCCGCGGCTCACAGAGGTGAGCGGGGAGGACAGACAGGTGTGCCTGCCTGGCTGAGGGGCTGTGGGGGCTGGAATCGGCCCAGAGGGGCGCCCTTTCCCGAGTCACACAGGGTGTCCAGGAGGTGGGGGCCCAGCTGCTTTGCCTGGGCTCGCCTCGCCCCCCATAGACTCTCCTCCTGCAAGGCCACCCTCCTGCCTTCACCCACCCCAGCCTCTCCAGTTGGGGGAGCGCCACTCTGCAGATACCCCGGAAATTAAAGCCAGATAGGCTCTCAGCCCTGGTTCAGGGTCTCAGGCAGCCAGGAAGGTGGGTCCCCACCCTCAGGAGGCCAGCGGGGGGCCTGCGTGTCCGCCCTCAGAGGCCCCTCCAGGCAACCCCTGCCCATCAAAGCGCGGTGGGTCCCGCTGCCCCATCTCACACCCGGACCCGACCCTCCCTGGCCCAGACTTGGGAGTAAGTGACCAGGAGGAGGCAAAGGAGGATTTGGGGCCGGTCCTGAAGGGGCGGGGCCAGGAGGAAAAGGGTGGGCGGGGCGAGAGGGGTGGGCGGGGCGAGGCATAGATGGTGGGCAGGGCCTGTGTGGGCGGGGCGGGGCATAAATTGGTGGGCGGGGCCTTGTGGGCGGGGCGGGGCAGGCGGGCCTCACTGTAGAGCTGCACCATGGTGCTGAGCGCCCCCTCCAGCTCCTTGTAGATGTAGACCACGGCGAAGGAGCTGTAGTCGGTTTCCTCGATGCGCACGTCCAGGTAGCCCAAGTCTGGGGAGGAGGAGAGCTGCAGGGGCCCCGGACCGACCCCCACCCGCGCTGGCCTCTGCTCCCAGGGGCGAAGGGAGAGGGGCAGGAGATGGTGATGGAGGGGGTCCTGGGTATAAGGACAGTCCCATGATCACCCCATGGAGAACCGGCATCAGGGGCCTAGGAAGGCGGAGGGGCAGGACCTACCTGGGACTCTGAAGTGTCCCTCGGCGCCCACCTTGAGGAACTCGGCGTCCATGCGGTTGCAGCCGTCACCCCTGAGGGTGCACAGCCCACTCACTCTCCGAGCTGCCCAGGCTCCCCCACCCGCCAGCGGCACCGCGCCAGGCTCACCAAGGGAACTCCATGTGGACGTTGAGGTTGCCCCCAGCCCCGGCGGTGATGGCCGTGGTGGACATCAGCAGGTGGTCCTTCTTGCCCAGGAAGACCTTGCAGTCGGAGGCCATGGCGACCACGTACCAGAGGCCTGAGAACTGGGAGGAGCTCGGTGACCAGCAGGCTCAGGGCCCAGAGCACAAGGCCGGCAACCCAGAACCGGGACTTGTCTGAGGACCCACAGCGGGTCTCCAGAATGTTCACCTCTTGGGTCTGAGGCCGGGGTGGACAAGAGCCTGTTCTGCACGTATTGGGGGCAGGTCACACCACCACTGTGAGCCTCCGTACCCCACTGCGAAGTGGGTCAGCAATCACCCCCCACAGGGTGGTTTCAGGGTTCCATAGAGAGCAAGTCTAAAGGGTCGTAGGCCGGAGGCCTCGCAGGGGGAGACGGCTCTGGCTGTTCCCCCATCCCTGTGGGTTTCAGCAGCTCAGCCCCCAGCCCCACCACAGCACAGCACAGCACAGCACGGAGGCCTCCAGTACCTTCTTGGCATCAAAATCTGGCTGTACCAGGACATCACCCCAAGCTGTGGACGCACAGAGCAGCACCAGAACCCGGCCCAACAGAACGGACTGCATCCCCATGCCTGTCTTTGGCCCCTGACTGTGTCTGAGCACCAGCGGACCCGGCTTTATAGGTTTCAGCCGACTCACCAGATCGGCAGGCTGGGCGGTGTAAGGCGTTCGGGCTCCGGAAACCCCAGCCTCCTTTGTCCATTGTTGGGCACAATCACTCAAGTGTCCCCACAGGCTCCGGGGGTCATTTCCTGGATGGCTCCAGGAAGCTGGGCTCTCACCTGACTCCTCCAAGCTGGGGATTTGCCCCCTGACCTGCCCGGCAGTCCTGGGGGCCCGAGCAGAGACTAGGGTCCTCAGCACCTCCGTCCACCTCCATTGTGGCTGGGGCAGGGACCCAGGGCCCTTGGGGTGCTGCAGGGAGCAGTCAGGCTCAGGTTAGCTCTAGCCAGCGGCCCCCACTCTGGGCCTGGGTCCCCCCCAGTCCTCACTCCCTCTGCTCCCCACACAGTAGTGAAGTCACTACTGGCCCGGCCTTTGGGCCTAGTCCAGGGGCAGAGCCTGTGCCAGGGCAGCTGTGACAGAGGTGACATCAAAGGCCTGGGCGCCCCTCACTCCAGACCTCCTCTGCCCCACCCCTACCCCCACACAGCCACCAACTAGGCCTCCAGCAAGCACGCGGAAGGGTGGGGGTGAGCTGTCACTCAGGATGGATTATGGTCTCTGAGTCGCCTTATCACCGGTTGCATAAGTATTTGGGCGGGAGTGTCGCCAGGGAGGCACTGCCGGCTGGTGGGGGCTTGGGGTGCCAAGGCCTCTGCAGGTGACCTCTCGTGTCCATGCAGACCGAGCACCCAGGGACACCATGGCAGGAGCGGCATGTGGCCTGGGGCACCCCACCCAGATGCCCCGGGTCCCCGGGGAGGGCTGGAACTAGCAATGCTCCAGAGTAGAAGGGGTCTGGGGTGGGAGAAAGACCCGGGTCGCCAGCGTGAGGGAGGGGTGGAGCTGAGGCTTCTGCTGGCGCCTCCACAGGGTTCAGGAGGCGCCAGCTCGTCCCAGAGTCACAGGATAGAAGGCAGGCAAAGTCTCCCAGGAAAATATTTACACAACATACATCTGATAAAGGACTTGGACCCAGAATCTACAAAGGACTCTCAAGACTCGAGAATAAAAACAAACCACCCAATGTGGAAAAAACAACACACAAAAAAACGGGAAACATGGTTTAGAAAGATATTTCAACAAAGACATTCGTCCAGCCGGCGTGGCTCAGGGGTTGAGCATCAACCTATGAACCAGGAGGTCACGATTCAATTCCTGGTCAGGGCACATGAGCCCGGGTTATGGGCTCAATCCCCGGTAGGAGGCGTGCAGGAGGCAGCTGATCAATGGTTCTCTCTCATCGTTGATGTTTCTGTCTCTCTCTCCCTCTCCCTTCCTCTCTGAAATCAATAAAAATATTTTTTTTAAAAAAAAGAAGACATTCGGGTGGAAAATAAACATGAAAAAGAGTTCAACATCCTTCGTCCTGGGGAGAGGCAAGTGGAGCCCCCTGGGACACACCTGCTCGCCTGTGGGAATGCAGCGTGTTTTTACACAAACACATCACGGCTGGGTGGAGAAGTGGGCGGTGCACTGGGAACCGCCAGGCAGGTTCCTAAAGCTCGACACTCATTTGCCCCCCGACAACCGCACCCCCAGGGGTCTACGCCAGAGAAATAAAACACGCAAAGCCCAGCGTGGGTGTCGGGGGGACTTCATTCACCGGCACCGAGGAGTGGAAACAACGGTGTCTCGGGAATGGGTGACGGAGCTGCAGCCCCTGGCGGTGGGCACTTTTCAGGCACAGAAGGAACAAGTCGTGAGTTAGCACAGCAACTTGGGTAAATCCCACTCCCGTGATGCGGTGAGAGACGCCAGGAAGCACAGCCCGGGCCCCTTTTCCAGGATGTTCTAGAAAAGGCAAACCCAGAGGCACAGAAAGCTGTGCCATGGTTGCCAGGGACACGGTGGGAAAGCCACTGATGACAAGTGGCCTGCAGAGACTTTGGGTTGGGTGGGCTGCGGTGGTCACATGACTGACTGCATGGGTCTAAACTTAGAGTTACACGCCAAAAAGGGCGAATTCCACTGTACTTAAATCAGGCCTTAATTTTTTAAAAAATATATTTTATTGATTTTTTTACAGAGAGGAAAGGAGAGGAACGAGAGTTAGAAACATCAATGAGAGAGAAACATCGATCAGCTGCCTCCTGCACACCTCCTACTGGGGATGTGCCCGCAACCAAGGTACATGCCCTTGACCGGAATCGAACCTGGAACCTTTCAGTCCGCAGGTCAATGGATGCTCTATCTACTGAGCCAAACCGGCCAGGGCAGGCCTTAATTTTTAAAAGCGTATATACAAGCTACATCTATAATAATAAAAGCATAATATGCAAATCAACTGAACGGCAGAACGACCGTCCGGACGACCTTCGGACAAAGCTGGGGCTGCGAGAGCGGAGACTCTTGCACAAATTTCGTGCATCAGGCCTCTAATGTGTATATAAAATCTTCCCCAATGCCACCTCTTGGGTTAAGGGCAGGGCAGCCTGAAGGAGTATAAGTTCCCACTAGAAGTCCAGAGCGCCAGGGAAAGGGTGGGGCGGGGATGGAGCAGGACAGACCTCTGGCAAGAGCACAAAGCTTGCTCTAGTCGGTTTGGCCCAGTGGATAGAGCATCGGCCTGCAGACTGAAGGGCCCCGGGTTCGATTCCAGTCAAGGGCACATGCCGGGTCGTGGGCTCGATCCCCAGTGGGGGACATGCAGGAGGCGGCTAATCAATGATTCTCTCTCATCACTGATGTTTTTCTCCCTCTCCTCCGCTCCCTTCCTCTCTGAAGTAAATTTTTTTTAAAAAACAGCTCAGAGCTTCAGTCCTTCCTTGGGTTAGCAAGGACCTAGGGTCAGAGGACTCCATTCTCCTGCTAATCTGGAGCCTGATATCCTTCAGTAATCGCCTGCTGGCAAGGTGCGCGGGGGTCCCTCCCAGCACCCTCACACACCCACGCGCCTGTGCAACGCACAGTGTGCACACAAGCACACCCACACAGGCTGCAGGGTCGCGGCCCCTCCTGGAGCCGGGCGCCCAGGCCCCGCAGGGCTTGCCCAGGAAGAAACCCGCGGGAGAGCAAGGAGCTCGCTCCTCTGGGACAGAGAAGGGAGGCGGCCTCTGGACCCGCCTGGGCCCGTGTGGTGGGGACCCCAGCAGCATTTCCGCAGAGCTGCCCGGGGCACCCAGAGGTGAGACCCTGAGGAGGCCTGCACCCGCCCAACCCCGCCCAGGCTCACTCTGCCTGTTAGTGTCGGGAATTCACAGCCCAGACAGGAGCCCGTGTGCTGGGGGGCGAGCAGCAGAGGGCTCAGTTGGTGGAGTCCAGCTCCAGGGACCAAGCTGGGCCCGGGACGGGGAGCGCGACCCGACCTCCGCCGCGCAACCTCGCAGAGCCTGGGCTGCAGGGCGCGTCAGGCCCCGCCCCCTACTCCGGGCCCGTCCCCTCTTCTCAGCCCCGCCCCGCCCCGCCCATCTGGTCCTTACCAGGTCCCGCCCGGCCCCTCCGCCCGCACCTGCGCAGATAGGCCCTCCAGGCCCCGCCCCTTTCCACCACGCCCCGCCCCGGCCGGCCCCTCCGCCAGCACCTGCGCAGATAGGCCCTCCAGGCCCCGCCCCTTTCCACCACGCCCCGCCCCGGCCGGCCCCTCCGCCAGCACCTGCGCAGATAGGCCCTCCAGGCCCCGCCCCTTTCCACCACGCCCCGCCCCGCCCCGCCCCGGTCCCTCCGCCCGCGCCTGCGTGGACCGGCCGGCCAGGCCCCACCAGCCATGGTGAACCTGGGCCTGTCCCGGGTGGACGACGCCGTAGCCGCCAAGCACCCGGTGAGAAAGCCGGCCTAGGACGCGGGCTCCCGACCTCGGAGCTGCCCTGAGCGGGGCGGGGGCTCGGCGGGTGCGCCCTCGTCGGGGCCAAGGGGTAGAGAGTCAGGACCCTCTGCTATGGGGGTGGGGCACCCTGGTGGGCATCCTGCTGGGCATCCGGCATGGGCGGTGGGATGTGTCCCAGCTCAGGGCCTCACGGCGAGTGCCGAAAGGAGGGGCGGAGGGACCGCGGAGGAAGAGGGGGGACCTGAGCGTGACCCCTCCCCTCCCCCGCAGGGGCTGGGCGAGTACGCCGCCTGCCAGTCGCGCGCCTTCGTGAAGGGCATCGTCACCTTCGTCACAGGTAGGCCGGGCCGGGTGCTCAGCGTGCACAGCCCGCGCCCTCCTGTCCCCATCTGCCTCCCCAGCAGGTAGCGCCTGCAGGTGCTGGGCGCCTGGCCAGCCTGCCCACAGGCCTGTCTCTTGCAGGCACCGGGGCGGCCTTGGGCCTGCAGATGTCCGTGCAGAGGAGGCTGAAGTACCCCTTCCAGTGGACCGTCCTGGTGGCCGTGGGTGGGTCCTCCCTGCCTGGGCCCCCAGGTTGCCGGGGCGACTCTGGCTCTTCAGAGGAGTGGGTCCCACTAAGAGCCCCGGGGGGCTGTGTTCCAGGCATCCCTGCCCCGGGGATGGGGCCCCAGTTCCCGGGGAGCCCTACCCACGCCCACCACCACCATCCGCCCAGAAGATCCTGTGCCCACGGTCCCGTCCCTGAGAAGTGCAGAGGCCCACCTCCAGCCCCCTGCCCGTTCTGCCCCCCAGTTGCAGGCTCCGTGGCCAGCTACTGGGTGACCCGCGTGGAGACCCAGAAGTGCAGCGACCTCTGGCTCTTCCTGGAGACGGGGAAGCTCCCCACGGACATGGGCACAGGTGAGAGGCCGGGGAGTGGGGGGCGGAAGCCGTGCCCCTGGTGCCCCGAGGCTTAGGCAGGCAAACCTGGGGCTGGAGTGGAGGCTGGACGGGGTCTCTCGCCTCCTGCCGTGCCCCCAGCATGCACTTCCCGGAGAAGGAGTGAGTGCAGCAGGTGGAACTTGCAGCTCCATGAGCAGGAGGAGGACCCAGGAGGGGCTGGGTGGGGGGAGTGCAGAGAGAGGCGTGTGGACACCCCATGAAGACGGCTGGATTGAGGGGCTGGGCATCAGCCAGCCAGCGGACGGGCCTTGGTCCTGGCCTCCACTGCCTGCATCCCGGTTCGAGGCCTTGCCTCTGTCTTTGCCACAGTAAAATGGGTGCAGGGACCGTGAGCAACTTCAGGGTGTGGACCTGTCTCTGTTTGCCTCTTACAGATCCGCGCACCTAGGAGAGCTCCAGCCAGGCGCACAGGACCTGGGCCCAGAGAGTTCTAGAACACAGCGCTCAGCACCTCGCACCCCAGGCTGGCCCTCCCCGCTCCGGAGGCCCTGCCCGCACCCTGGGGGCGTGTGGTGAGAGGACTCTGCACTTGGGGGCACGGACACTCCCTTTCTGGGCCCGCATCCCCCAGGGCCAGGGGGACAGGTGCTGCTGGGCTGTGGGACTAATAAACGCCTTGCTCTTCCTACCAAGTTCTACAGCAACTGGGGCGCAAGAGCAGGAAGAAGCTGGGAGACAAGTGTCACCTCCGTGCCCACGCGGCTGCTACTGGAGGCTCTGCCAGGCAGTTCCTGAACCCGCCCTGTAAGGCAGTGAGGCCTCTCCATGCGGGGGTGGGGGGTTTGTTTCCATACAACCTGGCACGGAGGAGCAGACCACCGGGTGTACAGCCAACAGCACCTGGTCCCGAGGGACAAGGGGCAGGACCCGGCTGTGCCCACCCGCCCGGCGCCCAAACACGCGTGTCAGATGAAGTCACCGCTCTCCGGGGGCGGAGGGGGGCTGAGCTAGCTTCCTGGAGCTCTGTCCCCACAGAAGGGAAGCTCACGAGTGGGACGGACCAGCCACCTCCCCGCCCCAACAGGAAAGGCAGATTCTATCACCTCCGGGCAAGTCCATGGTCCTTTGCGGTTGGCTCCCCAGTCTCGCTGAAGGCACAGCCAGGCCAGCCCCTGTGCCTCTCCGCCTGGCCGGTCATTCAAAAGAATACCTACTGAGCACCTACTATGCGCCATGAATCTTGATGGACAGGTAGTGAAGGAAGCCCAAGGTAACCATGGCAGAAGCCACCTAGAGTCTCCTTCCTGTAAAAGTCCCAGTGGGTGGCCAGGAGCTGACGTTCAGGGGCCGGGGCCCCTTTTAGTCCGTTCCCTGCTGCAACGGCCTCTCTTCCAAATCTCCCTCATGGCACAGCTGCCAGCTCCGGCCATCTCGGCTTCATCCCCGTCAACAGGAAGGAAGAGAGCAGTTCACTCACCGTTCTGCTCGCACTGCACTGGCAGAACTAAGTCCTGAACACTTGTGCAGAGGCACCCAGGAGGGCAGCCTTGCTCTGGGCAGCCGTGCGCCCCCACTACAATTCTATATCTGAGCGAGAAGGAAGAACCAATAGTGGGGGACTGTAGCCAGGCTCTGCCTCAGACTCTGGTTGGGAGCCTTCCGTCTCCCCAAGGCTAACGCCTGGCTGAGCGGGAGGGCAGAGGGTAGGGGGGTTTTAGACCTGACTGGATGCACTTTTTTAAAACTGAGAGTGGCCAGAAAGGTAAGAGGTCCTGGAGGAAGATGGGCGGAGACCATTGTTGGGCTGAACCGTGTCCCCCCAAATTCACACATTGCAGCCCTAACCCCAGGACCTCAGAACACAATGCATTTGTAGATTGGACCTCTGAGAAGGGGAGGAAGTTAAAATGAGGGTGGGTCGGCCCTAGCTGGTTTGGCTCAGTGAATAGAGCGTCACCCTGTGGACCAAAGGGTCCCGGGTGCGAATCCAGTTAAGGGTACATACCTCGGTTGCAGGCTCTTCCCCATCCCAGGCCCTGGTCAAGGGCATGTGCAAGAGACAACCAATCAATGTGTTTCTCTCACATCGATATTTCTCTGTCTTTCCCTCTCTCTTCCACTCTTCCTAAAAGTCAATGGAAAAATATCCTCAGGTGACGATTAAAAATCCTATATAATAAAACCCTAATATGCAAACCAACCAAACAGTGGAACAACCAGTCGCTATGATGAGCACTGACCACCTGGAGGCAGATGCTCAATACAGGAGCTGCCCCCTGGTGGTCAGTGAGCTCCCACAGGGGGAGCGCCACTCAGCCAGAAGCCAGGCTCACAGCCGGCGAGGGCAGTGGTGGTAGCGGGAGCCTCTCCTGCCTCCCAGGTGGCAGCGCTGAGGAGCAACGCATGGAGTGGTAAGGCAGCAAGCAGGCGGGCAGTAAGGAGCAAGGGGTCCTGGACCATGAGAGGGGTCCCGGACTGCGAGAGGGCGCAGGCCGGGCTGAGGGACACCCCCCCACCCCCACCAAGTGCACAAATTCTGTGCACCAGGCCTCTAGTAAATAAATAATAAAATAAAATGAGGGTGGGCCCTGATCCCACCTGACGGGTCCCTTATAAGAGGAGGAGATGTGGACACACATAGGCACAGAGAAGAGGCCATGTGGGGGCGCAGGGGGGCAGCCACTGCAGGACCTTGAGGAGCCAGCCCTGCCCACACCTGGGTCTCGGACATCCAGCCCCCAGGACCTGAAACAATGAATGTCTGTTGTTTAAGCTGCTGTCCGTGGTGTTTTGTTAGGGGGGGTCCTAGCGGAGTCACACAGGGTAGCTGGGAAAAGTAACAACCAAATTCGGTGGGTGCCGCCCCTCCTGGGGTCCCAGCTGTCCCGTGCTTGGGGCACGCGGCTCTGGGGAAGCTTGGGCCGGGGGTGCAGAGATGGGGGACTGACCCTTCCTGGAGTGACATCTAATGCTTGACTCAGGCCCTAGCCAGTGTGCCTCAGTGGATAAAGCATCGGCCTGCAGACTGAAGGGACCCGGGTTCAATTCCTGTCAAGGACTCGGTCGCAGGCTGGATCCCCTGCTCGGGCCTGTATGGGAGGCAACCAATCGATGTTTCTCTCCTCCTCCCTTCCACTCTCTCTAAAGTCCATGGGAAAATATCCTCAGGTGAGGATTAACAAACAAGAATAAAATAGGTTTTAATATATAAATAAATAAATAAAGCTGGACTTGGGAATTCCTGGGGGAAGTGGAGGCAGCGAGGGCTGAGGCTGGGCGTCTCATGGTCACTGGGGTGTGGAGTGTGAACTTGGGGGGTGAGTGGTCAGGGTTGGGAAGACAGTGAAGGGGACGGGACGGAAGGGGGGGGCGGGGGGGGGGGCGGCCCTGCCAAACCACCACGAAGTCTCCCACCTGTGGGGGAAGGTGCTGGCCCCGGCCACGCCCCCAAACAGAGAGCAGCCAGGAGGCTCACCCTCAGGCCAGCTGGCGGCAGAGGGTGGTGCTGGGCCCGGGGCTTTAGAACCTTGGCCCCCATCACAATGGGCCGAGGTTCCGGGGACAATTTGAACTGTTGTCCTGCTGAGCAGGCCCAGCACAGGGAGGGTGGAGGCGGGGGCCTGCGGCCACGATGAAGATGTGGGGCGAAGGGGGGGACGTGGAGGAGCAGATCCAGGAGCTGAAGACCATCACGCAGCTTCAGGGTGAGCCGCCACCCGGGGACCCCCTCACACCCACACCACAGTCCGCAGCTCCAGGGTGAGCCCCTCACACCCACACCAAGTCCGGGGCCGCCTGCAGGAGCTCAGGGCTTTGTTTTGTTTTCAATCCTCGCCCACCCGAGGGTATTTTTCCATTGATTTTTAGAGACAATGGGAGAGAGGAAAAGACAGAGAGGAATATCAATGTGAGAGAAACACATCCATTGGTTGCCTCCTGCACGCACCCTGGCCGGGGAGGAGCCTGCAACCAAGGTACGTGCCCTTGACTGGAATTGAGCCACGGACCCTCCGGTCCGCAGGCCGACGCTCTGTCCACTGAGACAAACTGGCCAGGGCAGTGTTTTGTTTTTTTAAATATATTTTTATTGATTTCAAAGAGGAAGAGAGAGCTACAAATATCAGTGATAAGAATCATTGATCGGCAGCCTCCTGCACGCCCCAACTGGGGGTCCAGCTGGAAACTCGGGCCTGTGCCCCGACTAGAAATCGAACCGTGACCTCCTGGCTCATAGGTCGATGCTCAGTCACTGAGCCACGCCGGCCGGGCAGAACTTCTTTTAACACAGGGGCAGCCCAGGGCAAATGGCCTAGTGGTCAGCCCACCACCCACCTCCCAAACAGCTGGGAGGAGGCCGCAAAGAGGCCTGCCATGCAGGGGACCCGGGTGGGGAGAGGAGAAGCTGGGGGGCTCCACAGAGATTGGAGCATCGTCGACCCCAAAGCTAAAGGGGACAAGGAGGGACAAGGAGGGACCCAGCTGCTCCCCACTGCTAAGCGCGGCTGAGCGGCGAGGCCCTCGGCCCCAACGGAGCCGCGACTGGAGGCAGGGCCCCGGCTGGGAGCCCTCCAGCCCCGGATCCCGGCGGAGCCCGTGGCCCACACCTGGCCCCCTCCCTCTGCCGGCCCACAGAGCAATGCCGGGCGCTGCAGGTCCAGGCCATGAAGGAGAAGACGGTCAAGAACAAGGCCACGGTGGCTCTCCTGCGCAGCAACATCCGCCGCGGGGCCCAGGAGTGGGCTTTGGCTAAGAATGTGAACAGCGCGCCCCGCCCCGCTGCCCGGGGGTGGGGCTGGGCGGGCCGGACCCTCCGGTGGGCGGGAGCGCCCTGCCCTGTCCCGGCTCTGACCTCTGGAGCTGGGGCATCGGGAGGGGCGGGCGGGGACACGCGCTCCGGGGCTGCACCTGCAGCCGGGGCCCTCTGGCCTTGTCGGGGGGACCTGGGCCCTCCGCTCCGCACCCCTGTCACACCTCAGCTGGGAGGCCCGGACGGGCCCCTGAGCGCCCTGCCTCCTGGGGTCTGGCTGCGGGGCTGGCGCGGGCGGGAGAGGCCTGGCGGGGCCGGCGGCGGGGGGACGCCGAGGTGCGCCCGGCTCAGCCGCCGCCGCCCCACAGCACGACAAGCGGTCCATCTCCCGGGCCTGCGGGAACGACGTGCCCATGAGGCTGGCGCACTGCCGCTGCTCCATGGAGGTGAGGCTGCAGCAGGGACCCCCGCCCCCGCCCCGCTAAGTGACGCTGTGGAGCCGGTGGGGCAGTTTCCCGCCCCAGGGCCCCTCCCCGCCCGCCCGCGGCGCGGGGATCCGCGGCCCCCGGCACACCGTGCCCTCCCGACCAGGTGGCGCGGGAGAAGCTGCGCAAGTACGTCTTCGACCGCGTGAACGTGCACAACGTGCTGATCCACCTGGTGCGGCGGCGGGGGCAGCAGCTGGAGAGCCTGCAGCTGCAGCTGGAGGGCCTGCAGCACCAGCCGGTGGCCACCAAGGAGGAGCTGCGCCTGCTGCAGGTGGGGGCGGGGCTCGGCGAGAAGGCGGGGCCTCTGGGAGGTGGGCTGGGGGCGGGGCTCCGCGGGAAGGCGGGGCTAGGTGCGTGAGACACGCCCCCCAGGGCTGGCCTCTGGCGCTCGCTGTACCTTCTTCAGGTCATCCGCCAGTTGGAGAACAACATCGAAAAGACAACAATCAAGATCACCACGAGCCAGAACATCCACCTGCTGTACTTGGGGCTGCTGGATTACCTGAAGAAAGTGAGCCCAGCCCCGGGGGTCCCGCTGGCGGCAGGGGCCGGGGCCTCAGGCCCAGCCCGTGTGCAGGGCCGGGATCTCCGCTGGGACGGGAACCGGAGGAGCTGGTCAGGGCAGCCTGTCCCTCGAGCCCTGAGTCTCTGACCCCGAACCCATGTCCAGCGAGCCCCTCTGGCCCCATACTCGGGGCGCTCAGTCTGCGGTGTAGGTGTGGGGGGTGGGCACAGGCCACCCTGTGGGGCCACAGAGAACGGGGAGGCCAGGGGAGGTGCCATCCGGTCTGTGCCCACCTGCCCTGCCCTCAGGAGCTGTCAGGATACCCCACCCAGCTGGACAAGCTGCAGAACCTGATGGCTGACTACTGCTCGGAGCTGTCGGACATGACAGTCATGTCCCAAGATGCCATGATGATTACGGATGAGGTCAAGGTGAGCACAGGCCCCTGGCTGGGGCCCTGCAGGGCTCTGTGCACACCCGTCTGGCCCAGGCCTCCTCAGGACACCTCCGTGCCTTACCACCTCCGACCGCCAAAGTCCAGACCGCCCACTGCTCACACTGTGGCCCTGGACAGAGGGAGCCTCCTCGTCAGGAAGCCATGGGGTAGACAGAGGAGAGAGAGACCTGGCTTGGGCTGGGCAGGGCCACCAACCCGCCCAGTCTGTGCCGAGGCCCCCTCAAAGCCGTCCTCGGGAAGGGGCACGTGAGGAGGTGGCCACTCATGCAGTTGTCCGTGTCACGCAGGCTCTGGCCAGCACAGCAGAGACCTGGGTGCTGTGGGCTGCTGGCTGCTGGGGGCCCGCAGGACGCACAGGAGCTGGGGCGAAGCTGCAGAGGAGCGGGCGGAGAGCAGTGGCAGCTGTGGGTGGCTGGGGCTCAGGGTTCGCCCCCCCCCCCCCATCCTGGAGCCTGTCCCCCTAACCTAGAGCCCTGGGAGGAAACAGGCCAGATGGGACCCCATTTGTGTTTCCAAACAGGTGTGTTCTGGCTGCAGACCAGAGGGGCCCAGAGGCTGGTCACTGGGGCCAGACCCATGGCAGAGTGGGGGGGGGGGGGGGCAGCGAACCCAGAGGGCTGAGAAGCCTTTGAGTGGTCACCCGAGGAGGGGGCACTGAGTTAGACGTGAAAGGGAGCAGCCCCCAGAATGCACAGCCACGGGAGCAGGACAGGAAGAGGCCAGGTTTGGAGAAAGATGAAGAGTTGGTTTTTAGACACTCCAGTATGAGTTCCGAGGGGGGCTGGGCAGAAGGCTGCAGAGGGCCGGTGCCATGCCTGTGGCCAGCTGACTCCTGCGGACTGGGGTGGAGGAGCGCAGTGCAGGGAGGGAAGCAGAATGGTAAAAGCGCTGGGCACCGTGTTGCAGGAAGAAGGCCTGGCCGACAGCCTCGATGGCTGTTCTCAAATCTAGGAATTCGGGGGAAGTGACCACTGGAGTTAGCACGGGGGAGGCCTCCCTGGGACGGACTCCCACCGCCTGCCTGTGTCCCTAGATGAACTTGCGGCAGAAGGAGGCGACCTTCATCGAGGAGCGCCGGGCCCGGGAGAACAGGCTGAACCAGCAGAAGAAGATGATCGACAAGATCCACACCAAGGAGACCAGTGAGAAGTTCCGCCGGGTGAGTGCCCACGGCCGGTGCAGCCGGGGTCTGGGGGGCTCCTCTGTGGAGGATGCTGCTCACCTCACCCCACCCCGTCCAGCAGGGCCGGAGGGACTTGGACTTCCCCACCAATCTGATGAGTGCGGAGAGCCTGAAAGGTGAGAGCTCTGCTCCCACCCGCCCCAACCAGGACCTGAGAGGCCAGCACTGGCTGGAGCCACCCAGACAGGTCACCGAGGGAGGGAGGGGGCGTGCCCCTGCCTCCCCCTGGTCATACCTGCAGAGGTGGGGCGCCTGTGGCCACCAGCTTCAAGGCCACCTGCTTTGGGCTCATGGCCAATTACTGAACCTTTGGCTTCTTAGCTGCAAACCCCACAGGCACCCCAGGGCCTGGTCACCCAATGACTCCTCAGAAGAGACAGCTCGGGCCCTCTGAGCCGCCTCCGAGAAGCCCCCCTAAGCCCCACCGAGCCAGGCTCCGTGGTTCCCCTCTGGAGACAATGCCCAGGGGCACCCTTGAAGGGCCGGTTTGCCTGGAAGCGGGGTAAGGTGCAAGCACCTGTGACAGGGACCCAGCTCTTGGGGGGCCCGCCCTGACGAGAGGGCAGGTGCAGAGACCTCTGTTCCCAGTCCGCCTGCACGCTGGCCATCCTTCCCTCTGCTCCGCCCAGTGAGGAAAAAAGAGACCTCCCAGGCCGACATCGAGTACCAGGCGAATCTGACTGCTCTGCTGGAGAGAATCAAGACGGCTGTGCGGTGCTCCCACCTCTGGGTACAGCTCCTGGGCACTCCCGGGGTGTTAGGGAGGGGCGGGGGGCTCCGCGCCCACTGGGCCGGGCTCTGCGGGCACCTTTTGGAATGAATGAATACGCAATGCTGTGGCCTCGACAACTCAGAGTAGAGGCCCCTCCCAGCATGTTCCAGGGGATGAGAGAGCCACAGAATCTGAGGACCCGAAGGCCTCGGCTAAGGTGTGGCCTCCACCTCCAACCCCATCCCCTTCCCAAGCTGACGGCATTATAAGGAGCAGCTGCCTCTCCACCTGTCCCCCCTTATTTTAATCCGATCTGGGTTTATTCTTAGCAAGCCTCGAGCCCTGTCCTCGGCCCTGACCTAAGCTTGTCCACCCTTGCACAGGCGCCCTGCGGCCGTGCAGTCTCTCAGTGGTGGTCTCCGGTCTGTCCTCTGCTTGTTGTGGGGGTGACGTGCAATGACACACACACAGCACTTCACCCGACGGACGGATGGCCCCCCACAAGCCCTCAGGGTCCAGCCGCCAAGGACATCATTCCTGACCACGGGGAGGGGCAGTTCAGTGGGCCCTGCCCGGCTGGCCCACACCTGCTTCTCCCTCCTGGGACGGCCAGGACATCACAGGCCAGTTCCTGGCTCAGAGGAACACGGAGGACAACCTGCAGCTGCAGATGAGGGAGTGTGAGGAGAAGCGGACTCAGCTGGGGGCCTTGATGAGGAAGCTGGAGATGGAGGAGGCGCTGCTGAAGTTCCACCAGACGTCCAGCTCCGACAGGTACCCAGGGGCCCTGCCCTTCCTCTGTCCAGGCTGCCCGCCCCCCAGGCTGGGCCAGGGCCAGGCTCTGAGCCCAGGGTGTCCACTGCCAGCCAGCCTGCTCATGCGTGCTCTGCAGCGGAGCCGGGGACCCACACGCCCACATCGCAGCTCTTGAACCCCTGAATCTAGCACAGCACCCAACTCCGCCCTCAGGTCTGTGCCACCTTCCTCCCCATCGTACTCGACAGCTCTGAGTCCGTCCAGCATAAAATGCAGGACCTGCTGAAGGGGGAGCAAGAGAGGCTGCAGCTGGCCCACACAAACATGACCAAGAGCCAGAAGCTGCTGCTCACCCTGCAGATGGGCATCGACAACCTGTACCTCCGGCTGGTCGGCATCGCCCTGCCCGAGGACCAGGTACCGGCCCGCGTGCGGCGGAGCGGCCTGCACGGGGAGCTTGGGGAGGCCGGAGCGGGTCTGAGCCCGACCTTGCGGTCTGCAGAAGATGGCCACCCCCGACAGCCTGGACGGCCTGGACTTGCACAGCAAGCTGGCGTACTGTGAGAGGAAGCTCCTGTACCTGGTTGACAAACTGCAGGCGCTGTCCACCACTGAGGAGGTAACGCAGGGGCGGGGGCGCAGAAGCCCCCCCATACCGTGTCCCCTCAGAGCTGACCGTCCCCCGGGCCCTGCAGGACAACACGAAGGTGAGGGACGCCCTGGAATCCTCGACTCTGAAGGAGAAGCAGAACACCAGGATCACCTTTGAGGAGCTGGAGGACGATATGATAGGTACAGGCTGGGGGGGCTGGGGGGCCAGGAGGTGGGGCGGATGGCTGGGCTGAGCGGTGCAGGGGCAGAGGTTGGGTGTGCTGCTCGCTCCACCTGCCCAGGGGGGACAGGGATGGAGGGTGTGCCCGGGACTTGGTGTGGCCAAGCCACGTGGAGAGGCTAGCCATGTCCTGATCCCCATCAGCAGGCAGAAAGGAGCAAGGGGGAGCCCCGGGCAGAGAGAGCCCTTATCGGGGTTTCTGAGGGAAAGGCGGGGTCAGCAGCTGAAGGGCAGCTCCTCCGAGTGACTCCGGTGGGCAGGGGACTGGGGCTGAGCTGTGCCGGGGATGTTGGGGTGAGACTTCGATCGGGGAGGGAGGGCTGTGCAATGGTCGTTGTGCAGGAAGACACACCCAGGCGCCCGGGGGCGCGGTCTCTCCCGGTCCGTAAGGGCCCAAAGGCCAGAGCATCCGGGACGGAGTCGTGTGGTCCACGCCCGCCCGGCGATGAATGAAGGCGGAGGCCAGCCCAGGGCTGACCCGGCTCCCGCCTCTCCCCCAGAAACCTTCCACTTCGCCGACGTGGACCACAGCTACGTGCCCTCGCGGGCCGAGATCAAGAAGCAGTCCCAGCGCGTGATCGAGGAGAAGTTCAAGACGGCCAAGAAGAAGAAGAAGTGACCCGGGGGCCCCGCGCCCCCCGCCCGCGCCCCACCCCCGGCGGGCGCTTTGTTACACAAATAAACATTTTTCCAGAACGGCTGGGGGTTCCGAAGGGAGACAGGAGTCTCAGAAAGTGAACCTGGGCAGGCGCATCGCGTCGGGAAGATGTGGGGAGCGGGGTGTTCGCTGTGGACCCGGGGCCCCGGAGTCCGGGGTGAGGGCGAGAAAGGGCTCCAAGCGCGGACGCGGCCAGAGCGGGATTGAACTGAAACCCCAGCACCGCTTTCGCCCGCGCCGCCTCGTGCGCATGCGCACCGCCGCAGTCCATGGCCCTCGCGGCGCCCCGTAGCCGTGCGCGCCACCTCTTGCGCATGCGCACCGCAGCATTCCCGAGGCCCTCGCGGCGACCCGTAGCCGTGCGCGCCACCTCTTGCGCATGCGCACCGCAGCATTCCCGAGGCCCTCGCGGCGACCCGTAGCCGCGGGTCCCTCAGAGCCGCTGGCGAGATGGCGGTGCAGACGGGAGGAGGGCGGCCGCGCTCGGGACCGAGGGGCCCGGAGCACAGTCGCCGCGGCTGAGTTCCCGAGCGGCCTCCGAAGCAGGTGCCCGGCCTCCGGGGAGCGGGGCATGGTGCGACCCGCGCCGCGCCGCCGCCGCCGCTGAGCTCGCGGGCCACGCCGCGCTCGGACGCGGGAGTGGGAAGATGTTTTCCGCGCTCAAGAAGCTCGTGGGGTCGGAGCCGGCCGCGGGCCGCGAGAAGAACATCCCGGCCGGGCTGCAGTCCATGAACCAGGCGCTGCAGAGGCGCTTCGCCAAGGGAGTGCAGTACAACAGTGAGTGCGGCTGGCGCGGGGGCGGGGGCGGACGCGAAAGCGGGGTCCGCGGTCCCGTATGCGGCGCACACCGGCCCGGGAAGCGCCGGGGCCGCTCCGCGGGCGGGTGATGCTGGCAGGCCCTGTCCGCACGTTTCGGGGTGCGCTGAGCCCCGGCCCGTGGCGGTGCAGGGGCCCTGGCGCCTTCGCTGGGGGGCGCAGGGAGCGGGCGCGCCCCTCTGACCCGGCGCTTCCCGGGGACGCGGCACCGGGCGCCCTGCGCGCGGTTTGCGCGGTGACATCTGCCGGGGGCGTCCGCTCCAGGTGCGCGCGGCGGCGCCCCGGGCCTCGTCGAGGGGAGTCTTACATAACGGGGAGCGCCCCCGGCCTGTGCCATCGGGGGGGACGGGCGCTCGTCCGTGGGCCGCCGCCTCGGGGGCGGGAGGCGCCGGAGGAGTGAGCCGCCGGGTTTTCCTTTGTTGACTTCGCGTTTGACGACGGAATATCAGCGACGCCACAGGCCCCCCCCCCCCGTTTTAAAGAAGCGTTTGTGGGGTGCGCTAGGAGCTCCGGAGGCACGGGCTCCCTCCCCTGCGGGAGGCCCTCCGTCCGCCATCAATTATGCAGACGGTGCGGCCGTGACCTCCTTGGAGTTTCCGTCCGCGGCGACGGGAGGGCTGGCCGCTCCGCTTTCAGGTCGGGCGCCGCAGGGTTAGGGGGCCTTGCTCCTCCGCGGGGCGCTGTCCTCTGGTGGCATTTGGGGCTGAGGTGTGAGAGCGAGGACCTGGGAAGCCCCTGTGCGGGGTGACAGGGAGGCGGTGCCCCGGCCGCCGTGGCTCCGCCGGTTGGAGGTGGTCCCTGCACGAAGGGTCTCGGGTTCGAGTCCTGCTCCAGGACACCGAGCAGGTTGTGGGTAACCCCGGTGGCAGCTGATGGACGTTCCTCTCTCTCTCTCAGTGGAAACCGTGCCCACGGGGAGGACTAGCGGGGAGGGGGCTGCGGCTGATGTAGTTCCACTCAACTTGGTGCGCGTTGCGCTCACACTCAGAGAAGAGAACAAGTGCGAATACTTATTGCACAGACGTTTAAATCTGCACTTGGGCCCGGCTTTAATTTCGTTGCTCACGGTTTTGTTACACTTCGCTCCATCTGGCAGATGACTTGTCCGCCCCGTGGCCCGTTTGCAGCTGCCCTCGCGGTCCTGACCTGCCCGGCTCCTCCCGGGCTTTCCTGCGCGCGTGCATTTGCTTAGCAAATATTGATTGTGCATCAGGGCCTTGCAGGGGGAGGACGCCGCGGGCCTGTCTGAGAGGTTGAAGCCACGGGAACCGAGGGCGCGGCGACGGTGCGGACGGGGTTAGAGGTCAGAGCTGGCTGCTGGGCAGAGGCTGGGGAGGTGTTCTGGGCGCTGTGCAGAGGGGCGGAGGGCAGCCCCGGGGCCCGAGTGAGCTTCCGGGCTGGGAGCCGAGCAGAGTCCACACTGCCGGGTGGCGCCCGGGCGCTGGTTTCCAGCCGCAGGGAAGGGCGTGGGGAGCTTTTAACCCACGTCCCACGGAAGGAGCGCAGGTGTGCGTCCGCGGTAGCCCATGCGCCCCCCCCCCCCTCATGACTCATAAACGAACACGATCCCTGTTCTCTCAGGAGCCGTGTGGGGCTGTGAGTGGGTGGAGGAGACCCTGGGCGGCAGTGGAGGGAAGGGCGGTGGCCCTCGGCTGCTCAGCGGCTGGTTCCCGTGCTGCCGGGGAAGGGCTGCTCTTAGCCCTTCTGGGCGAGTCTTAAAGGTCCTCCAGGCCAATCACTCAGCTCATTTGAGCCAATGCCTGAGGTTCTGAGATTGATTTTTATTTATTTATTTTTAACTTAAAAGTAGAGGCTAGGGCCTAGCTGGTTTGGCTCAATGGATAGAGAGTCAGCCTGTGGACTGAAGGGTCCCGGGTTCGATTCCCAGTCAGGGCACAGGCCCGGGTTGCAGGCTGGATCCCCAGTGTGGGGGCGTGCAGGAGGCAGCCGATCAATGGTTCTCTCTCATCATTGATGTTTCTATCTCTCCCTCTTTCTTCCTCTGAAATCAATAAAAATATATAAAATAAAATAAAATCCCAGGAGTCAACACATTACGGAGGAGGTCAGAATCAAGGCATTCGGAAGTCCTTGTGTCTTTGAAGAGGAAGACAAATTTATTAACTTTAGACTTTATTACAGCAAATGTAAATGTTAAAAACTTAAGAGATGCCAATCAAAGAATAGGAGCATGTTGCACATCTTCCAAATGCCAGGCAAGAAGAGGAATAAACCCTGCACAGGTAGTTGGTGGAAGTCAGCAGGGGGGCGGGGGCAGCCCCGACAGCTCCACTCCCACCTCGTCCTGGTCCTCGTCCGCCCCACTGGCTCCGCGAGGCACTCCTGACTGCCCTCCTCGGGCGGACAGATGGACGGGCGTCTTCCCGGAACCAGCCAGCTCCAGGCACCTGGTGCTGAGCCCTGCCTTCTCTCGAGGCAGCCGGAGGTGCACACTCCTGCCTAGAGTGTGGGCTCTGGCCCCTGCACAGCTCCTGCCCTGGCCCCTTCCCCCGCTTGTCCCACAGGCACGTGGCAGGCTCTCCCCGACCCTGCTCTGTCCTCTCGCGTCCACGCCGGGCACAAGGCCACCCCATAAACACTTGTTGTCGAGGGGGCCAGATAGGACGCGGGCTTTGTCCTCCCGGGGAAGGGCTGCCGTAACCCCCGGGAGTCTTCGGAGGCCCGGCGCTCTGCAGAACTGTGCACTAAAGATACAGCGCGGAGGAAAGTAGGTTAAGGGCAAACCACCAGCATCTAGGAAGCGCCGCCCAACTGCAGCCCCCAACCTTGACCCTGGCCCTGGCCGTCCTCGGAGTCCAGCCCGAGGAGAGACGCTGTCCTGTGAGTGCGAAGGCTGAGCAGACGCCACTGTCAGCCCAGGAGGGAATGCCTCTGGGCTCTGCTGCAGAGCAGGGAGGGCCAGCAGAGGCCTAATGGGGCCCTGACGGCCCCTCCAGCCCACCGGGCGCTCCGCTCCCCTGCTCACCAGCCACAGGCAGGGTCTGCGCAGAGGAAGCGTGTGCACACAGACTGGGTGAGTGAAAGTTGGCTTGGCTGGTTGGTGTGCCTGATCTGCCCTCTCACCCTCCCGCCAGTGAAGATAGTGATCCGGGGCGACAGGAACACGGGCAAGACCGCGCTGTGGCACCGGCTGCAGGGGAAGAAGTTCGTGGAGGAGTACATCCCCACCCAGGAGATCCAGGTCACCAGCATCCACTGGAGCTACAAAAGTGAGTGCTGGCAGTGCGGGCGGGGGTCATTCCATTGCCCTTCTTGGCCTTGGTTCCCTGGAGACGGCATGCTCAGCATGGCGTCGTCATGGAAACTGTCCATGTGTGGGAGCGCCCTGACCTCATGGGGCTCTCGTGACTCTCATCAAAGTCACTTCAAAAAATGAAAGATAAATTTAAAAAAAGAGCAAAAGAAGCAAAGAAAAAAAATAAATAAATAAAAAGTCACCTCTGGGACACCCTAAGCCCCTCCCAGAGGAGCAGGCGGGCAGCAGGGGCTCCATTCTTGAGCCTGGAGACCTCGGAAAGGCAAACGCTCTGGCCTCACCCGGGACACGGCCCGCCTGGGACCCGGGACCCAGGCCCCGTGCGGCTCCATCCGCTGACGGCCCTTCGCCATAGCCGGTCTCTCCTTGGGGTTTGCAGTCCCTGTCCCCTAAGGACTTGATGGGCACCTGGTGGCCTCCCGGGCATGGCTGGAGCCGCCAGCAGCTTCCAGGGAGGCGGAGGGGCTCCTGGGTGTGGGGATTCACGAGGCGTTGAAACGTTGCTTTTCACTGAGAACACACGGGCCACAGCAGGACACAGGCCTCCACAGGGTCTTGAGTCCCCTTTGTGAGGCCAGGCTGGTCCTGGGACCTCTACCAGGCGCTGTGGCCCCTGCTCACCAACCAGGGCACCTGCAGCCTCGGGGCAGCTCAGGGAGCCTCACTCACCTCCCCCTGCCCTCCTGCCCGAGGCATTTCCCCCAGTCTGGGTGAGGCTGGCAGGGGCGCCTCGGTTCCCCTCAAAATCCTTGGGGTGGAGAGTGGAGGCCTCCCTGCCACCTAGGGAGGGGTTGTCTCAGGCTGCAGCACATGCAAAGGTTCTGGGCGGAGCTGGGTGCCCTTGGGCGGCGCCAGGGAGAAGGCTGTGGCTCTGAAAGCCCATCCTTGTGGCCCCAGCAGTCACTTGGGCACTCATCTTCTTCTCTTCCCGTTTTAGCCACTGATGACATCGTGAAAGTGGAGGTCTGGGATGTAGTGGACAAAGGTAAAGCCCGTCTTTCTCACGCGCCCTCCTCCCTCTCATCCTGAGCCGTCCTGTAAAGAGAAGCACCCCCCCCTTCCTGCACCAGCTGGTCGGCGTGTCCTCGTCCTGGGTGGGCCCTGTCAGCCTTCAGGGTCGGCCCTGCCACCGCCATGGCGGGCTGATGTCCGCGTCCTCTCAGAGCCCGGCTAGGAGGTCTGGTTGGTGCTAACGTCATCTCATGTGTGGGCCCTGGGCCGGCTCCCTGCGCTGGTGGACGGGGGTGTGCACAGCGGCCACCTGTCAGGTCTGCGCTGTCCGAACGCCTGCGTCACCAGGACCAGGCGGCGAGAACCTGCTGGAGCTGAAGGAGTGGCCTTGGCTGCACGGCTCCACCGGCTGCCCTGGTGGACGGGTCCGAGGTGGCGAAGGCTCAGGGAGAAGCTGGGCGAGAGGCAGAGCTTGGGTTTTTAATGAATGAACCTGTTTCTTCTGGGGGTTGTTAGTTTGCCTGGCTGGCCACTCTGACCCTGGGGGGCCGTGGAATTGCCAGCTGTGAACAGTCTTCAGCCATGCCGGGAGCGGGGCTGTGTTCCCCGGGGGTCACCAACTGTAGCTCCATGGGCCTGGGGCCCTGCATCCAGCTGGTCCCCCTCAGCACTGGCTCAGCCGCCTCGAGGCTGGGCTGGGACCGGGCCAGTCCAGGAGGAGGTGCCTGCCTTGGAAGCCGAGCCTGGCAGGGGCCTCAGGGCCACCTCACAAGCAGCCCACTGTGCCCCTGGGCCTGCCCGTGCCTTCCAGGCCAGGCCCAGCTGTCGGCAGCCTGGGGGCCTGTCTCTGGGCTGGGCTGGGCTGGTCTGGGCTGGGGCAGCTGGAGTGGCCAAGAGGCCTCACTGGGTCCTGGCCTTGTCTTGCTGTCTCTGGGGCAGCTCTGGTGCCGGTTGAGTGGGGGGTCGGCTCTCGGGGTCTCCAGTCAGTGTGGCTCCCACTGAAGAGGGGCTGGGGTGTAGGGGGAGTAGGATGTAGGGAAGGGGTGCTCCTACCTCTGGCCATCCTTAGACCCGGAGTCTACCTGGTAACTTTTGTCTTTTATAAGGAAAATGTAAAAAGCGGGGTGATGGCTTGAAGATGGAGAACGACCCCCAGGAGGTAAGCGGTGTCCTGCCCGTAGGGTCCTTGGTGGGGGTGGGGGTGGGGAGCACTCTTCAGACCCCTGCCTGCCTGTCCCAGCTGCTCACGGGACCCTGTGCTGCCTGTGGTCACGGGGTGGCTGGGCCCCGGAGCTCCTGCCGCACGCACGGCCTGTGTGGAGTTGGAGCAGCCTGAGCGGGGCTAGGGGAACTGGCCAGTTTGTCCCCACCCCAGAGGCCTCGGTCCTGAAAGCGCAGGACAGGCCTTCCTGCCGTGGCTGTGTGCCTGTGGGCATGAGCGTGGCTCCCCGTGGGCTGCCACGTGGCCACCCCCCGACACAGAGAAGTTGGGCCCCAGCGGTCTCCGTCCAGGGCGGCTTCCCACTTCCTCCAGGGGCCCTGCTCCCCCTGCGCCTGCAGCCGGCCTTGGGGTGGGCAGCCTCCCCACTCCCCTTCATGGTAGGAAGGTGAAGTGCCCGCCTGGCCCGTGTGTGGGGGTGACCACTGCCCCCAGCACGGCAGGCGCCGTAGCCTGCATGCTCTAAAACGGGTCCTCAAACCACGGCCCGCGGGCCACATGCAAATACCAATATTGTATTTGTTCCCGTTTTGTTTTTTACTTCAAAATAAGATCTGTGCAGTGTGCATAGGAATTTGTTCGTAGTTCTTTTTAAACTACAGTCCGGCCCTCCAGCGGTCTGAGGGACAGTGAACTGGCCCCTGTTTAAAAAGTTTGAGAACCCCTGTTCTAGAAGGTTCTCTGCAAGTGTGCTTCCTCATGCCGGGTCGCGGGCCTTGCCGTGGGGCCTGGGGCCTGAGAGGGAGGTGCTGTGGTGGCCAGTGGAGGAGTCGCCCCCAGGCCCGGCCCGGAGTCTGAATGCTCCCGCCAGACCCTCTGGGCAGTTTTCCCGCCCGCACTGCGTCGCCTGTGTGCTCCCAAAATGGAAGGCCTGTCCGGCGTCCCGGGAGCCGTGGCTCCGCCGGGGGCCCTGCCCGCGCCGCGCAGCTCATGCCTGACCCCCTGCCGTCCCAGGCCGAGTCTGAGGTGGCCCTGGACGCCGAGTTCCTGGACGTGTACAAGAACTGCAGCGGCGTGGTCATGATGTTCGACATCACCAAGCAGTGGTAAGAGGCGCCGGCGCCCCGCCCGCCCCCGCGACGGCCCCGCCCCGCCCCCGGGACAGCCCTGCCCCGCAGGTGGCTCCGCGGCGTCGCCGTAGTGCCAGGTGCTCCTTGGGGGCCAGGCGTGGGCTGTGCACGGTGGCAGGCCAGCTACAGAACCGGACCAGATGTCGGGTCTGCACGTGCGCTGGGCCGGCGTGGGGGCAGACAGCTCACGTGGGGGCGAGGCATGAGCCTGCACAGCCCCCAGCCTTTCCTGCAAACACCGTCCAGAATCTGGTGGAATCAAGTGGCCTTTTGTCAGGGCTCCCACGAACCCCCTTCTTTGACTTGTGCTAGGAGGACGCACAGCTACGATCCATCTCAGCAGGGGCTCCAGAGCAGGAGCAGCGCGTGGGAGGTGCAGGGGGAGGGTGGGGTGCTGGGCGCCAGTTCCCAGGGCCTCTGCCTGGAGCCACGTGGGACTCGGTGCCTGCCCTGCCCGACGCTGGGACGCAGACACCCAGGGAAAGCAAGTGTCTGAGTGGCGCGCCGGGTGCCCGTCCGGGGCGGCTCCCCCGGGAGAGCCGACAGGGCCGCACCAGCAGCCTCCGGGCTTCGAGGTGCCACCGAATGGAGGTCTTCAGGACGCAGAGGGAGGGCTGACGGCGGTTTAGAGCGGCTGGGGGCATTCACTCGGCCGCTCGCTCCGCCTGTAAGTGTTCCTGCTACTGCTGCGCTGGAGTGCGTGCCCGTGGGTGGGTCCCGCGTCTGGCACCCAGCCCGGCGCTCCTGAGCATCGCACGCCTGGGTGTGCTGGGTGGGCTCATCCGTCTCCCATGGTGTCCAGCGGTGACTCAGGTCCCGGGGTCTGGTGTGCACTGACCACCAGCACCCAAGTGACAGGCCGCTGGGCGGGCAGGCAGCGTGTCGGAGATGTAGAATGTGTGGTGGAGCCCCAAGCACACGTGTCGCACAGACCTGCGCGGAAAGCGGCAGCACGCTCCTCGGGGACATGCCAGGGAAGAAGGGGCTTCCCCGTGGGCGCTGCGGTGGGCCCCTGAGCCCGGGAGTCAGGTGGCTCTGCTGTGGGCTTGGGCATGGACACTGTCACCGAAGTGTCCTGGGGCTTCGCTGAGCAGTGACCTTCAGTCCGGGAAGAGCAGCGCTGGAGAGCTGGGCAGGCAGGGCCGCACGTGCCTGTGCCCCGGGGCGAGCCACGGGCACTGCCCGCACAGGAGGGGTTCCATCGGTCCAGGGCACGTGCTGCACGGGGCAAGGGTTTCGGGGCTGAAACTCAGATGGGTCTCTCCTCACCTGTGCCTCCGAAGGACCTTCAGCTACATCTTGCGGGAGCTCCCCAAGGTGCCAACCCACGTGCCCGTGTGCGTGCTGGGGAACTACCGCGACATGGGCGAGCACCGCGTCATCTTGCCTGACGACGTGCGCGACCTCATGGACCGCCTGGACAGGTGCGTGTCGCTGGGGAGACGCAGGAGGCCTCTCGGAGACCTGGGCCTGGAGCCGAGGGGATGGTGTGGGACGGGATGTGGACTCCGTGGAAAAAGGGGGGAGGGCTGAGGACCCAGCGTGGCAGCTGGCTCCTGGCACCCGGCAGGCCGGTGAGGGGTGAGCGCACCAGCCCAGTGCCGGCCGCGCCCTGTAGGCACTCGGCTGAGCGGAGCTGCGGAGGCTCTAGTCCTGGCCCAGGGCCACTCGGGGGTGGTGACCTGCTGGAGGTGCCCAGGGGTGGGGGCAAAAGGGCAGCCTGGCCCAGTGCAGTCCTGCCCAGGCCGGGCGCTTGCTCCTCTGCGCAGACCACCGGGCTCCTCCTACTTCCGCTACGCCGAGTCCTCCATGAAGAACAGCTTTGGCCTCAAGTACCTTCACAAGTTCTTCAACATCCCTTTCCTGCAGCTGCAGGTGAGCCCTGCCCGCCTCCCCGTGGACGGGCGCTGACCCCTGCGCCAGGCTTCTCTGGCCCTGGTGCCCACCCCTCTTCACTGGGTGCCCACAGCAACCCTCTGGACCAGGCCCTCAGCAAGCCTGGGGGTGCTCGGCCCCTCCCCGCTGTGCCGGGGAACAGCCCACTGCCCGGTGCCGCACCTGCTGGGTCTTACAAAGCTTTAGCTTTTATCTTTTGGGGTGGTTTTTAGGTTTACAGGGGAGTTGCCAAGATGGTGCCGAGGTCTGTGCCCTCACTCCACTTCCCCAGTGCTGGTCCCTCACATCTCCGTGTGCTTTTGTCAACCACAGAGCCGGCCATCCCTTAACGTAACACACGGCTTTGTCCGCACTCAGGGACTCCTCGGTCCCACCCACACGCAGCTGTCACTTTGCTTTGGGGCAGTAGAGGTGACCCCTTCTGGCCAGGAAGCGTGACGTCCACACGGCTGGTCCCCGCGTGCTGACCTAACGCCCCGAAGCCACATTGGCTCCGTTCTCTCCAAACGGACGTGGGACTCGCAGAGACCAGCCTCTTCCTTCCCTCTCACCTGTGGTTTGGGAGGCCTCACCCACAGGCTGGGTGGCTGGTGCTCCGCGTGGCCGGGGCGAAGGCCCTGTCACTGCACCTGTTCCTCCCCCGCTGTGTCACTCTGTCCTTCAACTTTCTATCCAAGTGTGACGCACACAGCACCCCGTGGCTGGTGGCCCGTGCACCCTGTACCGGCCTCTGCGCAGGCCACAGCACAGGCAGCACCTGGAGGCAGGGCTCGCTGGGTGGCTTGTCCCTGGCACTGGCATCATCGTCACAGCCACACCGAGCGCCTTAGGTGTCGCCCTGGCCACAGGGAGGAGGTGGTGTGAACGTCCAGGTCTCTGCGTCCCGTGCTCGGCAGCTGTTGGTTCTTCAGTGGCGGCCGGGAGGCTGGAGGGGACGGTCACGGCCGCGGTGTGTCCCTCAAGTGTCCCTTCCTTCCTGCAGAGAGAAACGCTGCTGCGGCAGCTGGAGACAAACCAGCTGGACATCGACGCCACGCTGGAGGAGCTGTCGGTGCAGCAGGAGACCGAGGACCAGAACTACAGCCTGTACGCAGCCGGGCGGGGCTGGGCACGGGCAGGGCTAGCAAGACAAGGGCGGCACCGCCGGCCCAGCAGGCCCGTCAGCCGGGTGACTTGTGGGTCCGAACATCCAAGTCACTTTCGAGGTGAAGGTGGAGGTGCTCAGAGCTGAGCACAGGCCCTGGGGGGTGGGGGGCACTGTGCCCAGCCCTGGGTCAGTGAGATATGTGGGGTAAGATAGGGTAAAACAGCGCTTGTCTAGAACATGTGGGTTAGGTTTCCAGTGGAAGCCACCTGGCTGGGGGAGCCTCCTGGCCTCTCCCCACCAAGCTCGTTGGGGCCAGGCCCTTGGAGGTGTCCTGACGGGACCCACAGTGGCTCTGGGCCCGGGGCTCAACAGGACTGGGGGCACCAGAGAAGGCTGCTGGGGGGCCGCCCGCACAGCCCCGGGTGCAGGGGCACGGCGCGCAGCCCGGCCTGTTGGCCCCGCGGCCTGTGCTGCCAGGTGCCGCTGGTCGGGCAGCATCCGCCCGAGGCCTCAGCAGGACGTGTTCTGGCTGAGGTTGCGCCATTTTGAGCTTGGCTTCCAGGTCGGGGCCAGCGTGGGGGAGGGTCCTCAGCTCCTTGACCGGGAGGGGGGGTGCGGGGGGGGATGGACACCTGACCTGGTCATCGACAGCAGAGGCTCCAGAGCTGCCTGTGCCTCCAGCAGGTCAGCCGATGGCGGGGGAGGGGGGCTGGCCTGGCTGTGGGGCCAGAGGCCAGACTCCTCCCCAAAGTCCAATCTAAGGGGGAGGGGGACCAGCCTAGACCCCCTCCCGGTCCCCACAGGCCCAGGTGCAAGCAGCAGGGCTTGTCTCAGCACCAGTCCTGCCATCTGCGCGCAGGGCTGGGGGCGTGGGTGGGAGGGCCAGGCTGGCCTGCGGCCGTCTCCTCCCAGCCCTCTGCCCCAGGGAGGCTCTGCTTGACGGCAGGGCTTCGAGGCTGCTGGGCCTGAGCACAGGGACGCCTGTCGCCAAAAATCAGAGGGAGAGGCAGGGAGGCAGCCTCCTCACTCCCGCCTGTGCCCCCAGCTTCCTGGAGATGATGGAGGCGCGAAGCCGAGGCCACACGTCCCCGCTGGCGGCCAACGGGCAGAGCCCGTCCTCCGCCTCCCAGTCACCTGTGGTACCTGTGAGCGCCGTGTCCACGGGGAGCTCCAGCCCCAGCACACCCCAGCCGGCCCCACAGCTGCCCCTCCCCGCCCCCTCTGCCTGCCCCTCCCCACAGTCCCCCTCAGAGGCCCCGCTGCCCCCAGCGCCCCCCGTGGCCCCTGCTCCAGCCCCGAGACGCAGCATCATCTCCCGGCTGTTTGGGACCTCGCCAGCTGCCGAGGTGGCCCCTCCCCCCCCAGGTAGGCCCCAGGGGCCCCTCGGAAGGTGTGGGCGGCCCAAGCATTGATGGCACCATCGCCCTGGCCCTGTGAGCTCCCCCAGACTGGGACCGGGTCCCCTTCCTCCTGGGTGGGCAGTGTGACGGCCCAGTCACAGGCCAACCCCGGCTTGCGTCCTGGCCCTGCGGGCACAGATCCGGCCCCGGCTGCAGAGGCCCCGGCGAAAGTCCAGGACGTCGAGGAATTTGTTCCTGGGGACGGCCTTGACCACAGCTTCCTGGATGATGTGGCCCCCGCGAAGGATGAGAGGACAGTTGAGGCCGAGGCCCCTCAGGACAGCGACAGGTAAGGGTGGTGCCAGGCCTTCTGTGAGCCACAGACCTGGGCCCTAGACAGCACCCATTCGGGCAGCAGCCGACCTTGCCCTCGGCCCCACCCGCATGGCCTCCCTCCTGGGCCCGCTCCAAGCTCCCCAGTCTCACCATGTCCCTGAGAAGTGCACAAGGACAGACACGCCCGGCGGGCCCCCCCCCCCCCCCCCCCGCAGGAAACAGCCCCTCCTGGGCTTCCTCCCCTTGGACCCACCTCCCTCCCTGCTGCAGCCTCTGCTGTTGCTGCCAGCATGGGCCCCTGCAGAGCAGCCCGAGCCTGCCCAGAAGTAGGGTCCCCTCACCATTGAGCCCCGCCATCAGTGACCAGCCCTGTGGCTGGCAGAGGCTCCCCAGGACCCTCTCATGACCTCTGACCTCCCTGCCCCCCCTTCGCAGCGACGGGGAGGCCCCCGGAGGGAACCCGATGGTGGCGGGTTTCCAGGACGATGTGGACCTGGAAGACAAGCCGCCCAGCAGGCCCCTGCTGCCCACGGGCCCCGTCTCTAGGGAGAACACTCTTCCCAATGAAGAGGCTGCAGGACCCCCCAAGGCCGCTGCCCTGGCCCCCCAGAAGTGCTCCGAGCCAGAGACCACACAGTATGTGGGGATCCCCAGGGGAGCGGCTCCAGGAGAAAGGACAGACAGGCCCCTGACCGCCTCCTTGTCCCGAAGGCCCCCCACAAAGGCCCTGAGGCCGCACAAGCGCGCAGAGCCCTCGCGGGGGCCCAGCGGGAAGGACGAACTGGCAGCCTCGTCAGAGAGTGACCCTGAGGGGCCCATCGCTGCGCAGATGTTGTCCTTTGTCATGGATGACCCCGACTTTGAGAGCGACTCGGACACACTACGGAGAGCGGTGAGGGCCGAGGGCACCTGGGGACGGAACGGCAGGGAGGGCACAGCTCCCGCATGCTGGGCAGCAGCACCGTGATGCCAGAGCCCAGGCCTGGCTGCCCGTCACGGGCACAGAGGGGAGGGGCTGCAGCATCCTGGCTGCCACCCTCAGGCATTGCTGTCCCCTTCCCCTGGGTCAGGTGTGGGCCCTCGAGGAGCCTTGTCACCTGCCCAGGAAAAGGTAGAGCCTAACGGCACGGTGGCCCCACCTGCCTGCTCCTCCAGGACGAGTTCCCGGTGCGGGAGGATCTCTCCGATGTGACGGACGAGGACACGGGCCCTGCCCAGGCGCCCCCGCCCCCCAGGCCCCCGGCCCCCGCCTTCCGAGTGAAGGACGACTTGGATCTCTTTGGCCTGGGGCTGGAGGAGCCCAGCCACAAGGCGAGCAGCAGCGAAGGTAGCCAGGCCTCCCTGGGTGCCAGCCGGCCCATGTCTGATCCCCTGCCTGCCTGTCCCTTACCCAGGGGTTCCCTGCTCTGCGGGCTGGCAACGGGCTGTGGGTTCCGAGAAGCCTCAGTCCTGTGGGTCCTGCCTGGTCCTGATGACCTCCCAGACCCGGGCCAGGAGCAGGCCCTGGGCGTCTGAATGTCCACACAGGAGGCCTTTAGTGGTGCTGCTGGGAGCTGCCCAACACGCTCACATGCCAGTGCAGCCCCCCTGGGCAGCACACATGGTCTCCTGGCCTGTCCCTGCCCTCCATCCTGCGCTGCCTGCGCCCAGCCCTGGCGCAGTGTCACCTGGGACCCGTCCCAGAAAGGAGAGGAAGGGGCCTCCAGGCTTGTCCTGAATGCAGTGTGGCTGTTCCCGAGGGACCAGTCCTGCGGGCGGGCCGAGAGGGGGGCTGACGCTGGGTCTCTCTTCAGATAAGGAGGGCAGGCCTCCCTCCAAGGAGAAGAAGAAAAAGAAGAAGAAAGACAAGGAGGTACGCCCTCCCCCTCCCAGGTGCCATGCGGGGGCGGGGGGTGGGAAGAGGGGGGCCTCGGGCCTGGCGCCCTGGTGACGCCATGTTGTTCCGCAGGAGGAAGAAAAGGCGGCCAAGAAGAAGAGCAAGCACAAGAAGGGCAAGGACCGCGAGGAGGGCCGTGAGGACCGGAAGCAGCGCAGGGGCAAGAGGGCGGCGGATGAGCTAGAAGCCTTCCTGGGGGGCGGGGCCCCAGGTGGCCATCTCCGCGGGGGAGGGGACTACGAGGAGCTCTAGACCTGGCACGGGGAGCACGCACACTCCACACTCGCTGGGGCACTGGGCCCGCCCTGTGGAGGGTGGGCAGCAGGCATCGGCCCTGTTGCTTCTCAGGGAGGGACGAAGGCCCAGGAGGCCGGCAAGGCTGTTCACAAGGCAGAGCGCCCGTCACACCCAGCTCCTCCTCGCCCGGCCACCGCATGCGGGCAGCGCGGCTCCCTGGCTGCAGCTCCCTGGGCTGCGCATCGCATCCCGAGCCCTCTGGGCACCGCTGCTGCTGACGCCAGGCAGTGCCGGCACACCCCTGGGGGCTCCTCCCAGGCTGGTGTCCAGCGTCACACCTGCTGGGCGGTCACCCGTGGAGCCAGAATGTCCTCATTCATTTCCTTTTCTCCTTCCACACTCGGCTCCCACCATAAAGCTCTCCTGTTTTAATGCTTGTCTCTGTGCTGCTTCCTGCTGCTCCGCTCCTCGGCGCCCTTGTGACTGGCCTGCAGGCCGCCTTGCCCGGTCGCCGCAGGTCTGTGGTTCCCAGAAGGGTGGCCGCCCTCTAGGGTAGGAGGCCTTCCAGCCCCACTGGCTAGGCGTGGCCTTTGGAGGACTTCCCATTAGGCCACGAGAACCACGTGCCGTCCAGGTGGGCCAGCATGGCCAGTGTCTGCGTGTCTGTCCCGTCCACCTGGGCCAGGGCTCGGCACTTGCATCCAGGAATACACAGGTGCCCAGCTCTGAGGGCAGGCTGTGTCCTTGCTCCCCTGGCTCTGCCCACCCCAGCAGTTACCATGGGAACAGCTTTGATGCAGGAGCTGCCCCACCCTCCAGGGGTAGGCAGGCTGGGCATCCTCCTCCCAGTCCAGTAACCCTTCCTTCCCCCAACTTCTGTTCCTAGATTTTTGAACCTGGAGTTGGGGGTGGGGGGCAGTGGGATAGCAGCCACTGGGCAAGCACCAAGCTGATTCACTCAGGGACTCCCACAGCCTGGGAGATCATTTTTTTAATGCATTTTTATTGATTTCAGAGAGGGAGAGGGGGAGAGAAAATCAATGATGAGAATCATTGGTGGGCCACCTCCTGTACACCCCACACTGGGGGTCGAGCCCACAGCCTGGACATGTGCCCTGACTGGGAGTCGAACCATGACCTGGTTCACAGATCAATGCCCAACCACTGAGCCACGCAGGCTGGCCATTCTTGAGCCCACAAATGGGGTTGTGGCAAATGTGTCACGACCTTGCCCAGGGCCCCACATTTCATGGTCCCACTCCTGCCCAGCTAGAATGTTCCCTGGCTCAGCATCTTGTTAAGGGGGTGCTGGGAGGCTGCAGTGGGCCTCATGCAGCCTGCCCAGGGCAGTGACAGCCCCTGCCTGCTGGACGCTGGGGGCGGAAGGGGGGCAGCAGGGGCCTCCTGGCCTGGGAGAGGCCGGCACCCTAAGGAAGGGCGTCAGGCCCGGTCCAGCTGGGGGCCATATGGCCCAGGTACCTGCAGAGTCTGGCGCCTCCGCACGCCAGCAGGCGCCGAGCAGCCCATCTGCTCCTCCTGGGCCGACCCGGGTGTAAATTCCAGGAGTGGTGCTGGGGGTGTCCGGTCCCGGCCAGAGCTCTGCCCCCTTGTCCTGCCGGGCGGGAGCTGGCAGCACCAGCAGGCCCTCTGGTTGGACCCCAGGCCGGCACCTGGAGGTACCGGAGGGCTCGTCCCGCACAGCACAGTGCTGAGCCCGAGGCCACGTGGGTCCCAGGCCCCAGGCGCGGCCCCTTTAAGTGCAACGCCACCGGCCACCAGCGGGGGCAGCACCGAGCCGCCGGCCTCCGCTCGCTGCCTGGAAGCTTCTGCCGGTGCCGGGGACGCGGTGCGGGTGCGGGACGCGCGGAGTGGGGGGCGGTGGGCGGGCTCGGGCCTGCACGACCTGTCGGTTCGGCGGGCAAGCAGCGCTCAGGTAAGAGGTCGGGGCTGCTGCCCACGAGTCGTGTCTGGGGAGAAGGGTTGGGGTGTTCCGCAAGGATGGGGGCCACCCCGCCATCCCTCTCGGCTGCTCGGGGTGGGGGCTGTGGGCCGGGACGTGCCATGGGGGGCTGCCCCCAAGTCATCAGGCCTGGGACCCAGGCGGGGCCACCGCCCCTTCCCCAGGCGGGGGGTGGGGTGGGGTGGGGGCGGGGGCAGTCCTCGCCCCGCAGCGCCAGGCCAGGCTGTCACCTCCCTGGGGCGGAGCCTCGCCCTGTCATCGCCCCCGGTTCCGGCCTGACTTTGAGCTCGGGAGGGTCGGGAGGGGACAGGGGCCCTGCAGCCAGGGGCAGAGCCGGTGGGTGCGCGGCTGGGCTGGGGACCGGCCCTGACGCGGAGGACCAGCCCCGCCGGCCGAGGCCCCTGCAGCCAGGACAGAGGGTCGGACAGAGGGTCGGACAGGTGAGGGCGCAGCATCCCGTCCGCACTCGCCCGGAGCCCAGCCTCGGGCTGTGAGGAGGCGGGGCCCCCTCCGCACCGTCTGGCCCCTCCCAGCCGGTCCGGGCCCTGGCGCCACAGCGGGGCTGGCGGCCCGCGTCTGAACGGGAGCCGGTGCGGAGGGTGGACCCCGGCCCAGCCCGCACTGCGGGGGTGGAACCGCGGGTTTCCATGGAGCCTCCTGAGCCGGCGGGGAGCGTCCTCGCCGGAGGAGGGGTGGAGCCTAACCCACCCACCACGCTGCCTCCTGGCAGCCTCCTGCCCGGGTGCCCCAGGCAGGGGAAGGGGGGCAGCTCACACGCCCCCATGTGGCCCAGCCTGGTTTTCAGGTCGCGGTGCACACGCTGCAAAGCTGGGGTCACTCTCCCCGCCTTGTCCTGAAACCTGCGATCTTGGGGGGTTCCGACCACCCTGAGACGGCTGCGTCAGCAGTGTCTGCAAAGGGGAGCGGGCTGGGGGCCCAGGTGTGCTCTTGGGGGGCATTACTCAGGCCGGGGCCATGCCAAGTGTCAAGGGCGGACAGGCCAGCGTTGCAGCCTAAGGACCATGCCTGGACCTGGTGGGGCCACCCCGGGGCCCAGAGGGGCCTCAGGACTGGGGCCTGGAGCATCCAGCTGTCCCCAGTGAGGCGGCCCTGGCTGCGCGGGGGAGGGGCTCCATGCAGCCTCCTCGCAGGGGAGCAGGAGACGGACTGTGACTGGGCAGAGCTGGCTGGGCCAGGGGAGAGCACTGGTCACCAGGGGCTATGGCGCCAGCAGCAATAAGGTCGTACATTAGGCCCCAGATGAGCTCCGTCCTTCCAGCCATGGGTACCAGGGAACACCCCTGCTCTTCCTGCCGGTCGGGGACCAGGAAGGGGTCTGACCAAGCCTGCATCTAACCACAGCAATGGCATCGCCTTTTCAGCCGACCCACGCGTGTCATCCACTAGAAAGTGGCCAGGAAGATGGGTTAGAACCTGAGCGGCTGAACAGCTGGGCTCCTTCTGCGGGGGCTGCAGGCGGCGGCATGGAGCGAGTGTCCGCGGCCTCAGCCAAGGCCCCACACCAGGGCTGCTCCGCCCCCCGCGCCCCAGGTAAGCCAGTCCGGCGCGGGGGGTGGGGGGGCGTAGAGGGGGCGGGGCCGGGCTGCGGGGGGGCGGCCCTGACCGTGTCTCCCCGCAGGGCCAAAGCCCCACGAGGCCGAATGAGCTGCAGCCGCCAGCCTGGGGACCTCGTTTAAGATGACCCGCACGGACCCGCCGGATCTGCTGGTGTCGACCGTGTACCAGGACATCAAGGTGGCGGCCCCCGGGCCCTCGCCCAGGCGCCCGCCATGTGAGCGCCCCACGGCCCGGCCCGCTGCGCCCGTGCCTTTCAACAAGCGCCACTGCCGCAGCTTCGACTTCCTGGAGGCGCTGGACGGGACGGCCATGGAGGGCCGCCCCGAGCCGCCGCCCCCAGAGCTCCCTGCGCCTCGCTCCCGGCCCCGCGACAGCGAACCCCGGCGCCGCGCCCGCTCCAAGAGCGCGCCCCGCGAGCCTCCGGGCCTGGCGCCCGCGCCCGCCTCGCCGCCAGTGCTGCCGCGCCGAGGCCAAGAGGTCCAACGGGCAGCGCGGGCCGAGGGGTCGCCACGCCGGGAGCCCTCGTACCCCGCGCTGCGCGCGCTCGCCAATGAGCTGCATCCCATCAAGCTGCAGCCGCAGCGGGGCGGCCCTGGCCGCATCGCGCCCCTGTGCGCCGCCCCCGACCGCTATGCGCCGCCGGAGCTTCCAGCCGGGCCTGCCCCCCACGTCCGCTGCCGCCTGGACATCAAACCCGACGAGGCGGTGCTGCAGCACGCCGCCCGGGGGTCGCGGCCCTGCGGGCCCGCCCAGACCGCACCCTGGGCCCGCGCTGCGCCGCCTCTCCACGGCCTCACGGTGCCCGGGCCACACCACGTGGCGCTGTCGCGCACCCCCACGCCCAGCGACTCCTACTGCGTGGACCCCCGGGGGCCGTACTGCGACGGGCTCCTGCCCGGGCCGCGGGACTATGCGGAGCGGCGCAGTCTGCCCTTCCCCGCCCCGCCCGGCCCCTCCCAATTCTTCTACACCGAGGAGCCCGACGGCCACGCCGGCGGCTTTGCGGCCAGCCCGGGCCCCCCCTGTGACAGCTACTTCCCCAGACCCTTCCGGCCCGAGGAGCCCGCGAGGCCCAGCCCACGGCGTGGGGGCAGCTACCTGGCGTGGGAAGCGCGCACCTTCCCGTTCCACGAGCCGCCCTTAGGCTCCTGCTACGGAGATGCCCCCCAAGCCCACATCCCGCCCTGGGGTCCCTGCCATCCGCCCACGGAGACCCAGGCCCAGCCCGCCGCCCGACCCTTTTACACAGAGGACTTGGGCCGGTACCGAGACCGCGACGCCCTGGCTCGGACGTACCCATACCCACGCGGCAGCCCGGCCTGGGGCGACTGGGGCCCGCGGCCTTACCGAACCCTGCAGGTGGCGCCGCCCCCGGCCCCAGGCCCGCTGCTCGCCTCCTGGCACGGGGGCATGGGCACCAGCCCGCCCCGCCTGGCCACCGACAGCCGCCACTACTCGCGCTCCTGGGACAACATCCTGGCGCCCGGGCCGCGCCGCGAGGACCTCCTGGGCCGCGGGCGCAGCTACGAGAACCTGCTGGGAGGGGAGGCCCGGGAGCCACGGGGTACCTCCCCAGGAGGCCGGCGCCCGCCGGTCGTCGTCAACCTGTCCACCTCGCCTCGACGCTACGCTGCGCTGTCGCTGTCGGAGACGTCGCTGTCGGAGAGGGGCCGCGCGGGCGACGGCCCCGGCCGGAGCTGGTATGTCACCCCGGAGATCACCATCACCGACAACGACCTCCGCGCCGCCGAGCGCCCGACCACCAGGGGCTGGGAGCTGCCCGGGGGCCGCCGGCGGCCGCCCCCGCCCGCCGCCCCCGACGGCCCCACCTCCGGTCGCCAGCGCAGCCTCGAACAGCTGGACGAGCTCATCACGGACCTGGTGATCGACTCCCGGCCCCTGGCCGGCCAGGCCTCCCACCCCACGGCCGACGGCCTGGGCCGCCAGCTCCGACGACTGCTGGACTTGCGGCCCGCGGGCTCGGGGGCCCCGGCGACGGCGCCGCGCTCGCCCCCCGCGTCTGCCGGCAGCGCCGAGGAGCCCTCGGGGGCGGGGCAGGCGGCAGACGAGTCCCCCGAGCCCAGCGCGGACGAGGACGACCTGATGACCTGCTCCAACGCGCGCTGCGGGCGCACCGAGACCCTGTTCCACGCCTGCCTCTACTTCAAGTCCTGCCACAGCTGCTACACCTACTACTGCTCGCGCCTGTGCCGCCGCGAGGACTGGGACGCGCACAAGGCGCGCTGTGTGTACGGCCGCGTGGGCAGCGTGTGCCGCCACGTGCTGCAGTTCTGCCGCGACAGCGGCCCGGTGCACCGCGCCTTCTCGCGCATCGCCCGCGTGGGCTTCTTGTCTCGCGGCCGCGGCGTGCTCTTCTTGGGCTTCCCGAGTCCCGGCTCCGCGGACAACTTCCTGCGCTTCGGCCTCGAGGGGCTGCTGCTGTCGCCCACCTACCTGTCCCTGCGCGAGCTGGCCACGCACGCGGCGCCACTGGGCAGCTACGCACGCGAGCTGGCGGCCGCCGGGCGCCTCTACGAGCCGGCCGAGTGCTTCCTGCTCAGCGTGTCGGTGGCCGTGGGCCCCGGCGCCACACCCCCCGGAGCCCCTGCCCGGCCTGCGCCACGGAGCCCGGGGCCCACGGTGCGCAAGTTCGCCAAGGTGGCGCTGGCGGCCGGCAGCCCTTCGCGGCCACCCCCGACGCGGGGGCTGGAGCCCGACATGGAGACGCTGATCCTGACGCCGCCGCCGGGCACGGCTGGCCTGGACCAGGAGGGCGAGGCGGGCCGGCGCGCGCGGGAGGTGGCCTTCATCCACATCCAGCGCGAGCTGCGCCTGCGCGGCGTCTTCCTGCGCCACGAGTTCCCGCGCGTCTACGAGCAGCTCTGCGAGTTCGTGGAGGACAACCGGCGCTTCACGCCCACCACCATCTACCCCACGGACCGGCGGACCGGCCGCCCCTTCATGTGCATGATCATGGCCGCCTCGGAGCCTCGCGCTCTGGACTGGGTGGCCAGCGCCAACCTGCTGGACGACATCATGTGAGGCCGGGCGCCAGGGCCCCACGCAATCCACATAGGCCCCGCCCCGTCTGCCCTCTAGCCCCGCCCAGCCGCAGGCCCCGCCCCGCCCACCCAGGGATGCCCCGAGCCCCGCCCAGCCCACTCAGGACCAGCCTGTCCATTCAGACCCCGCTCCCGCTTCTAGGTCCCGCTGCAGATTCGCCCGGTCCCCGCCTTACTCACCTTGAGCTCCGCCCAGGGCCTACCCCATCGTGTCCTCTACGAGCCCCGCCTTTCCTCCTCCCGTCCAGCTCCCCCTGGTCCAGCTCCCCAGCGGGCCTCCCCAGAGGCCGGTCCTTGCCGCTCGGTGCTTCCCGCTGGGAGGCGGGGTGGACTCGAGGACCGCCCGGCCCTGCCTTCAAGCGGAGGGGTCACTACTGCAGACCCCACCACGCAGATCCCGTCCGACCGTCCCTGTCAGCCGCAGGGCCTCCCTGGAACCTCCCCAATCTCGTACGCCAGGGTCCTGGAGCCCGAGTAGACCAGAGCCTGGTCCCGCCCCATTTAACACGCCCCCCACCCGCCTCCTGTGGTCTGCGGTGCGCGCCGCCCTAGTGGTGCGTTTCCACCGGCCGCAGTCCCGGTGCAGAGGGCGCAGCCAGCCGTCCCCCCCCACACACACACCCCATCCCCCCCCCAGCACGCACGGTCTTTCAGCGCTACCCGCCTGCCTCCCTCGCCACAGTCTGCCCGGCCTGGGCCCCGCAGGAGTGGCCGGGGCAGGCGGCAGTGGAGGGTGCTGGAGGTCTCCCGTCCAGGTGCCAGGCAGCCGGCTAGAGGGGAGGAGGCCCGGCAGGGGAAGCAGGGTGGGGGTGCGGGGGGGGGCGCTGGCCCAGAGCTGAGACCTGGCTGGGCACAAGTCAGGCTGCCGGCCCACACCCACAGGAGGGCCCGGGGCGGGAGCCAGGGCAGAGCAGGCTCACTGCACAGGGAGGCCGGAGACAGGTGCGGGGACGCATGAGCAGGAGGGACGCAGAAGGGCTCCTACCCGCGGGCGCAGGGAGCCTGGAGGACCGGCCTCCAGTTGGGAGCAGAGCGGGGAAAGCCTGGGTGGGAGCAGCTGAGGTCAGGGCAGGGGTCCGCGAGGGGTGCGGACGTCACTGTGCACACGCGCGCGCGCACACACACGTGCACACATGCATATATACACATATATACACACATACATACACACACATACGCGCACACACACACACACACACACACATATATATATATACACACACACACACACATACACATACACACACCCTTCCCGCGTGGCCGTGCCTGGCGTTGCAGCTGGAAACGCGAGGCTAGCGACCCGGGCTCCATGGACCACAAGTGACCAGAAGAGGGGGAAGCCGGGCACCCGCAAGGGCCCTCCTGGAGCCCCCAGAGCCGCACCGGGGCTGCGGCTCAACTGAACTAAATGTGAACGCCCCCTGCTCGCGCCCCTCCCGCCTCCTCCCTTCCTCCCCCCGTGCCGCCTCGCCCCGCGCCTTTGCACCGGCCACGCGCCCTACTGGTCCCACTCGCCTTCGCGCCCCCCCAAATTGGGCCACCGTGCAACCCGCTCCCAGGCCTCCGCCTTCGGCCGGCGGGACAGGAAGAACCCTGGACCGGGATTGTTTCCAGGGGGCGAGCGCTTTTCGAAGTAAAACCACTCGAATGTCACCACTGCTGCCTCTTTATGTTGGAGTGGGCGGGCCGGGGCGGGCGGCGTTTGGACTCGATGGGCGGGCCGGGGCGGGCGGCGTTTGGACTCGATGGGCGGGCGGGGCGGGCGGGGCGGGCGGGCCTCGGACTCCATGGGCGGGAGGCGGGAGGCCCTGGACACGGGGCGGGAAGCTGTCAGAGCCGGCGTGCGTCCCTCTGGCCGCAAGGGCCGCCTAGCCCCCTCCAGAGGGGCCTGGCCCCAGCCCGTGGCCCTGCTAGATAGGCAGTTATCCGCCCCTGGTATTTTTAAATATTTTATTGATTTCAGAGAGGAAGGGAGAGAGAGGTACAGATAGAAGCATCAGCGATCAGCGAGGATCATGGATCGGCTGCCCACTGCACACGTGGAACCGGGGATGGAGCCCGCAACCCGGGCACGTGCCCTGACCGGGACGGAGCCGTGATCTCTGGTTCATGGGTCCACGCTCAGCTCCGCCGGCGGGACCGCCGCTGGTTTTAACCGTCGCCGCCGGGGCTCCGCGTTCCCCTTTAAGCGGGACCCGCGTGGTCCCGGGGCTGCAAGGAGCTGGATGGCGACGGGCCCGTCGGCGCTGCGGGCGGGCGGCCCGATTGGCTGAGGCTGAGGGCCGGGCTGCCGGCCCCGCAGGATTGGCCGCGGCCTCCCAGGGCCCGCCTCCCGCACTGACGCAGCCCCGCGTGCGCAGGGGAAGGGCGGCGGGCCGCAGCGGCGGGCGCGTTCCCGGGAACATGGCGGCGGCGGACCTCGCCCAGATCCCCGATGTGGACATCGACCCCGACGGCGTCTTCAAGTACGTGCTCATCCGCGTCAACGTGGCCCCGGCGGGCGAGAGCAAGGAGATCGTACGCGGCTACAAGTGGGCCGAGTACCACGGTGAGGGCGGGCGGGCGGCGGGGCGGGGCCTCGGTCTCGGGGGCGGGGCCTCGGTCTCGATGGGCGGGGCCTCGGTAGGCGGGACGTCGGGGCGGGGCCTCTATCTCGGTGGGCGGGGCCTCGGTGCCGGAGGGCGGGGCCATCGAGGGGCGAGGCCCAGGGCGTCCTGGGAGGGATCCTGCGCGGGGTCTGGGGTCCGGGGCCGCGGGGTCTGGGGTCCGGGCCGAGGCTGCCGTGGCCGACCCCTCGCTCCTCCTCCCCGCGCCCCTGCCCAGCCTGGGGGGCCCTCTCCCGGGGAGTCAGCTGCTCAGCGCTGGGGCTCAGACCCCTGGTTCCCACGGGCGCAGGCTGAGTGCTGCCTCTCCCGCCCCAGCTGACATCTACGACAAGGTGGCGGGCGAGATGCAGCAGAAAGGCTATGGCTGCGAGTGCCTGGGCGGCGGGCGGATCTCGCACCAGAGCCAGGACAAGAAGATCCACGTGTACGGCTACTCCATGGTGAGGCCCCGCGCGCACCGCACCCGCTGCAGAGCTCACACGGGACCCAGGGTGGGTGGGAGGCCACAGCTGCCCCGCAGTACAGCGGGCTGAGTCCTGTTCCAGCCTCAAGGGACCTGGTTGGGCCCGGCCGGTGTGGTTCAGTGGTTGGGCATCAACCTATGAACCGGGAGGTCACGGTTCGATTCCGGGTGCCCAGAGTGGGGTGAGCAGGAAGCAGCCGATCAATGATTCTCTCTCATCATTCATGTTTCTGTCCCTCCCTCTCCCTTCCTCTCTGAGATCAGTAAGAAAACATATACGTACATATAAAGAGAGGCCTGGTTGGGCTGTCACTGAGGCCTCAGTATCCTGGTGACACCCAGAGGCCCCTCCCTCTCCCCTCACCAGGCCACCGGTGGAAGCGCAGGGACGTTCTCTTGGCGCCTAGAATAGCCTGGGCTTCAGGCGAGAGACCTGTTCTCCGTGGTGGCCACCTTCCCACCGAGGGCTCCCCAGGTGGTTGGGGATGATGGCACTTGGCTCCGCCCTGGGGCCCCTGCGCTGCTCTGGCTCCGGGGTGTCACTGCTACCTGGACCCCCAGAGCCAGGACACAGGCTGTGAGAGATGCCTTCTTTCTTCAGGGGTTCGGCCGTGCCCAGCACTCCATCTCCACCGAGAAGATCAAAGCCAGGTACCCCGACTACGAAGTGACCTGGGCAGACGATGGCTACTGAGGCCACCCGCTCAGAACTCTGCCCTTGAAGCCCTCCTGAGGGGCTGGGCTGCCCCCCTGGCGCGTGCCACCCTGCCCAGGCTTTGGAGATGGACGCCAGCCTGGCCCCAGTTCCGGGTTTACCTCACCCATGGGAATAAAAAGCACTAACCCAGCTGGGCCCCAGATGCTGTGTCTCGACTCCTCTGCTGCTCTGGGCCCTGACTAGAGCGGGTGGGTGGCCGAGCGTCAGGCAGCCCTGGGGCAGGGGCTCCCCTCCCCGCTGCCCCTCGCCCTGCTCCACCCCCGGGGGCCCCAGGGAGTGGCGGTGCACACTCAGCTCTTTGGAGTCTGATAAGCTCCCCCCCAGCTCTGCCCCCCTTTATGGCCTAACTGCTCCTCCTCGTGACTGTCCCCAAGGACATCTGGGATGAGGCCCACCCAGCCCTTGCGAAAGGAGTTGGGGCCTGGCTTGGGAGTGCCCATGCCAGCATGCGGGCAGGGAGGGCACCTGTGGCCACCGTCCCGGCAGCTGACTTCAGCCCTTGTGTGCCCTGCCCACCCAGGTCACACGTGAAAGTGGCGTGTGACTCCTTGTTCCCAGGATCAGGGCCCGGCCCCGGCCCCCAGCCAAGGTGAACAGGCAGAGCGTCCGACATGGCGCTGGGAGCCCCTCTCCCCAAACCCCTCTCCTCTTCCCAGTGCAGAGCTGCTGGGGGTCACCAGGCACAGGGAGGGCAGAGCCAGGCCCACTGAGGCCCAGCTGCCCTTGGATCCCTGAGTGTGGGGGTGCCCGTGGCTGCGGCCCTGTCGTGCGTGCCGTCCGTGAGCTCACGGCAGCCGCCGGGCGGGTGTAGTGCCACCACTTCCACAGGTGAGCAGGCAGCCTCCCAGGTCACAGCGTCCGTTGCAGGCAGAGCTCGGCTCCCCACCCTGTGCTGACAAGTGGGGGGCGGAGGGCATCTACGGTCGGTGCCAAGAGCATCAGGGCCCCTGGGTCCCCAGCCACACTGCTCGGGACAGTTGTCCATGAATAAATGGTTACTGCCCGGTCGGCGCGGCTCAGTGGGTAAGCGTCAGCCTAGGAGCCAGGAGGTCACGGTTCGATTCCTGGTCGGGGCACGTGCCGGGTCGCAGGCTCCATCCCCAGCGGAGCACGCAGGAGGCAGCCGACCCATGATTCCCTCTCATCATGGCTGGTTCTCTGTCTCCCTCTCCCTTCCGCTCTGAAATCAATAAAAATACGTTAAAATAAGTGATTATTTAGGAATGAGTAAGGGAACAGACGCCATAGGCTGAGTGATGGGGATGGAGATGGTCAGGGCCCTGGCTGCTGGCCCTCCTCCCAGGGTTTAGGGGTGCTGGGTGCCTGCTGGTGCCCGGGCCAGCTGACTCACTCACTGCCAGGGTGGGGACAGGCCCGGGAGGAGTGGTCGCAGCCTGTGCTGCCTGGAGCCACCTCCAGTGGGGCCTCCACCAGGCAGGGCTGAGCGGCGGTTGGCGTGACGGGCAGGGCCAGACCTTGGGTCCGGAGTTGCTGGACTAGTGGGAGCTGACGTGGGCCGGGGGCCCCTCTCCTGGACCCTTTTACGACTGGAAGTTTGCCCTCATCGGCGGGGGCGGGGCTGGCCCAGGGGCCCCTCCAGTTAGAGCGGAGTCAGCAGTGGGGTCGAGGGGATAACTGAGCACAGGGCCCCGGTCCGCTTCCCTCGGCCGGGCCATGCCTCTGCCCAGCCGCCTCCTGCCTGCCCTGGTCCTGCTCCTGGGTGAGTTGTCGGGCTCGGCTCCGTAGCAGAGCTGGGTGGGACCCAGAGGGAGCCCTGGGGTCCTGGGATTGCCCCGCTGGGCAGGGGGCGAGACTTGTGCTCTCCCAGGCCAGGCCCCAGGTGAGAGGCCCTGGCGGCAAACCCGTGCCCCTGGACGCCTGGAACCGGAGGGTCTGGGTCACCACTGACACCCCCCCTTGGGGGTGCCCTCCCTCCCGGCTTCCGCTTCCCTCCCCAGGGGCTGCTCCACGTGGGGGGCCCTCGGTCCCGTGCAGCCAGCCTCTCAGGCCAGCTGCGTTCGGCTCGGCCTTGGTGGGGAGCCCCCAGCCACAGACCCAGCCCCCCCTCTGACCTCCTGGCCCGGAACCCAGAGCAGGACAACCCACAGCCTGGACCGCCACAGGCATACAGGATGGGGTCACCCTGCTAGACTCCTGCCTGTCTCTGCTGGCAGCAGGGTCCCCAGGCGGGGCCTGGGTCCCCAACCACTGCCGGGCCCCCCCGGACACCGTGTGCAACTTCGTGTGCGACTGCGGGGACTGCTCCGACGAGACACAGTGTGGTGAGCAGGGCGGCGGGCGGCGGGGCAGGGCTGGCCGGCCCCTGAGGGCCACTCCCCTGACCCCCGCCCCTGCTGTCCCAGGTTACAACGGGGCCTCACCCGCCCGGAGCGCCCCCTTCGCCTGCAGCTTCGAGCAGGACTCCTGTGGCTGGCGAGACATCAGCACCTCAGGCTACCGCTGGCTCCGGGACCGGGCAGCGGCCGCGCTGGGGGGCCCTGGGCCGCGCGCAGACCACACTCTGGGCACTGACCTAGGTGAGCCCTCCCGGGTGGGTGCCCAGGCCTCCCCTTGCTCGGTCCCTGCCCGTCTTCTAACCCCTCTGCTGTCCAGGCTGGTTCGCGGCTGTGGGCACTCATCGCGGGAAAGAGCCGTCCGTGGCCGCCCTGCGCTCCCCCGTCCTGCGTGAGGCGGCCCCCACCTGTGAGCTGAGGCTCTGGTACCAGGCGGCCTCTGCAGGTGTGTGCCCGCCCTGCGGCCGGCGGGGTGCCCAGAGAGGGGAGACAGGACAAGACAGCTGCTGCTGCAGAAAATGGAAGGGCGGCCCCTCGGGCATGGCTCAGGGGTTGAGCATCGACCTATGAACCAGGAGGTCGCACTTCGATTCGGTCAGGGCACAGGCCCAGGCTGCAGGCTTGAGCCCCCGTGCGGGGTGTGCAGGAGGCGGCTGATCATTGAATCTGTCTCCCTCTCCCTCTCCCTTCCTCTCTGAAATCAATAAAAAATATATTTTAAAAAGAGAGAGAGAAGAAAATGGAAGGGCGCCCAGGGAAGGGGCAGGAGTCCAGGGGCACAGCCCGCGGGCTGGGAGGCACAGGGGCTCAGCTGCCCGTACCCCGTGACAGACGTGGCTGAGCTGCGGTTGGAGCTGACACATGGCACGGAGACGCTGGCCTTGTGGCGGAGCTCGGGGCCCTGGGGCGAGGGCTGGCAGGAGCTGGTGGTGGCCCCTGGCCGCGTCCGGGGTGACTTCTGGGTGAGCTGGGGGCAGTTTGAATGGTGGGGGCAGCAGGTGGGTCTGAGCCCTGACTTAGGCCCTAAGGACCCTCTTCTCTTCAGGTGACCTTCTCTGCCACCCGCAATGCCACCCACAGGGGGGCTGTGGCCTTGGATGATGTGACCTTCAGGGGCTGTGGGCTGCCCAGTAAGACCCCCTGCCTGGGCCCACGCCGGGGGGAGGATGTGGGCCAGGGGTAATGGGGCCCCCACCTGGTCACTCCCAGCTCAGAAAGTCTGGGGCCTCTCCCCCAGCTGCCCTGCCCCAGGGTTTGGGGCCTGGTGATGGCTAACTGCCCCCCACCCCAGCCCCCCAGGCCAGCTGCCGGCTGGGGCATCACCGCTGCCAGAACCAGGCCTGCGTGGAGCCCCACCAGGTGTGCGACGGGGAGGACAACTGTGGGGACAGCTCAGACGAGGACACGCCCAGATGCCGTGAGCGGGCTTCCCATTCAGAGGATGCGGGGGGCGGGGGTGGGGTGGACAGGGATGGAGCCGCGTGGCCTGAGGCAGCTGCACCACTGGGGAGGCCCAGGGCAGGGGAGGCCCAGGGCAGAGGAGGCCCAGGGCAGGGGAGGCCCTTCTCAGCGGCCTGAGCCCTTCGCCCTAGACGGCCACATCCCCACCGACTTCGAGATGGGCCTGGGCCTGTGGCACCGCACCGAGGGCTGGACCCGGAACCACAGCGCCAGTGTCCCTGCGCGCCCCGCCTGGCCGCGCCGAGACCACAGCCGGAACAGCGCACAGGGTGAGGCCACTGGGGACCCCCGCCCAGCCCGGCCGCCCAGGCCGCAGGCACCCCGCCCGCCCACACCGCTCTCTCCCCAGGCTATTTTCTGGTGTCCGTGGCCGAGCCCCGCGCCCCTGCCCTGCTCTACAGCCCCGAGCTCCAAGCCTCAGGTCCCCACAACTGCTCGGTGGGTGAGGGGGGGGGGGGGACACGGGCTGCTGACCGGGCGGGGGCTGGAGCGTCTGCCTGACGGTCCTCGTCCCCTCCAGCTCATCCTCTATCACTACCTGCACGGGTCCCAGACCGGCCGCCTCCGGCTGTACCTGCAGGCTCAGGGCCCCCACGCCCCCCGGGACCCCGTCCTGCTGCGCAGCCGCCACGGGGAGCTGGGGGCCGCCTGGGTCCGAGACCGAGTCGACATCCAGAGCGAGCACCGCTTCCGGGTGAGGCAGGCGGGGGGCCTCCAGGCAGTGTGGGTGTGTGGGGGCTGCAGGGAGGGGAGGCAGCGGGCTCTCCGGAGGCCCCTGAAGGCCATGGGGTGGCGGTGGGGGCGGTGGACATAGTGGGGTGGCGGGGAGAGGGCCCCGGGAGCAGGCCCTGGGCAGCACACGGCCGCCGGGTGCCCCCTGAGCCTGCTGTGCCCGCAGATCCTCCTGGCTGGGCAGACAGGTCCTGGGGGTGTCGTGGGCCTGGACGACCTCATCCTTTCTGCCGGCTGCACACCAGTCCCAGGTGAGCCTGCTGAGCCCGCCCCCCACGAGCACAGCCCCCCACGCCCCTGACCCCATCCTGTTCTACCCCCACAGAGGCCTCCCGCTCGCCCTCGGGGCCCTGGGCCCCGGTCCCCAGGCCCCAGCTGGTTGGTCTGCAGCCCCAGGGTCCCTGTGAGCCGGGACACCTCCGCTGTGGGGACCTGTGTGTCCCCCCGGAGCAGCTGTGTGACTTCAGGCCGCAGTGCGAGGGGGGCGAGGACGAGCAGGAGTGCGGTGAGTGGGGGGCGGGGCTCCCTCCGCGGGGGGCCTCCCCGGGTGGCCTGCTCACACCCCCTCACACCCTGCCGTTGCAGGCACCACAGACTTCGAGGCCCCCCCCACCGGGGGCTGGGAGGACGCCAGCGTGGGGCGGCTGCAGTGGGGGCGCCTCCCGGCCGAGGAGAGCAGGGGCCCCGGCACGGATGCCAGCGGGGCTGCAGCTGGTGAGCCGCCCCCCCACCCCCCACCCCGGGCAGCCTGGAGCCTCTGCTCTGCCTCTTCCGCAGGGGGCGGGGGTCCAGAGCTGGGGGTCCCTGGAAGGAGTCGCTCTAAGGCCCTGCTCTCCCAGGGCACTTCCTGTCCCTGCAGAGGGCCTGGGGACAGCGGACAGCAGCGGCCAGGGCCCTCACCCCCCCCCTGGGCCCCTCGGGCCCCCACTGTGAGCTCCACATGGCTTACTTTCTGCAGAGCCACCCCCAAGGTACTGCTCACCTGCCTTCCCTGGGGCCTCTGCCCAGCCCTGAGGGGTGGAGCTGGGAGGTGGGCCCTGCAGGAGGGTGCCCTGCAGGAGGGGGGCGGACAGCTGACCTGGTGCCCCCTCGGGCAGGCTTCCTGGCGCTGCTGGTGGTGGAGGGCGGTGCCAGGGAGCTGGTGTGGGAGGCCCGGAGCAGCAGCAGCGCCTGGAAGGCGGACACAGTCCTCCTGGGGCAGCGCCGCCGGCCTTTCCAGGTGAGGGGGCAGCCACGTGGGGGGGGGCCATGGAGCTGCCTGGACCTAACAGCCCTCCCCCGCGCCCCCATGAAGCTGGAGTTTGTCGGCCTCGTGGACTGGGAGGGCCCTGGCCAGCAGGGCGCCGGGGTGGACAGCGTGACCCTGAAGGACTGCAGCCCCGCTGTGGCCACCAAGAGAGACACAGGTCCCACCCCCATCCCCACTCCTCCACCCAGACCACCTCAGGGACCCCAGAGACCCACCCGAGAGCTCGCCTCCCAGCTTCCCAGGTCTCAGGAGGGATGGAGGGGGGTCCTGGGCGTGGTGCTGATCCCCCCTCCCCTCCCAGAGGTCTCCTGTAACTTTGAGCAGCACACGTGTGGCTGGCACACAGGCCACCTCACCGACGCCCACTGGCACCGGGTGGAGAGCCGTGGGCCTGGGTACGACCACACCACAGGCAAAGGTAGGTGGGAGCACCCAGACTTAGGGGCAGTGCCCAGGCCTGGGAGTGGTTTTGAGGCCTGGGCTGGAGGGCAGCCTCTTGGAGTCCGTGCAGCTCAGCCGTGTCCACTCCCCCGCCTGCAGGCTACTTCATGCTCCTGGACCCCGTGGACCCGCCGGCTCGGGGCCCTGGTGCCCACCTGCTCACCCAGCCCCAGACGCCGGCAGCCCCTCAGCAGTGTCTGTCCTTCTGGTACCACCTCCACGGGCCCCAGATCGGTGAGTGCCCGGCGCCGGGCAGGGCTTAAGGCTCAGGTGGCCCAGGTTCTGGAGGAGCTGGGGCGTTGGCAGGGAGGGCCTGGTCCCCTCTCAGCGCCACTCGCCCCACAGGGACCCTGCGCCTGGTGATGAGGCAGGACGGGAAGGACGTGCACCTGTGGTCAAGGTCCGGCACCCAGGGCAACCGCTGGCACCAGGCCTGGGCCACCCTCCACCACCCGCCGGACGCGGGCGCCCAGTACCAGGTGAGGTCTGCTCCTGGGGCGAGGGACAGGGCAAGGCCTGGCGCTGACACCCTCCGCCCCCAGCTGCTGTTCGAGGGCCTACGGGACGGGTTCCACGGCTCCATGGCGCTGGACGACCTGGCCCTGCGGCCCGGGCCCTGCTGGGCCCCCAAGCACTGCTCCTTCGAGGACTCGGCCTGCGGCTTCTCCACTGGGGACCTCTGGATGCGCCAGGCCCACGCCACGGGCCATGCCGCCTGGGGCCCCCGGGCTGACCACACCACGGAGACAACTCATGGTGCGGCCTGGGATGGGCGGGGGGCAGAGGGTGGGGCCGAGGGCGGGTGGGGTCAGGGAGGGCCGGGCGGCAGGTTGGAGCTGGCATCCTCGCCCAGGGCACTACATGATCGTGGACACGAGCCCACAGGCCCTGCCCCGTGGCCACGCGGCCTCCCTGACCTCGGAGGAGCACCAGCCCCTGGCCCAACCCGCCTGCCTGACCTTTTGGTACCACCTGAGCCTCCGAAACCCAGGTGAGGGCTGCCAGGAGGCGGGTGGTCCGCCCACACCAGCCCCGTGTCAAGCCACCTGGCAGCCACTGCTTCGGGCTGAGGGCATTGCCCCCCTGCTGACCGGGCCGGCGCTTGGGGGCAGGTACCTTGCAGGTCCGCGTGGAGGAGGCAGAGCAGCACCAGGTGCTGAGCATCAGCGAGCGCGGAGGGCTGGCCTGGCGCCTGGGCAGAGTGGCCGTGCAGGCCCAGCAGGCCTGGAGGGTGAGTGCCCAGGGCGGGGCCTTCCCACCCTGAGGGCTGTCCAGGCCAGGCGTGGAGCCGACTCACTCCGTGCCTGCCCAGGTGGTGTTTGAGGCCGTGGCCGCTGGTGTGGAGCACTCCTACATGGCGCTGGACGACCTGCTGCTCCGGGATGGGCCCTGCCCTCGGCCAGGTGGGTGCCCTCGGCCAGGTGGGCGCCCTGCAGCCTGGCCCTGGGACCTGCCATGACGCATGGGTGGGACCAACTCTGTGCCAAGCATCCCCAGCAGCGGTGGTGCCCCAGGGATGGGGGCGGGGCAGCACCACTCACTGCCGGGTCCCTTGCAGCTTCCTGTGACTTTGAGACGGGCCTGTGTGGCTGGAGCCACCTGTCCTGGCCCAGTCTGGGAGGGTACAGCTGGGACTGGAGCAGTGGATCCACACCCTCCCGGTACCCCCAGCCCCCCGTGGACCACACTCTGGGAACTGACGCAGGTGGGTCTGGGTCAGGGAGGGGCCCCAGAGCTACACACACACAAGGGCACCCGCCACACCCCCGCCAGGGCCAGCAGCCCAGCTCAGCCAGGCTCCCTCAGGGTCAGAGGCCTCTGGCCAGGGGTCAGTTCCCATCCTATCACTGGGCCCCCCTTCCTCTCTCGTTCCCAGGCCACTTTGCTGTCTTCGAAACAGGAGTGCTGGGGCCGGGGGGCCGGGCAGCCTGGCTGCACAGCCAGCCCCTACCCCCCACCCAGGCCTCCTGCCTCCGCTTCTGGTATCTCATGGGCTTCCCTGAGCACTTCTGTGAGTCGCTGGCCAGCAGGCGGGGGTGGTGGGGCAGCTGGGCCTGGGGCTGGCCTAAACCACCCTGGCCCTGCTCTCAGACAAAGGCGAGCTGAGGGTGCTCCTGAGCAGTGCCCGGGGCCAGCTGGCCGTGTGGGGCGCGGGCGGGCGCCTGCGGCACCAGTGGCTGGAAGGCCAGGTGGAGGTGGCCAGTGCCGAGGAGTTCCAGGTGAGGCCTGGCGCTCCGAGTGGGGGCTTGGGGAGCTCAGGCGGGGGCTCTGCCTCCGGGAGCACACACGGCCTCTCCTCCTCCTGGTCAGATCGTGTTTGAGGCCACTCTGGGCGGCCAGCCAGCCCTGGGGCCCATTGCCCTGGACGACGTCGAGTACCTGGCTGGGCAGCGCTGCCAGCGGCCTGTGCCCAACCAGGGTAAGCCCTGCCCAGGTCGGCCAGCCCTGGTCTGGGTCTGGGCTCAGCTGCTCAGCAGCTCCCAGCCCCTGTGGCTGCCCGAGAGGCTGGGAGAGCCCCCAGGGCTGGCGCTTCGCTGCCCCCCATCTGCCTCTGTCCCCTCCCCTCCCCGGGCCCCTGACTGTGCCCTGCTCCCAGGCTGAGGCTGGGCCCGGGAGGTGCCAGGCAGACCAGGGACTGCAGCCTCCTCGCTGGGCACTGGTGCTTCACCCCCAAGTGGGTCCAGCCTGGGGCCACGATGCCTGCCTGTCCTCACCTCGAGCAGTGACCCCAGGAACCCGCAGGGGGAGCAGGGCTGGGGTCCCCAGGCACCGTCCTCGGCTTGGGAGTGGGGTGTCAGGGAGGACGCACGTCCCAGGGCTCCTGTGCCCCGCGGCCCACAGGGGACTCGGTGCCGGCCATAGTGCCGGCCACGGTCGGCGGGGCCCTCCTGCTCGTGCTCCTGGTGCTGCTTGGACTCACGGGGTGGCAATGGCTGTGGAAGGGGGGCTGCCCCTCCAGGGACAGGACAGTGGCCGCGACCCCCGGATTTGACAACATCCTCTTCAACGCGGTAGGGCCCCGGGTGGGGCGGGCAGGCGGGTGGGGAGCCGTCGGGTGGGGGAGGGCTGTGCCCGGCAGAACAGAGTAGTGGGGCAGGAACCCCTCGACCCACCCACCTGCCACCCAACCCTCACCAGGCTCCTCCCCCATTCTAGGATCAAGTGACCCTGCCAGCATCGATCACCAACGGCCCCTAGGCCCAGAGGACCCGCTGCTCCCAGGAGCTCCCCACTGTGTCAGCCCTGGCCCCAGATTCGCTGAGTCCCCATCCCTCACCCTGCATCCCGCCCGCCACCCACGTTTGGTTGTAGTCCTCACCCCAACAATAAACACTCCGGCCCGGAGGGCAGCCCCTCTCGCCAGCCAGCCTGTGCACGCTGCTCTGGGGTCCCTGTGCCCCCCGCCCCCGTGCCACTCCTGAGCGGTCCCCAGGCAACACAGCTGCTCCCCAAGGACGTGAGGAAGGGAACGCCATGGTGCTGCCCACACACCATCCCCGTCTGTCCCGCCTGGGCCTGGAAGGGTGACGGCCAGGTGCTGCCCTCTGGCCTGCTCCCCTGGCCTCTGGGCCCACAGGACAATGGGCAAGGGTGTGGCCGGGGACTCGGGCCAGGGGAGGGCGGAGCCTGGTGCCAACAGGCCAGCCAACACCCACTAACTGTCCCAGCCAACACCCACTAGCATTCAGTCCCTCAGGCACCCCCACGCCCTGGGCCTGAGGGAGCAGAGGTGCAGTGGGCGGGGCCCCGTGGGACAGATGCTCACACCAGCAGGAAGGGCAGCGAACGTTTATTAGTTTATTAGCGTCTCTAGCAGCCAGAAGGGCGTCTTCCCTCTGCGGCTGGACTGGCCCCTACCCCGCAGCTCTGTGAGGCCCCTCAGCTCCCCCGGGAGCCACGCCCATGTGCCGACACCTGGGGAGGGTGGTGGGTCTGCGCCTCGCTGAGGACGGGGCAGGGAGGACACACAACAGGAGAAGCGAACACTTTGCAAGGCTTTGTTTACAGCAGGTGGTGGGGTCCCAGGCAGGCTGACACCCGTGTTCCGTGGGGCGCGTGAGGAGGCCACGCTGGCGCTGGGGGTCCAGGGAACCGCCAGACACGATCAGCCGGAACGCACTGACCTCGAGGCTTTGTGCTCATTTCGCCCTGGGCCCCTTCTCGATCGGCTTCCCAATGTCCTTCCCCCGGAGCTTGAGGCCTGAAGGAGCATCGGACACGCTGACCCACAGTCCCCCCGCACTTCAGAGGACAGGGGGGGGGCACCCACTGGCCATGCACACTCACCCCTTCCCCACAGCAGGGAGAGGGAGCGGGAGGCAGCCCCACTACGGCCTGGCCCCTCGACCCAAAGCAGACGCCGTTCACTCCCCAGGACGGCAGCTCTGTGCCTAGGCTCCAGGCTGACACCCAGGGGGCGTGGGCAGGGCAGGGCAGGAGCCAGGAGGACCCCAGAATGGGGGGTGGGGTGGGGGTGGGGCCAGTGGGGAAATGTGCCGGGGAGGACACCACACAGCTCACTCACGAGCTTTCCTAAAGCCGGCTTCCTGCCCCCCAGCCTGACACCCCCGCCCCCTCAGGGGCAGCCCTGACGCCTGGTCACCACGAGCCGAGGACGCTCACCGATGGCTCTCTCGATTTTGCCCAGGACCTGGTTGTTAGGAATGGCCCGTCCGCTCTCGTAGTCCGCGATGACCTGTGGCTTTTCGTTGATTTTCTAAAGAGAAAATGTGTTTTGTACACGTCAGCTTGATAAGAAAACGCTGCAGAACCGGGACACGCGTGGATGGGCCGGGGCACCACCTGCGACAGCAAGGGGCCGAGAGCCTTGGTGGAGCAGCTCCCAGATGCCCGGGGTCACCTGCGAGAGTTCCCCGGGGCCTCACGTGGCTCCCCCAGAGGCCTGCGGGGGCCAGGGCCAGCTCCTCAGGGGGCCAGCGCAGCCTCCTACGTCCCCAGACGGGCAGAGCCCCACCGACCACAGCCTGGAGGGGCCGCCACTCACGGTCGCCAGGTCCTTCTGCGTCAGCCCCTTGCTCTGCCGGCCCTGCTGGATGACCTTGCCCACCTCCAGGGTCACCCGGTCGTGGTGCAGCTCCTCCGTCTCCCGGTCCAGCTTGGCCGTGTTCTTGGTGATCGAGTGCTGCTTGTTCTGACCAGCAGCCCCTGAATGGTGGGAACCGAGAGAGAGAGAGAGAGAGAGAGAGAGAGAGAGAGAGAGAGAGCGCGCGCGCGAGGTGTGTGTGTGTGTTGCACCAACACGAGGGAAAGGCGTTTCAGGACACGAACCAGGCATGATGGCGGGCGCCCAGGTGACATGGGAAGCCAGGCCGTCCCATCATGGCAACTGCACAGGCGCCAGAGCAGATTCCAGAACCTCCTCCCCGCGGTGGGAGTGGACAGCACAGCCTCCTGACCTCTGCCCCCCACAGCTGCTGGGGTGAGGCTTCGGCTGCCAGCGGGCATCCTGACCCCCGGGGCACTGAGCCCATCTGCAGAGATGGCCCGCCACCACACCCCCCTGAGAGCGGACGCATCGGCACCTACATTTCTTGGAAGTCTCCACATCTTCTCCTCGTCTCTGGGCTGCCAAGATGGCCTAGAAAGTCAGGGAATGTTTTTTGGTCAAAATTTAACTGTGGAGCCCTGGCCGGGCAGTTCGGTTGGTTACAGGGTTGTCCTGATGCTCGAAGGTTGTGGGTTCGATCCCCAGTCAGAGCACATACAGGAGCCAACCAATGAAGGCGCAGGTGGGCGGACCCAATCCATGTTTCTCTCTCCCTCTCTAAAATCAATTTTTAAAATGTTAGCTTTCACCCCGGCTGGTTTGCTCAGTTACGGCGTCGGCCCATGAGCTGAGGGTTGTGGGTTCGAGTCTAGCCAAGAGCACGATTGGTGGCGGGCTCGGTCCCTGGCCCCAGCGAGGGAGGCGGCCAGCCGACGTGTCTCCTCCCTCCGGGTCCCTCTCTCTAACCGTCAACGGGAGAAACGCCTGCAGGGCGACGGCCGAACTGCGAGGCCATAGTTTCCTTTGGGGGAAAAAACCGCATTTGGAGACTGGCAGCCAGCGGGGCGGCCAGTGAGTCCGGCCCCGGCCCGGGGACAGCGGGCCAGGCGGGGCGGGGACGGGCTGCCTCCAGCGGCCTCAGGGCTCCTGCGCGCGGCGGCCCGGGAGGCGGGGGGTTTTGGGGTGACGGGGGGGGGGCGGGAGGCCGGTCACTGGCGCCGAGCCCCGCACACCCCTCCCCACCCCGGGTGCGGGTGCCGGCGGGGGACACCGGCAGCATCGGACCGAGAGGACTGGGGAGGCTCCAATCGCGCCCCCTCGCCTCGCCCCCCGTCCCCCCCCAAGGCCCCCCGTCCCGGCCCTGCCCTCGGTCCTCCCGCCGCCGCATCCTCGCCATCCCGTCCACACCAGAGTCCGAGGCCTCCGGACCTTGCCCGGCGTCCACCCCAGGCCCGGACCGCTGGCCCCGACACCCCAGCCTCACGCGCCCGTCCCGACCCGCCGTCCGCCTCATCCCGCTCCTCCACCCCCACCCCCCCACCTCCTTGTCCCCCCAGTCCCGGCCGCCACCCCCCCGCCCCGGCCCCCCCACCTCCCTGTCCCCCCCGCCCCTGCCCCCCCCGCTGTCGCGGACCGTCCTCCAGCCCTGCCGCTGCCTCCGTCCTCACCCGGCGAACCAGGTCCGCCCGGACCGTCCCCGACGGGCCATCTCCCCGGCCCGGCCCCCGCCCCCCCCAGCGCCTGACCGCGGCCCCCGACCCCCGTCAGCCCCGCGTCGGCCGCCCGGTCCGCCGGCCGCTCGGGCCGGAGCCGCACCTGCTTGGACTTGGCCTGCGCGGCCGTGGGGCCCTTCTTGCGCAGCACCGTCACCGTGTCCCAGTCGCTCTCGGCCATGGCGGCTCCGGTCCTGACGGCGGCTCGGCGGCAGCTGCTCGAGACCCAGCGGCGCGACGTCGCCTCTTCGCTAGGCCGCTTCCGGCGCCGTCCGCGGCCCCGCCCCCGCCTCCCATTGGCCGGAATCCCGGGGGGCGGGAACTTCCGGAGGCCCGGGACCAATCTGAGCCCGACTCATCTGAGGACTGCGGGGCGGGGCGCGACGGGGGGGGGTGGTGGTGACGTCAGGGCGCGGGGGGGCCGGAGTGAGCACGAGGGGGGCGCGGAGGGGGCGCGGAGGGGGGGTGCAGAGGGGGCGCGAGGGGGCGGGGAGGGGGGGTGGTGCAGAGGGGGCGGAAGGGGCGGGGAGGGGGCGCGGATGGGGGTGCAGAGGGGGCGGGGAGGGGGCGGAGTGGGGGCGGGGAGGGGCGGGAGGGGGTGCAGAGGGGGCGGGAGTGACCGCAGGGGGCGCGGAGGGGACGGAGGGGGTGCAGAGGGGGCGGAGGGGGGTGCAGAGGGGGCGGGGAGGGGGTGCAGAGGGGGCGGGGAGGGGGTGCAGAGGGGGCGGGAGTGACCGCAGGGGGCGCGGAGGGGACGGAGGGGGTGCAGAGGGGGCGCGGAGGGGCGGGAGGAGGAACGAGGATCCGGGTGCTGTGCGCCAGGCCGGGGTCCTGAGAAGGGGGAGTTTGGAGAGGAGGGGCGCGGGTGGGGGGAAGGGAGCCGGCCCGGGAGGAAGAGGGTGGGGGGCTGTGCGCAGGGAGAGACGGGGGTGCCTGGGAAGGAGGGTGATGAGCGGAGGGAGGTCTCGGCCTCTGGGCCAACGAGGGGGGCTGGCCGCTCCCGGGTGGCACCTTTGGGGATGGGCATGGCTCAGCCCAGCCCGGCCTGGCCCGGTGCCGGAAGGGGTTCGGGAAGGGGTTCGGGTGCGCGCCCACAGACCACAGACGGGCCAGGGAGTGTCCGCGCGCCCGTCCCTCCTGCTGTGGGGCTGGCCAGGCTGCAGGCAGGTGTGTTCCTGGGCTCGTGCTCACGGGACGCGGAGACCAATGTGGGGTAGGACTCTCTTTAAGATAAAAAACCAAACTTAGAAAAGGAGACATTTTTATATATTTTGTATAATGTAGATTCCTTTACAACAATTCTGTAATATCTCACAGTTATGTTTTTTTTAAAATATATTTTATTAACTTTTTACAGAGAAGAATGGAGAGGGATAGAGAGTTAGAAACATGGATGAGAGAGAAACATCGATCAGCTGCCTCCTGCACACCCCCTACTAGGGATGTGCCCGCAACCCAGGTACATGCCCTTGGCCGGAATCGAACTGGGACCCTTGAGTCCACAGGCCGACGCTCTATCCACTGAGCCACACCGGTTCGGCCAGTTATGTTTTTGTTTTTTTTTAATTTTTATTTTCATTTATTTCAGAGAGGGAGAGAAAGGGATAGAAACATCAATGAGAGGGAATCATTGACCAGCTGCCTCCTGCACGCCCCACCCTGGGGACCGAGCCCCAGGCATGTGCCCTTGACTGGAATCGAACCCGGGACCCTTCAGTCCACAGGCCAACACTGTATCCAGTGAGTCAAACCGGCTAGGGCTATTTTACCATAGTTTTGTATAAGAGGGGGCGGAGGGGGGCGGGGAGGGGGGCGGAGTTAAAAAACTGACAAGTGCCACAAATATCACACAATTTAGAAAAATAACGTTTGTATGGATTAACAAATGCATGTCTGGTGCATTTGTTTACATTTTTGGCTGTGTTCTCTGAATGCGCACATCATGACTTTGCAGAGTGTGTTATGGAAAGAACCGACGGGCGATTCCGATTTCTCTAGCGCGTCTGATCAAATCGGTATCTGACTGTTAGTGTTGACCCTGGTTTGGGTAATCCTCGGGGCTTTGCACGAAGTGCTCACGATAGCATTCCTACAGGTAGGTGTTTGCTGCACAAATACAGGCGTTCTGATAAGGGCAACCCCACCCAAAAGGAAAAGCAACATGAGTATTAAATCATAATCCTGCATTACGGGCTGCTTTCGTCAGAGACGGATTTCCTTCTGCCCAGGGGTTGGGGAGACCTGAGTCCACTCACAATTTTGCACGTTGCATGATGGGAAGAATTTGGACAGACTCACTTCTGGTTCCTCCTACAGACCTTGTTTCTTCTCCACTCGCGAACACGTCCAGTGCTGGGCACTGTGGGGGGGGGGGGGGGGACAGTTGGCAGCCATCGTAGACATACCTACCCCAGCGCAGGCCAGCAAGATTGTGAGCCACAAAAAAATGATCTCAAGTTCCCCTGAGTGAAAGTTATTGTGCTAGAAAAAAAATGGGTTTATTCAAGTACAGCAAAGAGCCCGCCCGACCTATGATGAACCAGGTCTGATTCCGGGTCAGGGCACGTGCCTGGGTGGTGGGCTGGAACCCCAGAGTGGAGCAGGCAGGAGGCAGTGGATCCATCATTCTCTCTCATCATTGATGTTTCTATCCCTCTCTCCTCTCCCTTCCTCTCTGAAATCAATTAAAAAAAAAAAAAAGAACAAAAGAATCACAATTCAGGACGTTAGTCTAGGGCAGTGGTCGGCAAACTCATTAGTTAACAGAGCCAAATATCAACAGTACGAAGATTGAAATTTCTTTTGAGAGCCAAATTTTTTTTTTTTAAATATATTTTATTGATTTTTTTTTTTTTTTTTTTTTTTTTACAGAGAGGAAGGGAGAGAGATAGAGAGTCAGAAACATCAATGAGAGAGAAACATCGATCACCTGCCTCCTGCACACCTCCCACTGGGGATGTGCCCACAACCAAGGTACATGCCCCTGACCGGAATCGAACCCGGGACCCCTCAGTCCGCAGGCCAACGCTCTATCCACTGAGCCAAACCGGTTAGGGCGAGAGCCAAATTTTTTAAACTTAAACTATACAGGTAGGTACATTGTGATTAACTTCATTAGGGTACTGCGAAGGCTTAGGAAGAGCCACACTCAAGGGGCCAAAGAGCCGCATGTGGCTCGTGAGCCGCAGTTTGCCGACCGCTGGCCTAGGGCAAACCAGCAGGTCCCAAGAACAAAGGAGAGGAGACTGCATTTATAGAGGAAAGAGGGTAGTTGGGAGGGGCTGTTGCCAACAAGGAGTCCATTGGCGGAAACTTGGAGTTCAAAATGCAGTGGCGTTTCATCTCTGCGTTGTGACAGCCTCTCATTGGCTGAGCTGTTGCCAGGCGGGGAGAAAGTCTTCCTCCCACTGGGGTAGGGACTTAAGAAAACATCCGTTGGAGATGTAGGTGTCTCTACCTGTTGGGGTGATGGGTGCCAAGTGGTAGGGTGGAAGAACTCCCCCGACAGACCCTCCCAAACTTCATTTGCGGTCCTATTTATTTCCACACGGCGTCCCGGGGGCCAAGGAGAGAGGAACAGAGGAGTCTGCCCAGGAGAGGCAGTGCCCTCACCTGACTGCAGTTAAGATATTCTCAGCAGCCCTGGCCGGTGTGGCTCAGTGGACAGAGCGTCGGCCTGCAGACTGAAGGGTCCCAGGTTCGATTCCGGTCAAGGGCACGTACCTTGGTTGCGGGCACATCCCCAGTAGGAGCTGTGCAGGAGGCAGCTGATCGATGTTTCTCTCTCATCGATGTGTCTAACTCTCTATCCCTCTCCTTTCCTCTCTGTAAAAAAAAAAAAATCAATAAAATATATTAAAAAATATATTCTCAGCCAATGTAACCAACACTTAGCCAGGTGAGCCCACTGCCAGGCTCTCTCCCAGGGCATGGCTGGCACGCCAGCATGAGAAGTTGCATGGGCTGTGTGGTGTCAGGTCTGCCCAGGTGGGGTCCGGCCTGGAGATGGGGAGTATGGTCCAGGTGCCCTCAGACCCTGTGGGTGTCTGCCAGGATAGCCACCGTCCCCCCTGGCTTTTGGTCAGGAGTCAGGTATGGGCCTGGCCTGCGGAAGCAAGGACCGTGGGCAGGAGGCCGGACAGGTCAGAGGCCCCAGCTGGGCAGCGGAGTGTCGGCCGCACCATTGCGGCGGGCGGCAGTGGTGGGCCAGGGAGTGTCCGCGGAGGCCGACGTTGGCCAGGTGACCTCTCTTGCTGAGCTGAGTGTGAGCGGAGCCTCTCAAGGTTTGCAGATTCAGAGCGAGGAGGTCGGAGCGAGGTGCGGGCAGCGAGCAGGTGCGGGTGCCTGCGCCGGGGCTCGCCGGCAGCTCCAGCCTTAGCCGGCAGGTGGCGCGCGCGGGCCCGCCGCGGTGCCGGGGAGGAGGAGTCGGGCCACTGGTTCTCCATCCAATGAGAACGGGCCCAGAATGAGGCCCCAGAGGCCGCTGCCCTCAGGGACCCACATCGGGAAGGACACAGGCACACAAGCCGATTCTAGTCACCTGGGGCGAGTGGGGGGACCCCCTCAACAACAGGCCACCGGAGCAAGACTATCTTTCTCCCCAGACGCTAAGGCCTGCCAGGCACCTGGGGCGGGCGGCGGGGGGGGGGGGGGGGCTGGTCCAGGTGAGCGCCTGGCCGGTGCAAAGGCCAGGCCCCACGCAGCAGAGGTGGGGACAGCCTGGGCAGCTTCAGTTCTGCGTGGGAGGCTGTTGCCGGCCTTTGGCTCCGGGTGTGGGATGGCATTTGTGCTCTGACGTGGCCTGAGGGGAGGTGGGTGTTCACTGGTTGGGAATCCTGGCCGCGCTTGTCTGTGGGCGAGGGCATGTGGGGCCTCTTTGCTTTCCTCTGGGCACTGTGGCGTTTTCCAGAGCCTCCCGAGTGCCCTCTGTGCTGCACAGACGGGGTTTGAACCGGTGATGGCATCAGTGGTTCCCAGAAGCGTGGGGTGGTGAATGGGGAACAGGCCCCACTTCTGTTACTGCGTGTCCTTCTCAGTCCACAGGGGGTGCAGATGGACGGAGCTGTCCTTCCCAGCTCTGTGCGCCCTTGCTCTCCTGCTGGGCTCCCAGCCAGTGGCCGGCCCGGGCAGACCCTCCCCGCTGGGCCTCTCGCCCTCCCTGCAGTTCTGGGCGACCTCCTGGTCCCAGAGCACGGGTGCTGGTGGAGTGGCTTGGCCCCCCCGTGTCTTCTCCTTCCCTCAGGGGACGTCTCAGGGAGGGTGGCCTGGCTGTGCACTTTGGGGGGAGGCGGGAGGGGGAGCCCCTGCTGGCTGGCCCGGGTGCAGGGGAATTCTGGGGCAGAGCTGGCGGGCCGGCCCTCCTGGAAGCGTGCCTCTCAGATGACGGCTGAGTGAGAGTGAAACAGGCTTCTTTCAGAAGCTGCTGCCTGGGGTTGACCTTAAAATGTCTGAAAAATGAGCAGACGGGGGGCGGGGGGGAGCAGAGAAGCGGGTTGTATTTGGTGAGGGGGCCCCGCCTTGGGAGGCTCTGGGGACAGCCGGAGGGGCACATGCAGGGTGTCCCATGTCCAGGTCCTGAGTGGGGACCCAGATCACCCTTCCTGTTTCCTGTGCAAGCTGGTGTCTGTCCTCCAAAGGCCTGAGTGAGTAATGGATGTGAGGTGAGCACCTTAGGAGCCATCCCTGTCAGGGCACAGATGCCAAGGTGAGAAAGGAAAACAAAGGAGGCAGGGTGGGCTCCAGAGGCAGGAGGGGGGCGGGCTGCTTGCCTCCAGGCAGAGTAGGTGGCAGTGGCAGCCCCCCTCCCACCTTGGTCTGCTCACCGTGGGCAGGGGAGGCCCCAGCAGCCGTGTCCACACGGCCTTGACCCTGATCTGCAGCCAGGCCATGCCTTCCTCTGGGGGGGGGCACTGAGGCCAGGACGGCTGCTCTAGGCCCGAACCGGCCCTGCCACTTGCTGAGCTGAGACCCCGGCCTTGGCCCCCTCCCAGGGCTGCACGGGGCTGTCCCAGGGCCTCCTGACTCCTCCCTGCTGTGGCTGCGGGCTGAGTTTCGCTTTCTTTTTGGCAGGAAGGAACCCGACTGGGAATCCCCTGAGCTGCCCGAGGACCAGAGTGAGTCACCCCTTTCCAGCTTGCCAGGTTGGGGGTGTCACCCCCTTCAGAGCTGGCAGGCGGGGGTGGGGCGGCACTTCCTGGTCAGGGCCCTGCCACCCACGCTCCCTCTCCCTCGGTTCTCAACTCCGCTCACCTGGCAGGCCTGTTATCAGAGTCAAACTAAAACACATATATGCGTGCGTGTGCGTGAAGACCCTGCGAAAGCAGAAATGTTTCCGATAAGCAAAAGCGTTTTCCCGCCAGAAGCACCGGCAAGTCCTCCGGGGTCGTTTCTGTGACGTCCGCAGGCAGTGGCTGCCTTCCTGGGAGCCGAGACCTGGCTCAGGAGAAATCTCTGGACGTGGGCAGGACCAGGTGGCTCCAGTCAGCCCTTCTGCCTGACCCCCGCTCTGGAGGCGTGACCCTCCGGGATCACTGCAGAGGCAGGCGGGCAGTTTCCGGATTGTGCAGCGGAACCTCTTGTTTGCAACAAGAACCATTTCCTGCAGGGAGCTCACAGTGGAGGGTTCACAAAGGGGAAGCGTTCCTACACCTGAGAGCTCGCCTGGCCACGAGCTGTCCGTGGGAGGTTTCCTCGGCTGCTGGTGGCCAGCTCGGCCTGGGGTTCATGGAGCGTGCAGCAGAGGCAGGGCGGCCGGGCTGCTATCTCTCAGGGAAATTCCGACTTGGAAACCCAGTCTTGACTGACGCAGCGTGATGCAAGCACTTCCCACGCCATGTGGACTGGTCACATGACGCAGCTTCAGAGCCTGCCTGCTCTTCCGGTTCTTGCTCCGGATGAGTCCCCTGGAGGGGAGGTGCTGGGTGTGCTGTGTGACCGGGGAGAAGAATCTTACCTCTGAGTCTCCATGTTCTCTTCCGCACAATGAAGAATGCAGTTCCCTTCGGACGCTGGTTGCCAGGCACTGAGCAATGCCCGCGCTCAGTGGGAGACCCTCCACTGGGTCTTGGCAGGAGAAGCATGCTGGCCTCGGGTCAGCACTCCCAGCGCTGCTCCTTTCTTTCTGGCCAAGACCCCTGCCTTGTTTCCAGATGTTTCCATTGCGTGTTCCACATTTCCGTGTGTCTGGAGGCCATAGTTTGTGCATTTTTGGTTTTGTTGGTGGTAAAATTCATGTAAAATTCGCCATTAAGCCATACATTTCAGTGTTATTTGTACATGTGTAAGGTCGGGCATCCATCACCACTATTTACCCGAACACTAACCTACCCGAGAGGAGACCTCGTCGCCTTCAGACCCTTTAAGGGAGCGGAGACTTTTCGTGTTTTCTTACAAACGTAACTCACGCAGGGCCTGCGCTGAGCCGGGCGTCGGCCTGAGCCTGAGCCTGAGCCTTCATGGACACCGCCAGGTTCTCGGGAGGTGAGAGCAGCGAAGGCCTTGCTGCGGGCGTCCTGTCCTGCCGTCCTCCTGCCCTCCCGCCCTCCCGGGGCGCACGGAACTCCGTGGACACAGAGCTGCGAGGGCGCCCGGCAGGCTCTGCTCGGAGCAACCCCGGAGGGAATGAATGAAGTAACGTCACGGCAGCGCCAACCAATCGACGCCCGCTGCGGCTCCCTCCGTGCTCCTGGTAGGCTCTTGTGTCTGTCCGTCAGAAAAGCGGGCACGAAGAAGGGCGGGGGGGAAATCTGACCAATTAGAGCCCGCTGCGGCTCCCTGCGCGTTCCTGATAGGTTCTTATGTCAGTTCGTCAGGTCGGAGGCGGGCGGGTCCGCGGCAGCGGCGGCGGCGGCGGCGGCGGCAGCAGGGCGGGCGGGCGTGCAGTTCCGGGCGCGCGGCGACCGTTGGTGAGTCGAACGGCGGGGATCGACGTCGGGGGTCGCGGTCTGGGCGGGGGCGCGGCGCCGGGAGGCAGGACGGGGAGGCAGGCTCGCCGCCGCCCGCGGGCCTGAGGGGATTTCTCGGGGCGGGGGAACCGGAAACTGAAAGTCAGAGCGGGGCCGGCGCAGGAAAGTTCGCGAACGCCCGCGGGCGCCTGGCCGGGGGTCCACGGCGCGGGGTGACGACCCGGGGTCACGGCCTGCGGTCCACCACGCGGGGTCACGGCTCGGGGTCACGGCTCGGGGTCACGGCGCGGGGTCCACGGTGCGAGGATCACGGCGCGGGGTCACGGCATCCCTCTTCCCCGGCGTCGCTGCGGCCTGTGGCGTCTCGCCCCTTCCGTCCCGACCCCAGGGAGACTCACCTGCCCCCGCCGGGCCGCCGCTTCCTGCCCGCAGACGGGCCTTCCCACCTGTTGGGGTTTGGACCTGCAGCTGCCGAACCGGGCAGCGCTGAGCGCTCGCACCTGCGGGGCCGCCTTCTCCCTCCGCTGCCCCCGCAGCCTGTCCCGAGGCCCCCGGGCCCCGCCCGCCCGCGCCTCCCCTGCGGTCCGCTCAGCCTCCCCTTGGCGGGGTGTCCCCAGGAGCCTCTTGGTCAGCCTGCAGCCCCGCCCCCGCGGCCTGAGCGGAGGCCGACCCAGGGCCTGGGGCGTCCCTCTCGGACCTCGGGGTCTCTCTCGGGCCTGGGGAGCCTGGCGGGTCCGCTGATGAAAGCGGCCGAGGGGTGGTGAGGCCTGGGGGCGGCTGGGAATGGAGGCAGCTGCCCGGGCTGGGGCCTGGGGGGTCGTCATGGACGCGGGGAGACGGCAGGACAGCTGCTGCAGAGCCGGGAGTGGGCGCCCTGACCCCGCCAGCGAGGCCCGGGCCCTGGTCAGTTACGGTGCTCGGGGAGGTCCCCGCCAGCCCTGAGCTGCCGCCCCAGTTTTTCTTTTTTAAGAAAACGGCGTTATTGCCGTGTAACGTACACGCCGCAGAAGTTCCTGTGGCTTGAATTTCAAACGAACACGATTCTAAGAAGTGCTTTTCTTAAAGCCTTGTCCTGGCCTGGCCGGTGTGGCTCAATGGTTGCGCCCCGACCTTCCACCCAGAGGTCAGGGCACATGTCCAGCTGCAGACTCGCTCCCCAGTGGAGGCGGCGGCCGCTGGTGTGTCCCTCCCCCCTCCCGCCCCAGCCCCTCACCCCGCTCAGCCCTGAGGCTGCCGCTCCCAGGCCCTCGCTGTGACATCTCTGCTCTGTGCCCAGCCCTGTGCCCAGCGGGAGCCTCTGACACACCCACTGCGCGTCCAGAGCTGCTGGGAAAGGCTGAGTGACCGCCGCACGGGAGCTGCCATGCAGGGGCAGGGGTGGGGGCTCCCCGTCCTCCCCGCACGGAGACATGCCCCCCCCCCCAAGCTCTCCTACCCGTCCTGGGGGCTTGTGGAGGCCCCATCATGAGCGTGATTGGTCACCTCCTTGGCCGTTGGGGATTCGGGGCATCTGCAGCCTGCTCCCCGGGGGGCGTGGCCGGCTGGTGGAAGGGCTGTGACTGACAGATGCTCCTCTGGCCCCTCACACAGGCAGCCCCAGGGCTTGGGGAGCTCTGTGGCAGGACCTGGGAAGAGGAACAAACACCCCAAAGTACTGCGTCCCTGTGCCCCTCTCCACAGGGTGGCATTGCCCGACCCTGACGCCAGGGAACCCAGTTCCTCCATGAGCACTGCTTTGTATCGGGCAGAAATGCCCGTTCGCAGAGGGCGAGGCTGTGGTGGGAGGAGCGCGCCCGCGTCTGGAGCGTGTTTTGGGGAAGCGTGGGTGTCCTGCAGGAGTGCCCTGAGGCCTAGTTCCCATGAGGGGGGCAGGTCACCCGGGACCCCCACGGCGCCCGGCCGGTACTCCTGGCGCATCAGTACTTGGGGTTTAGATCCTCCGCTGAAAGGTTTCTTCTTGAGGGCCGCCTCCGGGTCCGAGGGCCCCTGCCCAAAGCCTGCTGAAAGGAGAGGGGCTGTGGCAACTGGCAGGGGCAGAGTAGCAGCACCGGCTGGTGTGGGAGAGGCAGCTGGGCAGTGTGGCCACCTCTGGGCCCTGCAGGCTGGTGCACAACCTGCTGTAGAGGCCGTCCATGCCGCGTCGGAGTTCGTGTGGGACCCTCAGGAGGCCGGGCACCGCCGGGCACTCGCGTTGGCGGGAAGGGGAGGACAGCCCACTGGCCAAGGCGCCGCGGGTGGGCGTGCGGACGCCAACCACGTGGCGTGGGCAGGTCGCCACACCTGCTAAGCCTTGGTTTCCAAGTTTGTGGTGGCAGATGGGACCCTGTCAAAGTCATGCTGCTACCAGTCGGCTTGACCAGTTAGAGTCCTGCCCACCAGTCTGCACTTCCCGGAGGATGACTGTGGAGCCGGCCGCCTCTCGACTGCCTCGACGCCTCTGTTCTTCCTCAGGGCTTGGCGTTCTCGGGGGACGCGACTTCCATGGCTGCAGCCAGCGTGACCCCTCCCGGCTCCCTAGACGTGCTGCAGCCTGGCTTCTCCACGACCCTCCTGGGGACCAAGCTGGAGGACAAGTACCTGTGCTCCGCCTGTAAGAACGTCCTGCGCAGGCCCTTCCAGGCACAGTGTGGCCACCGCTACTGCTCCTTCTGCCTGAGCAGCATCCTCAGGTCTGGGCGGGGCGGGCGGAGGGGGCAGGGGTGGTGGCTGCAGGGCTGGCCGGCCAGGGAGGCTCGGGCAGGCTGTGCTGCAGGTAACCCTCGTTGAGGGCACAGGTTCACTGCAGATGAGGGTGGAGCTGAGACCCTGCAGGGCTGGGTGGAGCTGAGCATAGGCACCCTGTGAGGGATGGAGGTCAGCGTGCGTCAGTGCGGGTGGTTGCGGGCATCCTGTGGCCGACGTGCGCACAGACATCTCCAGTGCAGCGCTGGCTGGCGGTGGGTGTGTCGCGCCTGCTGGGCGAGTCGCGAGGCAGGGCGCTGTGGCACGGGGCGGGCGGGCCACACCTGCTCCAGGGTCTGCCTCTGAGCGGGCGCGCCTCGTTCCCCTTGTGGGTGACCGTCACAGGAGCGATCTTCTCTCCGTTCTGAACGTTTGAACATCACCGCAGTGTGCTTGTCGCTGACGGGGGCGGTGCTGCCGTGCTAAGTGGCGTGGGCCGCCGCCTGTCCTGGGCAGCAGGTCTCATGCAGCACCCTCTCCCCAGCTCCGGGCCCCAGAACTGCGCTGCCTGTGTGCACGAGGGCATATACGAAGAAGGCGTTTCGGTTTTGGAGAGCAGCTCGGTAAGGGGTCCTGAGGCTGAACACCCAAATGAACAGAAAACACGTTGCGTTTCCTTTCGTAGCACCCGCAGTGGATGCCCCTCAGCAGTTGGAGGTGCCCGCTTGGCTCCTGCGTGGACCGGCTGCGGGCAGGACCTGGGTTCGGGGGGCCGGCTGCAGGCTGCTCACACAGGGTCGCTGTCTCCCCAGGTTTTCCCCGACAATGCTGCCCGCAGGGAGGTGGAGAGCCTGCCAGCCATCTGCCCCAGCGATGGCTGCACCTGGAAGGGGACCCTCAAAGAGTACGAGGTAGGCCTGCCTGCCCACACGCCGTGGTGCCAGGTGGGCCTGCGTGACGCTACCGCGTGGATCTGTCGGACGTCTGTGAAAGAGGCAGCTGGCACTTCTAATGTGCCCGCTTAGATACCCAGTCGCACAGAACCTAGACCCTTCCATGGAGCCCCGGCGGGTGGCCTCAGTTTCCTGATCTGTGGAATGGGTGCAGCCCCCACTCCGGGGTGTCGGGGGCATGTGCTGCCCGAAAGCCGCTGCAGCGTGTGCCGAGTGTGCAGGAGCCAGCCCTCGGTGGTGGGACTGCTCTGCTGCGTCTTCAGACCAACGCTTTCTTACTCCGAGTTGTGTCGATGTTGGAAACTGCAGAGTCCCCTGCGCGTTTGTCCTGGGTCACAGGTGCATCTCCCCCAGGGCCTGCCTGCCAGGCCAGGTGCCTTGTGTCTTGTGTCCGCGTGTTGGGGGTTCAGTGTGATGGGCGTGGAGGCCGAGCAGTGCCCAGGTCGTCCAGGTGCCTGGTCACTGCTCTTTGTTGTTGTTGTTCGTCCTCACCTGAGGATATTTTTCCTTTTTTTTAGAGAGCATGGAAGGGCGGGGGGAGAGGGAGAGAGAGAAACATTGATGAGAGAGAAATACATTGATTGGTTGCCTCCCACACAAGCCCTGCCTGGGGCCAGGGATGAACCTGCAACCCAGGTTCGTGCCCTGGATCAGGAATTGAACCTGCGACCCTCAGGCTGACACTAACCACTGAGCTGCTGGCCAGGGCCTGGTCCCCTCTCTTTTTTTTTTCTTTTTTTTTAAATGTATTTTATTGATTTTTTTACAGAGAGGAAGGGAGAGGGATAGAGAGTTAGAAACATCGATCAGCTGCCTCCTGCACACTCCCTGCTGGGGTTGTGCCCGCAACCAAGGTACATGCCCTTGACCGGAATCGAACCTGGGACCCTTGAGTCTGCAGTCTGACGCTCTATCCACTGAGCCAAACCGGTTAGGGCAATTCCTGGTCCCCTCTCTTGATGAATGCCCTTTACAGCGACATTGCAGAGGGTTACTTGTAACAAGGGTCACGGTGGCCCAGTGTCCACCAGCTGAGGTGGCCTGTCCACACCATGGGACACTATTCAGCCGTATAAAAGGCAGGCGCCCTGTCCAGGGTGGGGGACCTGGAGGACATTGGCTCAGCGAGACGAGCGGACACAGAGGCAGAGCCTAGAGGGCCCCCGGGCGTGAGGCCTGCAGGAGGCTGGCTCAGGAGGTGCAGTGGCCGCCAGGGGTTGGGGCGGGTTTGGTCAGAGTGGACAGGCCTTGGTGCCACCGGGCAGCCCCCTTTGGCGAGGCTGGGCTATTTGTGTGGAGCCCAGGTCTCCAGGTTAGGTGAGCCCCTGTCAGGGCTGCCCAGGCCACAGGCTGGGACTGAGCCACCTCGGTGTGGATGGGGCGGGGCGGCGGCCGTCGGGGCTGCGTGGGGAGCCTGGTTCCTGGGGGGCTCTCCCCTCTGCCTCCGGCGCGTGCGGCAGTGCGGTCCTCTATGGACCATTGACATGGTCTTCGGGCTCCGCTGTGTTCTGCCAGAGGAGCTCACCCCCTGTGCCTTCTGGGAGTGAGAGATGTCTGCCTGTGGACGGAGTTCGGCTGCCCAGAGGCCACTGGTGCCTCTGCACAGACGGGTGATGCTGCGCCGACCCTCGGCTGTCACTGCCGGGCCTCCAGGCCTCGGGGTCAGGGTCTCTCCCGGGAGGCAGGAGCTCGGGTGCTGTGCTGTCTCTTGAGAGACTGGGGATCCCTGGGGACAGGCGGGCTACCCCCACCGCTGAGGCCTCTGGGGTTTCTGCCGCCTCCAGGCCCGTGGTGTGGGCGACGGCGTCCTGGGCTCTGGCAGGGCAGCCAGTCCTGGGCTTCTGCCACGGCCGCAGGCGTGCGCTGGGAAGTCCCTGGCTGCCCCCGGCTCCGGAAAGTCCCTGAGTGCTGGGCCCGGTCATGTGGGAGGCGGTGCTGCCCGGGGACTCTCACTGGCCGTGGCCTTGATGTCGCACTGCTGACCGGCACGGCGGCCTCAGGCTGCTGCCCAGGGGGTGGCGCTGTGAGATGCTCGCGCGCATCAGATGAGCTTGTGGAAAGGGGGGAGCCTGTGTGGCCTTAGAACACTTCCCTCTGCGATGACGTCTCGCATTTCCTGAGAGCTCAGCGAGGTGTGGGTGCGGCCTGCTGGGTGCTCTGGAGCAAGGGGCCCCGAGAGGACACGCTGGGGACGGCCGCCAAAGGGAGGAGAGCCGGCCGGGCGCTCCACCTCTGCCATTAGCCTGGACGTCGACTGGGGTTCCTCTGCCGTGTGCTGCTCTGGAGGTCTCCACGGGAGCTGATGGAGCCCATTGCCCGTGCAGCGGTGGCGGGGTCCCTGCTGCAGCCACGGCCCCGGGGGCGGTGGCAGGTGCAGCCCACGGTGGCCTGGGTGCCTCGTCCCGTGTGCAGGGCGCGCCCCCCCAGGAGTTTGTTTCTCTTTCTGTTTTTAATGTTTTTATTCATTCTGGAGAGGCAGGGAGAGGGAAAGAGAGAAGCATCGATGATGAGAGAGAATCACTGATGGGCCGCCTCCTGCACGCCCCCCACTGCGTCCTGCCTGGGAATGGAACCGTGGCCTCCTGGCTCATGGGCGCGCCGGCCGGGCCCCAGGAGTCACCTGCTGAGAGCACAGGTGCCCTGGCCGTGCTGCTGCGCGAGGTCTTTGCGGAGGCCCCTCGGGTTCAGTTCCCAGCGGGGCCTGGGCGGGGCCCTGCCTCCAGTGCTGGCGGGGCAGGCGGTCCACAGCCCAGAGGCCCCGAGCAGGGGGTGGGCGGTTCTGCTGGGGCCGGGCCCCTCCTCCCTGTGGCCAGCGAGGCTTCGGGTCCTTGGCAGACCCCCTTGGCTCCCAGCACACGTCCAGCCTCCCCCCCCCCCCCCCCCGGCCCATCAGGAGCTCGGTGTCTGTCCCCTGTTGGCTCCTTCGCAGCAGAGCAGCCGCCTGAGGTGGGGCTCACTTGGGTCCCCTCCGTTCCTGACTCCCCAGGTCTGAGCCCCACCCTCTCCTTCCCTGTCCTTCTCCCGCTGCTCTGGCTCCTCCTGGGTCGCCCCCAGCCTCTCCCCGCCTGTCACCCGGAGAGTCCCAGCCTGGGACCTGCCTCCCTCGGACATGCCTGGCGCCTTCCTGCCCGTCAGCTCCGGGAGGTGGGGCTGCGGCTCCCAGGGTCTCCTCGCTCTGCCCCCCGTGGCCCTTCTCACAGCCATTGGTTCTGGTCACTTGCTTGCCTTCTGTCCTGGCCGCCTGGCACCCAGCCGGCTTTGTCCCTGTGTCGCCGGCCGTAGCTGCCCCCTCTGGTGTCTCCCTCGCTGCCCGTGCGCCCCTCTCCCTGGCCAGGGCTCCCGGGGCCCCTGAACATCACTTGGAGCAGAGCCTCTGGGCCCTGTGGTCAGGGGCAGGGAGGGACGTTCTTGGCGTCATGGGGGGGGGGGGGGTGCCACCAGTGGGAATTGGTCCTGACCTCTGACCCCGAGCAAAGGTGTCAATTCTCGGCACCTGGGCGGTGGCCCTTGGGGGCGGGCACTGTAGGGTCGACTGGAGCGGGAGCCACAGCTGGGGTGGCATCGGCTGGCCGGGTGGGCCTGGCTGCCAGGGCCCTGCGTGCGCTCTCTGGACACTTTGCTCCCTCTGTTGCCAGAGCTGCCACGAAGGACTCTGCCCGTTCCTGCTGACCGAGTGCCCGGCGTGCAAAGGCCTGGTCCGCCTTGGCGAGAAGGAGCGCCACATGGAGCAGGAGTGCCCTGAGAGGAGCCTCAGCTGCCAGCACTGTCACGCTGCCTGCTGCTTGGCCGACGTGCAGGTGCTGCGTGCCGGCCCGCGGTGCCCACGGTGGGGCCTGGGCGGGGGGTGTTCGTGGGGAGCGTGCTGGGTGTGAAGGCAGAGCCGCCCGATGAGAGGAGGTGCTGATAGCGCTGAGACCCCGTGGTGCCCGCAGGCCCACAGTGTCCGTGCCATCTCGGTCGGGCCCTGGGGCACTGCAGGCCCCTAGAGCTGAGGACAGACACAGCACAGTGTGACCGGCGCAGGCCTGGCCCGGCACCAACAGCCTAGCGTCCCCCTAACGCTCCGCCCACTTCTCCCTCAGGCGCACCACGAGGTCTGCCCCAAGTTCCCTGTGACATGCGAGGGCTGCGGCCAGAAGGTCCCACGCGAGAAAGTAAGTTGAATCCCTGCCCCTGTGAGACAGGCAAGATGGCGTGAGCTTCAGCCACGAGGGCCCGTGCTGCGTGCTCTGGGGTTACCTGGTGCCCCAGGGAGAAGCGATGCCTATGGGGTCCCCTGTGGCCACTCTTCTGTTCAACGTTCAGGGATGGAGACAGTCAGGCCTGCGCACCAGCAGGGCCCTTCCTGAGGCTCAAGGGGGCGGGGAGGCCGCACCCCTCCTCTGCCCCCCGTCCCACGGCTCAGGCTCAGGGCAGGCGGCAGGCACCTGGCTGGGCTTTAAGAGAAAACTCACCAGGGGTTCGTCCTGGTCAGTGTCCGGCTGTTACCTCCCGCATTTGTAGTTCTTTCTGCTGCGGAAAGTCGTCCTGACATGCGGGCCCGGGCTGGGAGGCCGGAGGGTGGCACCGCGGGCGCTGCGCTGGGGGGCGTCGGCGGGTCTGGGCGGACAGGCTGCGGTCAGCATGCCACTCCGTCATTTGTTTCCTTTTGCGTGTGAGGCTGTCAGCTGGCTTCGCGCACAGATGGTCCTTAGCTGTTCTGTGAGATGATCACCTGGCTCCAAAGAGAACCAGGAGAAGGGGCTGTGAGAAGCCAGAGGGCACCCACGGTGTGTCCACTCAGACGCCTGCCCGGGGGCCGTGCCCTGGTGCCGGGTCAGAATGGGTCTGGGCGTTGGGGTTTGCATTCCCCCCCCCGTGCGCCCGCTGAGCACTGTGGCTTCGGTCCATTGGCGTTTCTCTGACCTTGGACGGAGGTCGCACAGCCCCTGTCCCTTCTGGGCGGGTTTCGGCCCGTCTCCTGTCTGGGAGTTGGAGGTCGGGGTGCGCTGTGCCTTTGCCCTTTCCCTCTGCCTCGCAGGGGTTTCTCCTGCTGCTGCTGGTGACGGTGTTGGGTGTGCTGCTCCCAGGCCCCTGTGGGGGGCTCCGGAGTGGCCCCTGAGGTGTCCCGAGGCTGCTCTGTGTGGGAGCGTCCGTCCGTCTGTCCTCCTGCACCAGCCCCACCCTGCGGGGTCTGGTGCCCCCCCTCCCCCCCGGCCTCGGACACTGCGTCCCCCAGGCTGTGGCGCCGGAGTGGGTCCCACGGCGTCCCGAGGACTGGCCCAGGCTGCACCCGCCTCAGTGGTGGCCACCATGCACGCATGTGTGTGTGTGTGTGTGCGCGCGCGCGCGCAACTGCGTCTGAGTGTGTGCCTGTGTGAGTGCGTCTGTGTGCGTGGGCGTCTGTGTGCGTGTGTGCCTGTGTGAGTGGGCGTCTGTGAGTGTGTGCCTGTGAGTGTGTGCCTGTGTGCGTGTGCGTCTGTGTGCGTGTGCGTCTGTGAGTGTGTGCCTGTGTGAGTGGGCGTCTGTGTGCGTGTGTGCCTGTGTGAGTGTGCGCCTGTGTTGGGTGTGCGCCTGTGTGTGGGCGTGCGTGTCTGTGTGCATCTTGGCTTTGGAAATGGGCTGTTGGGTTTGGGCAGACGACAGGGGGCGGGGGCAGAGACCCGCGTGCACGGGGCCCCAGCCACGAAGCCACGTCTGATGTCCCTCCTTGCAGTTTCAGAGCCACCTCAGGACGTGCGGCAAGTGCCCGCTGCCCTGCCGGTTCCACGACGTCGGCTGCCCTGAGATGGTGAGCAGGCTTCCTGGGCGTCGCCATCTCCCACACGTGGGACCTTCCTGATCCTGGTTTCCAGCGGCCCTGTGGGCTTCTGTTCACTTCCACCTGCCCCGCTGCCTGGCCTCCACGCCTGGCCCTCAGGTGCCCGGGCTCAGGCCCAGGCTGCTCTGCGGATCGCCACCTGCTGGGGGCCCCGCCTGACACCCAGGGGCATCCCAGGCTCCGCCACACTCCAGTCCGGCTCCTCACCCAAAGGAGCACCTTGGCTCGCCCAGCCCCGCTGGCCCACAGCCCAGGGTCTTCTGGACTCTTCTCCCTCGTCACGTCCAGAGAGCGTGAAGGTCCTCCATTCTTCCTGGGCACGAACGGGTCCCGGACCCCACCTGCCTCCCGCCTCCCTCCCTCACCCCCTCACCTCTGCGGCCCACACGGCTCTTCCTGTGTGACCTCGTCTCTGCCGTGGTCACTGGCCTGGCCACCCTCCAGCACACTGACCTCCCACCCCAGGGCCCGCCTGCCTCCCCCCTGCACATGGCACACTGCCGGTCTCTGCAGCTCACAGGCCCCTCGCCCTCCTTTCCCTGAGCCCCCCCCCCCCACACACACACCCCCAGCTAACTGAGGGCCTGGGCCCATGAGGACGGGCAGCGTTTCTCAGGTGTTCCTCTGAGGACGGCACAGGGAGAGCCGCTTCTGTCCCCTCCTCTGTCTGCTCGCCTGTTGTCTCTGCACTTGGTGCTGGTCGTGCTGCTCAGACCTGGTTCCCTGGCACAGCGCCTGCCAGGCCGGGCCCTCGGCGGTCAGAGGACACGGCCTGGGTCTGGCTCCTGCTCAGGCTTCGCCTGGCCCAGACCCACGCAGCACAGTGACAGGCTCCTGCTGTCCCGCCCGCCGGCCCTGGAGACCTGTCCGAGGGCCTCGCCTGCAGGTCACTTTCTCCTGGAGCTGTGCTGAGGGGTCGTGCAGGCTGGGAAGGGGCTGCACTGGACGGAACAGCTTGGTGACGGCTGCTTTGTTAGCGGAGCGCCCTTCCCTGCCACTCAGTCTGAGCCAGCGACTGGCTCCCGACGGGGGCGAGGGAAACCCGATCGGCCGACGGCAGGAACGGCCGCGACCTGTGTGCTCGGCGGGCGGGCGGCGGGCCAGCTCCCGGGTCTGTCTCCGCAGGTGGAGAGCGAGAAGCAGCAGGAGCACGAGCTGCAGTGGCTCCGCGAGCACCTGACCATGCTGCTGCACGTGCTGCTGGAGGCCAAGCGCCCGCCCCTGGGCCCCGGCGAGGCGGGCGGCTGGGAGGCGCCCCAGGCAGCAGAGCTGCTGCGGAGGTGCGAGGCCCTGGAGAAGAAGACGGCCACCTTCGAGAACATCGTCTGCGTGCTGAACCGGGAGGTGGAGCGGGTGGCCATGACCGCCGAGGCCTGTGGCCGGCAGCACCGGCTGGACCAGGACAGGATTAAAGCCCTGAGTCACAAGGTGTGTGCCCGGGGCCAGGGCTGTGCTCAGCCGGGACGGTGCGGACAGCGCCTCGATCTCCAGCGCGGCCTCGGCCTCTACAGAGCCCCTTCCCGACCTGTTCGCTGCCCACCGACTCGGCAGAGGGGTCATGGATGTGCCCCCACTCTGTCCGGACAGCCTCCCACTTGAGGCGGGGCGCCAGGGGCTCATGGGGCCGGAGCCAGACTGAGAGGCTGGCCCAGGGCAGCCTTAGGAGCACGGGAGCTGGAAGAGGTGGGAGGGGTGACTTCATAGCACCTTCCTGGGAGGTGGGAGTGGGCCCCCCGGGAATGGGGACAGGCCCATGATCCCCATGTCCACCTGGGCTCCCTGGGCCCCAGGTGCAGCAGCTGGAGAGGAGCATCGGCCTGAAGGACCTGGCAATGGCCGACCTGGAGCAGAAGGTGCATGAGATGGAGGCGTCCACCTTCGACGGCGTGTTCGTCTGGAAGATCTCCGACTTCACCAGGAAGCGCCAGGAGGCCGTGGCCGGCCGCACCCCTGCCATCTTCTCACCAGGTGCCGTCTGGAACTTGTGTCCCCATGTCCCCGTCCTCCCCCCCAATCCCCTCTTGAGTCTCTCCCGTCCTGCTGAGGCCAGGAGCCACTGGGCCTCCCTGAGAGCAGGCGTCAGTGACCAGCCCTCCTGTGGTGGGAGCTCTGCCCCCAACTGGGCTCCTGGTCCCCTGCAGCCACTCACGCCATCTCAGCGTGGCCACCAGGCGTGGCAGCTGCGCCAGGCGGGACTCCCCAGCCAGGCCTGCTCCTGTGGCACCCCATGCCCGCTGCTGGCTGCTCTCGTGCCCCTGGAGCGCAGTGTGTGGGGAGGCGGCGGGTGGGCCTTGCCCCTCCTCACCCCTCCTCACCCCCCCACCCTGCAGCCTTCTACACCAGCAGGTACGGCTACAAGATGTGCCTGCGCGTGTACCTCAACGGGGACGGCACGGGGCGTGGCACACACCTGTCCCTCTTCTTCGTGGTGATGAAGGGCCCCCATGACGCCCTCCTGCGCTGGCCCTTCAACCAGAAGGTACGCAAACTGCCCTGCGGCTGCTGGGGGCCCGGGGCCTGCGGGGCGAGGGTGTTGGGACTGGCTCGGGCTCCTGGCCTCGGGCGTGCACGTGGTGCTGTCGCTGTGGCTCTGGTAGCACCGGCTTCCACAGCCACTTGCCCAGTGAGATGCCACCGCCCGCCCGGGAGAGCCCTTCCTGTGGTGGGAGCGCCCCTGAGCCTGAGGGGTGGGGGGCTTGGGGGCGAGGCCAGCACAGAACTGGTGGGGGGCGGAGCAGAGAGCACGGTGCCACTCGGGGAGGGCTGGTCCTTGGCGTGCTGGGGGTGCAGATGTGCTGGACGCACTTAGCAAACCCAGGAGTGGATGCAGGTCCGTGGCGCTCGGCTCAGTCCCGGGGCCCCAGGTGTCCAAGGACAGAAAACATCAGAATGGGCAGTCACCGGAGGGGCTGATGGCGGGGGGGGGGGGGGGGGCGGGGGCTGACGCTGCCCCTCGGGACTCCTCCTAGGTGACCCTCATGCTGCTTGACCAGAACAACCGGGAGCACGTGATCGACGCCTTCAGACCCGACGTGACCTCGTCCTCTTTCCAGAGGCCGGTCAATGACATGAACATTGCGAGCGGCTGCCCCCTCTTCTGCCCTGTCTCCAAGATGGAGGCCAAGAACTCCTACGTGCGTGACGACGCCATCTTCATCAAGGCCATCGTGGATCTGACGGGGCTCTAGCACCTCCCCTGGGGTCAGGGCCAGGGCACCTGGCCCGCGCGTGGTGACAGCGACCGTGCTGGGCCCAAGCCTCACGGCAGTGGGCAGCCGCACTCACGTCTACCCCCAGGAGAGAGCGCCTCCGGGGGGCCCTCGGCCCCAGGTCCTGCTGGGCCGGGCGCCTGGAGAGCCCTGCAGGCCGTCTGTGGTTGCTCGGGGCCCTGGCCAGGCGGCAGGAGCTCCGGGCGAGGCAGCAGAGAGCAGGCGGGCCGCGTGGGAGTCACCCCCGTGAGGGGCCCAGTGCCTGTCCCACCCGTGGATCCTGGAGACAAGGACAGCTTGGGGCCTGCGCGGCTCTGCGGGGACTTGCTGTGCCAGCCTGGCTGGGCCGTGGCTCGCCCTGAGAGCGTCCCCCACTGCCGGGGGCATGTGCAGGCCACGGTCAGTCTCCCCGAGACGTGTCGCTGGCCCGTGAAGCTGGGAAGTCGTCATTAAATCGTTCACCTGTGGTGAGTGGTGTCCACTGGCTCCCACCTCGCCGGGGCTCCTTCCTGGCCCCCAGCCCCTCTCCAGCCTGAGCGGCTCTGTGGTTCCCTGATGCTCAGCTCATGCCTGTGGGCCTGGGAAGGCAGCGGTTCTTTCTTCTGGAATGTTCTTTGTTGGCTGGCTCCTCCTTCAGATCTGCCCAGGAGGGCGTGACTACACCTTCCCCCATTGTGGGCTGACCCCACTGCGTGGGGCGAGCGGGGTCCCTGCTGGGAGCAGCCAGTGGCTTCGTTGGTGTCTGGGGACCTGACAGCAGCATTGGGGCGCCCTCTCCCCCTGATCCAGGATTTCTCTGGGGGACTGACCCCAGGAGGCCTCAGCCTGTGGGGTGAGGGCAAGGGGTGTCCTGTTCTCCAGGCCTGTGAGTCAGGCTGGTGGGCTGCCTGGCGTCTTCAGAGGGAACTCCGCTCTGACTGCCCTGGACACTCACTTGTCTCGCATGAGAAATTAAAGGGCAGAAAAGCACAGAGACCGAAGCCGTGAGCACACGTGTCCACCTCCCGGACCCACACGTGGCAGAGCAGTTGAGGCCTGTGTGGCCTTTCCCAGAGCACCCCCCCCCCCCCCCCCAGCTCCAGCCTGGCCCTCGCCAGCGGCTGTTTACGTCTCCTTGTGGTTTACCCACAAACGGTGCATGTGTGAGGCTCAGGCGGCCATCGGTGGGAGCTGCTTCCCTCCTGGGCTTTCGACCCTGTGGTGCTGGCACCCATGCGGCGGGCGGGCTGACTGCCAGGCCACCCTCCTGACTGGACCATGAGGTCCCTGGGCCCCTGGACGCCTGGCCTTGGTGGGGACTGAGTGCGAGCAGGTGTTGCTGCCCCCGGACCTCTGAGAGCACCCCGTCTGGCCGTTCCTCAGCGGGTGGTGGGTCCTGTGCACCTGTGGCTTGGAAAGCCTTCCTGGCATGCGCGGCCCTGGCCCTGGTGGCACATGGCACCACGTGGTGGCGCAGATGGACATTCAGACTCGATCGCTGGACAGCCTTCCTCTGGACAGTGCTGCTGACCAGCCATCTAGGAAGCCCCGACCTGCTGCCCTGGGCTGAAACGCCCTCGTGCTGGCTTTAGTTTTGTCTGTAACGTTGGGCGTGATGCTGGCGTTTGTATCTGGCGTGTGTGTTCGTGTGTGTTTGGTGGCAAGTGAGAGGGTTTCCTGCCACGGGACCCTCAGAACTCTGCTCCGAGAAGCCAGCCCCAGGCCGCGCTGTGCGCTGCTGCCTGTAAGGTCCAGGACGGCCAAATCCACGGGCAGCGGCTGTGCACCCAGTGGGCGGCTCAGAACAGTCAGTGAGAGTAGAAAGGGTCAAGGGAGGCCAGAGGGGAGCGGCAGCAGGAGGTCCCAGTCCTGGGATCCACAGCCATGGCCTGTGACCTACAGGGATGGTCCCGCGGGTCCCGAGGCGGCAGAGGCCTGGAAGGGACAGGAGGCTGCGCGCGCCTGGTCTGTCTCCATGCTCCCAGACCCAGTGTGTCCAAGCTCGGCCCAGGGCCGGCTCTGGATGGAGCTGCTCTGCACACCGGGCATGACCTGGCCCAATAACTGTCCCTTCCTCTCGGGTGCGGTGCTGCCAGGCCACATGCGAGTTTAAATTCATAAACTGAAACCGTGTCCCAGAGCCGTTGCTGGAGTCTGCGTGTCCCCACACACAAACAGTCACACCCTGACGCTCTGACCCCCGGGTGCAGGTGCTGGGAGGTGCCTAGGTCATGAGGGCGGGGCCCATGATGGGATCAGTGCCCTTCTGAGAGGGACCCCCCCCCCCCCAACCCGAGGCCACTCTGAGACCTGGAGGGCGCCCTGCCTGCCAGCACTGCCTCAGCGTCCGCCGCCAAGCCGAGGGGAGGACTGGGAGCCTGGCCTGTGCTGCTGGGTGGTGCAGCCCGGGGGCTGAGGCAGCCTGCACCCCGTGTTCCCACCCGTGCAGTGGCAGCTCCTGTGCCTGCTGGTCCCTGCGGGCACTGCGTGTGTGTGTGTGTGTGTGTGTGCGCGCGCGCACGCGCACGCATGTGTAACAGGCATGGTGTCCGTCTGGCTTTAATGTGCACGTCCCTAATGTCTAACAACCGTGACTGCCTCCTTTGGTGACGTGTCCGATTCTCTTGCCCATTTTAAGTCGAGCTGGGCTTCCTGCTGCCGTTACGCAGTCCAGGCACAAGTGCTGGGTATGTGACTTGTAACTACTTCTCGTCTGGTTTCTTTCCATCCTCAAGTGTTTTCAGAGCAGAAGTCACTTTCGCTGAAGTCGTGGACCCACTTTCCTAACAGGCGGTGTCTGGGCACCTGTGCCGGCCCCAGGGCGCAGGTGTGCGGCTGCAGGTCACGTGGAGCATGTGGTCCTCACGGGGTGAGGTTGGTCGGGGCTCATTTTTTCTGCCAGTGATACCCGTTGTCCCGCAGCACTCGCTGGATGACGCCCACCGAGTGGCCACACACGTCACTGCGACCTCCCCTCTCCGGACTCTCCTTCTGGGAAGGGCTCACCTGCCGCATTTGTGTGCAAGGTGTCCCATGGACGCAACCAGCACCGCTGTCCCCGTGACCAGACCTCCATGCGGGGCTCTTCAACTTCATTGTTTCTCGGAATCGCTTCAGCTGCGTCGGTTCCTCTGCAGACCCGTGTGCATCTTAGAAGCACCTTGTCCGCAGCCATTCAAGCCCAGGGGGCCTTGGCTGGGCTGTCGGGCCTGTAGACCCGTTTGGAGAAAGCGGGCCCCTGTGCGAGTCGCCCCCAAGGAGGACGGTGCCGTCTGTGGGCCTGTGGGCCCGGTCACCACCGCGCTGCGGGGGCACGAGCCGGGCTAGGTTCCCACCTAGCTGTCTTTCTTTTTAGCTCATGTAAAAGGTCTTGATTTTTAAATTTTGGTTTCGTTTTGGTCTATTTCTGTTTGGAGACCTGGTTGATTGCTGTGCTATAGGCACATCCTGTCAGCTTCCTGAACCCACTTTCTGCTTCCAGGAGGTCCTTGGATTTGTCTGTAGACGGGGGGGGGGGGGGGCATGCCTAAACAATTGTCACCTGTGAGAAGGGACAGTGTCTGCACCCTGTCATTCTCTTTCTTGCCTTGCTCCACGGTGAGAGGGAACAGGTAGGGGGCTGTGACTGCCTGTTCCCGTCCTGGGGGGCACTCCTTGTCACCCCAAGTGCAATCTTATCTGCGGGTTTTCTGGGCCAGCCCTTTTCTCAGGCTGAGCAAGCTCCCTTCCAGCCCGGCCTGCTGAGCTTTTATCCTGGCCAGACGCTCTGAACGCTTCCCCCGCACCGATGCACTGGCAAGCGTAGCTTCCCGCAGCCACAGCTCCCGCTCTTCATTCCGCAGGCACCTTGCGTCTGTTAGCAGAGACGACGCAGTGTGCTGCTGCCAACTGTTTATTCGGGTCCTGAACTGGTGACGAGTGACATGCAGTCCACCGGGCCGGCCACAGGCTGGCCCGCATCGCCCACCAGAGGGGACCCTGGGCTCCCAGGGCCAGGTTGGGCATGACCACCCCCCAGGGCCCCTGAGGGCCAGCTGAGGGGGAGGGTCGTGCTGACGTCCCCAGGCCCAGGCCTAGGGAGAGGGGTGGGTGAAGGGTGGGGCTCCCAGTGTCCTGTGCACCCCAAGCAGCCAGGAAGCCGCCGGGTGCCCGAGAGCTAAGTGTCACGGCCGTGGGAGGTGCTGTGTGCACAAGCGTGGTGGGGTCCAGCGTCCACTCCTGCAGCCCCGCGGACCTCCTTCCTCAGGCATCGCTGCTGCGGGCTCCTCTGCCCCCACGCCCTCTGGGCAGCAGCCTCCGTGGGTCCTGCAGCGGAGACACCGTGCTCCTCGGGCGCGCCCCTCAGCGCCTCTGGCTGGCGAACCAGGAGAAGAAGGGGCGCGGGCGGGGGGCCTGGAGGATGCGCACGGTGCGGGGCGAGCGCCAGGCCTTGATGGTGGCGTCGTCGCTGGCTGTCAGCAGGAGCTCCTGCTCCTGGGGGCTGAACACCACGGAGTTGACGACGTCCTGGTGCCGCAGCTTGGCCAGGCAGATGTTGTAGTGGCGGTCCCAGACGTAGCCGTGCCGGTCCTCAGCCCCACTGTGAGACGACGAGCTGATGAGCCCCGCGCCCGCCGGCCCACCGCCCGACCGCCCGACTGCCCGCCGGCGCCCCGACCTGGCCACGAAGTCCCGGCTCACGTCCAGGAAGATGAAGAAGCACTCGTCGTTGGGCGTGTAGGCGCGGTGGGCGCGCAGGGCCCGCTTCACCTCCCGCATGGTCTTGAGGTCAAACACCAGCAGGTCGATCTCCTCGGCGATGGGCGGTGGCTGCATGGGGTCGGCCACCACGGAGCCGCTGGGCCAGGCGCGGCTGTTCACGTACAAGTACCTGGGAAAGGGCACCCTGCTCACTGGCGTGCGCACACCCGAGACCCCTCGCCCCTCCGCCCCGCACTCAGCACACCTGTGGTCGGGGGACAGGCCCATGCCAACGATGTGCCCATGCACGTCGATCACGTGGTCCAGGGCATCAAAGAAGGCGTCGGAGCCTCGCCCCTCGCCCAGCACGGGCCCCGCCGTGGTCATCTGGTGCGGCAGGATATGCTTGATGCCGATCTGGTGCGGGGAGTAGGTGAGGCAGCCGGTGGTGAAGATGAGGAGCTTGTGCTGGGCGCAGGCCGCATGGCCCTCGGGGGGCTTGGTGCGGCCCTGGGCCAGCAGCTCCGCCACCTTGGTCTCCAGCATGCGCTCCGCCAGCGGCGGCTGAGCCCGGGCGTCCAGGAGCCCGCCCAGGAGGCGCCGCCAGCCCTCCTCGGTGCGCCGCGGGGCCGGGCCCGCTGCCTCCTCCTCCTCATCGACACCATCGCTGCTCAGGTCAAAGACGCGGCCCGGGGGCGCGCTGGTGTCCAGCAGGAGGTCAGGGCTGTCAAAGCGGCCGCAGTCGGCCACCATCACCGTGCGGATGGTGCTGGCGTTGAGGTTCTGAATCTTAAAGAGCCGCTTCACCACGTTGACGTTCTCAGACTCAACGTCCTGGGGGTGTGGGGGGCGCAGGCGGCAGGGGACGGCAGTTGGGGAGTGGCACTGCCACCTGGGGCCACCCGCCAACCTCAGGGCCGCCTGGGGCTGCCCGCCTCACCTGGGGCCGCCCCCTCACCGGGGGCCGCCCCTCACCTGGAAGGCGTTGTTGAGCCAGAGCACGGAGCAGGAGGTGACCTCCCCGATGCGGTGTAGGTTGCCAGAGATGAGGCTGGTCTCGGTGAGCCAGCAGCCGAACACGTCGTAGGGCTTGTTGCGCACTCGGGACAGCAGCACGAAGGTGTCTGGGGAGGAGCGGGGGCTGGGCTACGGGAGGGCGGTGGGCAGTGGGAAGAAGCTGGGGGCAGGGGGCTGGGGCTGGGCCAGTAGCCCCAGGCCCGCGCTCACCTAGGCTGATGACCGCAATCTCCCCGGAGGAGGAGTTGTGGGGCCCCAGGAACACCCCCGAGGCGAGCAGCAGCGAGTCGTCCTGGTTGAACTGGGAGAACTGCGTGTAGCTCCAGTTGTAGGGCCGCATGTCCGCGCTGTGCAGCAGCGCGATGGTCAGGTCGTTGTTCCAGATCTGAGGGGGCGCGGAGGGTCAGGCACGGGACACGCGAGCCCTGGCCGTCCGGCCCACGCAGGTGCCCAGGAACCACCGCCAGGGGCTCCTGCTCCTGGTGTCAGCCCAGCCCAGGGTGGGGGCCCAGGGGCGGGTGCCCAGGCTCAGGTCTGGAGCAGCAGGCTTCCAGCGGGACCCTCCTCCCTGTTGGCAGCTCTGGCCTCTCCAGTGCAGCCTCTGGGCCTGGCTGGTCCTGACTTGCCCTCTCCACGGGGATGAGGCCGCCTGGCAGTCTCACCCACGGCCGGCCCTCCCCTCCCTGTGTCGAGGCGGGGCCTGCCCCAGCCCCAGCTCTGGGCGGCCCTCACCTTCACGGTGCAGTCTTTGGAGCAGGACGCAAACTGGTAGCCCGAGTGGGAGAAGCTGAGGTGCAGGACCTGGTCCGTGTGCTCCCGGAGCGTCTGCACCTCCACGCAGGGCACCGTGTCATAGAGCCGCCGGAACTCCTCGTACCAGGATGAGGCCGCTGTGAGTGCGGGGGGTGGGGGTGGGGGGGTCACTGCTGGGGCCCGGTGGTGGGGCCAGCCCTGCCCCTGGAGCTCGCTGGTCACCACCCCAACATTGGGGCGGCCTGACTACCCGGCCTTGCCAGGCCTGCATTCCCAGGCCTGGCCCAGGTGCCGGACTGGACGTAGGTGGCAGCCGTGGGGGCCTGGCCCCACCCAGCCGTCCTGGGGGCCGCAGGCACGCGGTGCTGACCTGGGTGTCGGGGCACATCGCGGGCCACCTGGTAGTAGCGGTAGAACTGCTCCCTCCAGAGGAACTCGTCTCGGGACACGGCCTGCCACTGGCGGCACACCAGCCCGGCGGCCAGCACGTCCGCGGGGCCCAGGCTCAGGAAGATCTGGTAGACCAGGCAGTCGGGGAGCAGGGGTGTGCCCCCCTCGTCCATCGTGACATTCTGCCCAGGCGGCCCTGGAACCCACGCACGACCTCCTCAGCGCCCGTAGGACTTAGGACGGGGGAGCCCCCACCCAGGAGAGGGGCGGGGCCTGGGCTGAGCAGAGACATCCCTGTGGCCGCTCCTCCGCCCCCCCAGCTGCCCAGCGGGAACCCACCGCAGGGATGGGGGGGGGGCCGAGTCCCGGATGCCCGGGCCTGGTTCAGCCCGTGGGGGAGCGCGGTGCGAGCCTTGGGGACCCCAGACCACCCTACCCGGAAGGCTCCAGGCCTAGGAGACAGGCCTTTGGGTGCCCCCTGCCCTCCCCCCGCCTGGGCCCAGAGAGACATGGGTGCCAGGGCTGCGGCGGCTCCAAGGCCAAGACACGCAGGCCCCGCGCTCCGGCCACGATGACCTTGCGGCCGCCCGAGGCTGCGGAGCCGTCGGCGGGGGCTTCCTCCCAGAGAGGGTTTGGGGTCCGCCCGTCCCAGCGCCCCCGACGCCGCCGGGCCCTCCAGCCGCCCGGGGTCTCTGCCTGCGGCCCCGGGAGCCCGCGGGCCAGGCGGCCTCGGACGGGAGCGGGGGGCGGGGGCCGGGGCGGGGCCGGGACCGCCCAGCGCCCCCTCCCACCTCCGCGAGGGGCTGCGGGGCGGGGCCGCGGCTCATTCATTGGCCGGGGCGCGGGCCGGGGTCAGGGCGGGGGCGGGGGCCGGTGTCGACGCTCCCGGGCCCTGGAGCCGGGTCGGGGGCGGTGGTGACGCTCCCCGGGGGCGGGCGACGTCGTTCCCCGGGGCCGGCGCACTCACCGCGGCCGCCTCCGCCCGGCTGCGCTGCCCCCGCCCCGGCGCCCGGCCTCGGCCCGCGGACCCGCTTCCGCCCGCCGCCGCTCCGCCTGCCGCGTCTTTACGGTGCAGCCGCCAGGCCGGCGCCTCGAGCCCCGCGGCAGCGATGGGCGCCCGCAGCTGCGTCACTGCGCCTGCGCCCCACCCGCGCTCTGTGCGCCTGCGCGCTCGGCGAGCCCAGAAGAGCGCCCCTGGCGGCCGGGAGGCGCGGCGCCGGCTGGGCTGGGGCCCGTGGGGTGCTGGTTCCAGACCCGCCGCCGCCCTCCGTGGTCGGTTCCTAGCAACTGGCTCCAGGAGCCTCTCCCTTCCTCTCTGAAATCAATGAAAAAATATTTAAAAAAAGAAAAGACCAGTGCCGACCTCAAGGAGCTGCGGGCGGTTTAACGGAGAAAAATGTGCAAAGGCCTGAGCACTGGCCACGGGAGATCGGGTGGCGGCTCCTGGACCAGCCAGTCACCTCGGACTCTGGACCCAGGGCCTGGCGCCAGGGCCCTGCGCGGAAGTGCAGGGTCGAGGTCAGATGTCCAGGGTGAGGCCAAACTCGGGGGGCTGGGGCTTGGGGACCAGACGTGACTTCCTGGGCAGCACCGGACAGTGGACTCCGACCCAGGACGTGTTCATCTGCCCTCCGTGTTGCTCAGACCTGGCACCGACACCGCCTCCGCCATGCTGCCGCCCAGGACTGCCCTCCTCTGGACTCTGGTCCTGGCTGCTGGCTTCCTGGGTCTGGGGGCTCGGAGACGCCCCCAGCGCCCGTCCCCCATCAGCGCCATCCAGCCCAAGGCTGGCTTCGACGCCCAGCAGGTGGAGCTGGGGGCGGTGGGGAGGCGGCAGCTCGCCCAGCTTCGTAGGGAGGGTCAGGCCGGGCAGCCCCATCCCCTCAGGTCCTGACACCCCTGCCTCCAGTTTGCAGGGACTTGGTTCCTCGTGGCTGTGGCCTCCTCCTGTCGCTTCCTGCAGGAGCAGGGCCACCGTGCCGAGGCCACCGCAGTGAAGGTGGCGCCCCAGGGAGCCGCCATGGCTGTCAACACCTTCCAGAAGCTGTGAGTTCTGCACGGGCCCCACGGCCACCCCAGCCCCGACCACCCCCCTGTGGCCTGTCCTGCTGTCCCGCACGGGCTGCCCAGGGCGGGTGCCCGAGCTGCTGTGCCTTCGCCCCTCCCAGGGATGGCATCTGCTGGCAGGTTCGGCAGCTCTACAGAGACACGAAGGTCCCGGGCCGCTTCCTGCTCCGAGGTGAGGCAAGGCAGCGGGAGGGGATGCAGGGCCGGGGATGGGGCTGACCTCACTGGCCCGGCTCTGGCCGGCTTTGCCCGTCTCTGCCCAGCTCGAGGCGCGAGGGGAGATGTGCACGTGGTCGTCGGGGAGACGGACTACCAGAGCTTCGCCATCCTGTACCTGGAGCGGGCGCAGCGGCTGTCGGTGAAGCTGTACGGTGCGTCCTCGCGGGCGCCCTGGCTCTGACACACTAGTCTCCACCGGGGAGCTGGACCAGCCCTGATGGACACACAGCCCCCCCCCTCTCCTGGCGTCCTGACCTTCTCCTGCCAATCCATCGGGGGTTCAGGGACGCACCCCTGCAGATAGGCCCAGGTGTGGGACAGGAAGGGGACAAGAGGGGCAGGGGTCAGACAGGGCTGGGCGGGTGGTGGGCACACAGACCCTGTCCCCAGAGTGCCCTGCCCCCCCGACCCGCGGGTGCCCCAGGAGCCCTGTGTCCCACAGCCCGCTCGCTCCCCGTGGACGACTTGGTCGTGAGTAAGTTTGAGCAGAGTGTCCAAGAGGCCAACATGACGGAGGACCACATCTTGTACTTCCCCAAATATGGTGAGTGCCCCCATGTCCCCAGGTGGCTGCCTGCCCTCCGCAGGCCTTGCCTGGCCACACTGACCCCTGCTTGGCCCCCAGGTTTCTGTGAGGCCGCTGACCAGTTCCATGTCCTGGACGGTGAGTGGGCGGCGGGCCCGGCTGGGCGGTGCATGGAGGGCGGGCGAGGGCCGAGGTCTCGCTGGCTGAGCGCCGTCTCTGTGCAGAGGTCAAGAGGTGAGGCCACCCAGCCCCTGGATGAGAGGCCGAAAGGACCCTCCACTGAGACCTGCACCCACCTACCCTCGGAAGCTGCCCCTCACCCCCAGGACCCTGGGCACTGCCCCCATTAAACGCCACCCTTCTTGGCCCGACTCCTGCCTTTCTGTGCTGGCTCTGTCCCAGGCCCCTGTGGTGAGGTCACCCCATGTGACCGCTCCCCAGGTGGGTCAGGGACCCTCCCAGGGAGGCCAGGCGACGGTGGCTGTGGGCCCAGGTCTGGGTGAGCTGGCACCGGCCTCGGAGGGTGGCCGGACTCGGGACAGAGGTGGGGGGTCTGTACTCCAGGTGGAGGACTGGTGAGCACAGGGGCTCTGGGAACACAGACGAGGGCCCCCCACACAGCCAGGCAGCCCCCCCATCCCCCCGGAGCCGATACCCAGGGTCTGGCAGGATCACCAGCCAGAGACTTGGAAGCAAGGCATGCTCTGCCCGTAGGGAGGAACTTTCCGGAATGCGGGGAGAGAGAGACGGGGGAGGGGCTGAGACGGGCCAAGGTGTCCTGTCCCCGCGGCTGCCAGGAGGGGCCCACACTCCACACTCAGCGAAAGGAGAGGCCCTGAGGTAGGGCCCCTCGGGGAAGGGCCTGGTGCCCCTGAGCACAGTGCGTCCCGCCTGCTGGTCCCTCACGAGGTCCCGACATAGAAAACGTGGAAGAGAAGACGCACAGTCGTTGCCCGGCCGGCGTGGCTTGGCGTGGACCTATGACCCAGGAGGTCAGGGCACAGGCCCGGGTTGTGGGCTCGATCCCAGTGGGGGGCGTGCAGGAGGCGGCCGATCCAGGATTCTCTCTCATCACAATGTCTCCCTCTCCCTCTCCCTCTCCCATCCTCTCTGAAATCAACAAAAACATATCTTTTAAAAGTGCTTCCCAAGCTCTAATCACATGTTCAGATGCGAAGGCGAAACAGCAGTAGCTCCGGGCGAATCCCTAAACACATTTACTGTCTTACTCAGGGCGGCGCTGCCCGAGGGCACTGGGCCTGGGGCTCTGTTCACCAGAACCGATGGCCCCTTTGTGCTGAGCGGCCGGGAGACGGGGTCCCTGTGCAGGGCCCGCTGTCCCCGTTCTGACACGCTGCTGACTGCGCCCCCATCTCTCACCAGGGCGCCTGTGGACGGGGCCGCCCGCCCTGGGAGGGGCGTCCCCTGGCGAGGCTGAGGGGCTGGCGGTGTGTGTGTCGGGGGGGGGGGGGGGGGGGGGACGCCAGGCCTTGGGGGGGGGGGGGAGTGAGGTTCCTCTGAAACGTCAGGGGAAACAGTCACGTGACTGGGAACTTCTCTCCCCATGGATCCGTCTCCTGGAAGACACTGCTGACCAGCGGGCACAGCGAGCGCCAGGCAGGGAGCATCGCCCCGTGGGCTCCGCCCTCCCGTCCCAGGGCCTGCGGATGACCCAGAGGGTCCTGGGGGCTGGGATCTCTGAGTGTCTGGCTGGGGCTCCTGCTCGAACAGGCTGCCCAAGGCTGAGTGTGAGCGAAGGGAGGAGGCGGCCTAGGACAGGGGGACCCCGCGGGGGAGCAGGTGGCCTAGGACAGGGGTTCACAGGTCGGGGACACAGTCTTCCCAGCTGGTGTGGAGTCCAGCACCCACAGGCCCACTGCCCGCGGCTCCTTCCTCTGGGGGGGCTGGGGGCGGGGGGGGCCTGCAGGCTCAGAGCCACCTGTACCCCCGACTGGTCTCCTGCCCCATGACAGTGTGTGGGCGCCTCCCCCCACTGGGCCCAGCTGGCCCCCTCCCTGAGCTGAGAGTCGCTGGGGGTTGTCCCCCTCCCCCCCGGCCGGCACCCGCCGGACTTCGGGTTGGGGCATGCGGGCAGCGTGGGTGCGGCAGGCCGGGCACTGCACCGTGTCCCTGCAGCAAGAACACCGTGGCTCTGACGCCTGGGGACTCGAGGGCCATGTCCCTGGCCTGGTGCATTCTGTCCTCCACCCTGGCACAGGCCTGGCGCTCAGAAGGGGGGTCGGAGCTGGGGGGGACATGGGGGGACGGCGTTCAGGAGGAGAAGGCCAGGACCAGGGACCTGGGAGGCACCTCCCCATTTCCTGCCACCTCCCTCCCCAAGCAAGACCCAGGTGCCCCCCGTCTTTAGTGGGCAGATCTGAGGAGGGCCCGCCTCAGCCCCCCCAGGCCCTGCACCCACTCCCCTGCGGCCAGGCCTGGGGGTGGAGCTGCACACCCAGGGGGGCTGCGGGGCGGGGCCCATAGGAGGGAGCTGAGTCGCCAGCACCCGTGGCCACTTCTCTCAGCGGCCAGATGGGACCTCTGTGTGCCCTGTGGGTGCTGCTCACGCTGCTGGAGGCCATCACCCCGCCGCCTAAGTTCTGGCCGACCACCATCCAGATCATGCAGGGCTTCGAGGTGGACAAGGTTGGAGGGGTGCCAGGGGGCGGCAGCGGGCAGGATGCAGGGAGAGGCAGGCCCTGCTGGCATGGGCAAGGCCTGGGCGTCCAGTTCAGCCAGCCCTGCACAAACGGGGACCGGCTCTCAGACCCCCCTTTCCCGCGGAGACCCCTGAGCTCCACCGGAGGCCACCGCTCCGGGGTCCGCACCCCGTGCTGCAGCCCGGACGGTCCCCGCGAAGGGACCACCCCAGTCCCTCAGAGAGGCCGCAGCTGGCCAGGATCCCCGCCTTGCCTGCCCCAGGGGCCCCCAGCTCCCAGCCTCCGTGGTACAGCCCACGGGGGACCCGGCCTGCAGGGGGGCTCGGCCTCTGGGCTCTGCCAGCCCAGCTGCCTGTAGTTTCAGGGGGAGTGGTTCGTGCTGGGCCTGGCGGGCAGCACCCACAGCCGGGCAGACAGGTCCTTGCTGAGCCCTTTCACCGCGACGTTCGAGAAAAATAAAACGAATCAGCTTAAGGTGACCTACGCCATGATCCGGTGAGTGAGGGTCCCGGCCTGTGCCCGGAAGCCAACGGCCCTGCAGCTCAGGTCCCCTGAGGCCTCCTAATGCTGGGACACCCAGCCCTGTGGGGGGACCCCGAAGAGGGGGGCATTCGCCAGAACACAGACTCAGCCCGAGGGCTTACGGACTTCAGGCTCGGCTGGATCCGGCAGCCCAGATGCCCTCTCAGCTCTGCCTGCTCCTCACCCCTGTGCAGGCAGGTTCTCACCTCCCAGGACAGGACGGTGGCCTGGGCCGCCACCCTCAGGGTCCCAGTCCCAGGAGAGGGCGCCTCCAGGCCAGCGAGGCCATGAGCTCTGCTTGGTCTTTTTGGTTTTTTAATAATTTTTTATTGATTTCAAAGACAAAGGGAGAGGGAGAGAGAGAAACATCAGTGATGCCCTGGCTGGTCTGGCTCAGTGGATAGAGCTTCGTCAGTCTGCAGACTGAGGATTCCTGGGTTCGATCCGGCCAAGGGCATGTGCCAGGGGGATGAACCCCAGGAGGATGTTTCCACCTCTCTCTCCCTCTCCCTTCCTCTCTGAAATCAATAAAAACATTTAAAAAAAAGAAAAGAAACATCCATGATGAGAGAGAATCATGGATCGGCTGCCTCCTGCACGCCCCCTACTGGAGATCAAGCCTGCAACCCGGGCACATGCCCTGGACTGGAATCGAACCCAGGACCCTTCAGTCCGCAGGCTCTATCCACTGAGCCAGACCAGCCAGGACCGATGGGTCTTCTTGAGTCATGTGCGCCTCCTGGACCAGGGGCTGTGCCCGGATGAAGTGCCCCCCATGGAGGAGAGGGGGCCCTGATGGGCAGCCCCTGTGGGGGCCGCAGCCTTTCCTGCCCGGCTGCCGGGCTGCAGAGGAGGAAAGGCCCCAAGGCCTCTGGTCCCTCGGACGTAAAGCAAGAAGCTACGCGAGGCTGGCGTGTCCTGTGGAGCCGGGTGTCCCTAGGGGCCAAGAGGGGCTGCCCTCGGCTTCCAGCCCCAACCCACCCGGGAGCACGGCCCCCCACGGCCCTGGGACTCCGGGGCCCCTGACTTGACCAGCTGGGCTCCGGCTGCAGGTGGATGAAGGGGGGCAGGGAACCCGGAGCCCTTGGGCAGCCGCCTCCCACCGCAGGCCCCGCTGCACCGGCCACTCCGCACCGCCAGCAGCTCCCTGCAGACGGCCCTGCGCTGCTGGCCGGGCCATCAGCCTGGCGGGTGCAGGAGGTGCAGGGCCCAGCACCGGCAGCCACACCGCCTCCCCCACTTCTCCCGGGGCCCCCCCAGAGAGGGCTCTTTGTCTCCTCACTGCACCCCCGTTCCAGGCCCACAGGCGTGGTCGGCGGGTGGACGGGGCAGAGGCTGCAAAGGGGGTGGGTGAGCCACGCCGACAGGAGGCAGAGCTCACGCCTGGCTGCTCGGGAAGCAGGTGGCCACGCATCCCCGCGAGGGCAGCCGAGCCCCAGCCTGCCGGGCCCTGCTCACCACCCCCACCCTGCGCTGCATTCTCCTGGGAGGCCCGCGTGGGGCCAAGGTGGCCGGCGGCCCCCGGAACCTGCCTCCTCTGCCCTTCTCCCCCCAGGGGCCAGCGCTGCGTCACCTGGTCGTATGTGCTGATTCCCACAGCCCAGCCTGGCGTGTTCTCAGTGGAGAAGAGCAGGGGTGAGACGGTGGGTGGGAGGAAGGCAGGGGGCGCTGGCCGGGGGCCCCCTGACCGGGCTGTGCCCCCTAGAGCTCGGGACCGACACCGAGGAGGTGTGGGTGCACGAAACGGACTACAGCACCTTCGCGCTGACGAGCTCCCGCAGGCGGTCCAGGCACCGCAGCATCCTCAGGGTCCACCTGCTGTGTGAGCCCCTCCCGTCCTCTAGCCTCCCCGCGGCTGGTGGGGCTGGGGGGGGGAGTGGCCATGTGCTGGGCCTGGGGCCACACCAGCGGGCGGGGGTGTCCACCACTCGGGCCACCCCAGGGCTAAGGCCACGCTGTGTCTTGGGCTGCAGTCAGAGCGTGGGCGCTTCAGACTGAGGCGCTGGAAAAATTCCTCTGCCTCCTCAAAGCCCGGGGCCTGTCGGAGGCCAACATCGTCTTCCCAGACATCCCAGGTAGCGCCTGCTCCCTCCTCCCACCTGGGCCCTCCTCCCGGCCACCTGCTCCCACCTGGGCCCTCCTCCCGGCCACCTGCTCCCACCTGGGCCCTCCTCCTGGGCCACCTGCTCCCACCTGGGCCCTCCTCCTGGCCACCTGCTCCCACCTGGGCCCTCCTCCTGGGCCACCTGCTCCCACCTGGGCCCTCCTCCCGGCCACCTGCTCCCACCTGGACCCTCCTCCCGGCCACCTGCTCCCACCTGGGCCCTCCTCCCGGCCACCTGCTCCCACCTGGGCCCTCCTCCCGGCCACCTGCTCCCACCTGGGCCTTCCTCCTGGGTCACCTGCTCCCACCTGGGCCCTCCTCCCGGCCACCTGCTCCCACCTGGGCCCTCCTCCCCGCCACCTGCTCCCACTGGGCCCTCCTCCTGGGCCCCCTGCTCCCACCTGAGTCCCTCCTCCCACCTGCTCCCACCTGAGTCCCTCCTCCCACCTGCTCCCACGTGGGCCCTCCTCCTGGCCACCTGCTCCCACCTGGGCCCTCATCCCAGCCACCTGCTCCCACTGGGCCCTCCTCCTGGGCCCCCTGCTCCCACCTGAGTCCCTCCTCCCACCTGCTCCCACCTGAGTCCCTCCTCCCACCTGCTCCCACGTGGGCCCTCCTCCCGGCCACCTGCTCCCACCTGGGCCCTCCTCCCAGCCACCTGCTCCCACTGGGCCCTCCTCCTGGGCCCCCTGCTCCCACCTGAGTCCCTCCTCCCACCTGCTCCCACCTGAGTCCCTCCTCCCACCTGCTCCCACTGGGTCCCTCCTCCCGGCCACCTGCTCCCACTGGGCCCTCCTCCTGGGCCCCCTGCTCCCACCTGGGCCCTCCTCCTGGCCACCTGCTCCCACTGGGCCCTCCTCCCACCTGCTCCCACCTGAGTCCCTCCACCCACCTGCTCCCACCTGAGTCCCTCCTCCCACCTGCTCCCACTGGGCCCTCCTTCCACCTGCTCCCACTGGGCCCTCCTTCCACCTGCTCCCACTGGGCCCTCCTTCCACCTGCTCCCACCTGGGCCCCCCTCTGGGCCACCTGCTCCCACCTGGGCCCTTCTCCTGGGCCACCTGCTCCCACCTGGACCCTCCTCCCGGCCACCTGCTCCCACCTGGGCCCTCCTCCTGGCCACCTGCTCCCACCTGGGCCCTCCTCCTGGCCACCTGCTCCCACCTGGACCCTCCTCCTGGGCCACTGCTCCCACTGGGCCCCTCCTCCTGCCGCAGCCCCTCCCAGATCAGCTGCTCCTCCCTCCTGCTCCCTGGGAAGCGGCCACTCCCCTCCCTCCTGGTCCTGAGCCGCTGTCTCCCCTCAGACTGGGCGCGCTACCGGAAAACCTGTGGAACGACCAAGTGACCCCGTGCCAGGCTGTCCCTGCCCAGCCCTCACTCAGCAGGAAACAGCCCGCGAGCCCGTGGCTGGGACGCTGGCCATTTCCTCCGCGGCGGCCGAGCACAGAGGAGCTCTTCTCGGAGGACGCCCCCCTGCACCCCCCCCCCCCCCGTCAGAGGTCACATGGTGTCACTCCGCCCACGCGGGGGGAAGGTGGCAGCAGGTGGCAGGAGCCCTGGGGGGGGGGGGAGCGTGCGGCGGTGGCATCGGGGGTTCGCCTTGTCTGACAGCTGCTCCTGTGCCCTTTCTTTTAGGATTAATTCCTTTATTACATCATTTTCTCTTATTAGCTTAATTTACTTATTTTAACCCTTTTTATTTTTTTTATTGATTTCAGAAAGAGGAAGGGGAGGTGGAGGGGAGAGAGAGAAACATCAATGAGGAGAGAAAAATCATGGACCAGCTGCCTCCTGCACCCCCCCCCCCCCCCCCGGGGATGGAGCCTCACCTGGGCCTGCGACCTCCCGGTTCATAGGGTGACTCTCAGCCCCGAGCCACCGGCCGGGCCTGTTTAACCGTTTCACCGTGTTTGAGGGCACAGCTCAGTGGCATCGGGCACATTCACACGGTGTGTGCGGGGCAGCCTCTCCAGAACTGTCCCTCTTCCCACCCCGACTCTGTCCCAGGAAACACCCTCCCACCCCCCATCCAGCCCCGGCCCCGCCTCCCCCGGCCCCTGTGGGTCTGATGCCTCCAGGGACCTCCTCGGAGTGGGTCCCACGGATGGTCCTGTGGCGGGTGCATCCCACGGCCTGTCCCCCAGGCCCTCCCGGTGTGGCCGGTGGCAGCACCCCCCGTGGCTGCACAGTGTCCGGCTGCGGGAGGCCGCGTGTTTGTCCGTCTCTGCTCCGTGGACACGGCTGCTCCCGCGTGCGGCTGTCGGTCACGCGGCTGTCGGTCACGCGGCTGTGCACGTGGGGGCGCGGTCTCTCCGCGGACATGTTTCCTGCTCTTTCCTCGGTTGGCGGGAGGCGGGCCGATCCCGAGCCCCAGTGTGGCCATAACGGGGTGTTTGCTGCTCTTGAACCCCACGCCCCTCCGAGCGCCTTGGGCGTCTGGGTCAAGTCTATGGAGACACGCGGAGCCGAGCGGGACCGGTCCCGGGCCTGGCCCACGTCGGGGTCCCTCCTGCCTGGCCCGCTCTCCCGGGCAGAGCCGCTGGCGATGAGTCGCTTCAGGTTTGGTTTTCTGAGAAAAGCCTGTGTCGTGTCCATTTCTGAAATGCGGACTCAGCTGGGATGTCTCACGAGCGCTGCGGGCACGGGCAGCCGTCCACTCGGAGCGGGCAGGGCCAGGCACCTGTGCAAACACCACCAGCGCGGGTCCCGCCGAGATCCCCCCAAGCCCGCCGCCCCGCCCAGCGGCCATCAAATTCCTGTCCCCACGGGGAGTTTGGCCTGACTGTGTCTCCACAGGCCCAAGGCCACCGCCCCCTTCGCTGGGCGGTCAGGAGACGCTGTGCCTGCCTCGGACCCACCCCCTCACCTCACTCGCCTCCAGCCGAGGTGGGAGCTACAGTTTCCCGGCTGATGGGGGACATGGGAACATTGTCTCCACTGTTCATGCTCGTGCGTGCACACACACGCACACACGTATGCATGTATGCCCGCGTATATATGCATATGCATACACACGTGTATACACACACAGGCATGCACACACGTGTATACACACACAGGCATTTGCACACAGGTGCCCGCCCCCCTCGCCTCTGCTGGGGACACACTGTCTCTTTGTGTGTCTTCGGAAGCTCCCGCTGGACTGAGGAATTTCTGGCAGGAAGAAAGCTTTTCTGCCGGAAGTTTTATTTCTCAGGTTCCCGGCTTAGTGGGAGCTGGGACTTTCCACCCCCTCCACGGCCAGGACTCTGAGACCCTGGGCAGCGAGTGACCCCGAAGCCACTGTGCCCTTCAGCACGGTCCCAGGCTGCCCCACGGAGGCTGGCCGAGCTGCCCCCTGCCCCGGGGCTGGCCGGGGGCGGGGGGGGGCCTGGGCTCCCCTGGAGGCAGACCCCACTCCGGGTCACAGTGGGCCTTGTCTCTGGTCTCCACACACATCCGCCTCCACCTGCATCTCAGGGGCTCAGGTCTCATCTCCCAGACCTCGGGGTTCCAGGGGCTGCTGCCCGGTGTGTCTCCAGGTCCCAGAGGCCATGCAGCACCCCCAGCTCCCTGTGCCCCTCCACTGGCCTGGCCCCTCCCCAGGGCGGCGTGGGCAGGGGGTCCAAGTGCCCAAGAGGCCCTCCCAGCACCATCTGGGGATGACCAGGTCTGTGCACAGCTCATGGCGGTGGCTGAGCCTGCTGGGGTTCAGGACAGAGTGGGGGTGGCCTTGGTGTGACCTGGGCATGACCTGGGCGTGGTCTGAGCTTGCCCACCTCACCCTCCAGGGATGGTTTTGCAGATAAAGATGCTCAGAGCCCCGATCCCTGGTCGACCTGCTTATTTCTGGGGATGGGGAGGGGGCACATGAAGCAGGGGGACCCCCCAGCATTTCCCCATCTGGTAGCGGAGGAACCACTGCAGACCCGCCTGTCACCACCTGGCAGCGCTCCTCTGTGTCCGGCCAGGCCCAAGCAGGACAGGCGCCCCCCCCCCCCCGCCCCCCGCCCCCCCCCCCCCCGCCCTCGGCTCCTTGCCTGCTACCCCATCCCTCCAGCCAGGAACCCACCCAGATCGCGGCCCCACCCCTGCCTGATGCCCAGGCTCTGGGGGTCCCAAATCGGGGGAGCCAGGCCTGGGGGGGCGGCCCACCCCCTCCCCACGCGGCCCACCCCCTCCCCACTGTCCTCACTCCTCTTCTCGCCCAGCCTCCTCTGGGGCCCAGCAAGCATCTTGCCTCCCTCCCCCAGGGCCAGGCCATGTCCAGGCACAGCTGTCCCCGGGGCCTGGCTGTGGCGGACCCGTCCTGGTCGCTCCATCTGTCCCCATGCCCCTCCCCCAGCAGACATAAACACTGGGTGCCCGGCGGGGCTGGCAGGAACACCAGGCCACCACGGGTGGGTGGCGGCTTCCGGAGCACCCGGCTCCAGGTCCCGGCGATGTCGGCCCTCTCTTAACCCCCTGCGGGCGGGGCTCCCTCCCCGCCTGACCGGGCCCTCGGGACCACAGAGGTGGACCTGCCCTTGGGATGCTGAGCCCAGGACTGGCTCCCTGCCGCTTGGAATGCCAACAAGGAGAGGCAGGTGCTGGTGGGAGGGAAGGCGTTTATCCCAGAGCCGGCAGCCTGCGGAGAAGGGGGCTCCACCCCAAACACCATCTTCACCACCGGCCCGGGCACGGGGTTTTGTTTTTTTAATGACTTTTTATTGGTTTTTAGAGAGAGAGGCAGGGAGAAGGAGAGCGAGCAGTAGGGATGTGAGGGCACGACACCGACGGCCGCCCCCTGCACGCCTGACAGCGAATCGAACCGGCAACCTTAGGACAACACCCAACCAGCTGACCGCACGCCAGGGCCGGCCCGGGTTTCAGAAGGAGGGAGAGGAGAGCAGAGCAAGATGCAGGGCGGGGGCGGGAAGGGCTCTGTGCGCAGACCCGCAGGGCCCACTCCGACAAGGGCCTCAAAACTGGGCAAACTGGTGTGTGCCGCCTGGTCCTGTCCAGCTGGTCTTCCGGGCGAAGGTCAGCCAGTCTCCGGAGCCGCCGTGCCCGAAGGCCGAGCCTGTGTCTGTGAAGTTAGTCCCTGGGATTCTTCTGTGAAGCTGCTGCGTGTCCCACCCGCGGCCAGCAGGCCCTGCACGGCCAGCAAGCAGCCGCCAGGGATGGAGACAGCGGGCCCTGCAGGGCCAGCCCCGTGGAGGGACCTGCCCGCGGCTGGGACCCCCCCCCCCCTGCCCTGGCTGTTCTCCAGCCTCTGGCAGAGGCAGGCTGGCCTGGGGGACCCTCCTGAGGACAAGGCCAGCTCCTCGCACCCCAGGGTCCAGAGCAGCAGGCGAGCGGCCGCCTTCCCCCAGCCCTCCCCCGGCAGGTGCCGCTCAGGGAAATGGCCGCCTCATCTCTGCTGGGCCGCTGAGCCCAGCTCACATGCCTTTTGGGCTGCCCTTGGGGGTGCGCCCGGGTCAGCCCCCTGCGTCCTCCCCCTGTGCCGGGCCGCCCGCGGGCTCCTCAGAGGCCAACATCCGGCTCCTCCCGGCTGGGAACGGCCACCTTCAGCGTTGCCCTGCCTTGTGCTGTGAGAGGAGGCAGTGCCAGGACCCGGCACCTCTGCTTCCGGGGGGGTGGCAGGGGGGCCCCCCACCCCAACGTCCAGCACATCCCACACCCAGGCGGGCAGTGGCCGGACGCCCCGGGGGCAGGATGAGGGTCCCCTGCCCCCGTCTGGGCTCCAGGGGGGGTTCTGGCTCTGGAAAAGAGGCTGGCGCTGAGGGGCCTCTGCCCGCACCCAGCCCCCCAGTGCAGGGCCTGGCCCGTCCGGATCAGAGTCTCTTACATAAGAAGCCGGCGGGGGGCGAGCGGCCGCTGGGCTGGTCACCGAATCCTGCTCGCCCGGCATCACGCGCCTCGGGGGCTGTCCTTGGCCCTGGGCGGAGGCCAAGCCAGGCCCATAAATAGGGGTCTCCCAGGGCTCCTGCCAGTCCTGCCGGCCTCCCCCGCTCGGCCCACGCTGCTGGCACCAGGCTCCGACGCCGCTCAGCCTGGGAGAATGGCAGCTCCGCGCACCCTGTGGCTGGCGCTGGTCCTGCTGGGGGCCCTGGGCGTCCTGCAGACCCCGGCCCAGGCCCAGGCCTCCGTGCAGCCCAACTTCCAACAGGACAAGGTGAGGCGCTCCCCCGCCCAGTCCCCAAGGCGGACAGGGCTCTGTGGCGGGAAGGGGGTGCTCTCTGCCCCGGGCTGTGTCCCTGGGAAGAGGGCTGCCCCTCCCCCAGGAAGGAGATGGGTGTCCCCCGCCCGTGTCCACGAGTGTCACACGGAACACGCAGACACGCCAGTCACCCCTCCAAACAGTCCCCCCTCGGAGCTCAGGACGCCCAGGGCAGCTGGCGCAGGTTCCACACCTGGGGCCCAGGATGGATGTGGGGACGCAGACAGGGGTGGCCCACAGGGCAGCCACAGACACCCATGGACGCGGTGGTGCTGGTCCTCCCGCCCGCCCTGCGCCCCTTCCCCGGAGTGTCCAGTGTCGCAGACACCCAGTGGCCACCCCCCGAAACTGCCCAGCGCCCTCTGCTGCCCGCTCCAGGGAGGAGCTGCACTGGGCAGAGCTGGGCAGAGGAGGCTGGACCAGGCCTGCCCTGGGGTGGGGCGGACTGGACACGGGACATGGAGGGGCAGGGTGCCCACCCCCGTGGGCCTGAGAGAGTCCCGGCTGACTGGGCAGGGGCCGCTCCCCGCAGTTCCTGGGGCGCTGGTTCACCGCGGGCCTCGCCTCCAACACGAGCTGGTTCCGGGAGAAGAAGGCCGTCCTGTCCATGTGCTCGGCCGTGGTGGCCCCGGCTTCTCCCGGGGACGGGGACGGGGACGGCGTCCTGAACCTCACCACCACCTTCCTCAGGTGCGACACGGGGGTGGGGGGCGGGGCGGTGGGCCGAGAGCTCCCCGCAGGGCCCAGCCTGCCCCACCGCGGCTGGCTGCCGTCTAGGGACCCCCCACACTTGACCCTGACGGAAGGTGACCTGCCCGCAGGAAAGACCGGTGTGAGACCCGGAGCCTGCTGCTGCGGCCAGCGGGCCCCCCCGGCTGCTACAGCTACACGAGTCTCCGTGAGTGGGGCGCTGGGGACGCACTGTGGGTGACTCTGGGTGACCCCCAGCCGAGCAGGCCCTCCCAGTGTCTGGCCTGGACCTGCCCCCTACTCGGGAGAGAACCCGGGACCCACCCGGGAGCCAGTCCTGCCGGGCCCTGTCCTGCCCGGTGGGGTCTCCCCAAACCTTGTGGCCCCCACCCTGCTGGACGGGCAGGCACGCAGCACCCCAACCTCTCCTGGGAGGATGGCTTCCCACCGGGTCTCCCTCCTCCGACCAGCAGAGGGCTGGTGGCTGCATCCTGACCCCTCGTTTTCTGAGCCTGCGTGTTTGCTGCCCCCCAGGATCCTGGTTGGGGGACATGGGGGCCCCCTCCCCCGCCCCTGGCAGAGTTCCCAAGCTGTGCAGGCAGGAGGCAGGGGGAGGGCGGGGAAGGCAGCCAGAGGGGAGTTTCCCGCCCCCTCCCAAGGCCAGAGGTCGGGCAGGCTCGCCCACTGTGGTCATCTTGTCCCCAGACTGGGGCAGCTCGCAGGACGTGTGGGTGGAGGAGACGGATTACGGAGAGTACGCTCTGCTCTACGCCGCGGGCTCCGGAGACCACGGCTTCCACATGGCCACGCTCTACAGTGCGTTCTCCCCCCGCGCCCCCCCCCCGTCCCCCGCCCCCCCCCCCGCCCCCCAGCCTGGCCTCAGGCCTCCCCGGGAGGGGCCGGGGCGCCCACGCGGAGGGGGGCAGCGCTGAGACCTCTGGCGTTTCCGTCCTGCCCAGGCCGCACCCAGACCCCGCGGGCTGCCGTGAAGGAGAAATTCACCACCTTCGCCCGGGCCAAGGGCTTCACAGAGGAGGACATTGTCTTCCTGCCGAAGACGGGTGAGGGCGCTAATCCCCGGGAGGGGGTGCAGTCAGATTAGAGGCAGGCGGTTCCGGGAGGCCGGGGGTCGGAGGTCATCTGGCCAGACCGCCCGCTGAGCAGCCACGTGGCTTACACAGTGGGGGCCATTGTCCTCCCCCCCACCATGGCCTGCAGCCCCGGATTCACCAAGCACCCGGCGTGTGGGCCAGGTCCCGGTCGGCCCCCAGGATTCAGGGGTCTCCAGCCCGGTGGGGGGCAGGTGCTATGGGCACCCGGGGCAGCAGCCCATTGGGGCTGGGACGTGGGCTCCCCGAGGCCCAGTGCCCATGGCCTTGGGGGTCAGGCAGCTGGTCTGCAGCAGGAGCTGGGGGAGGGGTGGGAGTGATGGAGTCACGGTTTTGGGGGTCAGCAGCTCCCCGGGGCTACGGTGGGGGAGTGACCCTCACCCAGGCCCTGACCACCCGCCTTCCCTCCGTCTTTCCTGGCAGATAAGTGCCTGGAGGAGCAGCAGTAGGTGAGTGGGCTGCAGGCTGGCCTCCCCCACCACCCCACCCTCCGTGCAAGGGGAGCCCTTGGCCTGCAGGGGCCAGTCCCAGGGGGCGGGGGTTCCCCTGGGGTTCAGTGAGGCAGGAGGAGCTGGGACCGGGGCGGGATCTGGTGGGGAGGTTGCAGGAGACCCTGAGGGGCTTCCCCTCCCTTGTTGCCTGGACGGCTGGGCGCTGGGTGGGCTGCAGACCCCGGGGTGGGGCGGGGCCGGGCTGCTGCTCCAGCTCCCCTCCTGCTCTCAGGCAGGTGACCCAGCCCTCAGGACCTGGCCGCCCGCCCTGCTCCATCCTCTCCGTGACCCCAAGTCCCCAGCTCTGGCTCCCCGACCACCACTCCGCCCCCTTGGCTTTAGCCTGCCTCGACAATAAAATCTAGAAGCAACTCAGCCGCCTGGCTCCTGTCTGTCTGTCCTGGAGTGGGTCCTCTGTCGCCGCCCTGGCGTGCTCTGGCTGCTCTCTGGGATCCTGACTCCCCCACCCGGTCTGCTCTGCAGGGCACCCTGGGGGGGGGGGGTAGGTCAGAGGTCAGCACAGCTCCAGGGAAGTGCCCGCAGCGCCCCCCACACACACCCCTTGGGCCTTGGAGCACAGCCCTGCCTGTCTGCCCGGCCCCAGGCCCCTGGCCCCCGCAGGGGTGTGGTCCCCGCCCAGCCTGCCCTTCACACTTGCTTCACCCAGATTCCTGGCTGGGTGCATGCTCAGGCCCCTGTCCTGGGCCCTGCCTGTCCCCACATGTGCAGCAGCACCCGCCTGCCCACAGGCCCAGCCGGGCAGAGCTCAGCGGGCCCTGCACAGCACCCGGGGCTGTGAGGCTCAGAGGTGAGGGTGAGCTTCTGAGAGGGCTCCTTGGAGGAGGGGAGTGGGGGGCTGTGCCTGAGCTGAAGATGGGGGCCAACACCCCGAGGGCCTGCCAGGACCGCACCTGCCCCTGCCACACGGCATCCGGCCACCCCCAGGAGGAAGCGCCAGAAGTGGGCCCGGTCCTCGCTGCCAAAACCTGACCTCGACCTATCCCAGTGGGTCTGCCAGGGGGCCAGCCAGTGCCCCAGGACATCTCCTGGGCATGAAGGCCCTGCTCCCTGTGCGCCCTGTGCGGGGTGTCCCCAGACCAGGCCCAGGTCTCCGTCCAGGCTGACTTGGATGCCAGCCAAGTGGGCCCCTCCTCCGGGATGCCCTCTCCCATAGGAGCTGATTCTGGATCAGAGACGGTGTGGTCAGGCTGGACTGAGCCGGCCCCCAGCTGTTCGGGGCCCAAGGCAGCAGGCCCCTCAATTCCTCAGGCCCTCGGTGGGGACCGGTCGGGGCTGCCCTCACCTCAGGTCAGGGTGCACTCGGGCAGGGGGCTGCCTATGTCTCTCCCGGGACCCTCCCTACAGTCCCAGGGCATCTGGTACATGGCTGGGGTGATGTCGGATGACCCGGGCTTCCTGGACGCCAAGGACAGCAGGAAGATGCCCGTGGTCTCCGTGACCCCCATGGCCAACGGCGACTTGGCCCTCAAGTTGGGGTATTCCACGTAAGTGACCTCACGCGCCCACCTGGGCCAGGCCTGAGACCTGGGCAGTGTGAGGCCAGATGTGAGCCAGCAGGAACCGAGGGGCCCCTGACACCTTGCGGGTGCCAGGCTGCAGGCCATTAGGACTCAGCCCGCTCTCCATGTGGTGGCCATTTGCATCGGATCCAGTGGCCTCCTCGGGATGGTGGGCAGGGCTCCCTGATGGGGCCGCGGGCTGGGGCCCTGGGCAGTGCTGGCTGCTGGCGGGAGTCCAGGTGGGGACCCCGGGCTCAGTGGCGCCGGGAGGAGGGATGAGCGAGTGCAGAAAGCCTTGGGCGCTGGTTAAAGTACTTTATTCACATCTGTATTGTGGGTTGTGCAGCTTTGGAAGCTTTGTGGTTTGTATCTAAGGACAACGTGAGAAATACCTCCCGGAGGCGAGAGACTGGGCGTGGAGGCCACGGAGAGGCCGCTGGGACCAGCAAGGGGCGAAGAGGCACAGGCCGGGCCGGGGCGGGGATCTGCACGCGAAGGCGGGAACCCCGGGCTCACGGGGGAAGGCGGGCGCGCGGGGGAGTGAGGGCCAGGGCCGGCCACGGGTGGGGACGCCCCGCGCACTAAGCCACGCCCCCAGCGGCGTAGTCTCGCCCCTAATGTAACCCCCCAGTCTCCGCCCCGTGACTAAGCCCCGCCCATCCCACAAGCCCCGCCTCTAGCCCCACCCCCGAGATAGCTCCGCCCCCCTGATCGCCGCTCGTGAGTCAGCCCCGCCCAGAGAACGCCCCTCCGCGTCCTAAGCTCCACCTGCCCCACGCGGTCTGAGGTCTGACAGGCCCCGCCCAGGCCCCGCCCACTGTGTAGGCCCCGCCCCCACCCGGCCTCTCGCCCGCGCAGGCGCAGCCGGGCCGGCACTGTGTCGGGGCGGGAGCATGTCTGCGCGGCCGCCGCTGCCGGCGCCGCTCTGCACGTTACCGCCGGGCCCGGGGCCCCCGCGCTTCGTGTGCTACTGCGAGGAGGAGGATGGCGGGGCCGAGGGCCCCGGCGGCTTCAGCCTCTAGTGAGTGGCGGGGCCCGCGGGGCGATGGGCGCGGCGGGCGGCGGGCGGGGCCGCTGACAGTCCCTCCCCGCAGCGTGACGGACGCCGCGCAGCTCTGGAGCACCCGCTTCCCGCCCGGCAGCCTGGCGGCCCTCGTGGGTAACGGGTCCTGGGCGGGCTGGGCCGTCCGACCTCCCGGACCTCCCGCGGGTGGAGGGGCGGTCTGGGTCCCCCGGGGGTCTGGACGCCTCGCCCGGGCTCTGAGGCTTCGCCCTAAGATTGGCTTGGGGTCCTGGGGGCTCTGGGTCGGGCAGGTTTGGGGGGACTGGGCCTCGTGCAGACGGTGACGCCCCCCACCCCCCGCAGAAAGCCCGTTTTGGCCTGAGTGCGGCGGAGGACATCGCTCCCCGGTTCAGGTGAGCCCAGGCCGGAGGGAAGGGCAGGCCAGGCCGGAGGGAGGGCAGGCCGGGCCGGAGGGGAGGGCAGGCCAGGCCGGAGGGAGGGCAGCCCAGGCCGGAGGGGAGGGCAGGCCAGGCCGGAGGGAGGGCACGCTGGGCCTGGCCGCAGCACTCAGCCCCTCCCTCCCCAGGGCAGCCTTCCAGCGGCAGGCCGCGGCTGTCATTCTGCAGGAGGATGGGGCGTCCCTGACCCTCTCTGGGGGGGCCCCCGGGCTGGACTTTGAGCTCTCCAAAGTGCCGGGCCCAGAGGCGGCCCCCCGGCTGCAGGCACTGACGCTGGGCCTGGCGGAGCGAGTGTGCAGCCTGGAGCGGCAGCTGGCAGGTAGGGGGGTGCGGGGCGGGCACCCCACAGCCTCCCTGGGCTCCCCCTGCCGGTGCCTCCATTCCTGGCCTCCCTCCCCTCGCAGCTGCAGAGGAGACAGCCGTCAGCCCCAGGAAGAGCCCTCGGCCTGGGGGCCCTCAGCAGTTCCTCCCAGGTGAGGCCTCTCACCGGGCCTGGGGCGGGGCGTGCCCATTCCTCTGTGACTCGGTTTCCCTGTCTGCGTGGAGGGGGGTGGTGGCCCTGGGGTTCCCCTGCATTCAGGCCCCTCCATCTGCTTCCCCCAGACCCAGAGTCTCAGAGAGGCTGCCCGGGACCTGGGGTCAGGAGGCGGTGCCCCGGGGAGTCGCTCATCAACCCCGGCTTCAAAAGGTGACGCCCGCTGCCCCTCCCTCTCGTGCCCAAGGCCCAGCCCTTCCCTCTGCACCCCGTAACGTCACCCCCTCCTCTCTCCCAGTAAGAAACCAGCCAGTGGGGTCGATTTTGATGACCTCTGACCCTGCCGCAGAGAGTGGGGTCCCGCCAGGAGTTGGCCCGTGAGAAGAGGAGAGGCCCCACCACCTCCCCCGAAGAGCAAGCCCCTCCCCCACCCAATAAACGCTGGTCACGCGAGGCTCTGGCTCTTGGGGGCTGGGGGAGAGGGACCGGCATGCCCCCCACTCCTGGCTGCCCCCTGGGTGTGGGCACAGGCGGTAAACAGAGGTGTCAGGCTCACCGTCCCTGGTGGCGGTGCCAGGGACCAGAGGAGCTGCCAACCTCTCCAACCGGCCCAGCCGCCACAGCCCGGCCAGCCCAGGAGCTGAGGGCCATGCAGGGCTGGGCCGGGGCTCCCCAGGACTGGAACTCCGTCACCCCCTGGGGCACACCCCTCTTCCCCCACCCAGCAGGGCATGGCCTTGAGGACCCCATACCATGCACACAGGACCTGCGAGAGATGGGGGGTGGCCTGCTGCCTGGGGTGGGGCTGAGGAATGTGGGCCACCCCACCCACTGGCTGGGAGCCCTGAGGTGCTCCGGCTGGGCTCTGCTCCCCACCCTCCTCGGCCATCCTGCCCCTCCGCCCTGGCCTGACTGGTTTGGGAGCCCAATCCAGTCCCGTCATCCCCGATGGATGGGGGATGGGCTGTTCCCCGCCACCAGTCCCAGCCCCTCTCACTCTGGGCTGTCATCTGAGCAGCCCGCAGTGGGGGCGTAGGGGAGGCAAAACCTCAGCCTTCTGGTCCCTGGGGTGTGCAGGTGTGCTCACTGGGGCAGAGGTGGCTTTGTGGAGCTGTGGATGAGCGGGTGGAGGTGGCGGCAGGGGCAGAGGCAGGGGCACTAGCGGGGGTGCACGACAGGCCGGTAGGCCGCCAGGATCTCGGAGCTGTGCGGACACGTGTACTTGAACTCCTTCTCCTGCAGCGCACTGTCCAGGTAGCGGCGGACGCCACGCAGCTGGGCGGGGATGGGGGCCCCACGGAAGTGCGCGCACACCGTCTGCGGGTGATGTGGGCGCCAGCGTGGTCAGGGCCTCCCCCGGGGCAGCCTCTCCCGCCCGCCCCCTCGGCGCCCAGCCCGCATCGCACTTACGTCCACGATGTGCAGCTTGGGCAGCAGGCCGCAGTCGGCCAGCGTGAGCTGGTCCCCATCCAGGAAGCGGCGCCGAGACTCGTGCAGTTGCGGCTCCCGGGCCAGCTCGTCATCCAGGGGCGCGCGCAGGTAGCCGTCCAGTCTGGCGAGGGCGCGCAGCAGCTGCTGGTACAAAGCTGGGGGTGCTGGGTGAGGACCCGGCCTGGAAGGTACCACACCCCCCCTGACCCTCGCCAAGGCTCCTGACCTTCCTCACCATCGTCCTGCTCGGGCACCGGGTTCTTGATGAAGGCAGAGAACTTGTGAAAGACGTCGTTGCCCGCCGTGGCGGACGCCCGGTAGCGGGGCGCCAGACTGGGGAACCTGGGAAGGGGGGAGGGGAAGGGTCAGACCCTTATTCTGCCCCCCGCCCCAGCCCCACAGCGCCCACCCGGGCTCTGTCCTGGGGGTGCCCCTCCTGCTGAGCCGGGGTTCTCACTCGGGGGGCCCCAGTGTCTCCTCCAGAAACTCCTCGATCTGCAGCGTGTCCGTTTTGGCATCACCGTCATAGAGCAGGATGGGCAGCTGGGAGCCGGGCGCGAAGTCCTTCAGCACGTCCAGGGACCTGTGGGCACAGGGGGCGGGGTAGTGGCCCGGGGGGCAGCGGCCGGCAGGGTCCCTGGGGCAGGGCTCACCTGCGGGTGTCCACCGTGGTGAGCGTGAAGGGCACACCCTTGAGGAGCAGGATCATGAAGAGCCTCTGGCAGGAGGGGCAGTGGCCCACGCTCTCACAGTCCTCGCTCGCCTGCGGGTAGGGGGGTGGGGGGACGTCAGGGCAGAGAGTGCACCAGGATCCCTGCCTCCCGACGGGTGGGGCCTGGCCTCCGCTGCCAAGAGGCTGGAGCCGGGCCAGAGCTCAGCAAGTGGCCGGTGAGGGCCCTTGACGTGGTCCCTGGGAGGAGGGAGGGCCCCAGAGCTGCTGGGAGGCTGGGAGGCTGGGAGTGGGCACGGGGCAGGGGTGGAAGTGGGCACGGGGCAGGGGTGGGACCCTGGCTCTGGGGCCTGGCCCTCAGCCCTGATCTAAAGAGTCTGGGTAGAGGCCAGGGCCCTGGGCTCCGGCCCCACAGGCTGGTCTCAGGGTGGGGTCGGCCGAGGGAGCTGGTTTCAGAATGATTCACAGGACAACTGGGCACCGAGGCTGTGGCACCAGCCGCCCAGTGCCCGAAAGTGGGAGGGTGCCAAGGCCTGACAGCTCTGTGGAGGGCACCACGGTCTGGGCACCAGTGAGGCTGCCCGGCCCCCCTCCTCCGGCACCGACCCTAAGCTCCCCTCGGGCCTGGCCACTGGCTGCCTGCTCGGCACCTCCCTGCTGAGGGGCTGGCCCGGCCCAGGAGCCCAGGTGGGTGTTGGGACAGGGCCACCCCTACCCCTTTTGGGGAGGACTCACAGGCCCTTTTCCCCTCAGGCTAACCCCATCTTATTCAGCCCCCGTAGGGCTGCCTGAGCCCACCCACCCCAGGGGAAGGGGCGCAGACACTGCCACGGAGACCCACCCTTCAGCCCTCTGTCCCCCGAGACAGTGGCACCCACAGAGCACCCCGCCCTGAGCCCCCACCCCAGCCACCCTCCTCCTCCCCCGCCCCCTGGCACCTTGACGAAGAGCTGGAGCTTGGCAGTCTCGGCCATGGTGGGAGCCACAGTGCTGGCCGCTGGGCGGGACCTGGGAGCTCTTTAAGGTTCCTGCCTGGTCCCCCCCTCCCGGCCCAGGGCCCGCCCCGCCCGCAGTCACCTGGGAGGTAGAGGAGGCGGGTGCTGGCGGCTGGTAGGCCATGTCCAAACGTGAGGGTGTGGCCTGGGAGGAACTGGGGGGAGGGCTGGTCCTGGGGCAGGGGGCACAGCTGGGGTCCTAGTGCCTCATGGGGGTGCAGGCCATGACCAGTGGACTGGGAGGCCGAGAAAGAGGGGTGTCAGCCTGGGAGGGGGCAGCTCTGGATCTTCACACACACACCACCCCCCGTGAACATCCCCGTGTCTGTCGGGGACCCCCAGCCCAGAAAGCTGGGGAGTGGGCAGGAGAAGCGATCAGCCTGGCCCCAGCCTCAGTTTCCCCATCTGCCTGCCTTACAAGACGGTCAGCCCCCCAGAAAGGGTGCCTCCACCCACTGAGCTCCATCGGGCAGACCGCCCTGCCCAGGGCGCGGCCCCCAGCCCAGCCGTGCCCTGGGGAGACCCGTCTGGCTCAGTGTCCACCCGGCTGACCCCACCAAGCAGCCAGGCAGGTCTCTCCCTCACAGCCTCACGGGAAGGGGTTTGAAGCCATGGGGTTGGCCCTCCTCCCACCCTCAGGGGGGTCTGGGAACCGCCACCCCACAGGCCCTAAAGGGTGGCCCCAGGACCAGCGCTCCCGGTGGGGGGACAGCCAGCGCCACCCAGTGGCCGAGAGCGGGATCTGCCCTGACTGCTCGCCTGCCCAGGGCCACAGTCCCTATGGGACTCAGGTCTGGGGGCCCCTTCCCAGACCCCACGGGCTCGGGCTCCTGGGGGCCACACTGCGGAGCTCGGGTCCGGCTTCCCTCGGCGCCTCCCCTCCGCCCGCTGGGGTGTCGGGGCCCCTCCGCGACAGGGGGGCCCACCCTGTGTGTTCCGGCCCTGCGCCTGGGCTCCCCACGTCCTGGGGGAACAAACGCCCTCGTGCACCTGTGGGGGGAGCAGCGCGCTCACACTCGCCGCGGACGGACCAGAACCAGGTCAGGCTGCAGCGCCGGCGCGTGGCGGTCACACGCTCGGGGTGCGGCTGAGGCCCTCTGGGGACCGTGTCAGCAGCGGAGCCGGTGCTGCCGCCCGGGCGTGACCCGAGGTGTCCTGTGAACTCCCGTGGGGGGGGGGGGGGCGGGCGCTCAGCTGCGGGACAGCTCCTGCGTCTCAGTCTCACGGGGGTCCGCGGGGCTCGAGCTGGACGCTGCCCCCGAGTTCATACGCGGAAATCCGAGTCCCCAGCAGCTCGGGGCGCAACGTACTGGAGATGAGGGCCTTTGAAACAGGGACTATGTTGAGCGAGGTCACGGCTGTCCTTACAAAAGGGGAAGCTTTGGCTCTGACCAGAGAGCTCGATGGTTAGAGCGCCACCCAAGGACCAAAGGGTCTGGGTTCGATTCCGGGCCTAGAGTGTGTGCTGCTGGCCCGGCTGGCATGACCTATGAACCAGGTCAGGGTTCGATTCCCAGTCAGGGCACAAGCCCCGGTTGTGGGCTCCATCCCCAGCGAGGAGCGTGCAGGAGGCGGCTGTCCAGTGATTCTCTCATGGATGCTCCTCTCCCTCTGCCTTCCTCTCCGAGATCAATAACAATAACAGTAACAAAGAAAAGCCGTCCCGAGCCCCCCGGCGCCCTGCCCAGCGGCATCCCGACGGCTCTGCTCTGAAAGGGGCGCAGGCTCGTCCGGGACCGGGGGCGGGGGCACTGGGGTGGCGCCAGGGCCTCAGCAGGTACTTCCTAGCTCCGCCCACTGAGGGGCCCGGCAGCAGGCCCAGAGCCCAGAAGGGGCGCCAAACAAGACCCCCCGAGAGGAGCCAGAACTCCTTGGAGAAGGGGCCCGTCCGGACGCAGGCCTGGGACCAGCCGAAGGGACGAGGGCTCCCGCGGCCGGGCCTGGGGCCTCGAGCATAAAAACGGTGACAGAGCTGTAGCCACACACGGTCCACACGCTCTCTCGAGATTTTGCCACAATGAAGTTTCACAGGGGACAGTAAGGAACGAGAACATGGTTTTCAAAACCCACGAGGCCCTTGGGGGTTAATGGGGCGATGAGGACACATTTGTAATACGTTAACTAATAATAATAATTAAAAAAAAAAACCCATGAGGTCCTAGGGGTGATCTCTGAAAGCGGAGGAGCTGTGTGGAGGCAAGTGCAGCAATGGGTGGGACATGGCCGCTTGGCAGCCCCCCCGCCCCCCTCCCCCCGTGAAAGGGATGAGCTAGCCACGCGACCCCCGCCCTCCTGGGGGGTCCATGGAAGGGCCCTGTGACCCCGCCTCCAGCCTTTGCACGTGCTCCTACCTGGACTTGGGTCTCAGCCTCGAGATCCCCCCCCCGACCCCCGGAGGCCCTCCCAGGCCAGGAGGAGAGGGAGAGAGCCCAGCAGCCCCCCCACAGGCCCCAGGGGCGCAGGGAGCACAGTGGCCCAGCAGGGCCTGCCCCGAGCCTCACGCATGAAAACCCCATCGTCTTGGGTGCTGAGCCCAGGCTGAGGGGCGCCGGGGGAGTGACAGCCCCTGCCTCAGTCTCCCCACCTGCAGTGTCAGGGTGCAGGGGGTGGAAGCCTGCCCGCCCCCCACAGGCCTGATGCTCCAAGACAGGCAGACAAACCTGCCACCAGGGGCGTCACCCCAACACATGACGCTTGTGTGGACTTTCCTGTTTATTTACTTAAAACAAACATCTGTGCGCTATGTACAGGTCCGGCGCCCAGGCGGGCAGGCGGGCAGCTGGGTAGGGAGCAGTGGCAGCTGGGGTCAGGCGGGGTCTGTCCTCTCCTGGCCACTGGGGCCGGCTTCGCCATCCCTGGTACCAGCCCGCTGCCCCGAGGCAGCCTCTGCCCGGCCCATGGGGTGACCTCCCAGCACAAAAGCGGGTCCTGGCGCCCCCTCCTGAAGCACAATGAACAGGTGCCCGGGGCCGGGACCACCACCCCCTCAGCCCCGGCCGCAGCCCCTGCCTTCCAGGGGTTGTAAGAAAAGCAGGTCTGGGGGGCCGGGTGCACCTGGCAGCCCTGTCACCCAGGTGGCCCTGGGGGGGGGGGGGGGTGGCGGGCAGAGCTGGGCAGGGCAGAGCCAGGGCTCTGGCCCCAGGCTTTAAGGCAGAGCAGGGTAAGGGTGTCAGCCCAGGGCCGGGCCAGCCTTTGGCACAATGAGGGGAGGGCAGCCCTGGCCCAGCCCTTGGTCCCGGACCTCCCACGCCAGGGCCTGCTGGGCGGGCACCAGGCCCAGTTCTGTTCCCTCCTGAGTTCTGTCCCCTCCGGCGTGTCCTGAGCCGGCGCCTGGCGGTCAGCAGAGTGTGTCCGTGTTGAAGGAGAGCTGGGCCTGGCAGACGGCAAACGGCAGGTTCGGGGCGGCACCGGCACCCAGCAGTGCGACCCAGGACCCAGGACTGGGTGTGCTCTCCCCTCCCCACGCTCTCCTCCCGCCCTCTCCCAGGGGCTGTGGCCTCTGCTCAGCCTGGTGCCCCCACCCCTGCTCCGCCATCGCTGAGGCCCCTCCAACCTCCCGGTCTCGAGGGTCTGCAGGGGGCCTGTCGGCTCCGCCCGTGCCCACCCTGCCAGGTGCACTCTGTCCTGAGCGCCGGGTCCCTCTGTCCCCGTGGCCACTGGCCCCCGTCCCGCAGCCTCTGCCGCCTGCTGCCCTCTCCCTTCAGGCCGCTCACCCGTTCCTCCTCGAAGCTGATGAGGCCCTCGTCCTCCGTGTCCAGGTCCTCGGGCTCATCAGCCACCAGCGCCCGCAGCTCGGTGGGGGCGGGCCGGCGCCGGAACAGGCTGAGCAGGCGGCCCAGCGGGGACTGCAGGGCCGAGGGCAGCTCTGTCTCCTGCTGCTCCAAGTTGTCGCTCTGCTTCTTGGCAAAGTTCACGAACACCTGGCAGGCAGAGGGGGGCAGGCGGTGGGCGGGGGTGGGGGGTGGGGATGGGAGGGCGGGCTGGTGGCCGGTGCCCAGGCCCGGGCACTCACGTTGTCCAGGGTGGTCTGGCTGACCGAGTAGTCCTCGATGCCCAGCACGCCCACCACCTGCTCCATCTTGCTGAACACCTGGGCCAGCGAGATGTGCTCCGACTTCAGCTGGTACTGCACCTTGGTGTGGTGCCGCTCCTGGGCACGGAGATCGGGAGGTCAGAGGTCGCGCTGGCCGTGCCCCCCTCCCACCCCCGGGGTCCTCCCACCTTGAGCACAGCCTCTGGGAAGTTTCGGTTGAAGAATCGCACCACGTCCTTCACGTTCTGGCTGCTCTTGGTCCTCACGGTGATCATGTAGCCGTCCCCGAACCTGCCGGACGGGCCCATGGCCAGAGCCCCGCTGCCCAGAGAAGCCACCCCCTACCGTGCACCCACAGCCCACCGCCCGCACCCCACGGCCCGCCGCCCGCGCCCCACGGCCCGCCGCCCGCACCCCACGGCCCACCGCTGCTCACTCACCGGTTCTTCAGGTGCTGGATGCTGCCCAGGCAGCGCAGCCGCCCGTTCACCATGATGGCCAGCCGCGTGCACAGCGCCTCACACTCCTCCATGCTGCGGGCGAGGGCACAGGCTGGCACGGGGCAGAGGGCGGGGCGGGCAGAGGGCGGGCAGGAGGGGGAGGGCCGCACCTGTGCGAGGTCAGCACCACGGAGCGCCCCGTCTTGATGAGGTCCAGGATGAGGTTCCAGAGAAAGCGCCGGGCCTTGGGGTCCATGCCTGTGGTGGGCTCGTCCTGGGGGGACGCCAGGCTTAGCGGCTGCACCCCGACCCGCCACCTCCCTCCTGGGCTCCCCCGGAAACAAAGGCGGGGCCCCCGGCCCAGGCTCACCAGGAAGACGAAGGCGGGGAACCCGATGAGGGCGATGGCCGTGGACAGCTTCCGCTTGTTGCCGCCGCTGTAGGTGCCGGCCGGCTTGTCCGCGTACTTGGTCAGCTCCAGCTTGTCCAGGGCCCACTTCACCACCTGGGGCGGGAGGAGCCGTCAGAGCCCCGCCCCCGCCCTGCCGGCCCCGCCCCAGCCCCGCCGGCCCAGCCCCGGCCCCGCCCCAGCCCCGCCGGCCCCACCTGGGCCTCGTCCTTCCAGGGGATGCCGCGCAGCCGCGTGTAGAGCTGCAGGTGCTCCCGGGCCGTGAGCTCGTCAAACAGGGCGTCGAACTGCGGGCAGTACCCCAGGCTCTGCTGCACCTCGAGCAGCTCCTTGAGCACGCTGGGGACGCAGACCGTCAGCACGGGCCGCAGCCGCCGGCTCCCCCCGACGCCCCCCGACGCCCGCAGCACCTGTGCCCGTTGACGAAGGCCTCGCCGCCCGTCGTGCTCTCGTCGCCCGTCAGCATCTTGAAGGTGCTGGTCTTGCCGGCGCCGTTGACGCCCAGGAGGCCGAAGCACTCGCCGGGCCGCACGCCCAGGCACAGCCGGTCCACGGCCAGGATGCTGCCGATCCTCCTGGACTTGTACACCTGGCGGCCGGGCGCCTCTCAGCGGGCGGAGCGGCCGGCCCCCAGCGGCGCCTCCCCCCAACGCCCCTCCCCCGAGGCCCACCTTGGTCAGGTTCTCGATCTTGACCATGTCGTTGTCCGCGTCCCCCCGCAGCACCCGCTGCCGCTCGCTGGCCACGTCCACGTCGTCCTCCACCGGCTTGGTGGACACGGGCATGCGCCTGGGCGGGATGGGCGGTGTGCAGCCCCCGCCCCGCGGTGCCCCCCCCGCCCCCCCCGCCCCGCCCCCCCTGCACCCCCCGCCCCGCCCCCGCACTCACTGCGGCTGCCGCAGGAAGTTGTACTGGCACATGATGGTGAGGAAGAAGCCCACGAAGCCCTCCACCGCCATGGCCACCAGCCCCCGGGTGACGATGTCCCACTCGAACGGGGACCTCATCTTGTCAAACTGGCCTGTGGGGCTGCAGCTCAGGGCCGGGGCCTGGGGCCTCGCCACCCCCCCTGCCCCCCACACCCCACACCCCACGCCCCGACCTCTGGGGCTGAGCACACGTCTCCCCCCATCCCACAGGCCCCGCCCCCCGCCCCCCGCTGGGAGGGAGGCCCGCCCGCACCGATCTTGGCGTAGTACTCGCTGAGGTACTCGTTGTACGCCATCTCCATGAGCCCGTGGCCCAGGTTGTAGTTGGGGAAGACGAGGAAGCAGCTCTTCAGGTAACTGTTGACGACCTTCAGGTCCTGGAGGGTCAGGGGTCACGGGGTCACAGGCAGGGCTGCAGCCCTCAGCCTGCCACACCCTGCACACCCCCGGGCACCTTGTCGCCCCCCACACCCGCCCCCGGGCACCTTGTCGCCCCCCCACCCGCCCCCGGGCACCTTGTCGCCCCACACCCGCCCCCGGGCACCTTGTCGCCCCCCCACACCCGCCCCGGGCACCTTGTCGCCCCCCCCCCCGCCCCCGGGCACCTTGTCGCCCCCCCACCCGCCCCCGGGCACCTTGTCGCCCCCCACACCTGCCCCCGGGCACCTTGTCACCCCCCCCGCCCCCGGGCACCTTGTCGCCCCCCCACCCGCCCCCGGGAACCTTGTCGCCCCCCCACCCGCCCCCGGGCACCTTGTCACCCCCCCACACCCGCCCCCGGCACCTTGTCGCCCCCCCACACCCGCCCCGGGCACCTTGTCGCCCCCCCACCCGCCCCCCCCGGGCACCTTGTCGCCCCCCCCCCGCCCCCGGGCACCTTGTCGCCCCCACACCCGCCCCCGGGCACCTTGTCGCCCCCCCCACCCGCCCCGGGCACCTTGTCGCCCCCCACACCCGCCCCGGGCACCTTGTCGCCCCCACACCCGCCCCGGGCACCTTGTCGCCCCCCCACACCCGCCCCCGGGCACCTTGTCGCCCCCCACACCTGCCCCGGGCACCTTGTCGCCCCCCCACCCGCCCCCGGGCACCTTGTCGCCCCCCCACACCCGCCCCCGGGCACCTTGTCGCCCCCCACCCGCCCCCGGGCACCTTGTCGCCCCCCCACACCCGCCCCCGGGCACCTTGTCGCCCCCCCACACCCGGCCCCGGGCACCTTGTCGCCCCCCACACCCGCCCCCCGGCACCTTGTCGCCCCCCCACCCGCCCCCGGGCACCTTGTCGCCCCCCCCCCCCCCCCCCGGGCACCTTGTCGCCCCCCCCGCCCCCGGGCACCTTGTCGCCCCCACACCCGCCCCCGGGCACCTTGTCGCCCCCCCACCCGCCCCGGGCACCTTGTCGCCCCCCACACCCGCCCCCGGGCACCTTGTCGCCCCCACACCCGCCCCCGGGCACCTTGTCGCCCCCCCACACCCGCCCCCGGGCACCTTGTCGCCCCCCCACACCTGCCCTGGGCACCTTGTCGCCCCCCCACCCGCCCCCGGGCACCTTGTCGCCCCCCCACACCCGCCCCCGGGCACCTTGTCGCCCCCCCACACCCGCCCCCGGGCACCTTGTCGCCCCCCCACACCTGCCCCGGGCACCTTGTCGCCCCCCACACCCGCCCCCGGGCACCTTGTCGCCCCCCCACCCGCCCCGGGCACCTTGTCGCCCCCCCACCCGCCCCCGGGCACCTTGTCGCCCCCCACACCCGCCCCCGGACCTTGTCGTGCTCGAAGAGCTGCAGCAGGAAGGTGGCCACGGTGGCCGTGATGCCGATGAAAAGGTTGATGACGATGAGGAACACGTAGGCCGAGCTGGGGACCTCAAACCAGAAGGAGGCTGGGTACATGATGGGGGTGATGGACCATCTGCAGGCAAGAGGCGGACACGGTCACCCCGCGTCCTGGCCCCCAACTCCCACTCCCTCTTTCCCCTCCGCCTCCCCGGGCTCCCCCCGCTGTCCCTTACCCGTAGAGCAGGAACAGAGAGAGCACAGCAGGGAAGTTGGTGGGCGACGTGTAGGCCGGCAGGTCGAACACAAACAGGATGATGATGCAGCAGGTGGCCGGGACCAGGTAGTTCAGCTACCAGAGCAGGGGGACCGGTGAGGGCAAGGTGAGGGGCCTGGGGACAGGGGTGAGGACCTGGGACAGGGTGAGGGGCCTGGGGACAGGGTGAGGACCAGGACAGGGTGAGGACCTGGGGACAGGGTGAGGGCCTGGCAGCTGACAGTGATGGGAGGGCCAAGGGGACCCCATGAGCAGCGCACCATGTCCCACACGTAGTTGGCCAGCCAGTAGGTGACGGGGCTGCAGCCGCTGACGAACTGCAGGTGCTTGGCCTTGGTGGACTTCTCGGCCACCAGGAAGACCACGAAGCTGGCCGGCACGAAGGACATGGCCACGATGATGAAGATGGCGATGACCACGTCCGTGCCCTGCAGCCTGGGGGGGACGAGGCGGCTCTCAGCCCTGCCCGGCACCCGGTCCCGCCGCCAGGCCCGCCCCGGACCCCACACCTACAGGTAATCCAGGGAGAGGCTGGCACTGGTCTTGTTCATGGGGTGGTTGGTGACGGTGATGCCTGCGCAGGAAGGACGGCCTCAGGGGCTGCTCGGCGCCCGCCCGCCCCGCCCGCCCGCCTGCCGCCCCCGCTCACCATAGGCTGCCGGGTGGCCCTTGCTCTTGGGCAGGTTGGCGCGCAGGATGGCGTTGTTGAGGCTGTTGAGGTAGGTGGGCATGCTGTGGTACCCCTTGTTGTTGTAGAAAACCTGGGGCACAGAGAGACCCTGAGAGCCTGTGGGTCCCGCAGGCCTCAGGTCGGGGCGGGATCCCCGGGGCCGGCCGCGTGCTCACCTGGGCCGCCCGGCGCACTGCGACCTTCCTCACCATGGCCGGGGCCCGGGCGCCGAACGAGGCCGGGATGGACTTCTGGACGTTGCCGAAGGTGATGGCCCCGTACCTGGACGAGGTCGGGAGCATGAGGCCCGGGCCGGGGTGGCGACCCTTTCCCCGCCGCCGCCCGCCCATCCGCCCGCCCGCCGGCTCACCGGTGCAGCCGGAAGCGGTCGGAGGTGAACAGCAGGTACTCCGAGACGTTGTGGCCGGTGATGTCCGTCAGGATGTCGCCCGTGACCACCCGCACCTGGGGCGGGCGCCCGCCCACGCCGCTGGGGCAGGAGAAGCCGGTGCCCTGGGCCGAGCAGGTACAGCGGACGGGCTCCCGCACCAAGTGCGGCAGGGAGGGCGCCGACGTCCAGTCTTCTGCAGGCACAGCGGCGGTCAGCGGGCCGCTCCACCCCTCACCCCCGGGCAGCCGCGAGCACCAGTACCTGGGCCGGACGTGGGCAGCAGCGAGCTGTTCCAGGCCTGCGGCAGGTCCTCGTCCGGGGGCACCGGGGAGTCGGACGGCGCGGGCGAGGGCGGGGGCGGCACGAAGTTGGACAGGGGCAGCCCCTGCGTGAAGGACTCCAGGCACATGCTGTCGAAGAACCGCGCGGCCAGCAGGCGCGACTCGCCGCTGCTTAGGTTCAGCGTGGACCCCAGGGAGCCGTTGGCCGGAGACTTGAGCACGCAGGTGGCGCCCACACCCGACGGCAGCCGGAAGGTGCTCACGAGCTGCTGGGGACTGGCGTCCGGGGACAGCTGGAATCTGAGGGGACCCGCAGCCTGAGTTTGGGCAGGGAGCTGAGTGCCCACCCGTCCTGGCGCTCCATCCGGGCCCCTGCTCACGTGGCCACCTGGCGGGCAGCTCACCGGTACTCCCGGCGCTCCTCGTTGGCGTAGGGGATGAAGTTGCCGCGGGGCTGGGTGTAGTTGTGGTACTGGGAGGGCGACAGGACCAGCGGGGGCAGGTCACCTGGGGGGGTGCAGGGAGCCTGAGCAGGTGCTGGCTGCCCACCTGCCGCCCTGGGCCCAGACCCCCCCTTTTAAAAATATATATATATTTTTATTGATTTCAGAGAGAGAAGAGGGAGGGAGGAATAAAAACATCAACGCGGAGAGAAAATCATTGATCGCTGCCTCCTTCACACCCCACACTAGGGATCGAGCCCACAACCTGGGCCTGGGCCCTGACGGGGAATCAAACTGTGACCTCCTGGTTCATATGTCGGTGCTCAGCCACTGAGGTCCGCAGCCAGGCCAGACCCCTCTTCCCAGAACCCGTCAAGTCCGAGCTGGGCCTGGGCCCAGGGAGGCCGGAATCCCAGGTGTTCCTGCCAGGCTCAGACGTAAGGCCAGGCCCTGACGGAGCGGGCGGGTCCCCCACGTGCTCGGGAGGTGGGCAGGCCACAGTCCCACCGGGTGGGCCACCAGCCGATGCCCTCTGCCTGCTGAGCAGCCTACCGATCTCGGGGACGGAGAGGGCCACGGTCATGGCCACGCAGACGAACAGGGCGGGGAGCAGGATCTGGGAGGAGAGCGCCTTGGAGTTGCGGCGGGCGCAGTGGAACCGCTTCACCAGGAGCCCGTGGAACTGGCGCACCTTCAGCCACCAGCCCTCCAGCTTCCGGCTGCCCTGGCCGGCCCTGGCGAGGGTCTCCGCCTCCGCCTCGGCCTCTGCACATGGGGGAGCGAGGCTGAGCCGGCCGCCCCGCCCCCGGCCCCCTCCGGGAACCCCACCCGCCCCCGCCTGGCTGCCCCCCACCTTGCAAGCTGACGTTATCGGGGTCCTGCAGGTTGTTGAAGAGGGGGTGGTAGTCGCCGTAGACGTCGGCGTAGCCAGCTCCCTCGTCCCCACGGGCAGAGCCCACGGAGGACGCGGACTGCAGCGAGGCCTGGGACCGGGCCAGCTCGGCGCACCTGGCCAGGTTGCTAGCCTGAGCCTCACCCAAGGGGGCCAGGCCGTCCGCCCCGGGCAGCACCTCCTTCCGGGACTCCTTCACATCTGCACAGAAGGTCGGGCTTGGGGGGCCAGCTCCCTAGGACCCTGACCCCAGGCTCACCCCCATCCAGGAGCCCCACCCCAGGCTCACCCCCACTCAGGACCCTTGGCCACCACCAAGGGGAGGGTGAGGAGCCCCAGGCCTGGGGGGCGGGGTGCAGGGGGGGCTCTCACCGGCCTCGCTGTTCTCCAGGGACTGGTCCTCCTCCGACACCTTGAGGAACACCTCCTCCAGCGTCGTGTCCATGAGCCCGAAGCTGCTCAGGTGTAAGGAGTCCAGGCTGCACTCCAGGTGCTGGGAAAAGCGCTGGGTGAGGCCAGAAGGCGGGCCCCCAGTCCCTTCACTACCGCCCCTCCTCCAAGGCTCCGCCCTCCACGGACCCCGCCCCCACCGGCTACTGACCCCGCCCCTCCACGGACCACGCCCCCGACAGCCACGCCCCCACACCTGGAAGAGGCGCTCAAAGGCCCCTTTCCGAGCGGCCTCGCTGGGCAGGATGTAGGAGAGCTCGGTGCTCGTGTCAGAGACCAGCAGGCAGGAGGCCACGTGCTTGCGGATGAACTGGGAGACCTGGGCTTCCGAGCAGGGGCTCAGCTGGGCCCGCCCAGGGGGGCTGGACGTCAGTCCCGGGTCTGGGAGGGGAGGGGAGACGGGGGCTTCACTGGGGGGCTGGGGGGGCCCCTAGGAGGGTCCAGCAGGTAAGATGGGGCCGGGGGAGAGGGCGAGCCAGGCCGGACCGGGCATCCCGGGCCTGCGGGCAAGGTGAGGGTGCACCCCCCCTCGCCTGGGGTGCAGGGCCCGCGCAGACCTGGGGGGCCGCCCGGCTCAGCAGGGCGCTTGACCAGCGTGAGGCGGTAGCCGTCGCCGTAGGCGCCCTTGAGGAAGAGCGGGGAGCCGCAGCACTTGAGCTTCCCGTGCGAGATGATGGCGATGCGGTCCCCCAGCAGGTCGGCCTCGTCCATGTGGTGGGTGGACAGCAGGATGGTGCGGCCTGGGGGCGGGGGCGGGTCAGGGAAGGGCGGGCGGGCCGGGGCGGACAGGGGCACCCTCCCCCTCCCCTCCCCTCCCCTCCCCCGCCCCGCACGGCGCCCCACGCACCCGGCTTGTACTTGAGGATGAGGTCCCAGATGGCGCGGCGAGCGTAGGGGTCCACGCCGGCGGTGGGCTCGTCCAGGATGATGGCGCGGGAGCCGCCCACGAAGGCGATGGCCACCGAGAGCTTGCGCTTCATGCCGCCCGACAGCGTCTGCACCAGCGAGTGCCGCTTGTTGGAGAGCTCCAGGTCCGCGATCATCCTGGGCGGAACCGGTGGGCAGTGGGCGCCTCCGCCTGCCGCGAGCCCCGCCCACACCCCGGATCTGCCCCAAGGAGGCCCCGCCCCTCCCAGGCCCCGCCCACACACTGGGCCTGCCCCACACGGCCCCGCCCTCCAAGACCCCGCCCACCCCAGCAAGCCCCACGCAGGCCACGCCTCCCGATGCACCGCCCACCGCCAGGGCCCCGCCCTCCCTCCCGGCCTCGCCCGGCCCCACCCACTTGTCGGTCTCCTTGCGGATCTCCTCCTGGGCCATGCCCTTCAGCCGCGAGTAGAACCAGAGGTGCTCCTCCACCGTGAGCCGGTCGAAGAGCACGTTGTGCTGCGGGCACATGCCCAGGTTCTTGCGGATCTCGTCCATCTCGGTCCGGATGTCGTGCCCGTAGATGGTGGCGGAGCCCGAGGTGGGCGGGAACAGGCCCGTGAGGATGGACCTGGACGAGGGGCAGGTCACAGCCCGCCTCCTCAGGAGGCCCACCCGCCTCCCACGGGTGGGACCCCAGGGGACCCGCCCCCGCCCCCACTCACATGGTGGTGGTCTTGCCGGCCCCGTTGTGGCCGAGGAAGGACACCACCTGGTTCTCGTAGAGGTTCAGGCTGAGCTTGTTCAAGGCCAGCTTCTTGTCGTTCTTGTAGACCTTGGTGAGCTTGTCCACGCAGACCACCAGCGGCAGGTGTGTGGGCTCCTCCTCCATGCCCCGCGGCTCCTCTGCACCAGGCCCAGGTCAGCGCCAGGCGCCCAGGCCCCCGCACCCAGCCACCACCCCGGCACCCGCGGGCGCCCGCTCACCCAGGCGCCGGCTCTCCATGGCACAGGCCTGGTCCTCCTCCATGACGCTGAGGCGGGGGGCGCCAGCCCAGGGCCAGCTCCACTCCCAGGCCTCCGTCCGCCCGCTGCCCAGCCAGTAGGACTTCTGCAGCGGGAAGTACCAGGGCCGGGGCAGCCCGTACATGCCTGGGGGCGGGAAGAGGAGGGGAGGCTGATGGGCCAGGGGCCAGGGGCCACGCCCCCTCCAGGGAGACGCCGCCCAGCCCCTTCCCAGCCCTCCCCAGGGTCGGCAGTACCTGGGTGCACGGCCTCGATGTACCAGGTGAGCACGCCGTAGACCACGGCGTCCACCACCAGCATGGTGACGGCCAGGAGCAGGTTGAAGTCGTCCCCCTCCACGGGCGACTGGCTGAACGTGTGCCACTGGATGCCCACGCCCGCCACCTCGTACAGGGCGAAGTACTTGGAGCCCAGGCCGAAGGCGGTGGTGGACATGAGGGACTGAGGGGATGGCCGAGTCAGTGCCGGACGGAGGCCAGACCCCCCCCACCCTCGCCCCCTCCCCTGCCCAGGACCCTCACCGCGATGCACTTCTCGAAGGCGGTGATCTTGTCGTGCGCCACCTCCTCTCGGATCGCCACGTACATGTAGGGCACGTAGCTCAGGAAGTAGATGATGCCGCCGCAGGCCGAGGCCAGCTTGGCCTTGGAATACAGCACGGACACCAGGAAGCTGGGCAGGGGAGCCACGGCTGTCAGCCAGACCCGGCCCCGGCACACCCGGCCCTGGCACTGAGCAGGGAGCCCTGGGCTGTCCCTGCCGGGGCCCCGGGGAACTCTGGGCCAGGCTCTTTCTGTGCTCTCTGGGCGGGCACGAGGGCACCCAGCCGCTGCTGGCCTCAGGCTCTCACCAGAACATGATGGTGGCCACGGCGTAGACGGCCAGGAAGAGCCAGATGATGAGCACGTGGCTGTGCATGAGGACCTGGCCATACTTGAGGATGGCGGTGAGCGCCGTCACGGAGATGGACAGCTGCACGAAGCCGGTGATGAACCAGGCCACCCAGTGCACCGCGTTGTCCAGGCCCATCGTCTTCATCACCTGCCGGGAGGGCGGCGCAGGGGGCCTTGGGCGGAGCTGGGGAGGGAGGGGCCCGCAGCTGCCTCCCCCACTCCCGTCTCCCCCCTCCCCCTGCCCTCCCCTGTCCCTGCCCACCTCCTTCAGCCGGTGCTCCTTCTCGGCCACAATGTGCTGGATGGTCATGGCCACCGAGTAGACCCAGGAAATCACCATGCACAGTGGCATCATGTGCTCGATGACAAACAGGAAGCTGGTTCGGTGGGGGCGGAGCGTGAGGGGTGGGCTCGGCCCGCTCCCGCCCCCCGCCCCCCGCCCCCTGCCCTGCCCCAGTCCCGGGCGCCGCACTCACTCGTCCCGCGTGTAGCAGGGGTAGGGGAACATCTGCACGTAGCTGCCCGGCTCGACCACGTCGTGCCCCACGAAGGTGTCGATGATGGCGCGCTCCATCATGTCTGCGAGCGGGCGGGCGGGCTGGCCGTCAGCCGGCGCAGGGGGGCCTCCCCCCCCCACCCCCCCACCCCCCCACCCCCGGGCCCGGGGCGGCCCTCACCCTGGATCCAGACGAAGCCATAGAGGAAGTACAGGCGGCCGCCCGTGTTGGGGCCCGGCCTCCAGTAGGCCCGGCGGATCTCATTGGTTTTCTCGGTGAAGCTGGAGTTCTGGCGGATCTTGTAGTGCACGTGGGGCGGCAGGGAGCCGTCCTTGCGCGTCTGGAAGATCACGCCTGGGGCAGAACCAGGGGCAGGTGAGGGTGGAAGAGGGGCAAGACCTGAGATGGGGTCTGCCCAGGGCAGGAAGGGACAGGAGTGGGTGAGGGGTGTGAAGGGTGGAACTGTGATGGGCGGGGTCTTGGGGGGGTAAAGAGTACGGGGTGGGGCTGGGATGGGGAGAGACTGAAAAAGGAGGGGCTGCAGGTGGGGGAGCAGGTGGGACTGCAGGAGGGGGAGCAGGAGGGGCTGCAGGTGGGACTGCAGGAAGGGGAGCAGGTGGAGCTGCAGGAAAGAGAGCAGGTGGGGGAGCAAGAGGGGCTGCAGGTGGGACTGCAGGAGGGGGAGCAGGTGGGGGAGCAAGAGGGGCTGCAGGTGGGACTGCAGGTGAGGGAGCAGGTGGAGCTGCAGGTGGGTAGGAGCCGGGTCAGGGCTGACTCACTGGCGAACACGGTGACGTTGTCCTGGTAGGCCTGGTTGAGGGTGTAGTTGACAATGCTCTCCTCATCGGGGAACCCCTTGAAGATGTCCACGCTCACCTGGGGGAGGGGCATCGTCAGAACCGGCCCCGGGCACCAGCGGGGTTCAAAGGGGCTGGCCCACCCGCCCACCTTGGACATGAACTGGATCCAGCCACAGGCCGCGTTGTCGATGGTGTCCAGCTGCTGCAGGAGGGCCGAGCCGTTGGGCAGCGAGAAGCCGTCCTGGCGCAGGGCCGGCGGCAGCTCCTCCAGGGACAGGTTCAGCGCCTCGGGGTGCAGCCGCAGCTCCGCCACGTACTGGAGGTCAAGACGGGATCGGGGGGTGGCCCAGGCCCACCACCACCCAGGACAGAGTGGGCGCCTGCCCCCCCCCCTGCCGCCCCCCGTCCACCGCCCAGGCCCCACCTGCTGCAGCCAGTGCAGGTGCTGCTGCAGCCGGCCCTGCGCCAGGACGCTGCGGATCTCCGCCGAGATGTTGAGCCAGACCTGGGCGTAGTGGGTCACGTTGCCTACAAAGGCAAAGGTCTCGTTGGCCTGCAGAGGGGAGGGCACGGGGCATGGGACTCACGCAAGGGCTCCGCCAGCGAGGGTGCTCTGCTCCCCTCCCCCGCAGCGGCACCGGCACTGCCAGTCCCCACCGACAGCGACTCTGACTCCAAGCCTCCCCTCCCTGCCTTTCCGCAGCTCACCCTGCCTCTGGCTCCGCCCGCTGCCCCGCTCCAGGGCAGCCTGGGTCTGTCCCCCTGCCTCCCCTGCCTCCCCAGCTCCGTCCTCAGACCCCTGCCCGTGCAGCCCTCAAGCAGCCCTGACCCTTGGTCCTCATCTCATCCTGGGCCATTTCCAGCCCGGTTCTCCTTGCTCCAGGCGGGGCCTCTCCCCTGGCCTGGCCATGGACCCATGCCCTCAGCCAGCCTCACGCCACCAGCTGCCTGGCCCCCTCTGGCCCACTGGACGCTGCCCTGGAAGGTTGCCGCCTGCGGCCTCTCCTGCATCCACACCAGCGCTGACGGGCCCTGCCCACACCCGCCAGGCCAGGGCCCTGCCCACACCAGCTCTGGGTCCCCCTGCACCTCGGTCTGCCCCCGAGTTCCATCACCCACGGAGCCTGAATGGGCTCACCGCCCTGTGGGATCCCAGCCTGCGACCCCCCCACCCCAGCTCCTCCCGCTCCCGCCCCAGAACGACGCGACTGGGACCCCAGGACGGAGCGGAGCGGGGCGCACCTTGAGGATGACGCGGTCGGCCTCCGAACCCGCGGGCGCGTACAGGATCTTGGGGTTGCTGGTCATGAGGTGCACCAGGAGGCCCAGGTTCCGCTGCTCCTTGCTCGTGAAGCCCAGGGAACTCATGTTGCCGCTGCGCAGCGCCTCCGGCTCAATGGTGCTGGGGACACGCGTGCGGGGGGTGGGGGGGTGGGACACGCGTGAGGGTGGGGGTGGGGGATATGCATGGGTGGGGGACACGTGTGAGGGGGGACACGCGTGAGAGTGGGGGTGGGGGACATGCATGGGTGGGGGACATGTGTGAGGGTGGGGGTGGGGCATGAGACAGGGTCTCAGTGAGGTGCCCAGTGAGGCCTGGAGGGGGGTGGGGCACCCAGGCAGGGCAGTGGAGGGCCTTGGCCACCCGTCTCCCCTCCCCTGCCCCCCACCTACCGGTTGTTGCCGCACAGGATGGGCTGCAGGGCGGCCCAGAGCTGCACGAAGGCCGAGCACTGGCCCTGCAGGGCCTCTGAGGGGGAGGCAGCCGGAGCCGCAGCGGACGGGGCGCCGTCCTCCGCCGTGGCATTGGAGCCCGAGCCGGTGCCGTTGGCTGTCCCGCCAGGACCGCCTGGGGGGCCGGGAGCCCGGTGGGCGCAGGCGCCCTGGGGCAGCAGCAGCGCCAGGGCCGACAGCACGTCCACGTCCTGCAGCACCTTCTGGGCGTCCAGCAGATCTTCCAGCAGCGCCTGCAGCTGCCGTGGGGGTGGCGGCTGCTGGGGGGCTGAGCCGTTGGGGGTGTCCAGGCCCAGCTGGGGAGACAGGGGTGTGTGGGCACAGGCAGGGACCAGGGGCGGGGGCTGATGGACACTTGGGGACAGAGTGGAACAGGGGGTCACCCACACGGGGGTGGGCGGGAAGAGGGGCTGAGGGAGCCTGCAGCCTGCAGGTGAGGGAGCCGGGCCGGGGGTGGGAGAGACGGAGGGTGCGCACACGGGGCGGGAGGGGGTGAGGCCTGGCATCACCCAGGTGCAGGACGCCCGGGCACAGGCACGCCCCACACCCCGCGCAGCCAGGACCCTGCAGGAGCCCTAGCGCCTCCTCTGGCCCCGCACCTGCCCGCGGGCCAGCTGGCAGGCAGGGCCTCCTCACCTGCTGGGCGATCTTGGCCACGTCCAGCTGGCTCCGGAGCTCGGCGGCCAGCCCAGAGAAGCGCCGGGCACGGGCTGCGGCCTGCCCACTGCAGACCGCGTCCCGATAGCCCTGCAGTGCCGCCTGCTGACCCCGGGGCACTGTGAGGATCCGGCCCAGCTCCCCGGAGCCGGGGGCGCAGGTGAGCCGCTCCAGGAGGGCGGGGGCCGCCAGCAGCTCCTGGGGGTGCGGGAGAGCGGCTGGGAGGAGCCCCACCAAGAGGAACCAAGGCCTGGCCCAAGCCGGCCTCAGGCCTTGCTGCCCACCCCGTGCCAGGGCTGAGCTCACAGGTTCTCCAGTGGCAGGGCAGATACACGTCACCATCTTGCCTCCCCCCTCCCATGCCAGCCACAACCCCAGGCCCCTCCTGCACCCACCGGGCAGAAACACCCACCCAGCGCAGGCAGCAGCCCCTCCTCCCACCGACAGCCCCTCACCTGCAACCGGGACAGGGAGCTGGTCTGCAGGCGGCCCCACGGCTCCGGACCCCGGGGGAGGACTGACTCCACATCCAGGGCGGGCGAAGGGACAAAGAGCAGGCGGTAGACCTGGGGGTGTGGGCACGGCTCAGGGTGGGGTCTCTAGCCAGGCCCAGGGCCACCTCTGAGCCCAGCACGTCCCCTACCCCAGCCCTGGTGCCGCCAGGAGAGGGCAGAGCAGAGCACCCGGCCAGGAGCTGCCCCCACGAGCTGACACAGGCTCGCTGCCAGGCTCCCCGCCTCACCTCGGGCACGTCCACCTGGGCGGCCAGCAGGGCGTGGGCTGTGCTGTTGGGCAGGGACAGGTTCTGCGTCAGGAAACGCCAGAGCTCCTGTGGGTCCCGGGCCACCGAGTCCAGAGAGAAGGAGGACACTGGACAGGCAGAAGGACGGGGCTGAGGGCCAGGTGGACCGGCTCCGGGCCAAGCGCCCGGCCCCACGGCTCAGCCACGCGGCGGGGCCCCTGGGAGCTCAGAACAGTTCCGATCAGCAGTTTTCAACCCGTTCGCTGCGTGGCCTGAAGCAGTGGCTGAAACCCTGCGGCACCAAACATGTGCTTTTTGCTGATCTGACCCAAAAAATAGGTATAATCCTGACTCATTCGCACTGGGCGGCTCCTGCTGTGTCGGCCGCTGCCACTTTTTCACGTGACCGTCTACGGGAAGAGGTCAGCGCCCGACCACAGCGCCAGGGGCCGCGTGTGGTAAACATCCTTGCGACACCCCAGTGTAGACGGAACGGAGGGCCCGTCCCGGCCGAGGCAGGAAGCCACCCGCTGACCCCAGAGCTGGGCGCGGGCCCCACTCCACACGCAGGGGACGGCCCAGCGCACCTGCAGGCCTGTCCAGGCGGCTCCTCCAGGTGCCGGGCCCGGAGCTGAGGGCCTCCAGGTGCTGGCGCAGGGCCTCGAGCTCCGAGCCCAGGTTGGGCCGCTTGGGGTCGAACAGGTTGCCGTCCTCCACCACGCGGTTGAGGCGCTCGAGCAGCTGAGTGACCCTGCAGCAGGGGCGGGGTCAGCCACCGGCCGGCGGGGTGGGGCTGGAGGTGGGGCTGGAGGTGGGGCCGGAGGTGGGGTGGGGCTGGAGGTGGGGCTGGAGGTGGGGTGGGGCTGGAGGTGGGGTGGGGCTGGAGGTGGGGTGGGGCTGGAGGTGGGGCTGGAGGTGGGGCTGGAGGTGGAGGTGGGGCTGGAGGTGGAGGTGGAGGTGGAGGTGGGGCTGGAGGTGGGGCTGGAGGTGGGGTGGGGCTGGAGGTGGGGCTGGAGGTGGGGCTGGAGGTGGAGGTGGGGCTGGAGGTGGGGCTGGAGGTGGAGGTGGGGCTGGAGGTGGGGCTGGAGGTGGAGGTGGGGCTGGAGGTGGGGCTGAGTGGAGGTGGGCTGGAGGAGGGTGGGGCTGGAGGTGGGGCTGGAGGTGGGGCTGGAGGTGGAGGTGGGGCTGGAGGTGGAGGTGGGGCTGGAGGTGGAGGTGGGGCTGGAGGTGGGGGTGGAGGTGGAGGTGGGGGTGGAGGTGGGGGTGGAGGTGGGGGTGGAGGTGGAGGTGGGGCTGGAGGTGGGGTGGGGCTGGAGGTGGGGCTGGAGGTGGGGCTGGAGGTGGGGCTGGAGGTGGGGTGGGGCTGGAGGTGGGGCTGGAGGTGGGGCTGGAGGTGGGGCTGGAGGTGGAGGTGGGGCTGGAGGTGGGGGCTGGAGGTGGGGCTGGAGGTGGAGGTGGGGCTGGAGGTGGGGCTGGAGGTGGGGCTGGAGGTGGAGGTGGGGCTGGAGGTGGGGTGGGGCTGGAGGTGGGGTGGGGCTGGAGGTGGGGCTGGAGGTGGTGCTGGAGGTGGGGGTGGAGGTGGGGTGGGGCTGGAGGTGGGGCTGGAGGTGGGGCTGGAGGTGGAGGTGGGGCTGGAGGTGGGGCTGGAGGTGGAGGTGGGGCTGGAGGTGGGGTGGGGCTGGAGGTGGGGCTGGAGGTGGGCTGGAGGTGGAGGTGGGGCTGGAGGTGGGGCTGGAGGTGGAGGTGGGGCTGGAGGTGGGGCTGGAGGTGGAGGTGGGGCTGGAGGTGGGGCTGGAGGTGGGGTGGGGCTGGAGGCGGGGCTCCAGGTCGGGGGAGGTGGGGGCCTGGGGGCTCACGTGGAGTTGGAGTACTGCAGGAAGCCGAACTCGTCCCGCTGGCCGTCTGGGCACAGCGACTGCATGACGGGCAGGATGCCGGCGGAGGTGAGGGGGGCTGCCGTGTAGAAGGCTGGCGGGGACGGGGCAGGTGAGAAGGCCAAGGGGGGAGGGGACAGGAGGGCAGCGGGGGAGACAGAGGCCGAGGAGAGAAACGTATAGAAAGTCAGGAAGGAGGAGCGGCTTCAGGCGGCAGACGGGCAACAGAGGGCCGAGAGTTCAGGTGCAAATGACCCAGCAGGTCAGAGGTCGAAGGGCACCTGACCACCCCTTCCCCACAACTCCCAGAGCATCCTTCTTCCCTCGGCCAGCCAAGGCCCAAACGCCCTGACCCCCGCCCCCCAGAACACAGGCGTGGCTGGCCCACAAAGCCCAGGGGAGCATGTGAGCCCCCTGCTGGGCAGCGACCTCTGACCTCTGTGGCCAGCCGGTTAGCAGAGGGAATGCAGGAGCCCACACGGGACTGGGGGAGAATGTCTGGTGCCCCAGCCCCAGCACCCCAGCCCTGCAAGACAGCACCAGGCACCCCCAGAGAGAGAGCAACCCCGGGAGCTTGGCCCCGAGGCCCAGCCCTGTGCACCCGGCACCCCTCCCCCTCCCCCTGGCCAGCGGTCCCTGCCAGTGGGCCGGGGGCCCACAGGACCCAGCAGGTCTGGGAAAGGCTGTTAATGCAAGCGGGGGTGGGGGTGCTCAAGCCGCACCAGGAGGCCCCCCAAAACCATCCTGCGGCTGCGCCTGGGCCAGGGAGGAGGCGGCGCTCACTTACTGACTGCATGCGGGCGCGGAGGAGGGCAGAGACCATGCGGGGGAGGGGCGAAACAGAACAGAGGAGAACAGTGAGGACACCTCGTGGCGCCGTGGCCGGCCACATCCCCTGGGAGCCCAGCCAGGAGGGCGGCCGGGGCCGCTCAGGGGTGAGGCTCACAGATCGGGGAGGGGGGCTGTGGGATCCGGGACACACACATGTGGTCACGTGCACACAGGACATGCGTGTGTGGTGCGGGGAGGGCTGCCTGCCCACCCACCAGCTGTGCCGGGCCCAGCCCGCGACCTCACCTTCTTTCACAGAGATGGTCGGCTTCTTCTGCCGCAGCCCCAGCAGGATGAAGAAGAGGACCAGGGGGATGAAGAGCTCGAAGGCCAGGACCCACTGCGAGGGGCAGGGCGTGAGGCCACGGCCGGGGGGACGGGACCTGCCCGCCAGGCGGACGCCCTCCCCGCAGGGCCAGCGCCTCCAGCCTCCACGGCTCCCCCGGGCCACCGTCCGCCCTTCCTCATAGGCCTTTCCTTCTTTCTCTTTTAAACACATTTTCATTGACTTCAGAGGAGAGAGAGGATCACTGGCCACCTCCTGCCCACCCCACGCTGGGGACCATGGAGCCCACAACCCGGGCCTGTGCCCGACCGGGAATGGAACCCAGACCTCCTGGGTCATAGGTCGATGCTCAGCCCCTGAGCCCGGCCGCCGGGCCCTTAGAGGCCTTTTCGAAGGGCAAGAGAGTGAGTACTGTCTGGCCCAAGTGAGAGACGGTCTCCCACCCCAGACACACTGAGGGCCAGCAGGGGCCAGTCAGCCAGCTTGTGGTCCACTCTGACCCACGCATGCGCCCAGCTCTTCTTCCCCACCTGCAGGGCCTAGAGAGGTGAGGCCAGGCTTGAGGGGGGCTTGAGCCTCTTTCAGCCCCCAGTCCCCAGCCCCCCTCACCCCTGGCGGCTCAGGTGGGAGCAACAGCCCTGCCCACCCTGGGCCTCTGCCCAGGTTCCTAGGACGGCACCTGCCACCCAAGGCTGGGCAGCAGGCTGAGCCCGCCAGGACCCACTCAGCGTGGGAACTGCCAGGGACCCCGGCTCCATGTCACCTGGTCAGTGGAAGGGGTCAGTGTCTCACCCCCACCCCACAGGCTCTCAGAGGGGGAGGCGAGGAGGAGGGTCTCAGGCCAGCTGTGCTTGGGGGAACCCCCTGCCCAGCCCCAGGGCACGCCCTGGCCCCACCCCCACCCAGCTCTTCTCAGAAGCACCAGGTTTCCTTCATCCTCACCCCCCAACCAAACACAGGCTTCCGAGCCCCCTCCCCGGGCGCTCCGTCTGGCCCAGGGTGCGAGCCACCTCCCCGGGCGCTCCTTCCGGCCCAGGGTGCGAGCCCACCCCGGGCGGGCGGCTGCTGCTGTGTTTACTGTCCTTTGACAATAGAGCTCTGTGGCCTGGAACACCCACCCCAGCCGTGCCAGTCTCCACCCCCTCCCCGAGCCAGGATCCAGCCCAGGGCTGGCCAGGGCGACATCGTGGGCACCCACGGGGCTAGGGACAGGCGCCTGCGGCACACCTGCAGGCGCACAGAGCGAGGGTGGCTGTGTGCAAGCGGCCACTCCGGAGGCCGGGGTCATCGCCCGCCAGCCCCACCCACACCCGCCCTGCCAGGGGCACCTCCCGAGGGGAACTGCAGCAACAGGCCTCGCTGCCTCCTCATCGCTATAGCAACGCTGCACACAGGCTGCTGGGAGGAGGAGGAGAGGCCTGCCTGAGGGCGGTGGCTAGAGGGGCATCTGGTTACAGGCAGGCAGCACCGGCCCAGCCCCACCTGGGCATCCCACCCGGGGGCTTGCAAGGTGGTCGAACTCCTCTTCCTGAGACCATGCCAGTGCCCCCATGTTGTCCCTGGAGCCTGGGTGCCCACCCCAGGCCTGAGCCCCTCCTGCTGGGTCCAGGGCAGAACAGGTGAGACCTGAGGATGGAGGTGCTGCCAGTCCTTCCACCAGAGCATCCTGCGGCCCCCGGGGAGACCCCGTACCGCTAAGAGGGGAGAGGCCACACCCCCGGGCCAGGCACACAGCACGAGGGGCTAACTCTGCTGGCCAAGCCCAGGGTCCACTCTGAAGGGCGAGACGCTGAAGGGAAGTGGGGGACCAGTGGGATCGTGCCCCGCATCCAGCCAGCCCCAACCCCACGGAGCCAGCCAGGGAGGCCTCTCACCTGTGCCAGCGACCGCAGGCCAAGGACCCCACCTGGTCTGCCCAGCCCCTGGGCTGCATGGGGCAGGGGCGCAGGAGGGTTCTGGGGGAGGCCCGCCTAGCAGGTGGGGCCACTCCTGCCTACAGGACAGTGGGCACCTCCCACCTGCTGGCCAGGTGCCCAGCAAGCCACTGCTCCCTTCCTGGAGCCTTGGGGTCCCCCGTGGATGCAGGGGCCATCATTCCAGCCCCTGTTCCCAGCAGCCCCTGGGGGGGTGGCCTTCCTGCCAAGTCTGGGGGGGACTGATACTAATGCATCCCAGGACCCCGTCTCCTCCTGAGCCCGCGCCCCTGCTGTCCGCAGTGACCCAGAACCTGAGTCAGGGCAGCTGCCCGAGGCTACCTGGGCTGCAGGCCTGGCCCAGCGGCAGCCAGCCCCAGGCGGCCTGGCAGGGACTGTACCCAGCCCTGGCTCTCGGCCAGGGCCAGGTGCCCAGGGGACTCCTGCCAGCCCCAGGCCGTGGTGATGACGGCCGCGCTGCCCGTCCGCAGCCCGGTTCCCATGGTGCAGGAGCTGTCAGCCCAGGGCCCAGGGCCAGGCGAGACAGGAGCCTCCTGGGCCCCGGTGGCAGGAGGGCACCTCCTCCTCAGGCCCCTCTCGAGACCCTGGCCTGCTCCGGGCTCGGCCTGGAGAGTTCCCAGGGCCCATTCGGAAACCCAAGCTGCCTGCCGGGCCTCCCTGGTGCGCGGTCGGTCGGGGAGGGCCAGCATGACGCCATTCACACCACCGGCCGTTCACCCAGGCTCAGTCCTGACAGCTGCCGGCCCTGAGCCCTCACAGTCACAACTCCAAACAGCACCCCGGCCCGAGGAGGCTGGGTCGGGGGGTAAGAGAGTGGATCCGCCTCGGGGGGGCTCCCCAAAGGACAAAAGGGTGCAGGGACACAGGGACACTCCCGGGGGGAGGAAGCACTGGGGCCAGGGGGGTGGACACGGGCGGGGAGGCGGCCCAAGGGCAGAGGACGGTGCAGGGAGGGAAGCGCAGGTCCCTGCAGGGGCTTCGGGGGCCGGGCCCAGAGACCACGGAGCCTCGGAGCTGAATCGAGGCCCAGCCCAGCCCTCCGTCCTGGGCACCAGGGCCTTCTGCGACCCCAGGTCGCGGGGCCGCCTGTCCCCCGCCTCTGGACTGGCCCCGGAGAGCGAGCGCTGCGGAGGGCGCCGGTGACTCAGCCGAGCGCGGCCAATGTCAGCGGGCGCGGGCGGCGGGCTGGGCACGGCGGGGTCCCCCTACCCCCAGGCCGGAGCCGGGGCGCGCGGGGCCCGCCTGGGAGGGGGCTGCGGCCCGTCGCCCCATCGCGCCACCCCCCGCGCCCGCCTGGGGTCCGCGCGCGCCCGGTCCGCTCCCGTGCGCGCGGGGAGGGAGCGCGCCCCCCGCCCGGTGCGCGGGGAGGAGGCCCGCCGGCCGCGGCGGGCGCTCACCGGGCTCCGGCGCTTCAGCGTCACGTTCTTCCAGAGCAGCAGCTGCAGCTGGTGCAGGAAGCCCATGGCGACGGCGGGGCCGCGCTCCGGCCTCCGCGCCCGGCCGGCTCCTCCGTGCGCCCCGCGGGCCCTTCCGTGCGCCGCGCCGCTCGGCATCCCCCGCGCGGGGGCGGGGTCTCGCGTCCGGACCGGCTCCGCGCTGGCTCCGCCCCGCGGAACAGCGACAGCCACTCGCGCCCGCCGGGTCCGCGCCGCCCCGGCTTAAAGGCGCCGCGGCGCCCGCCGTCCGCCCGCCTCGCCAGGCGTGATGTGAACGCCCACGTCCAAACGCAGATCCCGGGACGCACCTCTGCGCCCGGGTCGCCAGGCGCGCGCGCAACCTCCGTCCCCTCCGGTGGAGGCGCCCCAGGAGGTGACTGGCCCGGAGGGCGCCCTGGGGGCCGCTGCGGGAGGCTCAGCCCCACCGGGTCACGGCCTCCGCCCGCCTCCCTCGCAGCCCCAGGGGCAGGGAAGTCAGCGCCCGGCCCCTGCGGCTGGAGTCGGGCCGGTGCCTCGCTGGGGAGGGGCGATGGCGCCCTGGATGGAGATCCCGCCCGTGCAAGTCGCCTCCGCCCGGAGGCTTCAGGAATCCACATTCCACCCCACCCCCGCGCCCCTTAACGGGTGCGGCCGGCCCACCCCTGCGAGCTTGCCCAGCGGTTCCTGGAGAGCGAGCTGCTGGGCGACTAAGTGGCAGGACGGGCCTGGCTGGGCGCTGCCCGGACTGCTGCTCCCCGGTCACGGGAAGAAGGGGAGGGCCGGCGCTGCCCTGGCAGCAGGTGCCGGGGGAAACGGAGGCTGCCCCTCTGCGTGGCTCGTTTTTCTCGCCACATCCGAGGGCAGCCGGCCCAGCACAGGGCGTCTGGGACTCAGGAGTCAGTCCGCAGGGGTGGTCTGGCGCCTGTTGGTCGGGGGGTGCAGCCTAGGCCGGCTGGGGAGGGTGCAGGGGCAATTCCCCAGGTGGCCAACAGGGGGCAGAAGAGGGCAGGCCAGCCCCTGCACCCTGGGAGCCAGTAGTGGCTCTGATGCCCCTCCCCGCCTCCGTTTCCCCACTTGTGCACGGGAAGGGTGGGTCATGCCATGGCCAGCACCTGGGGTGCACATAGAGGTCACACGTGCACTGAAGGGCAGTCCTGGGGGTGGGGAGCTGCAGCGCCCAGCCCCTCCCAGCTCCTTCTATGAAGTGGGAGTTGGGGCAGCTGGGGCAGGTGGCGGGCACAATCCCTCACCCCCCCCCCACCCTCTGGCCTGAGGACACTTCCTTCTCCCCGGTCAGCACATGGGGTGCGTTAGGTCAGGGCCGGAAGTCACTGGCAGGCCTTTCCCACAAGCCACTGCCAGGGGAGGGGAGTTTCCTGCCGCACCTGGGGCAGGGACAAGTCCTGATCTCCTATCGCAGCTGCTCGAGCTGTTGGGGTTCCTGTCGGCACCCCAGCCTCTCTTATTCAGCTGCCTGCCACAGGGCTGCCAAGCTACAGGAGCATCCAGGGGGGCTGGGGGGCTCCCTTGCTGCCACCAGCCTCCTGGCAGAGGGAATCCCCGTCCCCAAGCAGACCGGGCCTGAGAATGGGGCATCTTCAACCCCCCTAGCCAGGTTGCTGACTTCGCCCCTGCTGTCCAGCCACGGGGTCTTTTGGGGGTCAGGGAAGGGCCTCTGATTCGAAGGCATTAAGCGGGGGTTGGAGGGACAGGGGGAGTGGGCAGAGTTTGCAGGGAAGGGCGGCTCAGGCAGAGGGAGTGCGAGGCCTTGAGGCGGCGCGGGCGGATCCCTGGAGGGACAAGGAGGCCTGTGTGGCTGGGGTGGCAGATCCGTGGGGCCCTGTGCTTCCCACAGGCGACACGTGCCGTCCTCGTCTTGTGTTTCTTTATTGTCGCTGGCCCCTCCCGAGTGGACTGGGGCTGCAAGAAGCCCAGAGCAGCCTGGCCCGGCCAGCACATGCCCCGGCCAGCTCCAGGCTGCACACCGGGCTCCGGAACCGTGGTCGGAGTGGGCAATGTGGCTGGCACCCTGGTCCAGGGGACCTTGGGTACAGAGGAGGCTTGGTGGGGGGACAGGTTTTGCCCCCACAAACCATAGGACCCTGCTTCGGGCCTGTCTCAGCCCCATGTCCCCGCATCGCCATGTCCAGGGACAGCCTTGACCTACCCACGATTTGATCAAGGTGGGGGGCAGGGTTCTCAGTGGCCTCTGTTCTGATCCACCTCCACAGCATGCACCCCACTAATTCCCTCGCCGCTCTCGCCTTTGCCAGAGATGCCTCCTCCTCCAGGCAGCCTGCCCAGACTGCCCCACTCCTCCCTCGTCCTTGCGCCCTGGCCTCTGACTCCAGCCTGCACATTAGCCAGATGGTTGCCTGTGGGAGCCAGATGCCCGGCGTTTGCTTTAAACACCTGGCTGCCCACCCACCCCGCCCGCTCCCAGCCCCGCTCCCCCTGCCACTGCCAGCAGCGCTCAGGCCTGGAACCAGCTCTGAAGGTCCTGGTAGACCTGGTCACGGGGCAGGTGGGGGTAGCGGGCGCAGATGGCACAGAAGCGCTGCCTCCAGTCATTGAACAGCTGCACACGAAACCGGTCCCGCCACCCGAAGTAGCTGCGATACTGGCTCTCGTTCATGCCCAGGAGGAAGGCGGCCAGCTCGCGGGCCGAGCCGAAGTCGTCCACATGCACGAAGGAGTCGGGGGGTGCGAAGGCCTCGTAGGAGGCCCGCGGGGGCCCCAGCACCACGGGCACGGCGCCAGCCGCCAGGGCGTTGTGCCAGAACTTCTCAGTGATGTAGTCGGGGTGCTGCGAGTTCTCGAAGGCCAGGTAGAAGAGGTAGCGGGCCACGGTGGGCAGCAGGCAGTCCGCGCACAGCGGCCGCTGGTTGGCTCGGCCGTACACGTCCACCGGCAGGTGAGGCGCCAGCTGCCGGTACAGCTGCACGCGCCGCTGCTGAGCCTGGAAGTTGCTGACCACCCAGGCGGCCACCCGGCTCTTGGCGGGCAGCGGGGGCACGGGCCCCTCCCGGGGCTCCAGGCGGCCGTAGGGCACGAAGATGTCCGAGTCCCGCCGGTAGCTCAGCACCCAGTTGAAGACGCCTCGGAGACGGTCAAGGCCACGCGTGTGGCTGGGCGACTCCATGGAAGCCCACACCCAGGGCTGGCCCCGCGGCCGCTCGGCCAGGGGCAGGCGGGCCCGCCGGGTCTGCAGCTCGCGGTGATGGAAGACCACGGCGTCGGCACGGGCCAGCAGGCTGCGGTTGGTGCTCAGGCTGCAGTGCGCCATTCCGTAGCGGGTGCAGGTGTCGCTGGGCAGCTCCGGGGGCCGGTGGGCAAAGGGCCAGTTCCAGACCAGGATGGTGAGTGTGCGCTGGGGCGCGGGGACTCCCCCAGGAGCCCCCCAGAACAGCCACAGCAGCCAGAGGGCCGAGAGCAGGGCGAGGCCAGACCAGGCCCCCCAGGGCCCCCAGCTTCTGGGCACAGCCACGCCCTGCACGGGACACAGGAAGAGAGCTGTCTCCCCGAGCTCACCCACAGCCCCGTCTCCCGGCCGGGCTCCCCGAGAACCAGACACTCACCGGCATCATTCAGCCGCGGCTCCCAGAGTCGGTCACCCAGCAAACCCGGGTCCTGCAATCACGGCCGGGGAGGCGCCCTGCAATCACAGCTGCACCTGGGAGGGCACTTCTTTCATCTGCGGGGCAGGGAGGAAATGGGGTGTCTTCCCAGCCCCGCCCCGCCCCGCCCCCACCCTGGGGGTGACCTTTGACACGAACCACCACCCTCACCCCACCTCTCCTCCAGGCCTCTGGCTGCCGGGTAGGTGGTGCCAGGGGGCGCCAAGCTGCACCCAATCCCGTGCCCCCGCTGGACTCGGGGCAGGGGAGGCCACCCTGGGTGAAGGTAACCCCCCCCCCAGAAGGGCTGCTCACCGCCCAGGCCCAGGGCGCCCATGGGGAGCAGGCATGCTTCCCTGGAGGCCACCGAGCCCCAGGCCAGCGCCACCCCCTCTCCCGCGGTGGCATCGCCCACTTCCCCTGCTCACCGCCTGCACCCGGCGGCCGTGGGCTCCCAGCCCCTCACCCTGCAGACCTGCTGCGCTCAGCTCTCTGCCCGGAGGCTGAGGTTTCTCCTGCTGCTTCTCATTGGGCCACCTCCCCCCGCTGCCCAAACCTTCCAGGACACCTGTGCCAGCACGTGGGTTCCCAGGGAGGGGTCCGACCGGGGTCCTGAGAGTGTCTGCCTAGGCGAGGCCCTGGCACACCGCCCCCCCCCCCCAGTGGGCAGCGGCCAGGCTGGGCCGGCCCAGGGGGGCTGCGGGGCCTTCTCTCCCAGGACACGCATCCATAGACGCCCCCAGCGGGGGGAGGGGGGACCGGGTCCTGCAAGGGGAAGGCTGCTGGGGGCTCCAGGCCCCTCCTCCAGGCCCGCAGCTCAGGATGGGGGGGCAAGGAGGGGGCTTTCCAGGCTGGAAAGGGAAGGAGTCCTTGTGTCCTGGCGCTGGCGGCCGGCGGGCGGGCAGGGGGCTGGCAACGGCTCCAGGAAGAGGAAGGCGAGAATCCAGAGCCTTCTCCTCCCCCACCCCCGGCAGCCTGGGTCCCGCCTGCAGGTCCAGTTCCTTCCCCTTTCGCTGGGGCTCTTCTGAGCCGCAGGTATGGCAGGCACCCCTCGCCCCGCCTGCACCCCGGGGCCAAGCTGGTGCCCTTTGGTGTGTTTGTCCTGGACGTGCAGGCAGATCCGGGCCCCGTGCTTTGTGGCCGGGAGGCCTCAGGCCCGTTGGGTCCTGGAAACAGCTACCAGGAGCCCTGGGCCGGGGCTCGCCCTGCCCGGCCGTCCTGGCCCCCCCAGCGCCCCCGCTGCCATCGGGGGACCCAGGGGCCGCAGGCGAGTCCGGAAGGTGGCAGTTTGGCCTCAGGGAGGCTCCGCACCCCCAGAAGGGCCTTGTGCAAGATCAGAGAGCAAGGGGGGCTGTGGGGGCTGTCGGAAGCCATCTGGCTGGCGGGCGCAAGGAGTGGCCACGCAGCCAGGCCTGGCTCCGAGAAAGTGGCTGTCACCTGCCCCTGCCCTCCAGTTGTTTAGGGAGATGACCAACGTGGCACCTGGCCACTGGCCCCACCCGGGCACCTCTCTCCTGGCAGGGGACCCAGGGGAGCCACGCCCTGCTCCGGGCCTGGCTCAGCCGCTGCTTCTCCCCGGGGCGCGAGGGCGGGCGGCAGGGGCACGGAAGGAGCTGATCCCGCCGCAGGCTGGTTTCTGCTCCCCTGACCCTCTGCCCTTCCTGTTTGCCAGGCCAGGCTGGTTGGACCCTTGCCACGGGCCTCACCCACACCCACCACCTGCTCCCTTCCTGGGTGGATGCGAAAGGGGCTGCGGCCTTGGCCCTGCCGCCCCCCCATCAGGGCCTGCGCCCGCCGTGGGCCCGTGGGAACCCGCCGGCTGTGAAACGGGCTTCGAGGTTTGGCCCAGAAACAGGTCAGAACGGGAGGCCCTGGTTGGAGAGAGGTGAGAGGCCTGAGTCAAAGGGAAAGTGGGAGCCCCTTGTGCCAGCTCCTCCCCGACCTCGTGATGCACTGGGGTGCAGGCGGCACCCGACTCCGCTCACAGCTCCCCCACCCCCGTCACGCTGCCGCTGAGCCCTCCCCGGGGGCACCAATTGTAGCTGAAACCAGGGGCTGGGCCCACACAGAGGGCGGGCAGCTGCCCCCTGGTCACCACCCCTGGCAGACGACACACTGCAGCCCCAGACCCAGCGGCACCCCGGGAGAGAGGGCCAGCACCCAGCTGCCCAGCTGCCCAGCTGCCCCGGGGGTTGGCCTGCACACGGCAGAGTGCAGACTCGTGCCCGGGGCCCCCTGGCGGCCGTGCCCCAGAGCTGCCTGGCTCCGAGGGAGTGAAGGCGGCAGAGGGAGCCAGAGGGAAGTTATTCTTCTGGGAGGAGAGAGGGGGTGGGGGGGTGTGGTTCAGGGCCGCCCTTCAGGAAGGTGGGTGCACTGAAGCTGAGGTGCAGCCAAGGGGGCAGCACTGGGTGGTGCCAGGAGCCACGGGACCACCTGGGCCCAGGGTGTCCTGCGGGCGCCAGCCCCTCCCCTCCTGTGCCTTCCCTCCCCCCAGCTCCCAGGCTTGGGACACAGCCACAGCCTGTCTGTGAGGAGCCCCGGGACCTGCTGGGGGCTCCTCCAGGGACCTCCCAGATGTGCCTGACTCTGGCTCACCCCTCCTGTTCTATACTGAGCCCCAAGACCCACTCCTGGGGTGGGGGCAGGTTTGCCGCCGGGGAACTCAGAATCCGGAGTTGGTCAGGACTGGGGTCTCCGGAGTCCCTGTGGAGCCAGGGCCTCCCGGAGCCCTAAACCCTGGCCGCAGGGCAGCCCCCCACTCCCCCGGCCTGTGGTCAGGGCACATGCCTGGGTTGCAGGCTCGATCCCCAGCGTGGGGCGAGGAGGCAGCCGATCGTTGATTCTCTCTCATCATTGATGTTTCTCTCTCTCCCTCGCCCTTCCTCTCTGAAATCAATAAAAATATACATTTTTAAAAGCAGGGCTGGCTCTGAGTGAGCCTGGGGCCAATGGGCCGCTGGGAGCCAGGCCCTGAGCTGAGGGAGGCCCCCTGCCCGGAGGACCGCAGCCCCTGCTCACTCCCCTGCCCCAGGCCTGCCGGCTCCTCTCATAGCAGCTGCCACTGGACGGGGCACCCTCTCTGCTGGGCAGCAGGGACTCGGGGGACAGGGAGGGGCTTCGAGGAGGGAGAAGATAGGACATACAGGTGGCTGTTCTGTCCAGGTCGGGGCAGCAGGAGGTTGGAAAGGTGAGTGTCAGGACCCCAAGGACTGACCCAGAGCTCCCGGGACCTCCTGGCTCCGGGTCTGCAGGATCAAGCCGGCGAGACAGACAGGCCTGGGCCGGACCCACTGGGTGCCAGGCGACCTTTGCCCGGAGGCCTGCAGCTCTCCGCACCCCCATTGACCTCCCTGATGGCACAGGTGAGATAGCAGTGGGCACCACCCACCCCCATCCCACCCAGGCTCCTGCCCCTGGCACCGCCTCCGCCCAGGGCTGAGGGCCAGCCCGAGGCCACGGCCAGGGGTCTGGGGCAGGAGGGACGTCCCAGCCTGGGTGGGCTCCGGTCCGAGAAGCCTGCTGCTTTGGAACAACCATTAGCTCTAAGCAAGGGCCCACCGACCCCCTGCCCGACCCCACCTGTCCCTCCTCTGGGGCCCCCCTGTCCCCTCAGGGCTGCCCCCATCACCTAAGGGCCAGCGGGCCAGCACTCTCCAGACCCCACCCTCAGGAACCTCGCAGGTTCTTTCTAATGGCTACTTTAGTTTCTGGGTTGTTTTTTCAAATATGTTTTTACTAGAGGCCCGGTGCACAAAATATGTGCACTGGGTGGGGTGGGGGGGTGTCCCTCAGCCCGGCCTGCACCCTCTCACAGTCCGGGAGCCCTCGGGGGATGTCTGACTGGCTTAGCAGAGGCGGGAGAGGTCAGCTTCTGGCTGAGCGGTGCGCGCTGACCACCAGGGGCAGCTTCTGCGTGGAGCGTCTGCCCCCTGGTGGTCAGTGCGCATCACAGCGACTGGTCGTTCTGCCGTTTGGTCAATTTGCATATTAGGGCTTTATTATATAGGATTGATTTCAGAGAGAAAGGGAGAGGGAGAGAGGTAGAGACATCAATGACGAGAGAGAATCATGGACCGGCTGCCTCCCACACGCCCCACACTGGGGATCGAGCTTGCAACCGGGCCTGTGCCCTGACCGGGACTGAACCGTGACCTCCTGGTTCCTAGGTGGACGCTCACCCACTGAGCCAGGCCGCCGGGCTACCCAGCCCTTTATGTCATACGAGGGAAGGGATTTTAGGGGGCAGCAGCAACTCCAGATCTGCCTGGCCCTGCACCCCCCCGACCCCCCTTGAGGCAGACGTGTCAGAGGGGTGAGGCCTAGAGGAGAAGGATGGGGGTGGCGAGGATCACCCCCAGCAGGGCCCAGAGGTGCCCCTCTCTCTGGGGTGGTTGAGGCCTCAGGCCCACCCCCGTGACCCCAGAGGCCGACGGTGCGTCTCCAGCACCGAAGCCCAGATCTGAAAGCGCTTTAAGGGGCTTGTCTCCCACATCCCGTCCATGCTGGCCTCAGGGTGAACCCCTGCCCTCCTCTGGGGGTCCACATTTGGGGACAGATGCAGGGGGAACAGAGGTGTCCTGTCCCCACAAGGGGTTTCTGGCGGGCGCCCCAGTCCAGCCACAAGAACGGCCAAGGGTCAGAACGCAGTTTCTTTATTGGGAAATGCAGGTCCCTGGCTCCCACCCGTGCGCCGTGGGGTCCTCAGGGGGTGGGCACGGTCTGCCGGTCACTGCAGTGGCGGCGGCGGCAGGGGCGCGGTCAGCGAGGAGTGGTCGAACAGCGGGTTGCGCACTTCCATCTCCCCCGTCTGCAAAGGGCAAAGGCGGGTGTTCAGCGGCCCAGGGGGCAGGGTGGGCAGCACAGCAGTGCCCGCCAGGAGCTGGTGAGCCCCGCCCCACCCCACCCCGGCACTCACCGGGGCCAGGCCGGGGCACTCATACACCGTGAAGTCCCCGTCTTCGTTCTCCTCGTCCGAGGAGGCCGAGTCCAGCTCCTTGGGTGGCTCTTTATGCCTGTGGGACGAACGGCCAGTCCTCTCCACCCTCAGGGGCCAGGGGCCCAGGCAGGGGGTGGGGGGTGGGAGGGAGGCTCAGACTCCTTGGCCATGGTCATGTGGGCGTCAGGGAGGTGGGCTCTGGGGTAAGTGAGCTGGGCCTGGGGGTGGGATCAGCAGGGCCTGGAGTGGGGGTGCCTTCAGAGGGGGCATCTCACCGGTCCAGGCACCGCATCTGCTGCCTCTGGTGCTGGTAGTGGTACACCTCGGCACTGTGCGCCAGCCGCTGGTCCCCAGGCTGTGGGGGAGGAGTAAGGGGGGCAGGAGGGAGGGTCAGGCCGCGGCGGGGGGGGGGGGGGGGGGGGGGGAGGGGCTGGGCAGCGAGCTGGGTGGGGCTGGGCCACGCACCGAGATCCTGGGCGTGGTGGGGGAGCTGGCCGCCGGGGGGGCTGCATAGTCGGTCTTCTGGGTCAGGCGGATGTCTCGCTGGAGCCTGGGGAGTGGAGCGGAGGCTGAGACCCCAGGGCACGACCTGCACACCTGCCCCCCACCTGCCCCCCGACCTGCCCCCCCACCTGCCCGCGGCCGGCTCACCTGCCCCCCCACCTGCCCGCGGCCGGCTCACCTGCCCCCCCACCTGCCCCCGCACCTGCCCGCGGCCAGCTCACCTGCCCCCCCACCTGCCCGCGGCCGGCTCACCTGCCCCCCCACCTGCCCGCGGCCGGCTCACCTGCCCCCCCACCTGCCCCCCCCACCTGCCCGCGGCCAGCTCACCTGCCCCCCACCTGCCCGCGGCCGGCTCACCTGCCCCCCCACCTGCCCGCGGCCAGCTCACCTGCCCCCCACCTGCCCGCGGCCGGCTCCCCACCTGCCCGCGGCCGGCTCACCTGCCCCCCACCTGCCCGCGGCCGGCTCACCTGCCCCCCACCTGCCCGCGGCCGGCTCACCTGCACCAGCAGAAAGCAGCCACAGCCAGGGCGGCCACGCCGGCCACAGAGCAGGCCAAGATGAGCACTGCGGGAGGAGAGGGCGCAGGGAGAGGGCGGTTAGGGCGCCTTCCCGCTGCAGCCCGCCTCCCGCCCGCCAGACCTACCGAGGGCAAGGCCGTCCAGGCGCCCAGCCCGGGGCTCCAGGGGCGACATGTGCACAGGCCCAGACGACACGGGAGACCCCAGGGAGGTGCGGGGTGTGGGCGCGGGGGCTCCCCGGGTGGAGGGGAGGCCCAGGCCAGGGCCCTGGCCTCTCGCTGAGAGCCCCAGGGTGGCTGCTGCAGAGAGAAGGCCGTTATAACAGGACGGGGCTGGGTCAGGAGGTGGGGAGACGGGAAGGGGGGGCTGGAGGGGAATGGGGGGCTCTCACCAGGCTCCAGCAACCGAAGGGGCGCCTCCGGCTGGGACAGGGCCGTGAGCTTCCAGCGCCCTGCCTCCTGCCGGGCCAACTCCTGGGCCAGGAAGTCAATGTCATCTTCCAGTCTGGGCTGGGGGGGACCCCCCGCTGGGAGGAGAAGGGACCATCAGGTGGGGAGCCCCAGGCCCTCCCAGCAGCCCCGGCTGAAGGTGACTCCATCCTGGAGCTGGTCCCCAGGCCCAGAGCCTCCCTCCCCGTCTGGGCTCCTCCCAGGCGCTGGTGGCCTGAGGACTGGGCTGGTACCCAGCTGCCCCTTGTCATCCTGGGTTGCCATGGTAACAACTGAAGGAGAGCCCTGTGTGAGAAGCCTCATTCCCAGGAAATGTGTGGGCGGGGCAAGGGGCGGAGGTGCTGGGGGAGTGTGCACAGGCCAGGGGTGCCCCTGACCCCACCCATTACCCACAAAGGGGTGGGCAGGACATGGGACAACACATCAGTGCATCCCATCACTTCTCTGCCAGAAGGCGTGACTCCCCACGGAGCGGGGAGCGGCCCCACCCTGTCCCCACACCTCCACCGGGAGGGTGGGCAGCTCCGGGTGGCCCTGGTGGCTCGGCCCCCTTCTCCCTGGGGTGGGCTCCGCAGGCCAGACAGGCTCCAAGCAGACGCCCATGGGTCTCAGCCCGCCCCACTCACTGCCAGGAACACCCTCCCCCAGGAGCCTGCCCACGGCTCAGACTCCCGGCGCCCCCCGCAGCCCTCGGTACTGCCCACCACATCTGGACCCACTCAGCCTCTGGGCTCAGGCTGGCAAGCGGGGCGCCCCGGTACACAAGGAGTGGGCAATGGAGAGGACCCGATGGGTGCTGGGGGTGGGGCAGACTCTGCAGGGACCAGGCCTGGGGAACTCTCCCAGGGTGACCCTGGCATTTCCCACCAGCTGCCTCTCGCCGCAGTCCGCCACCAGGCTCTGGCCGGAGCCCTCTGGGAAGGATCGCTAGGCTGCTGGGAGGTGCCATGAGCGTCCCCGCATCCCACAGAGCTCAGGGGAGCGGGGAGCGGAGGCTGGGGGCGATGTGTCGGGCAGGGGAGGGAGGGGGGTGTCCTGCTCCGTACCCAGAGGCCGGTGCACCCGGGGCACGCAGAGCCCGAGGTGGTCCTCCCGGAAGGGCTGGAGGCAGGGCCCACAGGCGTGAGCCCCTGGGGGGCACCGAGCCCGCCTCTTCAGGGCACAGTCCAGGCTCCCGGGACAGGTGGCCCCATCTGGAAAGGAAGCAGAGGCAGGGCAGGGTCAGGGTCTTCCCAGAGGCAGCCCTGTCCCAGGCGCCTCCCCCACCCAGGGCCGCCGGCCTGGCTCTGGCCATTGTTCTGGGGGAGCGGAACCAGGAAGACAAACAGCCGGAGACTTATCGGAACTTCCCCGCCCCACCCACTCCCCAGGGTCCACTCCCCAGCAGGAGCCAGCCCTCCGGACGGAAACTGACCCTCGCTGACCGACAGACCAACTCCCCTGGGCAGGGCCGCTCAGCCTCCACATCCTGCCTCTGGTCTCGGGGTGCCCACAGCAACAGGGAGCCCCGGGGGGGGGGGGGCTCAGGGCTCCCTCTGGCTCAGGAGCAGCCAAGGGTGCTGGCGACCCACCTCCCCCCCCCCGCACAGCAACTCTGCCCTCCTAACCCTGCCCTGCCAGCCCGCAGCCCGGGCGAGCAGAGCCGGGGGCACGACGGAATAGGTGCCCGGCCTAGAACACAGCCACGCCCCCACGTCCCACCTCCAGCTTGTCCCCCGGGCAGAGGAGCTGCTGGGTTGGGAGACCTGGATGGAGGCGGCCAGTCTCACTTGCTTTGGATACAAGGCCAGAGGCAGGGTGTGGAGGGCTGCACGGCCCTGCTGGAGGTGTGGCGGGGGTGGGGGGGGTGCTGCTCCCCAAACCACCGCTGCCAGGGGTCAGGGGCGCTGGGCACTTTGGCCCAGTTCCTGATGTGGGGCCCAGACCCGTGTCCTACACACACAGCCAACAGATCCCATCCTGACACGGGGGTGGAAGGCAGTGGCCCTGTCTGCCTCAGTTTCCCCTCTGATGCAGAAGGAGAACTGGCCTGGCCAGCGCGGCTCCGTGGTTGAGATGCAACCTATGAACCAGGAGGTCAGGGTTCATTCCCCGGCAGGGCACTTGCCCGGGTTTGCGGGCACGATCCCCAGTAGGGGGCGTGCAGGAGGCAGGCGATCCATGATTCTCTTTCATCACTGATGTTTCTTTTCTTTTTTTTTTTTTAATATATTTTTATTGATTTCAGAGAGGAAGGGAGAGGGAGGGAGAGATAGAAACATCAATGATGAGAGAGAATCACTGATCGGTTGCTTCCTGCACGACCCCCACTGGGAATGGAGCCCGCAACTTGGGCGTGTGGCCTTGACTGGAACTGAACCTGGGACCCTTCAGTCCACAGGCCGATGCTCTATCCACTGAGCCACACCAGCTAGGGCCATCATTGATGTTTCTATCTCTCCCTCTCCCTTCCTCTCTGAAATCAGTAAAAAATATATTTTAAAAATAAGTAAATTGCCCTAGCTGGTTTGGCTCAGTGGATAGAGCATCGGCCTGCGGACTGAGGGGTCCCAGATTTGATTCCGGTCAGGGGCATGTACCGTGGTTGAGGGCAGAGTGTGCAGGAGGCAGCTGATCGATGTTTCTCTCTCATCGATGTTTCTAACTCTCTATCCCTCTCCCCTCCTCTCTGTAAAAAATCAATAAAATATATATTTTTAAAAATAAATAAAATAAAGTGAAAGGTGAATTGTCTCAAAGCTGAGGAAGGTCCTGAGGCTTGGGACACCGGCCCGGCCACTGGGCACCGGAGCCAGCAGAGCCGGTGGGATCCCCGCAGGAGAGCCGACCCTGGTGGGGAAGGGAGGGTGGGGTCCCTCTGGAGGTCGGGGACCCCTCAGCCGCGGCCCTCGCGCTGCAGGAGGGCCCTGGGGCCCAGGGTGACGTGAGGGGCCGGGGAAGGTCCGGCTCGGTTCTTCGCCGTTCTGACTCGGTTTCCATGGTAACCAGACACTCACGCATCCTGGCTGTAGGCACCCCCTTCAGGAAGCGCCAGCAGCCCCCGTTCTGCACAGCCTGGGTCATAGGCGCCAACATCAGGAGCTGGGCCCGGGGTTTGGGCTCGTTAAACATTAAGCCTGTGCCAGCCGGTCTGCCTGGACCCCACCCACCCGCTGGGTGCCCGGGAACCAGGCATTCCACTCCCTGCCCTGGTGCCGAGAACGCAGAGTGCACCAGGCCAAGGGTAGGGGCCAGCCTGGCTCCAGGGCCTGTGTCCAGGGGCCTCCCTACACTCCCAGCCCCAAGCCCAGGAGGAGGGGGCTGCTGCCTGTCGGGCCTGGGACAGTCCCCCCTCCGGCCTCAGGGCGCAGGAGGCTCCAGGGACAATGGCATCTGGAGAGTGGCTGGCACCCCACCCCACAGCTGGGTGAGCACCGAGGCAAGAGCAGCCGGCGGCATGGCTGCTGCCCATTTCCTCAGGAAGCCCCACCGGTGGGCCCCGCAGCCAGGCGGTCAGTTGGCAGCCTCTGCCCTCAGGCCTCCTCAGGCACCTCTCTCGGTCTTGGTCATGCCAGCCCCCACCCAGGGGTGCTGTGCCCAGGAGGAAGCCGGCCCTGCTCTGGCCTCTTCCAGCCACACACAGACCACATTGCCCAGATCAGCATCCCAGCCCCATAATCTTTCCGTGCCTCCGTCTGCTCGTCTGTAAAATGGGCTCAGAACTGCACCTCCTTGCGGGGCTGCCAGGAGGACTGAGGGGATGTGTGGGCACAGGGTGTCCCAGTCTGGCCCACGGGGACCCGGGGCCCTGCAGGCCGCCACCGCCTGGAGCCTCAGTGCCCATCTGAGAAGCAGGGAGGGTCTCCCAGGACCCCGGGCTCCTGGCTCTCTGCTCGAGTCTATCCTGGGAGGTGCCCCCAGACCCCAGCACAGAAGGCAGCTTGCAGGGTCCTCCAGGGCAGAGGGTGGGGAGGAAGCTTGAAACCGGAAGCCCCTCCTGCCCCCACTGAAGCCAGAACAGGACCCTAACCCTCGGTCGGTCGGTCGGTCGAGCTGTCAGAGACCTTGGGAACTGTCAGACCTGGTCACGGCAGCAAAGCAGGCCCGCGCCCGGCACCGCGCAGGCCTGTGACCATGGCCCCAGGGCAGACCAGGGCCAGGCCCGCGCCGCGCAACCCGAGATGCGCACGCCAGCTGCGCGCACAGGACGAGCCGCTGACAGCAGGCGCGGGCCCTGAGCCCCCTGAGACAGACAGACAGACAGACAGGCAGGCAGGCTCACGGACAAAGACAAGAAGCGCGTGACTTCGCGTTGGCCACCAGGATCCCGGGACGAGCCCCGTCCAGCGGAGTCCTTCCGCGGCCCCGGCCTGTGCGCCCCACCCCGCGCGCTGGGCCTGGCCTGCGGGGCCTGCGGCCCGGCGAGGGCGGCGGCGCTGGAAGGACGCGGCGCCGCGCGCACGACCCCCGCCCCCGGGCGCCCCGCACCGAGCGCCCTCGCTCACCCGGGGGACCGGCTGCGGCCCCGCGCAGGGCGGCGCCGAGGACGAGGCCGGAGAGCAGCAGCCGCAGCAGCCGCAGGTGCCGCGGGGAGGGCGGGGGCACGGGCGTCGCCATCCTTCAGCGCCGCGGGGGCAGCATGGCAGCGCCGCCCGGGCTGGGCGCGGGCTCCCGGCGCCGCGGGGGCGGAGGCGGAGGAGGCGGCGGCCGCGGAGCAGGAGCGGGAGGAGCGGGAGGAGGAGGAGGCAAGAGGCGGCGGCGGGGACGCTGCGGCAAAGGATCGCGGCTGTGGGCGCGGCGCCGGGAGGCAGCGCGGGGAGTGCGCCTGCGCGCCCCACCTGCGGGGCGGGACCGAGCCTCCACTCCGCGCCCCTCCCCCTCCCCCACTTCTCGTGGGTCCCCCATTCTCTGGGCCTCGGGGTGCTCAGCCTCTGCGGCCTCTGCGGCGGGGACCTTCTCTGTTCCCCACAAGTCCGGCTGAAGATGGGATCCCCCCCCCCATGCGCTCCCCCGCCCCGCACTCCCGCGCTGAGGGGCTGCCCACTCGCACTCCGTCCCCACCCACTGGAGACTGGGACATGCGCGGGTCTGGCGGCGCGGGCGACCAGGAACACAGGGACCCCAGGCGCGCACGGGTGGACAGGTGCCCAGGCGCGCACAGCTGTGCCCAAAGCTGCACCCGGCACTGGCACTGGGACGCGCGCAGCACCAGGCCGTTGGCGGCACCAGGCCTGGACGGGGAGCTGCTCTCCACTGAAGCCGCCAGGGGGCCAGGGGGCCCGGAGCTGCTGGGAGAGCCCGCGGGAGCCGCCGGGAGCTGTCCGCGGTGCCCGGTGCCCGGGTGACAGGCTTCTTCCCTGGGCTCGGGACAAGCAAGCACCGGGTGGCACTCCACCGGTCGCCTCCTGAGAGCACAGCCCCCCACCCACCTGGAAACTCCCCTCGGGTCACGCCACTGAGGGAGCAAGGATGGCCCCCAACCCCAGGCTCCCCCTCAGGCCTCGGTGGCTCTGGGCTCGCAGGATGGGGCTGGCTGCCCTCGGGTTTCAAAAGGGCTCCCAAGTCCTGGCCGCTTTGGCTCAGTGGATGGAGCGACAGCCGGTGAACTGAAGGGTCCCGGGTTCCGTTTTGGCCCAGGGGCGCCCTCGGTTGTACGCCCTCCAGGGAGCGCTGCAGCCCCCATTCTGCACAGCCAGCACCCGGAGCTGGGCCGGGGTCTGGGCTCCCGAACCATTAAGCCTGTGCCGGCAGGTTTGTCTGGACCCACCAGTGGTCGGGCACGTGCGGGAGGCAACCCATCAGTGTGTCTCTCCACCTCCCTCCACTCTCTCTCAAAACCAGTGGAAGAATTTCCTGGGGTGAGGATTAGCAACAAACAAACAAACAAGTAAAACGGCTCACAAACTGGCAGGAGTGGTGGGGTGCGGGGTGGGGGGAGCAAAACAGCGATGCTATCCTCCCACACAGGCCTGACCAGACAGAGAACGTCTGAGCTCACCTCCCAGGAAAGCCCAGGTAGGCAGGAGACGCAGCCACACCTCCCAGCCTCCCCACGCCTCCCCACGAGGCTCCCCACGCTTCTCCACCCCTCCCCACGCCTCCCCGCCTCCCCACCCCTCCCCACGCCTCCCCATGAGGCTCCCCACGCCTCCCCACCCCTCCCCACGCCTCCCCGCCTCCCCATGAGGCTCCCCTCGCCTCCCCGCCTCCCCATGAGGCTCCCCTTGCCTTCCCGCCTCCCCACCCCTCCCCACGCCTTCCCACCCCTCCCCACGCCTCCCCACCCCTCCCCACGCCTCCCCATGAGGCTCCCCACCCCTCCCCACACCTCCCCATGCCTCCCCATGAGGCTCCCCACGCCTCCCCACCTCCCCACACCTCCCCATGAGGCTCGCCTCGCCTCCCCGCCTCCCCACACCTCCCCAGCCTCCCACACTCAGGGGAGGCCTGCAGGAGCGCAGGTGGGTGCAGCTGGGTCTGGGGTGTGGAAAAGTATCCTCAGGAGGTGAGCTGGCTCCATTCGCCACCCGCTGGGCTCTACAGCCAGGCTCTCCACCAGGCCCCTCCCTCCGGGAGATGGAGCCCAGCGCCCCTCCCACCCTCCCTAAGCTCCACATCCCCACTCCCACCAACCTCAGGGTCTGCCCCTCCTCCAGTCTCTAAGCTCCGCCTGGACCCTGGCGCCTGCCTTGCCCACGACCTGCCCTCTCACATCTCCACTCCCCGACCCCCACCCCAGGCCCACTCTCAGCCGGGCCCAGCCTGCAGTCTGGCCTCGGTCACTGAGGCAGGTCGGGTGCTGCAGGGGCTCTGCTGGCCGGAGACAACCCCAGGGCCTCTGGCCAGCCAGCAGCTGCTCCAGGCCAGGACTGAGGAGCAGGGGGCCGTGGTCAGCGCCGCCCCAGGTCTGAACGCGGAGAGGAAGTGGGGAGAGCCAAGGGCCACCCTGGGGACCGGGAGGGGCTGCGTGGCCAGCACAGCTGTGGGGAGGGAGGGCAGGCACTTCTTTAGGACAAACTTTTTATTACAAAATGTTACAAGTAGGCGCAGGGCGGCTCCCAGCCTGTGGGCTCCTAATACAGACTCTCCCCCTAATGCAGACCCTCCCCCTAATGCAGACCCTCCCCCTAATGCAGACCCTCCCCTAATACATACCCGCTGGGGGGGTCTGAGGGCCCCAAGGATAGGAATAGAGGCTCCACTTCCCCGAGGCCCACCTGTGGTTGCAGCTGTGGGTGTCGGCATGACCCACCCTCAGTGGCAGGAGGGGCAGGAGGCCTGTGATGAGCCGGCTGCAGGGGCTGGATCGTGTGCCCTTGCCCCACCCCGGGCCCGTGGGAGTGGGTGCTGGAATCCCCACCCGGTTTCCTGGCTGCTGAGGGCAGCGATGTTGAGTGTGGGGTGAGGTGAGGGACAGGGGACACGGGGCCGCGGCAGCCGCCCCCAGCAGGTCCCTAGATGGCGCTGGGGGGCTTGGCGGGCCGGGCCTTGCACAGCAGCAGGACCAGCGCGGCCAGGAGCAGGGCAGTGAAGAGCAGGAGGAGGGCCACCCAGGAGCTGAAGGCCGTGGTCTTGCGCAGCCCCGGCGGGTCAGCGGGGATCATGTTGGTGAGGTTCAGCATGTAGCCCAGCGCCCAGCCGACCGCCGTGTCCCCGGCCTGGGGTGAGGGGCACAGCCTCAGCCTCCACGCAGCCCGGAGGCCCCCTCCGCCCCGGCCCACCCTCCGCCCCGGCCCTCTGCCAGCGCCCACCTTCTTCTGGAAGGTCACCCGGCTGAAGGCGTGCTCGTCAAAGCGGTAGCCCAGGCTCAGCAGCTGCTGCACGAACATGGCCATGGGGCAGTAGTTGGGCAGGTGGGCCTCTGCCGCCGGTGCCCGGGCCAGCAGCTGGGACACAGGTGGGCGATGTTAGGCCCTGGCTACCAGGAGGTCCGGGCCCCAGGAGGTGGGGTGGTGGGGTGTGGGCCAGCCAGGTGCTGCACCACACACACACACACACACACACACACACACACACACGCGCGCGCGCACACACGCGCACACACACGCGCACACACGCACACGCACACACGGCAATGTGGGTAGAAAGACGAAGGCCCAGCTCTAGCTGGTTTGGCTCAGTGGACAGAGCGTTGGCCCGTGGACGTGACCTCCTGGTTCATAGGTCGACGCTCAACCACTGAGCCCCGCCAGCTGGGCTCCCCTCGACTTCTGGAGCGAATGAGCGCGGGGGGCCGAGCGGCTGGCCTCACCTCACTCCACGTCTGGCTGCAGACGGTGACCGCGGCGTCCTCCAGCTGCTGCAGCGTGGCCACGGGCAGCCCCATCACCGTCCGCAGGAAGTCCACGGTGTAGAAGAAGGCGGAGAAGGCCTGCGGGCGTGCGGTCACCCTGAGCCCCGGCCTGGGCGCTGCCGGGCAGCCGCCCCCATCCCCATCCCGGACTCACGATGAAGTCCCCGGCCACGGGCGGCTGGAAGACTCCGTTGAAGGAGCATCGGGAGAAGGGGCAGGACGAGAGGTTGAAGAGCCCGGAGACGAGGCTGCGGCAGAAGGCGGGGTCGCCGCCCCCGGACAGGCCGACCCTGTCGCTGCTGTTGAAGGTCTGGGGCCGCTGGGCCTCGGTGCATGGTGACGCGTACACGTCCCGGAGCAGCACGTGAGTGGAGTAGCCCCGCGGCCAGCAGGGGTGAGGGCGGCGGGTCTGGGAGCCGATGAAGGTGGGGTTTCACCACCCCACTTTAAGCACTGCCCACCCCCGGACCCTGGGGGCCTCCCCAGCCTGATGGATCTCCCACCAGCCCACTTGGTGACGTCACTTCTGTGCTCAAGAGCAATTCATGGCGCCCCATTGCCCCTGGCAAAAACCAAACCCCTGGCCAGGCACTCCAGGCCCTCTGAGGTCTGGCCCTGGCCCTGCTTCCCTCACCTGGCCCTCCCCAGGCCCTCCCCCGGCCACTGAGCCTTGGCCCACACTGGGTCACTCCCTGCCGTGGGTCCCAGGTAGAGTGGCGGCTGTCTGGCTCTGCCCTGTGCCCGTGGCCCCGTCCCCTCGTCCCCTCCCTCCCTCCCTCCCTCCGGCAGGGCACAGGGGTTGGGGGCGGGGCGTGGGCACCTGGAGCACGCTGGCCAGCAGCCTCTGGAGGACCTGGTCGCGGCCGTAGCAGAGGAAGCTGTGGGTGTAGACGCGGTACTGCTGGCCGTAGAGCCGCAGCTGGACCTCATTGGCCGGGTCCTCTGCGGGGCTGGCCACCTCGAAGGTGAGCTGCGTGGAGGCGCCTCCCAGGTCCATGGCCCCCAGCGTCCCCTTCCTCGGCCGGAACCACCGGCCGGCCCAGCTGTACTGTGGGGGGTGGAGGCCGGGTCAGCCGGGGCTGGGCGCTCGCACCCCGCTTGGGGGCTGGCCCCGGGCCCACCTTGATGAAGTTCTCCAGCAGGTAGTTGGCGGTCACCCAGCCAAACACTCCCTCGTCCTGGCCTGACAGGATTCGGGCACCACGGAAGTCGAAGGGGTACTGGGTCAGCGTGTGCGTCACGGCTGCCAGCACCTTGGCTGAGGCCTCTGGGCTGGTCAGACTGTCGGACAGGGAGGCCTCTGAGCGGCTTCTTCCCCGGTGGCTGAGATCCTGGGGTCCCCGGTGGCCCGGATCCTGGGATCCCTGTGGCCGGGATCCTGGGGTCCCCTTGGCCGGGATCCTGGGGTCCCTGGTGCCGGCCAAGAGGGCCCCCCCACCCAGGGCTGCCTCTGAGGGCATTGGGGCCCACCCTGTGCCCAGGCTGCTCTGGGGACCCAGGCCGGAGGGGCAGGGGCGGGCATACTCACTGGAGCAGGCGCATGCCCGCCGTGGCTCCCAGGTAGAGGGGTGTTCCCGCGTGCCTCTCCCTGGGCACGTCCCGCAGCGCCTGCTCCAGGCATTCAACCAGACTCTGGCCGGCCCCCGAGGGGTTGTCTGCGTAGCTGGAGATGCCCCCACCTGGAGGGAGGCGTGAGCCCGGCGGCCAGCCCTGAGGGGGGCCGGCGGGGCGGGGCGGGGGCAGGGCTCCCAAACCAGGTGGCAGCTTAAGGACAAAGACGCTCACAGACAAAGGGGCCACCCGCGTGCCACCCAGAGTCTCTGAGGCTGCACCTGAGTGGGTGTGTGCACAGGTGCGGGACAAAGCACTGGGCATTGCCCCCCTGGCCTGGCCTCCCAGGGTCCTGCCCGAGGGGGAGTGCCCGCCAGCTCCTCGGAGCCCCTCTTGGGCCAGGCCAGGCCCAGCCCTTCCGACTGCTCCCCGGGGTTCCTTTCTAGAACGGCAGTGCCCACAGCCCCCCGAGGCCCGGGGCCCAGCCTCCCCGTGGGGGCTCCTGCAGCTCCTGCCTGGAGCGGGCCCACCCAGCACCCGGTGGAGGGACCTGGCTGCTCGGCCGGCAGAGGTTGAGGCCAGAGAGGCCTGAGGCCGACAGTGCGTGGGCATCCGGGCGGGGGTGCACCTGGCGCTCGGGGACCCTCACCTCGCACGTCGCAGGAGCTGTGCTGGCCCACAATGCCCGTGTCGTTCTCCTTGTCCGCCGGCCACTTGTACACGAACATGGACGTGTGGGAGGAGCCGGCGTCCAGCACAATGCCGTACTGGGGGTAGGGTGTGGGTCACCCTCAGGGGAGAGCAGGGGCCTGAGGCCATCCCTTTCCCCACTTCCCACCCCCACCCTGTGTCCAGGCCAAGGACAGCCTCAGTGACATGGATTGGGGTGGGGGGAGAACCGGACAGGAGCCGCCTCCCTCGGCGGGCAGGGCCGTCCTGGCGACCACACGCTGAGGAGCTGGGTCAGCTCAGAGTCCCAGGACCGGCCACTTTCAGAATCTTGTCCTGGGGACGGAGCTCCGGCCCCGGGAGTGAAGCTGCTGCAGGAGGAAGCATCAGGCTCTTCCTCACCCCCCCCCCCCCGCCCCCATCCCAGTCCCAGAGATCTCAGCCCACCCCCGAGGATGAGGAAGCCAGGGCCCCAATGAGGAAGCGGGGCGGGGGGGGGGGGGGGGGGGGGCGGGGGCGGGGGGTTGGTCCTCGCCCTGCCCTGCCCCAGCCTCAGAGCCTGGGCCGTGAAGCCCTCAGGCCTGCAGAACGGCAGAACTGAGGGGCTCGGCCGGCCACCCCCCTCCCTGCAGGTAAGAGTGAAACAAGCACCCAGCTTGCAAGTGCCACTTCCCTGCACCTGCCCCCAAGAGCCTGGATTCCAACCGGCAGAGGGACGGAGAACTGGCCCTGGAGCCGGGGGCGGGGCTGGGGGTGAGGGGCCGCCCCAGTCCTCCCCACACCAAGGACTCCTGCCAGCCCATCGGCCCCCCCACCCCGCCTGGTGGAGGCCTTTGGCTCAGAGCGTCCCTCCGGCCACAGCCATCCGGGGCACCCCCTGCCCCATCCCGCGCGCACGCCAAGCCTTCCCCGCCCCACGGAACCCGCTGGACTCCGGAGGCTGGGCCTGGGACCCGCCAGGTCTGACCACCCCCCACCCCCGCCCCCACCCCCCTCCAGGCCCCCTCGAGATCAGCTGCTCACTGGCAGGACCTCCGGGGAGCGGGGAGGCCTCCCTGGACCCGGGCCTGCCCACCAGGTCTAGGCTGAGCCCTGAACTGATGTGCCCGGTGGGTGCCCGGGTCCAGCCGGGGTCCGGGGTCTGGAGCCTGAGGCGCATCGGGCAGCAGGGAGCAGCCCTTCGCCAGCGCCCCTGACGGCTCCCGGAGGGTTCGGGTTCGGCAAGCGGGTACTTTCCAAACTTGGGCTCCGGCACCGCGTCTCCCCGGAAGCGCCGCCAGGCACCGGGGACCCAGGCCCAGCCGGGAGCGGAGCGCGTAGGGCGGGCACTCCATCCGCCCGCCCCGAGCGCAGCTGCCCCGGCCCGCGCGGCCCCGCCGCTCCCCGCCCCGCGCCCCGCGCCCGGTGCCCGAGCAGCACCTTGAGCGAGGGCGGCTCCCGGACGTCGCGCGTGGGGACGCACAGCAGCAGGAGGCCGGCCAGGCCCGCGGCGGCCAGCAGCGCCGGCGGCAGCAGCGACAGCAGCTTCCCGGCCATGGGCGGAGCGGCGGGCCGGCGCGGACGGCAGGGCGGCGGGAACCGGGCGGCCCAGGCCCGGGGCGCGGGGTAGGCGCTGGGGGCGGGGCGAGGGCCGCACGCTCTGGCCACGCCCACCGGGACGCCCCGCCCACCGCGCTCCCGGCCGGGCTCCCCCGGCGCAGGTGAGAGGCGCTGCGGGGCGTCACCTGCCCTCCGGCGCCGGGCGCACCTGCGGCTGTTGCTACCCTCCTTCCCGCCCTAAAGGCTCATCCCCGCCGGGCGGCCCGGGTCCCACCCGCTGACCTGCCCGCTGACCCCAAGGACTGGCCTGCCCGGGGCTGCTTGTGGACACCGGGGTTCCCCTGGGGCAGGACCTAGGGAACCGCCATCCCTCGGCGGGGAGGGAGGTCGTGGTGTGGCTTTGGGCAGGAGGCCTTGCATAGGGCTGGGCTGGGCTGGGCTGGGCTGGCCCCCAGGCAGGCTGGGTCCCGCCCGCCCCTCCGGCTAGAACCGGCCAGCAGCCTCGGAGCTGACCGAGCCCTGGCTGCAGGCACCGGGACAGGGACGCTGAGCTGGCCCCTGGCCCCGCCTGGGCTGCCCTCGGGGCGCGGGGAGCTCACAGCTGAGGGGTGTGAAGCCTGCCCTGGGTCCCAGGGGTCCCAGGGGTCCCAGGGGTCCCAGGACCGAGGGGAGGACCGAGGGGAGGACAGAGGCCGAGAAACCTCCGGGGCGGCCAGTGCTGAGCAGCCCCAGAACCAGATCGGTCTCTCCACCCCCAGAACCCCCGGCCTCTGTGCTCTGACCCCCCACATGCCCTTTCCCTGGCCAGGGGCCACCCCACTTCATGCACTTGGGGGACTGGGGATTCCAGCCCCAGGAAGGACTCAGTGAACAGTGGCAGGGAGCCCTGTGGCAAGACCACCCACCGGGAGCATGGCCACAGGGGAGGGGTCAGAGGGTGGCGTTTGATGGGGGCGAGGGGGCAACCCCGTAGTCGGGGTCGGTCGGAAAGGCGGGCACAGTTGGGCTGAGGGTCTGGGGTCACGGGCCCAGCAAAGGAGCTTTTCTTCCCACTCGGGGCCCTGAGGGAAGGGAGGGAGCCGGGCCTGGCTGAGCCCCAGCAGAGCCTCCGGGGTGGGGCTGGCAAAGGGCTCCAGGCGGGTTCCCCGCCAGCACCCTCCCCCCAATGCCCCCTCCCCCCAGTGCCCCCTCCCCCGCCTTTTCTTCCCCCAGAAAGCCCTGCGAGGGAGAGGCTTGCACAAGAGGCTGAAAGGAGACAAAGGCAGCCCAGAGGAGCCAGCGGCCCATAAAAGGGCAGGAAAGGCGGGCGCCGCAGGCTGGCCCCCCTTGGCTGCCCCCAGAACCCCCACCTCGCCCACGAGCCCCAGCAGGGCTCCCTGAGTCGAGCTGTCCTTGGTGGAGCCCCAGCAGGCCCGGAGGACGGAGCTGGGACCAGCCCAGCTGGTGGCCCAGGGCCCAGAGGAGCCTGGGAAGGAGGCAGGGAGCCAGTTCTCCCCCAGGAGCCGAGTGCGAAGGCCCCTCCTTGGCGAGGAGAGTCCCCCGTCCTCTGGGGGCTGGGGGCTGGAAGCAGGTGGGCAGTGGGGGTTCCAGTGGGAGGCAGCCCTGGCAGGAGCCCAGCGGGCGGGGCAGCCGTGGGCAGGGCAGCCGTGGGGAACCTCCGTGGGTGGGGTCCAGATGTGCGGCCCTGACCCTGGCCCCCGCAGGAATGGGCTCAGAGAGGGGTCCCAGAGCCCCCTCCACAGAACAGACCTCGAAGGGCAGGGACCTTCACTGGTCTTGGCTGCCTCTGCCTCAGTCTCCCCACTGGAAACCACAGTGTCCAGTGGCTGCAACGCCTACACAGGGCGGAGGCTCATGTGCTCATTCGACAGACGCTTGCTGAGCCTGCCTGTCGGCCTGGGCACCACAGGCTCAGTGGACACAGGGGACCCCGTGCTGTGGGCCCCGGGGAGCCCCCACACCTGTCCTGGGGGAGCAGACATTTTTTTCCCTTACAAAATGTTTTTTGAATTGATTTCAGAGGGGAAGGGAGAGGGAGAGACAGAAACATCAATGATGGGAGAGAACCATGGATTGGCTGCCTCCTGCACGCCCCCCACAGGAGATCAGCCTGGAACCCAGGCCCGTGCCCTGGCTGTGCCCTCCTGGTTCACAGGTCGACACTCAGCCACTGAGCCACCCAGCTGGGACCTCGTGATTTTCTTAATAACACTGTCTTTTCTTTAGATTACTTTCTTGGAAGAATATGGTATATAGTAGACATACAAAATACACGCTAATCGACTGTGTCATCAGGGCGGCTCAGGTCAGCAGCAGGCTCTCGGTGGTCACACGTTGGTGGAGTCAGAGTTACACATGGATTTTTTCACTGCTCTGGGGGTGCAGCGCCCCCACCCCACACTGTTCAAGGGTCACCTGTGCCCTGGACACGAGTCCTCTGGCCGGGGAATCGTGGCGGCTCCTTGTCGGTCCAGATGTGTCTGCTTCCTGCTCCATCCTTGCCCCTCGGGGTCTCCTGGGAGTGGACGGCCACGAGGTCTGAAGACACTTTGGAAGGTCAGTTACTGCTGACGGCGGGCCTTGGGGTCCACCTGGACGGGCTTTTTGCAGAAATCATTCCCGTTTCCGCCTTCCGTCTCGAGAACCGGTTGTCCCAGCCCTTGTCCCCGTGCCGGCGTCACGTGACGGCCTGTCTGCCCTGAGGTCACAGCTCCACCACCCAGGACACGCGCCCGGAATCGTTCCCTCTCCTCTTCTTTCCTGGCGCCCTCAGCTCTGCCATGACCATTTGGAACAACTTGCCCAAATGCCTGGAAAAACGGTTAGGAGTTCCACTGTGATGACATTGAATCTATACACCCATTGAGGGAAGTGAACATTATTTATGCATTCATTCATTTATTTAAAAAATCGTATTGATTTCAGAGCAGAAGGGAGAGGGAGATAGAGATACAAACATCAGTGATGAGAGAACCATGGATCGGCTGCCTCCTGCACGCCCCACACTGGGGATCGAGCCCACAACCCGGGCCTGTGCCCTTGACCGGAATCGAACCCGGGATCCTTCAGTCCGCAGGCCGACGCTCTATCCACTGAGCCCAACAGGGTGGGGCCATTCGTTCATTTTTTTAAATCCTCACTGAGGATATGTTTTTATCGATTTTAAGAGAAACATCGATGTGAAAGAAACATTGATTGGCTGCCTCCCATGTGCCCCCGGACTGGGGATTGAACTCGCGGCCGAGGTACGGGCCCTGACGGAGAATGGAACCCACACCTTTTCGGTGTGCGGGATGGTGCGTCAACCGAGCCACCTGGCCAGGGCGGAAAATGAACACCTTTTAAACGTGGAGTCTTTTGTCCAAAACCAGGGTTTTTTTATTGACAGAGGTTTTCTCATAGGTCTCTCAAAAAAGTTTGAGGTAATTTTCTCCTTAAAGGTCTCGCACATTTTTTTCTTAGATTTAGTACTTGGAACATAGTTTTAGTTTTAAATGACGTTCTCTAAGTTTTGTTTTTGTTTTGTTTTTGCTGGTTGTAGTAATAAAATGGCCTTTTTTGAACTCATTTTGTAACCAGCATCTTATTAAACTCTCAATAAGTCTAAGGCTTTATCAGTAAAAGTCTGGACAGCATTGCCCATAAGAGCATCACTAGTGTCTTCCTGATCAGGGGAGAATGCCTTCAACCTTCCACACCGACCCCGTTCGCTGAGGGCTTTCGTGTAAATGCGTTTCCACGTTTCTCACAAACATGATCCAAGTACAGTTGCATGTTTCCTTCTGAATTCCTTGCAGGCATATCTTCTCCTTTGTTTTGTTCATGTTGTGAATTACAACACATTTAAAACATTTAACTCGTCTTGCCTTGGGACTGACCCAAGTTGGATAGACACTCTCTTTGTTGCTGGAATGGAATGAGACTGTATTTTTCCATTCTTGCAAAATCCCAGTCGGGGTTTGAATTCGAGGTTGCAAATTTCCCCCTGAGAACCTTGCACAGTGCCTGGCCGGCGTGGCCCAGCGGTTGAGCACGGACCCAGGAAGCCAGAGGTCACCGGTTCAATCCCTGGTCAGGGCACACGCTGGGGTTGTGGGCTTGACCCCTATTGTGGGGCGTGCAGGAGGCAGCTGATGGATGAATTCCTCTCATCGATGTTTTTCTCCCTCTTCCTTCCTCTCTGAAAGATCAATAAAAACCTATTTTAAAGAAAGAAACCAAAGACTACTCCTTGTTCACATTTACAAGGGCCTTTTATTTCCTTACATATATAAGTTATTTTACATCCTGACAATCCCAACACCTGGGATCTAGTCTGCTGTTTCTGTGGCTGCCATGGCGGGGCCTTTCCTTGTGTTTGGGAAAACTTGTCTTTAGCCTGAAGGCACTTGCTCTTCTGGGGGCAGAGGTTCTCATGGGGGCAGTTTGGGCCCCCCCGCCGCCCCCTAAGTGTCACACATTCTGGTTGCTTCTGGCATCTAGTGGGGAAGCCAGGGCCCCCCTCAGCACCCCCAGAGCACAGGGCCCGGACTGCCCCACCCTGAGCACCGCCCTGCAAGTCTGAGGGCCTCTCCAGGTGTCTGCCTCGGCTGGCGGCCTGGCCCTGCCAACCGGGGACCCTGAGGTCCTGCTCTTGAGGCCGCAGGGCCACACGGGCAGCTGACGCCGCCTGCACGGAGCACCGGGGCCGGGAGCCGCCTTCCCTCTCCTTCGTGCAGCCAGGCTCTCCCTGCTACCTCAGGGCCAGCTTCACGTGGGGGGTCTCCTGATGACAGCCCCAGGGGGAGACCTGGGTCCTGTCTCCCCAGATCCCTGGCCATTCTGACCCATCCTGGAGGGCCTGGGAGGAGCAGGCCAGGGGAGGCGGGGCGGGATGTTCCAGATGGAACAGCATGTGCAAAGCCCAGAGGTGGGAGGCAGGCTGCACAGCTACAGCCTGAAACCAGAGGGTTGGGTGGGGACTCGAGCCCGGACCCAGGAAGCACGAGGTCACCAGTTCAATTCCTGGTCAGGGCACAGCACTGGGGCTGGGTCTGCAAGTGCTGGGATCACGGGAGGATTTGGAGCAGGGGACTGTGGGTTCCAGTTCTGGAAGTGTCACAGGCTGCATTTGGGGAGCAGAAGGACCCCCAGTGAGGGTGGGCTCAGGGCCTGGGCTAGGTTGGGGGACTGGTCATGGGATGAGAGGGAGGGGCAGATCCAAGAACCATGGAAGAGGAAGACTTGGGGAGTCCTGTGGGCAAGCCCTCGGGGCTGGCACGGGTGCCCTGCAGGTCTGCCTGGGTGCCCTCCGGACTGTCCCGCCCTCGGACCTGCTCCCTGCCCCCCTCCCTGGAGGACCAGTCCTAGCCTCCTTCTGAGCCCTGAGCTCCTTTCTGAGCAACATGCTGTCTCCCCGCCCAGCCCTGGGGCCAAGCTGTGGAGGGAAGGAGGCCGCAGGTGGGGTGCATACCTGGCGGGGGTGCTTGGCCCACCAGGCCCCTCACGGCATGTCTGGGATCCCAAGGCTCCCCCACCCCTGGTGAGGGCCACACCGGAGCCACTGGTGACCACAGCTCGCCCTGGCCAGGGTGCCTGGGGGCCCCGCGGCCCTGAGCCGGGTCAGATTGCTCTGTGGATTGCCTGGGTTGGGTCTCGGCCAGGAGGGATGACGGCTAAGCCATGTTGATTTAGGGCCCGGAGTCTGTGTGGAGGGGCAAGCAGGCCATCCTTCCAGCCCCACTCCAGGCACCTCCATCCATCCCGGGGATCCCTGAAACCAGGTATAGGCAGACCCCATCCCCCGTCAGAGCCCCCCCCACCCCCTCCATCTGTTCCTGCTGAGGGGCCCCTAGTCGGGGCGTCCTGGGTTGAGAGAGGTCACCTGCTGGCCCTCAGGTGTCCCAGCCCCCACGGGAGACCTCGGTGGGGGCTTCAGGATCCATGACCAGCACGCAGGTGGTGCCCTCTGCTGGCTGCTGTCAGAAGTGCAGCCCGGAGTGACCAGGACCTTATACTGCGGCCGCCAGGGGGAGGGGAGACGGGCCAGCTGTAAACACTGGGCAGGCCGGCCGACACCTGATAAAACGAGATAAAACGGCCGGCCGACACCTGGTAAACGGGAAGAGGGATCCACTGACCGGGTGGCTGCAGCTTCAGGATGAGCCCGCACAACGGAGCCCTGGCCCAGGTCAGCCCCCATGCCCAGGCCAGGATGGAAGGGCACCCTGGGGGCAGCCCACCTGCCGCCTCCACCTGGGGCTGGGGGCCCAGACTGGGAGGCGGGAGAGGCGTGTCCAGGCCAGCCGGGTGGTCGTCAGCCTGAGGCTGGGATCTAGGGGCACTGCCCAGGGCCAGTGTCCAGCCAAGAGGCCATGTCCCTGCCCGTGGCCGTGGCCTTAGATGAAGGTGGAGTCCAGGGGCCCGGCGTCCTGCTGGCTGAGGGCGCGCGCCTCAAACAGCTGCTTGATGAGGGCGGACTTCTCCTGCTCCAGCTGCGTGATCCGCTCGCTCTTGTCCGTCACCTCCTGGCAGGGGGGCGGCAGTCAGGGCCCGCCAGGCGGCCAGCCACCCCCGGCCCCCCAGACGCACCTCACCTGCGTGAGGAGCCGGTTCTGCTCTTTTAGCATCAGGATGGTCTGCTGCTGCCAGCCAGGCGCCGGGGGTGAGGTGGGGGCCAGAGCGGGGCACGGGGGCCCCGAGGAGGCCGAGGGCAGAGCCTACAGGAGGGCACAGTCAGGCAGGCCTGGCACCCCTGGCTCAGCCTCTGGGGGTGGGGGCCGGGGCACTCACCGTGCCAGCACAGGCCGCAGCCAGCAGCTCCCCCAGGCAGCGGGCCACCTCCTGCACCTTGGGCAGCAGTCGCCCCAGCGGGCGGGGGCTCCCCTCAGCCCCAAACTCCTGAAAGGAAGCAGGGGAGGGGGGGTTAGAGAGCAGGGCCAGCCCGGGACCAGCCGCCAGGCCTTGAGGGGGCCCCCCAGGTGGCCCTCCTGCCCCCGGAAGTTCCTGCTCAGAACCCAGAGTCTGAGGTGCTGCCGGTCGGGGAGCATTGCTGTGGGGGATCCCAGCACCCTGGGTGGAGGGACAGCCGCTGCGCCCTGAAGAGGGAAGGCAGTCCCACGCAGCCTGGGGTGCGGAGCCTGGGTGGTGTCACTGGGGGGGGGCACCCTGCCTGGCATGGGCAGTGTCACTCACGGCGCTGGCCCGGCTCTGGCCCAGGCGGCGCTGGCGCTCCTGCACGCGCTGCAGCTGCTGCTGGTACCAGTCTCGGCCCCGGGCCATCAGCTGCAGACCCTGCAGCAGCACCTCCTTCTCCTGCTCCAACTCCGCCATCTGCTTCAGCTGCCACGCGGGGGCGCACACGTGCCAGTCAGTGCACCTGAACCCTCCCAGGCAAGGGCACAGCCTTGTTCCTCCCCCCGGGGTCCAGCCTTCCACACAGGCCTCCCCAGGGAACGGGGCCACTGTCCAGAGCTCAGCGCCTCCTCCTGAGGCGAGTGGTGAGCACACGCTGGTGGCTGGGCCCACCCAGAAGTGGGGAGCCTGGGGCCCAGGCTGGGGCAGGGGCAGCTGTGGAGAGGGGCCAAGCCCATTGCCACGGCACACCCAGGCCCCATCTCCCTGAGGGCTTCCTGCCCTGACCCTGGGCCTTTCCATGCCTCAGGCGGTTCCAGGCGGGGTGGAGAGATGTTGGGAACCCAGCCCCTTCCTGTCACAGGCCATCCCTGGGACCCGGCCTGGCCACCCCACCCAAGCAGTGGATGGTCCAGGAGACCAATCCCAGGCAAGATGGAGAGTCCCAGTGCCCCAGGGCCCGGCTCACCAGCTCACAGTCCACTCCGTTTGTGATGGTGTGCCTCCGACGTTCGCTCCGGGCTCGGGGGGCCTGCCTGGGGTCCCCCACACCCAGCTCCCAGGCCCTGCAGGTCACTGCGCCTGCAGCAGAGGTGAGCGCCTGACTAGGAAGCTCCACCCACAGCCTGGCTTCCAGGCCCCTCCCGACCTCGCTCCCACCACCCCAGCAACGCAGAGCTCGGTCCAGGCCTGCCCGCCTCTGGGGTCATGGGCAACTCGGAGCCTCTCTGGGCCCCTCCCCCCGTATCAGTGCAGCCCCGGAGTCTCAGGCAGTGGACAGCCCCGCCCACCCCTCACCTCTGTCCCCACTTGACTCCCACCAGGTCCCCTCACACAGGCCTGGGGCCTGTAAATGCATGTCCGCACATGACACACGTGTGTACACACATGCGCAGGGCGTGAGCTCTCTAAAGGCCAGGGCTTGCCCAGCTTGTCTCTGCACCTCCAGTGCCCAGCTTGGGGCTGAAAGGCTGCAGGTACCGGGGGAGGGCGGCCCTCTGGGCTTCTCCATTCCCCTCCTTGCAGCCGGGCCCTTAAGGGCGAGCTAAAGCGAGGAACACGTGGGGCCATGGGTGGCTGGCGGGGACCTAACTTCCCAGGTGGGGATCCCGTGAGCTTAGCCCTTGCTGTGTGCAGGCAAGGTGCATGCACATGGACAGGAGCTTCTGCAGCTCTACGTCCACCTGCAGCTGGAAGCCCAGGTTCCCGTGAGAGTGTCCTGCGGCCAGTCGGCTGCCGTGGGGGACGGGGCGCCTGCGCAGGGCTCCCGGGAGGGGAGGAGGGGTGTGGTGTGGGGGGCCCCTCCCCGGGCTCCCTAGCACGACCCACCTCCTCAGCTCATCTTAGAGGCCGTGGGAGTGGGTGAGTGATGCCAGTAGGGGTGCAGGTGTGCCTGGTGGGGGCACGGCCAGAGGCTGGCACAGGTGGCGTGTGGGCCGCCAGCCAGCCCTGCTCATGCTCCAGGCAGGCCCAGGGTTCGCGTTCCAGCCTGCAGTGCTGTGTGGCGGGAAGGTGCAGGCAGAGGGAGGCTGGGGGTGGGGGTGACACACCCCAGGAAACCTGGGCCCAGTAACACTATCCAGTCCAATGCGGCTCCCAGTCCCCACCCAACAGCACCCTAGACCTCCAGCTGGGAGGCCAGTGGGCAGAGAGGGGTGGAGTCCAGAGAGGCTGGCAAGCAGCGGGTGGCACAGAAAGCGCTGGACGCTGCCCCCGGGGGAGCTCATCAGCCACAGTGCAGGTCCTGCTCCCGGGGCGAGCAGGGGCACTCAGCCATCGCCGGCCCTGCCCAAGGCGGGGAGCCTGCTAGCCACCCCCAGCGGCTGTGGTCTGCCTCCTGGGCGCAGGGGCTGAACCCTCCTGCCAGCGGTCAGACTGAGAAGGACTAGGAGGCAGAGGGCCCTCTCTCGCCTGCACTGGGGCGAAAGGCCGCCGCCCAGCAGTCACAGCCAGGAGGCCGAGGGCCGGGTGTAGGGCAGGCATGAGGTGGAGACCCTCTCAGAGATGCTGTCCCCAGGCCCGGCTCCTGTTCGGTACCGAGCGGGTTCCTGGTGGCCTCGCTGTGGTGGGGGAGGACCAGCCCAGCCCCTGGCCCCTGAGCTCAGAGATGGGCAGAGGCCCCTTTCCCCGCCCCGCCCCGCCCCCGGTGGGAGATGCCCGGGCTGCACGTCTCCGGCTCCGGTCTAAGCTGCGGCCCGGGCTGAGGAGCCACCCGGCGAGCCGCCGGCACTCACCCGCGTCCGAGCTCGGGCTGCGCTCCAGCGCCGTGCCCTGCGGCCGCTCGGGCTCCGCCAGGCCGGGCGCCGCCTCCGCCGGGACGCACAGCTTCTCCAGGCTCCGGGCCGCGCCGCCGGGGCCGACCGCCGGGGGGCGCGCGCCCAGCGGCAGGGGCTTCCTCTCCAGGACGGTCCGCGGCTCCTCCGCGGGCGCGAACACCAGGCGCTGCGGGGGCGGCGGCGGCGGCTGGCCCCCGGGCCGTGCGGGGCCGCCTCCCCGGGCCGCGGCGCGCGCCGGACCCCGCGGGCCGCCGTCGGCGCTTCCCAGCGAGGCGCGCAGGCCGGCCACGAAGCGCTCGAAGGTCAGGTAGCCGCTGTCCGGGGCCACCTGGCGCAGGCCCTCGAGGACGCCGCGGGGCAGCTCGCGCGTGTCGGCGCCCCGCCAGCGGGACTCGATCTCGCGCAGGTGCACGTAGCCGCGCCGCCGGTCGTCCAGGATGTCGAAGAGGGTGCGCAGGCTCTGCAGGAAGGCGCGCGGCAGCCCCTCGGTGCCGGGCGCGGCGGGCGGCGCGCGGCCCGGCTCGGCCATCGCGGCTCCGGCCATGGGCCTGCCGGCCGGGCGCTGTCCTGGACCCGCCCCCGGCTGGGTCCCCGCGCGGCCCGACGGCGGGGCCCGGCGGGCGCACGCAGCCCGTGCCGACAATAGCGGCTACTTTTTGAATGGGCCTCCGCGTGGCGTCAGCGCTCATTAGCATCCGCGGCGGCCATTGGCCGAGGCTGGCCCATCTCCCCCGCGATTGGCTGCGAGGCCGCCAGCCCGGTTTGATTTTCCTGCGCAGGGGCCCGCGCCCCGGCCGCTCCTGCCGCCTTCCCGGGAGGGGCCGGGGCCGGGGGCGCGCGGAGGCCCGGGCGGCAGAGGCGGGTCCCCCCACTCCCCCCCGACCCCCCCTCCCGTCATGGCCTCGCCGCGGCTCCCTCCTCTCCGATTGGCTGCTCGCCTACCTCTCCGAGGGGCGGGACCGGGCACTCAGCACAAAACCTGTCCCCAGGTGGCCTGGAAGGGGTAAGGGTGGGGGGAGCGCACCCCTCCAGGGACCCACCTTCCCTCCTGCTCCCCTGGGCGCTCTTCGCCGAGGGTCCCCGCACGGACACCGCCGACTCCGGGGCCCCTTTCTCTTGCGCCAGGCGGGCCCCCAGAGGATTGTGGGCTCCAGCCAGCTGGGCGCTTCCCCTCACAGAGGCCTCTCTGTCCCTGCTGCTGCCGGCCCCTCCCCTGGACCCTGGGGACGGCCTGGCCTTTCCTGCCTGTGGCGGGACAAAGCCACTTTTTCCTGTGTCCCCAGATCCCCATCTGGTGACCGGCTCTCCCCAGCCCCCGAGGTCCCTGCCCCAGCCTCTGCCTCTGGCCGGACGCCCCTTCCAGCTGCTCTCCCGGCTCGCCCGGTCCCCATGCCCCCTGCCTCAGTCTCCCCAGACATCCCCATGTCCCCCGCACTTGCCACCCAGCGTTCTCCCGCGTCATCGGCTGCTTTCTAGGCAGACTGCCCACCCTCAGGGGTAAATCAGTGAAGAGTCGCCAGACACCACCCCAGGCAGACCTGGGATTCACTTGGCCCTCTGGCTGGCCTCTCTAGGCCGGCCTGGCTGGCCCACCTCCCTGGGCCTCTGTCCTTGGGCCCCAAAGTATTGGTGCCTGTGTCTCAGGTTGTAAGGGTAGCCAGGGAGTATCCTGGGTCCACTACGCCCCTGGGGGGCACCCCTCAAAGGCCAGAGCTCCTGTGTGGTAAGGAATTTAGGGGACCTGTAACGCTGGGAGCCTGGAGTCCTCCCCTGCCTGCCCTGGCTCCCCCTTTCATGGCAGGAGCCACAGACCCAGGGAGCATTCCAGCATTTGCACTGCAGTCCCTCCCTGCCTCCTCTGCTCCCAGCACCCCTTCTACCGCCCCTCACCCCCTGCCCCCCCATGCGTAGGGCACCTGGCATCTCCTCACCTCTGGGCCATTGCCCATGTGGCTTTACCGTCAGGAATGCCCTCCCCTGGCTGATTGCAGCAGGCACACTTCAAAACGCCCTCAGGTCCCTGACCCACCCTAAGTCGGGTTAGGTACCCTGACCCTGACCCTCAAAGCCTGCTTTCTCCTTGCTGAAGTGGTGGTCTCCCCGTGAGTCCCTGTGCTCTTTGGGAGCCAGGGGGGCACCCCAAGGCCCAGCATCAGCCCAGCCCGCAGTGGGTGCTCAGTGGACAGACGGCCGGCACAAGAGGAACCTGATCCTGGAGGCCACAGAGGAAACGCCAACCTCAGGGGGGACACCAAGCCAGGGTGAGGCCTGGGGATGGGAGGGCTGGGGACGGGCTCTGTGGAGGGTGCGGCCGGCGGCCGGCAGGTGTTGCTGCTGCAGCCCAGGCCAGTGCAGCCCGCAGTGCTGGGGCCAGACCGGCAAGAGCCCGAGCTCACCCTGCAGAGGAGTCTGATGCCCCACTGACCCTTGGTCTGTGGGCTCCCCCGTGGCCCCTGGCTCAGGGCGTGGGACTTAGGTGTGGCCCCTGTGTTCTTGGAGCCCGAACTCTGATCACTTCCTCCTCTAGGCCACTTCCCAGCCTGCTCTGGGCCTGCTCCCCAGAACCCTTGGGATGAGGCCCTCGGGCAAAGGGAAGGTGACTCCTGGGCTACAGATCTGCCCTTGGCAGGTGGCCCAGGAGGCGGCCTGCCTCCCTGGCACACCCGCCTGTGGGCACCCGTCTGCCCAGATGGCTCAGTTCCTTTCCTTTCGGTTCTGCAGGTGCCTCTGGCTACGCCGTCCCAATGATCCAAACCCTTCTGCTCACAGGCCCACTCCCACCTGGAGGCCGGATTTGGGGGTCGCCTGGGCCAAGGCAGGCCCCAAGTTCGTGACACCTGGCTTCCAGGGCACAGGTGCAGGGGCGATAAGAGTCCCCATGGCCTCTGTCCGGTGCAGGCCTCTCTGGTCCCACACACACCCTCCACCTCCAACATCTGCCCCAAACTGCCCTTCACCTGCCGCAGGCCATTCATTCACTCATTCATTCATTCATTCATTCATTCATTCATTCAGCAAGCCGTCCCTGAGCCCTCCCCGTGGTGGCCCAGCCCACTGCTGGGCTTGGGACCAACACCCATTCATTCAGCCAACAGCACTAACTGCCCCCTCCTGTGGGCGGGGCATGGATCAGTGCGCGCAGGGCAGTGAGCCGACAGCCCATCTCTCCGGGAGTTTACTTCTGGGTGGTGGGGTGCAGCAAGGCAGTTGGCCCCAATATTCTATTTCTGCCCCTATCACATAAATTACTTTTAAGTAATAAAACTAGTTTCTAAAAGTGGGTTCTGTCCCCAAATGGCCTGAGGGACTTTAATGCTTGTCCCCAGGAAGGTCACCAACAGAAGCTATTGGCCAGACAGCGAGGCAGGGCAGGGGCGGCTGCGGGCGGGTCTGGTCGCAGGGGGGCCAGGAGGACCTCCCAGGGATGCAGGGTGGCCTTGCTGGGGCCTGGTCCACCCTCAGCAGCCAGTCCAGCCGCGAGTCTGGTCTCTTCTGGGGCTGAGGTCCCGCCGCGAGGCGCCTTAGTAAGTGCAAACGTGGCAGGAGCAGCCTCTCCCGGCCCCCGCCCCCCGTCGAGCGCCCCCCGTCCCGGGCAGTGGGCAGAGGGGATGTATTGGAACGGAATTTAGTTGGCGTTCCTGGCGCCCGGCCCGGCTCCTGAGCTCAGAGCGACCCCAGAGGTCCCGCTGGGCGGGAGGGCGGAGTCGGGCGCAGCGGGGCCCGCATCTCGGAGGCAGGGGCGGGGCGCTGGGGCCGGCACCGCCCGCCGGGTCCCGTGACGCCGGTGGGGCCGCGCGGGTCACGAGGGCCTTCGAGGCCGGCTCGGCGGCTGCGGCAGCGACGACATGGCCTCGGAGGCGGCGGTGCGCGCCCGGCTGCAGCGCGCGGGCCAGGAGCACCTCCTGCGGTTCTGCGCGGAGCTGGAGCCCGGGCCGCGCGCCGCGCTGCTGGCCGAGCTGGCGCCGCTGGAGCCCGAGGCGCTGCGGGAGCACTGCCTGCGCGCGGCCGCCGCCTGTGCGCGCCCCCCGGGGCCCCCGCCCGACCTGGCCGCGCGCCTGCGGCCCCTGCCCCCCGAGCGCGTGGGCAGCGCCGTCCGGAGCGACCCCGAGACGCGGCGGCTCTGGGAGGAGGAAGGTAGCCGCGCGGGAGGCCCGGGCGGGGCGGGGCGGGGTCCGGCCGGAAGGGAGGTTGTGCGTGGAGTTTGGTTTGTCTGTTACTTCGTGAAGTCTCCTTCTCGCTCACACACTCCAGCGCTCCACTGCGGCGGGGAGCCCCCAGTGCTTTGTGCATGCGCACCCCTGGCTGGCCAGTGCCCCGCCCACAGGCGTCCTGGCAGCAGGGCACCCCGGGCTTGCACACTCCCACACCCTCCTTGCACACCCACATTGGCGCGGGCGCATTCCTGGCCTCTCGGCCTGGAGGTGAGGCGGGTGTTCGTGGAGAGTCGCCGGCTCAGCTCCACCGCACCCCGCGCCCCCCACAGCTGGGGGCCAGGCTAAGGTGGGGGAGACGCAGGCCAAGCAGATCAGTCAGACCCCGGGTTCCCTCTGAAGGATCCAGGTTGGAAGGATCCCAGGAGGACATCATGGAACCTGGGAGTGTCAGGGCAGCTTGGATTGGGGTGGGGTCCTGGCCAGATGAGGTCGCAGGTCCCTGGGAATGTGGCTCTCAGAAGGCTCAGCCCCCCCCCCCCCCCCCCCCCCCCCCCCCCCCCCCGCCTGGCTGGCTCTGACTGCAGGGGTGGTTGTGTGGCGGGTTTGGCGTCTCCTCACGGCACCCCTGCCTCCAGGTTTGCGCCAGATCGCCCTGAACAAGGTGGCGGTGCTGCTGCTGGCGGGCGGGCAGGGCACCCGCCTGGGCGTGACCTACCCCAAGGGCATGTACCAGGTGGGGCTGCCCAGCCAGAAGACCCTGTACCAGCTGCAGGCGGAGCGGATCCGGCGGGTGGAGCAGCTGGCTGGCGGGCGCCATGGGACCCGCTGCACGGTGCCCTGGTGTGTGCGCCCTCCCTGCATGGCCTTGGCCCCAGGGATCCCCCATGTCTCCCGGCTCTGCCCCACACACCCCTGCATAGTCCTGGACAGCGCCTAGCACCCACCCAGAGGGGCCCCGATGCCAGCCCGTCGCCGGGGCCGGCCCCCTAACGGCCTGCTCAGCCTGCCCTTCGTGCAGGTACATCATGACGAGTGAGTTCACGCTGGGGCCCACGGCCGAGTTCTTCAAGAAGCATGGCTTCTTCCACCTGGACCCCGGCAACGTGGTCATGTTTGAGCAGCGCGTGCTGCCCGCCGTGACCTTCGACGGCAGGGCCATCCTGGAGCGGAAAGATAAGGTTGCCATGGCCCCAGGTACGCCCCACCCTGGCCTGCACGGCGGGGGCAGGAGGCTGGGACCCGCGGGGATGTGCTGCCTGAGGCTGTGTGGTTCTGGGAGAGCGGCCTCCCTGTTGGGCCTCATTCCCGTCTGTCACGGGCAGAGCCGCAGGCCTCCGTGGGTAGTGAGAGCGCCTCGGGGCGCGAGGTCCAGCCCCAGGCGAGGGCCTCCTGCCTCCAGCCGGGCCAGCAGGCTGGGGCCCAGCTGGACGCTCACGGGGCGCCCCCTCTCCCTCCGCAGACGGCAACGGAGGCCTGTACTGTGCGCTGGCCGACCACCAGATCTTGGAGGACATGGCGCGCCGGGGCGTGGAGTTCGTGCACGTGTACTGCGTGGACAACATCCTGGTGCGGCTGGCCGACCCCGTCTTCGTCGGCTTCTGCGTGCTGCGGGGCGCGGACTGTGGCGCCAAGGTGAGCCCGCCAGCCTCCGGCCGCAGCCGCGCCCCGCCCGGCCTGACCCCCCGACCCGGGTGCCCGCCTGCCCCAGCTCCCAGCGCGCCTGTCCTGGCTGCAGGTGGTGGAGAAGGCGTACCCTGAGGAGCCCGTGGGCGTGGTGTGCCTGGTGGACGGCGCCCCCCAGGTGGTGGAGTACAGCGAGATCAGCCCCGAGACCGCCCGGCTCCGTGCGCCCGGCGGGGGCCTGCTCTACAGCGCCGGCAACATCTGCAACCACTTCTTCACACGCAGCTTCCTCCAGGTGGTCACCAGGTGCGCGGGGTGGGCTGGCCTGAGCAGGTGGGCTGTGGTCAGCATGGCCGGTGGATTGCGGTGGGGAAAGGTTCTTGGCGTTTAAAGAAGCCAGCGGGCCCGGCTGGCGGGGCTCAGTGGTAGAGTGTCGACCTATGAACCAGGAGGTCAGGGTTCGATTCTTGGTCAGGGCACAGGCTCGGGCTGTGGGCTCCACCCCCAGTGTGGGGCGTGCAGGAGGCAGCCGACCCATGATTCTCTCTCATCATTGATGTTTCTCTCTCTCTCCTTCTTCCTTCCTTCCTGAAATCAATAAAAATATACATATATAAAAAGAAATTTCTTTCGCCTTTAAACAAGTAATAATAATGACAATAATAATAAAGAAATCAGAGGCCCCAGAGAGCCCGGCGGCGGGTAAGGCTCTGTGGCCAGGTGGCTGTCCCTCTTCCTGTGGTGCATGTCCCCCCCGGCACCATCTCTGCCCCAGGGGCCACATCACCTGGGCAGGGAGGAGGGCGCCTGGCTCTCGGGCCAGGGAATGGCGAGGGTACCTGTGCCCTCCAGGGACCCTGCTCGGCTCCCACCACCGGGTGCCCGCAGGACCCACCTGCCACCGGCCCCGCTGGCTGGGAGCCCTCAGGGGTCCTGTCTGAACTGCGTCTGCCTCCTTGCCCCACCCCCACCCCGTCCCGCAGGGAGTTCGAGCCCTTGCTGCAGCCGCACGTGGCTGTGAAGAAGGTCCCGTACGTGGACGAGGAGGGGAATCTGGTGAAGCCGCTCAAACCCAACGGGATCAAGATGGAGAAGTTCGTGTTCGACGTGTTCCCGTTTGCTGAGTTAGTGGCCGCAGTCATTTCCTTTGTCCGTCTTCCCTCCCGCTCTGGTGGGGGTTCCCAGGCCCAGTTGGGCGGGAATGTGGAGGCTGAGGTGGGGGCACAGTGGGGGTGCCCCCTCGCAGTGGGGAGCTGGGGGGCTACAGGCAGGTCTCGGGGAGACGGTCAGAGGAAGCGGCCCCCTTCAGGGGGGGCGTAGGGAACATTGGGGGCCGTGGACTTTGGGGGAACCCTGGCCCTTCCTGAGCCCTCGTCTGTGGTTTCCAGGTCAGGGTGCTGGGGCTCTGGGGGAGGACTCCAGGCCGCACCACGGGCCCTCTCGGGGCCTGCTGCTCTGGAATGGGGTCCGTGAGCCAGGACGTGGGTCACCAGCTCTTCCCCCCCAGGAACTTCGTGGCCTTCGAGGTGCTGCGGGAGGAGGAGTTCTCCCCTCTGAAGAACGCTGACTCGGCCGACAGGGACAGCCCCACCACGGCCCGGCGGGCCCTGCTCGCCCAGCACCTCCGCTGGGCCCTGCAGGCGGGGGCCCGGTTCGTGGACGCACACGGGGCCCGGCTCCCGGAGCTGGCCAGGTGAGGGCGGGCCCAGCTCGGCCAGACAGTGACCACCCCGAGCGGGTGGCCCCGGGGAAGGTCTGCTCGGCCCCGGGGAAGGGGGGAGCGTGCAGCCTCACCTGGCTCGCTCGTGAGCTTGGAAGCCAGGACCCAGGCAGGGCATTCAGAAAGCGGCAAGGGAGGTCGCTTTTTAGGGCCAGGAAAGGAAAGAACATTCGATTTCTATTTCTTCGGTCGCCCACAGCCAGCACCTGAAGCTGGGGTCCCAGGCTCTGGGAGGAATGCCGCGGGGAGGGGATTGGGTCCCAGCCCAAATCGGGGCCTGTCACTCGGGCAGGGGCAGCGTGCTCAGGGCTCTGGGTGTCCTGGCAGAGAGATGACCGAGAAAAGGACTGTGGGGAGCTGGGCGTGTGGTGGTCAGCTGGGCCACACAGGACAGGGCTGGCTCCCATGGGCGGGGGCGGGGGGCGCACCCTGAGCAGATGCTGACCAGTGGCCCCCTCAGCCTGCCTAGCGGTGGAGAGCCCCCGGCCGTCTGTGAGATCTCGCCGTTGGTGTCCTACTCTGGAGAGGTGAGTGCCGCCCAGCGTCTGGGCTCTTGTGGGGTCGGGCCTGCCTGGTCAGGGCAGGAAGACGTCGGGGAGAGGTGGGTCCGTGGGTGGAAAACCGCAGCTCTGCCTCCTTTCGGGGGGGCGGGGGGGTCAGTGGGTCCTTAGGTTGCAGAGGACCTTCCTGGACGTGAGATGGGGGTGGGGTGGAGCCCTCGAGGTCCTGGGGGGTGGGGAGAAGAGCCGGGCGGCGGCCTCAGGGAGGTGTGCCGGCCATTCCCCTCGGGGTGAGTTCTGGCCCAAGCCTGCTGGGAGGGCTCCTGCTGCCTGCGGTCCTGAGGTGACACCTGACCCTGTTCCTGGAAGCCCCTCTCCAGCTCCAGGCAGAATTGGGGCCTTGGGACCCCTCCTGGGGCCAAGAGGTGGACACCTGGCTTCTTTCCAGGGTCTGGAGGAGCACCTGCGAGGCCGCGAGTTCCAGTCCCCACTCCTCCTGGATGAGACCCGCGTCAGGGCATTGCAGCCGTGACGCTCAGCCCACCAGCCCCCGGGGTCCGCAGGCGGGTGGGTGCGGCCCTGGCCCGGGGCTCTGGCTCGGAGCTCGGGCGGCTGCCCGCTTCCCGACCATGGGACACAGAAGGAAGAGCCTTGGCTTACTCCGCGAGGGTGGACCTGTCCCCTCACCGGCTGCCATAGACACAAGTGGCCACAGGCCTTCTGTGGGCTCCAGTTCTGGGTGTGGGGTCCAGGCGGGAGGCAGAGGGACTCTGGACCTTGGACTGTGGGGCTGAGGGAGGTGTGACCTCATTGAGTGACAGCAGCAGGCCCTGCCTGGGAGCGGAGACGGGGCAGTGGCCTCCCTGGGGAGCCCCAGCCACACCCGGCTTTTCTACAGATGAACAGACCCAAGGAGAGGAGGGTCCCTGCCCCCCCATGGGTGACTTCTTTAGGGGGGCTCCCCCCTTCCTGGCAGCTGAACCAGTAACGATGCGTCTGGGGGTGCACAGCCCTGCCTGCCAGCCGAGGCGACAGCAGAGAGGCCTGACTCCTCACCGTGAAGGGCTGGCGGCACCCGGGACCGAATTCTCTCCGTTCCCTCTGAGGCCTCGGCCCTCTGGTTTGAGCTGCTGAGGGTTAGGTGCTGCCCCCTAGAACCTGTGGGACCAGCACCCTCTGCCTCCTTTGTGGTCATTAATCTGGAATTTAACCAGATGGGGGGCACCATCCCTCACCCAGTCTGCCAGCGGCTTCTGATCTTGGTGCTCACGCACCCCTCCCCTGCTCTATAGAGGGGCACAGGTGCAGCCCCCGTACTTGGGGCCACAGCACCCTCCCCGCACCCCCACAGCCTGGCTGAGGCCGGGGGAAGCCAGCTGGTCCTGGCTTTGCTGCTCTGGGCCCCAGCGCCTCCTTCCCCTCTGGACACAGCACAGGGCCATCTACCTCCCCGCTGACGTGAAGAGCAGCTCAAAGTGCAGCTGCAGCTAAGCCGGGTCCCCTGCCCTCCCTCCACAGCCCCTTCCAGGCCTGCAGGGAACCCCGGGCTCCCAGGGTGAGGGTGCTGTAGGACAGGGTCGGGCGCCGCTGACTTCTCATGGGCTTGGCGTGGGCGGTGGCTTCATGTGTGTCTGCACCTGGGCACCATGGCGGAGTCAGGGCCGTGCCCAGGTCTCCCAGGCTCTTGCAAACCTCAAAACCAAACCATGTGCCTTAGGACCCTCATCTCAGCGGCTCCACAGGCAAGCGGGGGCCTAGGGCCCAGGGGCCCACCAGGCGGAGGCCCAGTTCCAGGATCCTGCCCAGAGCTGCTCGTGACCGGAACTGGAACCCAGGACACGGCACAATCTCTTTGATGAGTCGTGTTTTCTGGGCAAACTATGGAAACAGCTCCCTTAAAACACACACACATTTCCAGGTAATTCTATTTTCATATAAAGTTTCGAAGAGCACAGAGGTCCCAGGTACCCCTCACGGAGTTTCCCGTAACACTGGTAGCTTCAGGGGTTCCAGGACGCCACCACCCCAGGACACATGCACTTCCCACCCATGTGCCTGCCTCTGCCCACTCTGTTCTGGAAGCTGGATGGTCCATCACCACAAAGATCTTCGTGCCTTTCTCTCTAACCCCAGACAACTGCTAATGAAATGACGGTGTTGGAAACATGGCCAGACTCTTGATTTTTTTTGCACACAAGGTGGCGGGGGAGTCGCAGTAAACACGTGCTGTGGTTGGCCCAGCCCGGCCTGGAGAGCAGTGTGGGCCCAGCATGTGTGGGGGGAACAGCACCAGGTGTCCATCAGCCGGACCTGCCCTGGGCCGGCTAGGAACCCCTTCTGCTTGCTCTGCCCAGCTCCCTACCAGGCTGCGGGTGGGGCGGGGCTTGCAACAACCTAGTGGGCCCGGAACCTGCGCCTTGAACGAGCTCCAGGCTGGGGCCCTGGTCCTCAGGCCTGAGGCTGGTGACCGCGCCCTCCTGCACCTGCATCCTCCAGGAGCCAGCGCTTCCTTGGAAGACGGTTGGGCAGGGAGGGATGCTGGGGGCGTCGCCGGCACCACCCGCACAGCTGCGTGCCGGATGAGACCTGCAGGGGCCTGAGCGGCGGCCCCTAGAAGAGAGGGGATAGGAAGGCGGCAGGAGCGCCCTGGGGCAGCTCCAACCAGTCAGGGGCCGAGCTGGCCGCGCACGCGGCGGGCACCCTGCAGGCACCCAGGCAGGGCTGCCCGGAGCAACGGCGGGCCCTGGGCTGAGCGGGTCCCGAGAGCAGCGGGCGGTTCTGCTACGAGTGGAAGAGCGCGCCCCCATCACCAGCCGGTCCGAGGGACGGGAACCCCGCGGTGGGTCGCCGTGACGGTGACGGTGACGGCTCCATCCAGGTGGCTGCACCGCCCCGGCCCCGCGTCACGGTGGCGGAGCGGCCGGCCGCTCTTCACTGACCGCAGGACTTGGGTGCACACGGGCTTCGCTACGGGGAAAACCGGACAACGCGCGTCCGGCCGGACGCTGACGGCTCGGCCGGCCTCCCAGCCGAGGCCACGCCCACACCCAGGCGAGAGGTGCGCAGGCGCAGAACAGCGCCAGCGTCGCGTGTGTGACGTCATATCGAGGCGCCGGAGTAAACAGACGCAGGTGTCCGGAAACGTCAACCCGAAGTCGGGCGCACGCGCAGTGGGGTTACGAGGGCGCGGCGCACGCGCATTGGCGGCGGGCGCGATGGGCGGGGTGTTGCCCGAGCTGCGATGGCTGCCCGCGGGTGTCCCGGGATCAGAGCCGCCGGCCCGCAGCACAGCCCGGCCTCCTGACGCCGCCCGCGGGCGGGGTCCCCCGGGCCGCCTCCGCCGCCTTCATGTATCCGCCCGCGCCGCCCGCGCCGCGGCGGGACTTCATCTCCGTGACGCTGAGCCTTGACCAGCGCGACGACGGCAGCAAAACCCGGCGGCGCCGCTCGTGCTGGCGGGTGAGGACGCCCCGCGGCCCCGTGGTCTCCGCCCCGCGCGCCGACTCGGGCTGGAGGTGCAGGCGCTGGCCCTGGAAGGGGCGCGGGTCCCGGCTGCACTGTCCGCGGGCCGAGCTCGGCGGCCTGGGCGGGGGAGGGCGCCGGACGGGGCGGACGCACCCCCAGCGGGGTCCCAGCGGAAACCTGAGGGTCCCGGATGCGCGCTCCTGCGGGGCTGGGAGCAGGAGCGCGGCCACGTTAACCCCCGGTGCGTCCCCGGCGGCCGCGGGGCGTCCACACGCCGCATCTGGGCAGGTCCGGCGGGGCCGGAGCCCTGCACACGCCTTGCGGGGTCTCCCCGCGGCCCATGTTCGGACACAAGTGCACTCGACGTCCGTTTCCCGCCCGGTCTCACCTGCCCCGGTGCCTCACGCCCGCGAGGGCGCAGCCCCCGCCCGCAGCGATGGAACCCCTGCGGTGGGACCTCCTGAACTCCTCCCCGTCCCCCCGAGGCTGTCCCCGTGGGAGAGACCCCGCGGTGTGAGTCCCAGTAAAGGTGCCCCTCCGCCCTGCCGCAGGCATGGAAGCAGCTGTCCCGGCTCCAGAGGAACGCGATCCTCTCCGCCCTGGCCTTCCTGCTGAGCTGCGGGCTCCTGTCCTACCTCAGCGCGGCCGACCCGTGGACAGGTACCGGCGCCGGGGGCAGCGGAGGGCCGAGGCGGCTGCAGCTGAAACTGCTCAGCAGCCGCGAATGGGCGGGGAATGGGCACCCCCCAGGTTAAGAGGGGCGTGGCGTCCCCCGCCTCCTGGCAGGACACGGGCGCTGCTGCCAGTCCTCTGGCTGCTCCCGTGTCTGCGTGGGCAGGTGTCCGCCCACTGCCCTGCGGTGGAGGCTCGCGGTCACCCCCCCCCCCCCCCCGTGGTTCTCAGGACCCCCGCCGCCCTGTGTCCGGAAAGGACGAGAGGGCGGCCGGGAGCCGGGAGGGGCAGGGAGGTGTCCTCCCCACGCGCAGACACCCAGGCAGCGCAGTGGGGCTGTGGGTGGGGAGGCGAGGACAGCCACGGGCTCAGAGAAGGTGCTCGCCCTCGGCTGTTCTTGAGCGCACAGGGGACGCCCGAGGCCTGGGGGCCCTCGGTGAAGCAGCAGGAAGCGCCGTCTGGGTGTCCCCCACGGAGGCTCTGAGGTCCTCGGGGCCTGGGCGCTGGGCTGAGGAGGTTCTCTGGTTCAGCCCCGAACGGCAGGCCAGCGGAGGAGCAGAAGGGGAGGCCCGCACACCCGCCCGTCTTGCCGGCTCCTCGGAAGGCAGATGCCGACCCGGGACAGGGCCCGCGGCTGCCGCCTCAGGTACCTGCCATGAGCCGGTCAGGCTGGCGCCGGCTCCGTGCCAGAGGCCTCGGGACAGGACGCAGGGCTCACACCGATGGCGAGGTTGTCTGTTCCCGCCGTCTGACGGGTGTCTCACCCCCATGCTCCTCCGGGCGGGTGGGCGACCCTGGGGAAGGAGGAGGCGCGCCTGCTGGTCCCGGGGCCTGGGTTTGGGGGTGAGCAGAGCAGACTGTCCTCTCCCTGGACCTGGGCCAGGGCAGCCTCCCTGAGGACAGGACCCCGGGCAGCACTGGGCGGCTGAGGGCCTGCCTCTGGGGAGAGGTGAGAGCTGGTCGGGGGCTGAGACCCAGCAGGGCTGGACGCGGAAGGGGCCAGCCAGGCCAGTCCAGGCCGGGCCCTGTGAGTCCTGGGCCTGTGACAGCAGAGACGTGCGGGCCAGGGCTTAGCCCTCACCCAGGGCACCAGCCGTGTGCAGTCTCCACCCAGGTCGGTCAGGGGCAGAAGATGGGGTGAAAGGCCCCTCAGTCGGCGGATCACTGTGAGGAGGAAGAGCCCAGCGTGTGCACAGCCCGGGGGTCGGGTCTGGTGGGAGAGACCCCGGTGGACGGAATGGCAGCCGGTGGGCAGGGAGCTCCTCTCACTGTGACCTTCCCTGTGACGTTCGTCCAGAAGCCTCAAAGGCACGTGCGGCGGGGCCCCCCCAACCTGCAGATCAGAGCGCCCCACAGAGACGCGGAGGACAGGCGGCAGGAGGACGGCCGGAGGGACGAGGCGGCGGACGAGGCTCGCCAGGGAGAAGGCCCGCCGGGGACGGTCGTCAGGTACCCGGAGCCGCAGTGAGCGCCGGGCGGGGCCGCCTGTGGCGTCTCTTCTGGAAAAGGAGCCAAACGGGAATAGCACCTGGCAGACCTGTGCCTTCCCTTTGAAGCGACTACTCATGCCCATCCTGCCGGGGCCGGTGTGGGGGAGGGGACTGGGCCCCGTCGCGGCCCCTCCTCGCCGGCCCTGCCCTGGGCTGCTGACGCTCCTCTCCCTGCAGCTGGCGGGGAGCAGTGATCGAGCCGGAGCCACGCCCCCAGGCACCTTCCAGGAAGGCAGAGGCCCCTGCCCGGCCCTCTCTGCAGGCCCCCAGGATTCAGAACCAACGAGGTGAGGCCCCCTGCGCCCTCTTGGGCCCCAGCTGGGCATCCTGCGGGCGAGGGCATGTGGACACAGATGCGTCCCTGGCGAGGGCAGAGTGCCGGCCATCCCCGTGGGGCCGCAGCCCCTGCACGGAGGGCACACACTGCTCAGAGCTTAGGCAGCGACACGTGGCTTTCCTGTTTTCTTAACATGTTTTATGGAAAGAAAAGAGAGGGAGAGAGAGAGATGGAACCATAATTGACGAGAGAATCATTGGTCGGCTGCCTCCTGCACAGCCCCTGCTGGGGATTGAGTCCACAATCTGGGCAAGTGTCCTGACCGGGAATCAAACCGATGCTGAGTCACTGAGCCACATCAGCCGGGCAGCAAGGGGCCTGTTGAGGCCGGTGCCCCATGTCCAGCCTGAGGCAACGGGAATGCGGGTGGGAGGCTTGCTTTCCCGCCCGTGGCAGCTCCCAGGGCTGAGAGATGTGGGCAGCTGCATGGGTGCCTGCATTCAGGCACCGTGGCTGGAGGCCTCCTGGGTGCCGGCACTTCTGGGGAAGGACGCAGGAGCCCAGAGCTGGGCTGGCGGCCAGGCCTGTCGGGGACTCTGATCGTGTGGCCTGAGGGCAGAGCTGTGGGCCTCTGCCCCACAGAGTGGACACGTGGTGTGAAGCCAGTGACACTCGGACCTCACGCGTCTCCTCTTGGAACCCGCCAGGTGCGGGGTCATGAGAGGCGGGTGGTCGGGTCCTCGTTCCAACACCCGTCACGATGGACGTTTCCGCGCCCACGTTGCCAGCGCAGCCAGTGTGACTGGTCTGCGGCCTGAAATGCTCTGCTCGCCGGGGCTCCCTGTGGACGGGACAGGCCTGGTGGACATGAGTCCGAGCTGCCTTGTGAGGCCCCAGCGCCTCTCCACCTCCACAGCCCTGCCCAGCTCTGAGGGTCTCACTCTGGGGCCGTCCCCCGACCTTCATGCTGCCCGCTGTGGCCCTGGACAGTGCTCCCCGGCTCCTCAGCCTCCCTGCTTGGGGCCCCAGAGGGACTGTCCTCCCTGACCAGGTCCTGTCCCCCTGACCGCTTCCCCCGCAGCCTCCCCTAACGAGCGCCAGCAGGCCGTCATAGACGCCTTCCGCCACGCCTGGGCCGGATACCGTGCGTTTGCCTGGGGCCACGACGAGCTGAAGCCCGTGTCCAAGTCCTTCAGCGAGTGGTTCGGCCTCGGCCTCACGCTGGTCGACTCCCTGGACACCATGTGGATCCTGGGTCTGAAGAAAGGTACCCGTCCCCCAGCTCCTGCCGAGCGCCCGTGCCCGGAGGTCTGCCTGCCGTGTCCGCTGACGTGCCTCCTTCCCTGGGGGCCAGGAGCGGGCGTGCTGGTTGGGGGGACTCTGTCACCTCACATCCAGGCGTCCTGGGGGCACTCAGGGCAGTGAGAGGCCCCTGCCGAGAGCCAGGTGGACCCTGGTGGGCGCCCAGCGGCCTTCCCGCCGGGGTTTCTGCTGCAGCTGGGAGGGCCCCGAGTGGGAGGTGGCACGTGGTCTGATGTAGCTGCCAGCGCCCGGCACCTCCTCAATGTCCACCTTGTGTCGCAGCTGGGGGCAAACTGGGACTAGGCGTCATCGGTTATTTCTAAACCGACGTTGGCTGAGAAGCTGGAGGCCGCCGCTGAGCCACCCCCATGTCCTTGTGCCGTGGCCTCTGACGCCGACCACTTGTGCTCACGGCTGAGGTGGCTCTCCGGTCGCACGCTGGCCCGTCAGCTCAGACCCGAAGACTCGGGTTCCTGCCTTTGCACCCTCAGCAGAAAGGTGGACAGGAGCACACGTGTCACCCGGGGTGGGAGGCCCGAGGGCAGTGCTGGGCCCGCCAGCGTGTCCTGGGCCCTCTCCCTCTCCTGTTCCCCTAGAATTCGGAGAAGCCCGGAGGTGGGTGTCCGAGAAGCTGCAGTTTCAGAAGGACGTGGACGTGAACCTGTTTGAGAGCACCATCCGCATTCTAGGGGGCCTGCTCAGTGCCTACCACCTGACGGGGGACGCGCTCTTCCTGCAGAAAGCCGTGCGTGCCCGCCGGGCCCCGGGGCTGGGCCTCGCCTGCTCCCCGTCTCCTCTCTCCGGGGGCTCTGGGCGGGGCTGTTCCACCTCCCTTCCCTCCCGCCCACTCGTCTGTCTTGGTAGGAGCTGACCCGGGTGCATGCCCGTCCGCCGCAGCCACAGGGACACGCTGGGCTCAGAGCCCAGCCCCTTGGCTGTGTGGAGGGCGAGCTCCTGAGGGTGGGAGCGGGTGGCGGTCCGCGCTGTGGGAGGGATGCCCTCTCTGAGCACCAGCACTGACCTCGCTGTGTGTGCATCAGGAAGACTTTGGGAATCGGCTGATGCCTGCGTTCCGCACGCCCTCCAAGATCCCATACTCCGATGTGAACATCGGCACTGGCGTGGCCCACCCGCCCTGGTGGACGTCCGACAGCACGGTGGCCGAGGTGACGAGCATCCAGCTGGAGTTCCGCGAGCTCTCTCGTCTCACGGGCGTCAAGAAATTCCAGGTAAGGCCTGGTGTCTGGCAGAGCGTCTGGCTCGGTGCGGTGGGTGCCGACCGTGGGGCACTGGTCCCGGGCCGCCAGTCCCTGCCTCTCTTCACACCTCACTCGAGTCCTGTTTCCTCAGTGATCCCAGGGCTCAGGCTGGGGAGGCACTGGCTGTCTGATGAGACCCCTCCCTGGCCCCACCCCCGCCCCACCTGCTGTAGCACCTTTTTCCGGCCCTGACGGCTGGTGGCTGGTGGTGCAGGGCTCTGGTGGCACCGGGTCCCGGGCGCCTCGGAGGCAGCATGCCAGGCCCCGTCACGCTGCCTGGGCCAGACGTGTTGATGCGCTGGCATCGCAGCCAGTGTTGTGCTGTCCCCGCTGACGGCCTCCGTGGCCTGCAGTGGCCCGTGATCCGGGCTGAGCTCACGTTTCGGTGTGAGTGGCTGCCAGGCGTGTGCAGCCGTTGGGGACCAAAGAGGACTCGAGAGGAAGTTAACAGTCGGGACGAGGAAGGTGCTGGGTAGAAGCCCAGAAAGCACCCTGTGCGGGGTCCTGACCTCGGGGAAGGTGCACAGGCCCGTGGGAGCCGTGCGTGGTGCTGCCCCGGCAAGGTGTGAGCTCAGACGAGCTGGGCTGGTGGGGCTGGAAGGGTGAGTAGGCGTTCACTAGGGGATAGGAGTCAGGGGCAGTGGATTGTCAGCAGCAGCCCTGGGCTCAGGAGGGACATGCCTGCCTCCCCCCAGGAGGCGGAGCAGGTGCCATGCTGATGCCTGCGTCCTGGGGACTGGGTGTGGCCTCAGGCACGTCCCTGCAGCCCCACCCACCCACCCAGAGGACAGGCCAGCCCCAAGGCGGCCATGCCTGCGGACAAGCAGGGCGCTGTGAGGGTGGGCCGGCCGGTCAGTGGCCAAGGAGCAGCGTCCAGGACACAGGCCTTGCTGCCCGGGGAACGGATGGTCAGGGTGGAGGGCACCAAGCCCTCTGGCTGCCCGGCGCCCTCGCTCACCCCCCTCCCCCGCCTGCCCAGGAGGCCGCGGAGGAGGTGACCCGGCACGTCCACTCCCTGTCGGGGAAGAAGGACGGGCTGGTGCCCATGTTCATCAACACGCACAGCGGCCTCTTCACCCACGGGGGCGTGTTCACCCTGGGCGCCAGGGCCGACAGCTACTACGAGTACCTGCTGAAGCAGTGGATCCAGGGCCGGCGGCAGGACGCGCGGTGAGGCCGCTCTGCCGCCCCAGCCCCCGGGCGCCCGTGGGACCAGTTCCTCTCAGCACAGCACGTGCCAGGGCAGGGCCTGGCTGCCCGAGCCGGTGCCGAGCGGGGGTCTGGGTCTGGCTGCAGGCCCAGCTCCCTCCCTGAGGAGGGGCGGATGCAGCCCCCCGAGTCCCCCCTGGAGAGAGGGCGCCAGGACACCTGGGCTCCCTCCGCGGTTCCTTGGAGCTAGTGGGCTGCTTCCCTACCGTGCAGCAGCCCTCAGGGTGTGGGGAACCCAGACACCCGGGGAGGTGGGAGGCGGGAGGGGGGAGGGGGCTGGCGTGGCTGCCCCTCCCCCTGGGCTTCCCCATCAGGGAGCCGCCCTCCAGGGCTTGGGCAGGTGGGAAGGGACCACCCTGTTTGGGAAGCGGAAGGCACTGCCCTGCCCCACGGCTGACCCACCCCAGGCCCCACCCCCAGGCCGGCCTCAGCCCTTCGGGGCGAGCACCCCTGGGGCCTGCCCCTGGACGGGCCGTGCGCCCGCCGGACTGAGGCCAGGCCTGCTCCCAGGTTGCGGGACGACTACCTGGAGGCCGTGGAGGGGATCAGGAGGCACCTGCTGCGCAGATCGGAGCCCAGCAAGCTCACCTTCGTGGGGGAGCTCGCCCATGGCCGCTTCAGCGCCAAGATGGTGCGTGTGCTGCAGGCAGGGCCTGGCCTCCCCGCCTCGGCGTCTGGGCCCCGAGTTAGGGCCAGGAGAGAGCAGGGAGGTGGTGGCCCAGGAGTGTGAGGGCCACAGGCAGACTGGCTGCCCGGCCTGGGCTGTGCCCACAGTGGGGGGAGGGGTGACCAGAGAGGGCCACAGGCACCTGACCCCCGGCAGCTGGGATCACTGTGGCTGGGGGCCAGGGAGAGGCCAGGTCAGGCTGCTGGGCCACGGGGGTCCTGCTCCTGGCATGGAGGCCGAGGGCTCCTGGGACGGGGAGGCCGAGGGCTCCTGGGACGGGGAGGCCGAGGGCTCCTGGGACGGGGAGGCCGAGGGCTCCTGGATGGGGAGGCCAAGGGCTCCTGGGACGGGGAGGCAGGCTCCGCGGTGGTGAGGAGGCCCTTCACTTGCAGGACCACCTGGTGTGCTTCCTGCCAGGGACGCTGGCCCTGGGCGCCCACTACGGGCTGCCCGCTGACCACATGGACCTGGCCCGGGAGCTCATGGAAACCTGCTACCAGATGAACAGACAGATGGCGACGGGGCTGAGCCCCGAGATCGCGCACTTCAACTTGCACGCGCAGAAGGACCAGAAGGACGTGCAGGTCAAGGTGAGTGGGGCCGGGCCGGGCAGGGCGGGCGGCCCAGGGCCCTGTGTGGGCCTCACGCTGCCTGTGCCCCCAGCCGGCTGACAGGCACAACCTGCTGCGCCCCGAGACGGTGGAGAGCCTCTTCTACCTGTACCGCCTCACCGGGGACCGCACCTACCAGGACTGGGGCTGGGAGATCCTGCAGAGCTTCAACGCCTACACGCGGGTGAGCGCTGAGGGCCGGCCACGCCCACGCCCCTTCCCTGGCCCCTCCCTCCCCAGCACAGAGGCCACGCCCTCCCCAGGGCCCACCTGCTGGGCGGAGCTGCGCGAGGCCTTGCGGGCTCTGGAGGCAGCATTCCCGGCAGTCACAGGGCAGCTGGCACCGCCCGGGGCAGCCCGTCCCCGGGGGCCCTCAGTGCCCCCATTCCAGGCCCTGCCAGGCCGTGCCGCTGCCCTGAGGAGGGAGCGGGCTGTGCCCACGCAGTGACCCTGCCTCGGCTCTTCCAGGTCCCCTCGGGCGGCTACTCCTCCATCAGCAACGTCCAGGACCCGCACAACCCACAGCCCAGGGACAAGATGGAGAGCTTCTTCCTGGGGGAGACGCTCAAGTACCTGTTCCTGCTCTTCTCTGACGACATGGAGCTGCTCAGCCTGGACTCCTACGTGTTCAACACCGAGGCCCACCCCCTGCCCATCTGGGCCCCCGTGTAGGGCGGGTCCATGGGGCACTGCCCTGGGGTCTCACTTCTGGTGTTGGAGGGGCCTGGCAGCAGGGCCCTGGCCCTGGATAGGCCCACCCTCCTTTGACCTTGGCCGTGTGGTGTCAGCCCAGCTGGACAGCAGGCCAGGAGGCAGCTGGGCCGGGCCATACCCGGGCTGTGAGGCGCTGGGTTGGCCGCGGGCAGCAGGTGTCTGCCCAGCTGTGGTTCCCTCGGGACATCATCGGGGACCAGGAGGGAGCCCAGCGCTGTGCTCAGGGGTCCCGTCCACGGGCCGCCTCCTTCCTGAGAATCTCAGATCATGGCTCACATTCCTGAAACCTGGACGTCCTGCCAGCCAGTGCACAGGCCTCGGGGGGCCCAGCCTCGGGGTCCCCAGGCCCACATGTTCAGGGCAACAGCGAGGGACCAGAGTGCAGCTCGGCCTCGGGGTCTGTCTGTGGCCCTGTCCTGTCCGAGGTCTCGGGGTGTCTGTGGCCCCACTGACCGGGGCACCTGGCTGGCTGTGCTGTTTACGTGTTGGACTCAGGGATCCCACGGGGGCGGCGGGCAGGTGTGCCCTGCGCCCGGCCTCCCGATGGGACGGACCTTCACTCGGGATAAAGTAGATCTGCTCCACGCTGCTGTGTGTGTGTGTGTGTGCACGCGCGCGCACCTGGCATGGGGTGGGCGGGGCATTGGGCTGGTCACCCTCCCCGTCCGCTGAGCTCAGGACCTGCTGGCACCTCTCACCCCAGGTGCTGCTTTCCCGGGCGTGGTCTTGAGGTGGCCCCTCCCCTCCCACAGCTCCCACCTCAGGGCTGACGGTTCTTTCCGCAGAGACCACCCCGGCCTTGCCTGGGTCCCGGCCCCAGGGCCCTCTCCGCCCTGTTCAGCTGGCAGCCCGTTTCCCTCAGCATCTTTAGGAAATGCTCTTCCCTCTGGAGCTAGGCCTCTCCGAGGAGACGCACCTCTGCCAAGGTCTGGGCTCCCAGGGGCCGGGGCCTGGGCCTTCGGACATGTACGCGTGCCCTTGACTCCCCGCAGGCCCAGGGCCCAGCCCTCCTCTCCTGGGTCAGAAAGCTGCAGGCCTGGCCCTGAAGTGGCCTCTGCTCCCCCCTCCCCCCATGCAGGCCCATGGCTGAGGGTGGGCTCCCGCAGGCCGGGCTGTGCAGCAGGACTGGCCTTGCCCTCCTCTGCAAGAGGTTGGGCCTGAGGCACCTCTGCCCAGACCCAGGGCCTCCAAAGATGGACAGGAGGGGGAAGGGGCAGGGCTCCTGGGGAGCAACCCGTGGTGGTGGTGACATTGAAAACAGCAGAGAAGGGAGGTGGAGTCGCTGGGGTGGCCTTTGGGTTTTGGTGTCACAGCTCAGCTGGCCCGTGAAAGCAGGCCCCCATCGCCCACAAACAGCAAACTTGGGGGTTCAGGACTGTTTTATTGTGACTGATGATGGGGAAGGTTGGGCACGCGTGCCCCACGTCCTCTCCCTCCCCCATGGGACTTGGCGAGGCCCCTGCATTTGCTCAGCCCCCCCCTCGAGCACGCCTGCCCTGGAGTCCTCGCGGGTCCTAGCAGGGGGAGCGCCCCTCGGCCTTGGAGACTCCGTGCTGCGCCCGCCTGGCCTCCTCCACCCACTGGCCGATGAGCGTGGCCTCCAGCTGGCGTGCCTCACGGACGGACGGGGGGTCCGCCGGGTGCGATCCCCTGAGGAGCAGGTCGGGTGGGGTCAGCAGCCCGGCCAGGTCCATTCGGGGCCGGGCAGGCCAGCACCCACCCAGCAGCCGTACCTGAGGTCCAGGTGATGCGCTCCCCCTCGGATGGTGATGGCCAGGACGGAGGCACTCAGGTTCCTCTGGATCTGTCAGTCAGACGCCCGTCAGGTGTGCGGGGGGAGGGGGCTCTGGCAGCCAGCCCCCAGCCCCCAGCCCTGCACAGGCTGCACGTGCCGGCCGGGGGTACAGCTAGAGCAGTAACCAGAGGAGGCTGTGCAGCCTCGACTGGCCTTGGAGAGGAGAGGTGACCCCATCAACCAGGAGGGTGAGGAGGTGCAGACCGGGTGTGGGTGTGGCCCAGGCCCAGGCTCCTTGGAAGCCTGCAGCCCCATGGGGAGCCCCGCAGGGACTCACCCCGCCCCCTGCCCAGGGGTCCAGGTCACCGTTGGAGAAGATGATGTTGCTGGCGGCTCTGAGGTCTGGAAGGGACAGAGTAGGTTGGGGGGACCAGGTGGGCCCCGAGTTCAGTGAGCTGTGGGGCAGGCAGCTCAGACCCCAGCTCAGCCGCCCCCCACCCCCGAGCCTCACCGCCCCCCCCGAAGTTGGTGTGCAGCCAGTCCCTCCGGGGCCACACGCCCCAGGTGTCCAGGCAGTACTGCTGGCGGAGCGGCTCCGTGAAGGCCAGCGCGGGGAAGAGGTCCGTCTTGTTGTTGCTGGAGAAGGTCAGGCTCATCTCCGTGCAGGCCTGTGGGCAGCCTCACTCAGCACACCCGCCCCCCCCCCCCCGCGGTCCGGGGGGGGGGGGCGCAGTCCCAGGGCCCCCACCCCGCGGTCCCGGGCCCCCCTCCCCGCGGTCCCAGGGCCCCCCCCACAGTCCCGGGCCCCCCCCCGCGGTCCCGGGACCCCCACCCCGTGGTCCCTGGCCCCCCCAAACCTGGTAGTCCCAGGCCTTGGCGTCGGAGCCCAAGCCGCAGCCGGTGGGGTCTGCGCAGGCCTGGTACTGCAGGTAGATGTCGTAGCAGGGCTCCGTGCCCGAGGAGTTGTACACCAGCCCTGGGAAGAGGGTGCTGAGCCGGTGCCTGGACACCCCCCCACCTGCCCGCTCAGGACCCTGGGGTCTTGTGTGCCCAGGAGGGCACACCCCGAGTCTGCACCAGCAGTGCCTGCCCTCCCGGCCGAGACCTCCCACAGCCCCTGGGGTAGTGGCCCCAGGCTGGGCCATGGGGGAGGTGGGGGTGGTGGGGTATCCTGGGCCCCAAGGTTCCCGGGATCCCCACACCAACACTGGGGCCCCCTCTCAGCACCAGGGCCCAGGGCGGACCCACCTGCCAGCGCCCGGAGGCCTGCGATCCTCTGGCTCTCACTCAGCAGCCGGTCGCAGGCCACCTGGGGGTCAGCGGGGTGCCTCAGCCGGAGACTCCCAAGACCTGCACCCCTCCCGCTCGCCCTGCCCTGCCCCCAGGCTGTGAGGGGTGGTGGCCCTCGTGTGGTTGGCATCAACCATCCTGGGAAGCTGGCCGGGACCCATCTGGGGGGGGGCGATGGGGGGAAGTCCTTGCCTTGACAGGGTTGGCGGGCAGGGGCCCCAGGAAGTCGGTGGGGTACGGGTAGTCCATCATGGCCAGCATGGTGAAGGCGTTCCGGGCGAACCCAAAGAGCTGGGCCAAGTCCTTCCCGCTCGAGAGCGGCTGGCAGGTGCCGAAGGCCCGGCTGACCGTGTCATGTGCTGCAGGGGGGGCAGGCCTTTGGGGGCTGCTGGCCAGGAGGGGGGTGCTGCTGGGGGGTTGCCGGAGGGGAGGTGGGCTGCGAAGGGGTGCAGGCAGGGCAGGCCTTTTGGGGCTGCTTGGGGGGGGAGGGTGCTGCTGGCCGGGAGGGGGAATACAGACAGGAGTGGGGGGGTTGGGGGGGATAAGGCAGGCCTTTGGGGGGCTGCTGGCCAGTGGGGGGGGGGGGGCGGCCTCCTCACCTCCCTGTAGGAACAAGTCCTTGATCTGCTGGAAGGCGTCCCGCACGCCCTGGGCACACTTGGGACTCTGGCCCTCAAAGTCCTGGAGGAAGGACAGGTGGCTGCAGCCGGGCTGCTGCGGGGCCCCAGCCCCAGCCCCAGCCCCCCTGGAACCCCAGCCCCAGCCCCCCTCACCCCCACTCACCGCCGAGACGTCCCGGAAGAACTGGTAGGCGTCGCCAAGGCCCGCCACGGACACAACGGGCGCACTGGCCGCCAGCGCCCCCGCCACCAGGTAGGGGTACTTCATCCTCATGTAGGCGGCGAGCATCCCCCCGTAGCTGGTCGGGACGCAAGATCCAGGCTGGGGCCCCACACACAGCCCCTGCCGCCAGGGCGCCTCCCAGCCCCTCCCCTCTGCTCCCCCGCCCCGGCCCGGAAGGACCTGGGACGTCTAAGGCCCTTGGGTCCCGGGAGAGAACGGGGCGGTGCGGACCCACCTCCCGCCGAAGGCAATGGCGGGAACGTCCTGGGCCCCGAGGTCCCGGCGCAGCGCCTGCAGCAGCCGCGCGAAGTCGGCCAGCGCCTGCTCCACCGTCAGCAGCTCCGTGTGCCCGCGCTGCGTGGACCGCTCCCCGAACGGGAGCGACTTCCCGTAGTACCGCTGCGGGCGGCGGGGGGCGCGGGACAGTGACCGCCGAGGCCCCGCCCCCGCCCGCCCGCCCGTGGCCACCCGCCCGGGGCTGCCAGGGCCCGGCCCGGGACCCACCCGCCCGGGGCTGCCCAGGGCCCGGCCCGGGACCCACCCGCCCGGGGCTGCCCAGGGCCCGGCCCGGGACCCACCCGCCCGGGGCTGCCCAGGACCCGGCCCGGGACCCACCCGCCCGGGGCTGCCCAGGGCCCGGCCCGGGACCCACCCGCCCGGGGCTGCCAGGACCCGGCCCGGGACCCACGTGCCCAGCACCCACGTGCTCCGCGAAGACCACCAGCGCCGCTTGCTGCGCCGCCAGCTCCAGGATGAAGCCCGAGTTGTTGGCGAAGGACCACACGTCGCCCTCGTTGCCCGTGTAGAGGAACAGGGGGCCCTCGCCCCGCCTCCAGAACCGGTCTGCGGGGTGAGCGGGAGGGTGAGCCGCAGCCGGTGCCGCCCGGGGCGGGGGGGCGGGGGGCGGGGTCCCCGCAACTCACCCGACACCAGGAAGCGCTGCGGGAAGGTCCGGTTGCCGAACCTCTCGAAGTTGAAATGGTCCAGCAGCTGCTCGAAGTAGCGCTCCCGGAAGCCGGGGTCCGGGGCGCGGGGGGCCGCAGGGGGTCCCCGCCGCCCCGCCGCCCCCAAGCCGGGCCGCGCCAGCGCCAGCAGCAGGGCCAGGGCCGCGGGCAGCGCCAGGGAGCACCGGGGGCCCATGTCTGCGGCGCGGGCACCGCACGGGCGGTCACATGACCGGCAGGCACCTTACGTGACCGGCGGGCGGGGCTGGCCGTCCTCCCGCTTCCGCTGTCCCCGCGTCACCATGGAGACGGGCGCGGCGGCCGCCGGAGGCTCGGGCTGGGCGCGGGGACTGGGCCGTGCGCTCGGCTGCTGCTGGGATCCGGCCTGTGCGCCCGCTCCCCGCTGGTCACCGACGGGTCCTGCTCGTGCCAGGCGCCGGCGGGAGGAGTGACCAGCCCCCCGAACCGGCCTCGGCCACGCGGAGGTGTCCTGGGCCCGGTCCCCCTGCAGACAGGCCTGGGGACGGACGGGCGGACGAGGCTGCCAACGGGGAGGGAGCCCTGGACCGTGGGGGTGGGGTGCCCATGCCGCGGGCAGCTGCCCTGGGAAGGAGCTGGTCCAGGGGCAGCAGGGGCCGGGCTGGGCAGGGGCCGGCCGGGCAGGGGTGGGGCCGGGCAGGGGTGGGGCAGCCAAAACGTCGCTGCTGAAAGCCTGGGGTGCGGACTCGGCCTGAGGACAGAGAGGCCCCTCCCGCTGCCCAGCGCCCAGTCCAGGGCCTGGGTGAAGGCCAGACCCGCAGAGCTCCCGCCCCCAGTTGCAGAGGGGAGGGGCGACACCCCCTCCCCAGGCTGCCCCTGGCCAGCGTGACCCCGGCTCTGCCCAGCCCGGGCAGCCTGGTGCGGGGACAGGGCTGGGTGCTGGGGGCTGGCCCCTGGGTGGGCCACTGTCCGGCTGTTCCAATCCAAGGCCGTCACTGAGGCAACAGCTTGATGACAATGACGCCCACATCACACCAGCCACGGGCGTGGCCCTCCCCTGCCCGCCCCCCCCCCCGGGGCCCCCAGTCCCTGTCCGGCAGCCCCGTCTCCATGTCCTCCTGCTCCCCCTGCCCCTGTGTCCCCATGTCCCTCTGTCCCTGTGTCTCCGTCCCCGTGTCCTCGTGCTCCCCTTACCCCCCGTGCCCCCGGGCCCCCGTCCCTGGGTGCCCGTCACTCTGCTCTTTCCCCTGTGTCTCCATGACCCCGTGCCCCTGCTCCTGTGTCTCGGTCCCTGTGCCCCCGGGCGCCCCATGTACCCCGTGTCACGTCCCCGTCCCCGTGTGCCAGCCCCCGTGTCCCCGGCCCTGCGTCCCCGTGTCCCTGTGCCGTTACCCCTGTGTCCCTGTCGCCACGTCCCTGGCCCTGTGCCCCTGTCCCCCCGTCCCCGTGTCCCCGTGCCCCCTGCCCCGCGTCCCCGTGTCCCCCTCCTCACGTCTCTGTGTCTCCAAGATCCAGTGTCCCCGTATCCCCGTGTCCATGTTCCTGTGTCCCCGCGGCTGCGCCCAGGGCTGCCTGTCCTGCGTGAAGTAGGCAGCTGCCCGCTCGGGGCCCGAGGCCTCGGCAGAGGGGGGGCTGGGCAGAGACGAGGACGCGCAGCCTCCACCCTGGATGGCAGCCCCTTCACTGCTCCTGCTCCTGCTCCAGCTCCAGCCCCCCTCAGCGCAGGCACCGGCCCGCAGCTCCCCGCGGGCGCCCCGGCAGCTCTCCATCCAGGGGTCACCCGGAAGGAGTGTCCTGGTCCCTCTCGGACGGTCCTGCCCCACGTGGTAGCCCTGCACGGGGCGGGAGGTGCATCTGGGGGTCCACAGCCTCCTCTCAAGCCTCCCCTCAAAGCCTGGGGCCTAATTCCCTCCACAGCTCGCAGATTTGGGAGCCGGACCTGGACCCCAGCACACCTGCTCTGCCCTTTTAGACCTCCAGGCGGCAGCAACGGAGAGTAAGGAGGGGGGGACCCCACCCACCCGGTTCCCCTTGTAAAGCGTTACCTTAAGCTGGCGCACAGCCTTGGGCAGCCCCTCCTCATCCCTTTCCAAAGCGAGGTGATCGGCCCAGACAACCTGGCCGCTGTCTGACAGCTTCGCAGGGCCACATCCGTGGTCCACCCGTGTCTGTAGTCCGGCCACACCCATGGTCCGCCCGTGTCCGTGGTCCGCTGTGTCCATGGTCCGCTGTGTCCATGGTCCGCTGTGTCCATGGTCCACTGTGTCCGTGGTCCGCCCATGTCCGTGGCCCGCCCGCGCTGCCCACCTCACGGGCGGGGTATGGGTGTCTGCCTTGTTTCACAGCATCACGTCTTCAAGGTCCACGTGTGTCTTAGCGTGTGTCAGAACATCCCTCCTTTTATGTTTAAAAATATATTTTATTGATTTTTCACAGAGAGGAAGGGAGAGGGATGGAGAGCTAGCAACATCAATGAGAGAGAAACATCGATCAGCTGCCTCCAGCACACCCCCTACTGGGGATGTGCCCGCAACCAATGTACATGCCCTCGACCAGAATCGAACCTGGGACCCTTCAGTCCACAGGCCGACGCTCTATCCACTGAGCAACACCGGTCAGGGCACGTCCCTCTAAAAAAATTTTTTTTAAAAAATTAATTTCAGAAAGGAAGGGAGAGGGAGAGAGAAACCAAAGATGAGCCCTGGCCGGTGTGGCTCAGTGGATAGAGCGTCGGCCTGTGGACCAAAGGGTCCTGGGTTCGATTCCGGTCAAGTCCACGCACCACGGTTGCAGGCTCCTTCCTGGCCCAGGCCCTGGTCAGGGCGCGTGCAGGAGACAACCAGTCGGTGTGTTTCTCTCTGTCTTTCCCTCTCTCTCCCGCCCTCTCTAACAATCAATGGGAAAATATCCTCGGGTGCGATTAACAACAACAACAAAGATGAGAGAGAATCATGGGTCGGCTGCCTCCCCCGCGCCCCAAACTGGGGATGCAGCCTGCAACCCGGGCACGTGCGGGACCGGGCGTGGAACTGTGACTGGTTCACAGGCTGCCGCTCAGCCACACTGGCCTGGCTATCGAGGTGCTCCGCCCGTTTCTGAATCGGGACCGGGGTCCCCACCTGGGCCCTGCGCGCTCAGCTCGCACCCGCTGGGCTGCAGTGGCCGCGGTCCTGGGCGTGTTACGTGGTTCATGCGGCGATGCGCCCCGTGGGTGAAGGTCCTTGTGTTGTGGTTTGTTGCTGAGTTTCAGGAGCTTTTCCAACACGTCCTGGTACGGATCCTGGTAAGACGAGCGGCTGGGACGTCCTCCCATCCCGGGGGTCCTCCTTCCTCCCAGAGGCTGTGCCCGGAGGCTCCTGTTGCCATGACGCCCAGCGTGCCCGCTCTCCCTTTGCTGCTTGTGCTCCGGGTTCCTCTGAGAACCCGGCGTGGCTCCAGGCTGCGGCGCCAGACGCTGTCTCCCTTCTTCTTTTCCAGAAGAGACGCCTCAGGCAGCCTCCGCCCAGCGCTCACTGCAGCTCCTGGGACCTGATGACCAACCGACCGGCCGACCTGGCGGGCCTTCTCCCTGAGGAGCCTCGTCCGCCGCCTCGTCCCTCCTCCTGCCGCCTGTCCCCGCGTCTCTGTGGGGCGCTCTGATCTGCAGGTTCGGGGGTCCCTAGCCGCCCAGTGCTGCCCGGGGTCCTGTCCTCAGGGAGGCTGCCCTGGCCCAGGCCCAGGGAGAGGACAGTCTGCTCTGCTCACCCCCAAACCCAGGCCCCGGGACCAGCAGGCGCGCCTCCTCCTTCCCCAGGGTCGCCCACCCGCCCGGAGGAGCATGGGGGTGAGACACCCGTCAGACGGCGGGAACAGACAACCTCGCCATCGGTGTGAGCCCTGCGTCCTGTCCCGAGGCCTCTGGCACGGAGCCGGCGCCAGCCTGACCGGCTCATGGCAGGTACCTGAGGCGGCAGCCGCGGGCCCTGTCCCGGGTCGGCATCTGCCTTCCGAGGAGCCGGCAAGACGGGCGGGTGTGCGGGCCTCCCCTTCTGCTCCTCCGCTGGCCTGCCGTTCGGGGCTGAACCAGAGAACCTCCTCAGCCCAGCGCCCAGGCCCCGAGGACCTCAGAGCCTCCGTGGGGGACACCCAGACGGCGCTTCCTGCTGCTTCACCGAGGGCCCCCAGGCCTCGGGCGTCCCCTGTGCGCTCAAGAACAGCCGAGGGCGAGCACCTTCTCCGAGCCCGTGGCTGTCCTCGCCTCCCCACCCACAGCCCCACTGCGCTGCCTGGGTGTCTGCGCGTGGGGAGGACACCTCCCTGCCCCTCCCGGCTCCCGGCCGCCCTCTTGTCCTTTCCGGACACAGGGCGGCGGGGGTCCTGAGAACCACGGCACGGGGCGGGGCGGGGGTGACCGCGAGCCTCCACCGCAGGGCAGTGGGCGGACACCTGCCCACGCAGACACGGGAGCAGCCAGAGGACTGGCAGCAGCGCCCGTGTCCTGCCAGGAGGCGGGGGACGCCACGCCCCTCTTAACCTGGGGGGTGCCCATTCCCCGCCCATTCGCGGCTGCTGAGCAGTTTCAGCTGCAGCCGCCTCGGCCCTCCGCTGCCCCCGGCGCCGGTACCTGTCCACGGGTCGGCCGCGCTGAGGTAGGACAGGAGCCCGCAGCTCAGCAGGAAGGCCAGGGCGGAGAGGATCGCGTTCCTCTGGAGCCGGGACAGCTGGATCCTGCCTGCGTCAGGGCGGAGGGGCACCTTTACTGGGACTCACACAAGTGCCCCGGCCCCGCAGGAGAGCTCACCCAGAACCTCCCGGGTGCAGAAGCACCGGGGCCGACGGTTTTTCCAAATTCCGCCGTCAGGCCGAGGACAGACAAAGCAAAGCCACGGGACAGGACGTGACGTGTGACACCGAGGTTCCCGCTGTGGGATTTTGTGGATTAAACTCTCGTGTGTGCTCGCAGCTGCGTGCCGCTGGGTCCGGTGTGACTTCCTTCCGTCCAGCCACGGCCGCTGGGCCTGGACCTGACGGTGGCTCAGCCGGCCGGCGCCCTGGCTGATGTAACAGGCAATTGTCAGAAATAAAACGATGGTTACTCTTTGTCGTAGGTCTTGAAGCCAAGGCCCTAGATTTGAGATCAGGCAGCGCAAACAGGTGCCAGCGCGTCGCTGGTCTGTTAGAGAGGAGCAGGCTTCCTCCCCTCACTCCGCTCCTCTTAAAGTCTACACACATTTCACTGATCGCAGAGAGGAGCGGGGGAGGGAGGGAAACGGCAACGATGGGAGAGAATCATGGGTCAGCGGCCTCCTGCACGCCCCCTCCTAGGGGTCGAGGTGCACCCCGGGCTTGAGCCCTGACCCGGAATGGAGCCCTGACCTGGTTCCTAGCGTCGCTCACCCACTGAGCCGCGCCGGCCGGCCCGTTGCACTTCCTTTGTCTTCTGAGCACGTGAGGCGCACGCAGTGGTCGAAGGCCCTCGTTTGTTGGCCAGATGAGTCGGGTCTAACGCTTCCGCTGCTGCAGCCCCAGCCCTTCGGGCTGCGCCCGGCACGCAGTAGGTTTTCAGGAAGTGTCTGTGGCGTGAATGAAAGGTGGCGGGTCTTGCCCCCGTGGGATGTGTGGGACCCTGTGAAGCTGGGAAAATGGCCGCCCGGGAAAAGGGGAGTTGGAAAGGCAGCGACGAAGGGACCCCGTGGTGGGGCAGGCAGTGGAGTGCGGACAGGGTGTGCGTGGACGTCAGCACGAGGGCAAGCGAGACAGCACCGCTGGGGTCTGCAGCTGCTCTGGGTCGGGAGGCCCTCGGGTCCCCCCAGATCAGGGAACAGAGACCCCATCAGGCCTGCTGGCAGCCAGCCACCCCCAACCCCCTTTGGAGTGGGCCCTCACAGCAGGGGGGCCTGGCCGTGGGGAAGGTGTCTCAGCCTCGTTCCTGCTCATCTGCTCGGCCCAACCTCCCGGCAGAAGTGTGTCTCCCGGCGGCTCATGAGCCCCGTCCCCAGGGACTCACCCCCACCCCCCAGAGGAGGCAGAAGTGGGTGCTTGTCCCAGGTTCCGAACTGGCTAAAATCCTGGGGAAGAACTTGAGTGGTCGGCCTGGGTCATGTGACGATCCCTCAGCCAATGGGCTGAGGCCAAGGAAGAGCTGTGTTGATGATTGACAGCCCTTCCTGGAGCGCTGGTGGCTGGAGGGAGGGAGGGGCGGGAGCAGGTCCCTCCGCGGCTGTTGGGCAGAATGAGCCAGCACTGGGGTGGCCATGCACCCCAAGCCCACCTTCCCACGGGGAGCCCTGGGGCAGAGGCCACACCCCAGGTCTCCTTGGGCCTCCCCACAGCGTCTGCTTCCCCAGCATTCAGAGGGGTCCCTGTCTCAGCCAGTTCCTCTGCCACAGCAGGGCAGCCAGTCAAAGGCCTTCTCCAGCCCTGGCCAGTGTGCTCACTGGTTAGAGCGTCGGCCTGCAGACTGAAGGGTCCCAGGTTCGATTCCCGGTCAGGGCACAGGCCCAGGTTGCAGGCTTGGTCCCCAGTGTGGGGCGTGCAGGAGGCAGCTGATCAATGGTTCTCATCATTGATGTTCCTACCTCTCTATCCCTCTCTCTTCCTCTCTGAAATCAATTAAAATATACATATATATATTTTTTAAAGGCTTTCTCTAGTTCACCCCAAGCCATGATGGGGGTGGAGGAAGCCTCCATCTCAACACGGAGCTGCACTCCTGCAAGGAGCCCATGACCTGGCGCAGGCACGGCCTCCACCCTCCCCTGGGTGTTGGGGACCTTGCAAGGGGCTCCAGGCAAAAGCTGCGGCACCTGGGCCTGGGGAGGCAGGGGTGCTGACCAACCCATTTTGACAGAAAGAGGGCCCTGCTGTGCGGGGTTCGGCCGCTTCCCTGGCTAAACACTCCCACCGGCCACTTGCAGGCTCCCCGCTGCATGACAGCCAGCTCGCAGATTCCTGGATATTTAGAAACTGCTGCTCCAGGTCAGTGGAGCTCCCACTGGAGGAGTGGGGGTGGATGGAGGAGACAGGCCCGCAGCGTGGCCTCAGCCCCCGCCCCTCCCCCATGCTGGCTGACCCCTGGCCGTCCACCCCCTGCACGCAGGCAGCCTCCAGGCTGTGACCTGCCAGGGCCACAGAGCCTCTGGAGACAGGGCCAGCTCTGGGCCCTTTAGCGCACCCCACGTGCCCTCTTGTGAGCCCCGGGAACAGTAAGCGTCCTCAGGGCTGGGGGCTGGGGGTCTCCCCACTGTGACTCTCGATCCCAGACAGAGGCTGTGGGGATGCAGCAAGATGTGGGCCCATCTGCCCCCAGGCTTGGGTTCCCCTCACTGAGGAGAAAGAGCTGGAGTGGGAGCAGCCAAGCTGCAGCCCCTGCCTCCCGCCCCCGCCAGCGCTTGGCTCGGGGCTCAGCCTGGTGGTGAGAACTGCAGGGGGTGGGAGGGGAGGGGGTGCCCTCGGACCAGGCGTGGACCTCCCCTCTCCCCTGCTCAGAGCGTCACTGAGGACTAGGGACAGCCCGCTTTGTCCCACTGGGGGCTTTTGCTGTTGGGAATGCAAAAGCCTCAGTTGCTATTGGAAACGGTGATGTCACGGAGGAGGCGGAGCTTCAGTTATCCTTTAGGTTAGGGATGGGGGAGCAGGCCTGGGAGTGGAGGGGACAGAGAATTAGGATCACGGGGACCAGAGGGAGGCGAGGGGCTCTGGAGAGAGGCAGGACGGGGGGGGGGGGGAGTGAATCAGGAGGGGCCCTGGGGGGGGGGGAGCGGAAGCAGAAGACACAGGTCTGACCCGCAGGTGCCTCCTGGGCAGTGCCTCCTGGAGTCTAACCTTAGTCCCACCTGCTGCCGACGCCACTTCTGGTCTTGGGCTCCCCCCAGGGGATGGGGCCAGACCCCCGACTCTGCTGGGAGGCTCAGCTCCACCCGGGCAGTCTGTCATCCTTCCATTCTCCCCAACCTTTGGGGGGGGGGGTGTCCAAGGCACATGGCCAGGTAGATGGGGACTCTTCCCCTGTGTGAGCTTCTGGAAAAGAGCCCCCCCCCCCTCTCCCGGGGCACGTGGCCTAGGCCCCTCCGCACCCCTGGGTCTCCAGCCCCAGAATCCGTCCCGAAATATCACCGTGGAGGAGGACTCGTGCCCGCGCGCGCGCGCGCACACACACACACACACACACACACACACACAGCCTGGCACCCAGGGCTGCGCACGGTGACACGGGAAGATCCCTGCACTCAGCTCCCCGCAGGCCGCGCACAGCTCAGGCCCTGTCCCCGCGACCGGTCCACGGAGCGCGCGCACCCGCACCCGCACCCGCACCGCCTCGCTCCCCCGCTCGCCCCGCGCTGGCAAAGGCTCGCAGACGCAGCGCTCGCTCCGGCGCGGGAGGCGCCCCCTCGGCTCCGCGTTAGGAAGCGGGGGCGGCGGGAGGGGCAGAGACGCGGGTCCCGCTCCAGGCTCTGCAGCTGCCGCAGTCGCCGCCGCCGCGTCAGGATCCGCACCGGCCTCGGCGCGCGAGGCGGCGGGAGCCACCCCGGGACCCGCGTCAGCACCGCGGACAGCGCCCGCCGCTCGGAGCCTGAACCCGCGAGCGCCCAGGACGGTCCCCTCCGGCCGAGGGCTCGGGAGCCCCCTTGCCTCCCGAGGACGCCCTGGGCTTGAGGCTCCCGGGGACCTGGCGCCTCCCGCCCGCGGGGTCGGGTGCGCGCAGGCCGGCCGGGGCGCCCCGCTGGGGCCGGGGATGCGCCGAGGGCCCCGCGCCCGCGCCGCCCGCCCATGAGCACGATGCGTCTGCTCACGCTCGCCCTGCTCTTCTCCTGCTCCTTCGCCCGCGCCGCCTGCGACCCCAAGATCGTGAACATCGGCGCGGTGCTGAGCACGCGGAAGCACGAGCAGGTGTTCCGCGAGGCCGTGAACCAGGCCAACAAGCGCCACGGCGCCTGGAAGATCCAGCTCAACGCCACCTCCGTCACCCACAAGCCCAACGCCATCCAGATGGCCCTGTCGGTGTGCGAGGACCTCATCTCCAGCCAGGTGCGCCCCGCCCGCCGCCAGCTCCCCCCTCCCACCCCCACCTCCTCCAGCCCCTCTGCGTCCCAGCTCCGTCCACCTTCCAGCCCTTCTCCTTCTGGCGCGGAGAGGACCCCCATCGGCTGCCTCCCGCCGGAGAGGGCTGGATTCATTGGCAGCCAGCGCCCCATCTGGGCACCGACTGGGCACCTGCCACCGTGGCCAGTGACCCCTCAGAAGGGCTCCAGGCCCTGACCAGCATTTGCAGCCGTGTGACCGGCATTTGGGGTGTGTGTGTGTGTGGCTGGGGGCGGGGGGGGGGGCCTCCGGGTCGCAGCAGAGGCTCCCGGGGCATCATTGTTCCGGCTTCTCGTCCTCCCTCCCTTCCTCCCCCGCCTCTGCCACAGGTCTGCCTATTTTGGGAAATGCCAGGTGCTGGAGGGCAGGAGCGGGGCTGGGGGCGGGGGAGGCAGCGGGCACAGCAGGGGAGCCAGGCAGCCAGGCTGCGGGGGAGGACACGACTCAGGGTGGTGCGCTGGGAGCCATCCGCCGGGCACGGGCGCTGAATGCCAATGAGGCCGGGGGTTCGCCGCATTGCAGCCCTTTATGTAAGAGCAGGGCCTCCTCTGGACCCTGCCTCCTACACACCCGTGTCTGCAGGGGGCAGGGACTCACACCAGCTCACGTCGCAGGGCACACTCATTGCACACTCGCACCACCTGCCTCCACGCCACGCCGCAGACACACGCACGCATGCGCCACACACTGCTTGGCACACCCAGGGCACACGCAAACACCTGCTCACACACACCAGGCTCAGGGACCCCTCCACATGTCCGTTAAACACAGGCGTTGGGGTACAGTGTGCACACGCATCCCTGGCAAACGCTCCCAAACACCCTCATGTCACTCGCACACACGCCGATGCCAACACTGACCGGGCACCTCTGGTGCAATGGGGGGGGGGGGAGAGGGAGGAGGGAGGGCCAGGGACTGGGGGCCAGTCCCAGCAGCTCACCTGCCCAAGCCGGGCCAGAGCTGTGCTAGAAACCTCCCTCCCTCCCTCATGGCCACTCCCATGCCTGCCCGGGGCGCTCCTTCCATCACTCGCTCTGTGCAGGAGGGGGGGGAGCAGTCAGGGGTCCAGGTGGGGCCCTTTCTGGGGGTCACCCCTGCAGCTCACAATTTTGCTGTCTGGGCACTGTCTCCCTAGAGAACAGCCAGCCCCATGCGCCGAGGTGACAGCAATCGCTGTCCCTCACTGAGCACGCCCCGTGGGCCAGGTGAGCCCATGGCCGCCGCTGCCTGCATGGGGTCAGTGCACACCACCCTTCTGCTCGCAGAAGCAGGGGCCTGTGTGGCTCAGAGAGGGGAAGGCAGAGCTGGGACAGGCACAGGTCCTTCACGTATTTATTTATTTCCGTTTCAGAGAGGAAAGGAGAGAGAGAAACATCAATGATGAGAGAGAATCATCCATCGGCTGCCTCCTGCACGCCCCACTGGGGATCGAGCCCACGACCCGGGCCTGTGCCCCGACCAGGAATCGAACCTCGACCTCCTGGTTCATAGGTCGACGCTCACCCCCTGAGCCATGCTGGCCGGGTGACACGGGTCCTTTTCATGTGAGGACAGCGTGGAGCCGCCCAGCCGTCTGCCCCCCCCCCCCCCGACCCCTGAGCCTGGGCACTGGGTCTCGTTCAAACTGAGGGAGCCCAGCTGCCCCTGGAGGCCTCGGGGAGCTCCTCACCCGGCCCCTCAGTGGTGCTCGGCCCCTGGAGCGCCAGCCCTGAGCCGGATGAGGGACAGGGTGTGGGGTGGCTGTCCGCCCCGTCCGGGACCAGCCGCCTCCCAGCACACTCTGGGGGTGACTTGTACGGCCGGGCGGGGCCTTCGCCCTCCCTCTCAGCACACACTGGAGGCGGCCCCTGCAGTGTGAGGGCGGCCAGAGGCCTGGGGAGGGGGCAGTGTGAGCCAGGGCCTGTCGCCTCCCTGTGTGTCTTCAGAGCCACCCCAGCCTGGCTCTGCCTCTGCCTCACCCCTGTGATTTGTTGATATCAGAGGGCGGTTCTGGGTCCTGCCTGGTGGGTGTGCACCCCATGCTGTGCGCACAGATGGCGCCCCCGGCCCTCCCCCTGCTGGCCATGGCCCCGGCTCAGGGCCCGGCCACCCACACTCAAGCTGACGCTGTCCCTCACCCACAGGTCTACGCCATCCTCGTCAGCCACCCCCCGACTCCCAATGAGCACTTCACCCCCACCCCCGTCTCCTACACCGCCGGCTTCTACCGCATCCCCGTGCTGGGGCTGACCACCCGCATGTCCATCTACTCAGACAAGGTGAGCCTCGCCCTGGCCGCCCGGTGGTCCGGCTCTGTGCTGAGGCCCACGGCGCCCAGGGCTTCCACGGCACCACACCCAGGGCCATGGCAGCTGCCTGCTGGGGGACACGGCAGGTGCTCAGACCAGGGGCCCAGGCTCACAGAACACAGGGCGATACATGAGCACATGCAGCTGTGCAAGCTCACACACCCACACACACTCACCCATGCAATGCACAGCAATGCGCACGCACACACACTCACACCAGCACATGCTCACACACACATCCACATGCATGCTCACACTGGCACATGCTCATACACTCGAAGTCACACCAGCACATGCTCATACACTCACACCCACACACACGCACCCATGCAATGCACAGCAATGCGCAAGCACACACACTCATGGGTACAACCAAATCCACAGTCTCTCACACCTGCACACACCCACACTCATACACATCCACACGCATGCTCACACCAGCACATGCTCACACACATCCACATGCATGCTCACACTGGCACATGCTCATAAACTCAAAGTCACACCAGAACATGCTCAATACACTCACACACATACTCACACTCATGCACACTCACGCACATGCTCACACCAGCACAGACTCATACACTCACACTCACATGCACACTCACACTCACATGCACACTCACACTCACATGCACACTCACACTCACATGCTCACTCACACTCACATGCACGCTCACACCAGCACATGCTCACACACACACATCCACATGCACGCTCACACTGGCACATGCTCATATACTCAAAGTCACACCTGAACCTGCTCAAAACACTCACACACACACTCACACTCACATGCACGCTCACACCAGCACAGGCTCATACACTCACACTCACATGCACACTCACGCACATGCTCACACCAGCAGAGGCTCACACACTCACACTGACACACCCGGCGGAAGGCCGGCTGAGAGGGTCAGACACCATAGCCCGGAAGCAGAGGTCCCTGGACTGTGGGAGGTGGGGCTCCTTCCCTGCCTCCTCGTCCCCGGGTACCAGCCTCCAGCTGCAGAGAGGAGAAACACCTCTGGGGAGAGAGGGAGGGGTGGCGAGGGGGGAGGGAGAGGGAGAGGAGGGATGGGGGGCCGGCTCCCAGGGCACAAGCCCCGCCCACCACATGCCCCAAGCCCAGATCCAGACCGTGGCCCCCTCTCTGGTCCAGCGTGAGGCCAGCGTCATGGCCACGTCTCCAGCTGCCCCGGCCCCACTCCTGGTCCCAATCCGCAGCCACGCGGTGCCTGACATGGGCTGGAGGCCTGGCTCGGCCCCACTCCGAGACCCAGCTGCCACCGTGCCGCCCTGGGCCTGGTGCATGCCGGACAGAGGCAACGGCGCTCTTGTTCCTGTTTCATAGCCCTCCCTGGAGGATTCCCCTCCCCACTGATGTCCAGAGAGAGTAGGAGGAGAGAGGAGGGGGAGAGCGGGAGACACCCACGTGAGAGCCACACGCTGGTTGGCTGCCTCCCGCACCCTTCTCTCCCGGCCGGGACTCTGCAACTCGGGTCCATGCCCATGACTGATAATTGGACCCAAGGCCCTTGGATCCATGGGCCAAAGCTCTAACCAGTTGGCCAAACCAGCGAGGGCCGAAGGGCCATTCTTTTCTCTTTTTTTTTTAAGTATATTTTTCAGAGAGGGCCCTGGCCCTCCCTCCTCCCTCACATGAAAAGGACCCGTGTCGCCTTATTAATTTCAGAAAGGAAGGGAGAGGGAGAGAGAGATAGAAACATCCATGATGAGAAAGAATCATTGATCAGCTGCTTCCTGCACTGGGCATTGAGCCACAGCCAGGGCATGTACCCTGACCAGGAATTTAACCCAGGACGTCTTGGTCTGTGGGCCGATGCTCTAACCACTGGGAAGACCAACAGGGCTGAAGGGGCATTCCTGCACTGGGGCTCCAAGGCACTGCCCCAGGCCACAAGGGGGAGCAGGTGGAAAACAATCTGGAGGTCTCAGAGGACCACAAGCTTGGTGGGTCGCAGAGACACCAATGGGGCTGCCAGTGCTGCCTGGACAGACCAGGACCCGGCTGAGAAGGGGGAGCCCCTTCCCTCTTCCCTCCCTGGAGATCCTGAGCCGGTGAGTCAGGCAGGGCAGGGCCAGCAGGCACAGCCTCCCCGATAGATCCCAGTCGCCTGACGTTGGGAAGGCCCTGGGGAAGCCCCAGGGGGGATCGTCTAGAGGCCAAATGTCAGGGGGCACTATATATATACTAGAGGCTCAGCACATGAAATTCGTGCACTGGGGGAGGGGGTTCCTCAGCCCAGCCTGCACCCTCTCGCAGTCCAGGAGCCCTCGGGGGATGTCCGACTGCCGAGGAGGTGGGCGAGGCAGCCGTGAGCCCGGCTTCTGGCTGAGTGGAGCTCCGCCTGTGGGAGCGCACTGACCACCAGGGGCAGCTCCTGCGTGGAGCGTCTGCCCCCTGGTGGTCAGTGCGCATCTTAGCGACTGGTCGTTCCGCCGTTCGGTCGATTTGCATATTAGCCTTTTATAATATAGGATATTATTGATTTCAGAGAGGAAGGGAGAGGGAGAGAAACATCAATGATGAGAGAGAATTATGGATCAGCTGCCTCCTGCACACCCCACACTGGGGGTCAAACCCACAACCTGGGCACGTGTCTTGTCCGGGAATTGAACCCTGACCTCCTGGTTCATAGGTTGGTGCTCAACCCCTGAGCCACGCCACCCGGAGTCAGGCTTGGGGAGCACTTTCTGAGCCCAAGTCGTCCAGTGGCGGCAGCTGGTTGGCTGTGGGGAGGTGGGGTGCTCACCCCCCCACACACCTGCCGGCACCGTGGGGTGCTGCTGGGCACGTGCGGCCGGTGCAGGAGGAGGGAGGGGGGAGGAGGGAGGAGCAGGGGGAGCCCCGCCCTCACCCGCGGACCGCCCGCCCGCCCGCAGAGCATCCACCTGAGCTTCCTGCGCACCGTGCCACCCTACTCCCACCAGTCCAGCGTCTGGTTCGAGATGATGCGCGTCTACAGCTGGAACCACATCATCCTGCTGGTCAGCGACGACCACGAGGGCCGCGCGGCGCAGAAGCGGCTGGAGACGCTGCTGGAGGAGCGCGAGTCCAAGGTGGGCGCGGGCGGGCGCTGCCCGCCGTCTCTCTCCATCCTGCATGGCCAGCACACCTCGTCCGGCGCCCGCCCCGGCCTGTCCTCGGCTCATTTCACTCGCTTTTGCCATTTAGTCCAAATCTCCTTTGTGTCCGTCCCTGCGGGCGAGGCAGGACCACCTGGAGCTCCGCAAACACCCCGCCCCGCCCACCCCTCCTGGGTCCACTGCCCGTCGCCGGCTGGACCCTCCCTCCTGCCCCTGCAGTTCGCCCCAGCCACTCTCAGAACTTGGGGCGCTCCTGCCCCCTCCCCAGCGGCCTCCCCCAGGGCGCCCTGCTCAGGGATGGCCTCGTACGCCACACCCCTCCCAAAGGGCCCGCTACCTCCCTGCTGCCACCCACTCATGTCCCCTCCCTCCACTCGCCGCAGCCGGACCTCACAGCGCCATCGCCCTCCCCAGACCCCTGTCCCCGGGCACGAGCCACCCCAACCCCCACCAGGCCCCCAGCCCCCTCGTCTCACCTCCCCCCACAGGGCTGGCTCCGCCTGGAGACCAAAGTGACACCTGCTTCTGGGGTACACTGACCCCAGCCCCGCCCCCATGCTGCAGGGCTGCGGAGAGACAAGAGCGGCAATCTCTGGGGGTCCAGGTGACCCCTATCTCTTCACTGCCCGCCCACTGCCAGCTGGCACTCACCAGAGGCCCAGGGGAGGCTGCCCCAGCCCAGAGCCTGGCCCTCAGCGCTGGGCCCCGGCCCGGGGGGTGGAGGCCAAGCTGGGCAGAGAGGGAGGGAGGCAGCCAGGGAGGGAGGCAGGCCAGGGGGTGGGGGAGCATGTTCCCTGCGAGTCGGAGAGGGTGTCACAGGCTTAGTGCCAACCCCGGGCCCCGGGCGCCATAGACCCTGAGGGAATAGTGGGTGCTGGTGGGGGTTGAAGCCAGAGAGTGGACCCAGAGGGCCTGGGGGCTCCTATTGTGGGGATCGGCTGAGGCTGGGAAGGAGGGCTGGCTGCCAGAGCCTTGGGGGACCCCTGAGACAGCGCCCCACACCTGGCAGGCAGGTCCTCCGGGCGAGCCCACCAGGGCCACACACACTCACATGCCCGGGGCACACTCACACTCATCAGACACCCCCCACACCAGCCACGCGTGCCCACCCTCACAGGCCCACCCAGTCACTCCACACCTCCCGCCAGACCCTCCCCTCCGGCCGCCGGGCACTCGGGCACCTCACTCACCAGCTCACACACATGTGCCCGTGTACACACACACACACACACACACACACCCGCCCTGTGGCTGATGCAGGCTCACGCTCCCAGGCACGTGCCTGCCACCCCTGTGCACACGTGTACACAAACCCTTCTCGCTCTCCAGAGGGCAGTGGGTGTGTGCACCCCAGTCAGCGAGCACAGAACACGGACCCCTTAGAACGGCCCACGGGAGGGTGTGGGAGGCGGGCTGTCAGGGCAGGGCCCGGGGAGAGGCGGCTCACCCCCCACTCAGGACTGACATGGGGCACAGCAGGTGCATGGCGGGGGGCGGGGTGGCAGGGGGGCCCCCAAGGGGATCCGTGCGGCATGGGCGGGAACAGGGGCGCCCTTTCTCCCACGCATGACTGATTTCGAGAGCACAGCTCCGTGGCCGGAGCCTCAGTGGCCCCCGGCCCCGCCCCCAGCACCGCCCCGGCCCCGCCCCGCCCCGGGCCCAGGTGTTTGCGAGCTCCAGGTACGTGCCCATCTGCAGACGCCCGAGGAGGTGGTGTGATTGCTTTAGCGCCGTCATTTTCAACCGTTTATAATCTTCTTCTGTGTCTGCATATTTTCTCTGTGCACATTATTCATCAGAGTAAAAAAAGGAACTATGACAACCTCGACCAACTGTCCTATGACAACAAGCGCGGACCCAAGGTATATATGCATGGACTGCACGCCACCCACCGCAGGGGCCGGCCCGGCGCCTCGCAGAGGCCGTCTCCGGCCAGGCCAGGCGAGCGCAGGCCGAGCAGTGAGGAGAGCGAGGTCAGAGAGGCAGCCGCAGGCAGGAGAGGGCAGGAGCGGCCGCGTGGGTCCCCGGCCGGCCCATCGCCGCGGCCGGGCCTGCGTGAGAGCGGCCGCTGCAGGAGGAGCCGCCTCGGGAGGTGCATGCGAATCTCTGGGACCCCCGGGGTTTCCTCGCGGAACCCAGGAGGGAGCCCGTCCGTCCAGCCGCCCGCCTGCCTGCTGGGGTCCGGGCCACCCTGCAGGGCCTGTGGATCGGGCCTGAGAGGAGCTCCCGAGGTTTGGGCCAAGTCCGCCCCATCTCTGCTCCCAGTTGCATCCAAACCTCGTCCAGGCTCCGTCCGCTGCACGCTCTCTGCGTCTCGGCCCACCCGGTTGCATGCTCGGCGCACAGAGGACCAAGTGACAGGTGGAGAGAGAGGTCCGAGAGCAGGCGCAGCGCAGGCCAGCGAGCAGGCGCAGGAAGAACGAGCGAGGCCAGGCCAGGCCAGGCGGCAGGAAGGCGAGTGGACAGGGCAGGTGGCAGGTGCAGGCCGAGCAGCCCTAGCGGAGCTGCCTGGGACTCCTAGTGGCTGCGGCCCAACTCTCGCCCCTGAGGCGCTATGTCCCCGGCCCGGCCACCGGCTAACGCTCCTGCTCACACCACAGGCGGAGAAGGTGCTGCAGTTTGACCCGGGGACCAAGAACGTGACGGCCCTGCTGATGGAGGCGCGGGAGCTGGAGGCCCGGGTCATCATCCTCTCCGCCAGGTGAGGCTGGGCGCCCCCCCTCCCCCCCCCACTGCACCCCGGGCTGCCCCTGGGCGGGGCTGAGGGCACCGCTGCGCCTCAGCTTCCCAAGTGCCCTTGCCAAAGGGAGCCCCTCCACGGGGGCCTGGGGACCTGGGGACCTGGCCACCTGGCAGGGGGGGGCGCCCTCTCTCCGTCCATCCTTCCTGCCTTCTCCCTCCCTTCCCCAGTCACCACTGCCACCGCCCTGAGCTGGGCTTTGGGGTGGGGTATGGACAAGCTCCTGCCCTTAGGAAGGCCGATGGGGTAACACTGCACTCTGGGACTGGACTCAGGGAGGGGCCCTGAGGATGGTGTGTCCGGTGAGCCCAGGCAGGAAGGCCCGCGGCAGGGACAGGCCTGGAGCTGTTGGAGGCGGCGGCCGGGGAGGGGGCATTAGGGACAGTGAACCAGGCTGTCCTTGCAGGGCCCGGCCCCACACCTCCCGCTCAGGGACCAGCCGACAGTAAAAATCTCCCCATTTGCCAGTGGCTGGGCCTTCTGGGGTGGGAAAATCCAGGCCCCCAGAAGAGCCCAGGGGCCGCCAGGAGCGTGTGCTGGGCCCACCCGCTGCCTGCCCCGCGCAGAAGCTCCTGGGCTCCCGTCCAGGGCAGAAAAGCAGCAGGGCCATCGGCCCAGAGGCGTGCCCCACAGCTGCTGCCTGCAGGAGAGTGTGAGGCGCAGGCGGGGGTGTTTGCACACTCAGTCAGCCCACCTCGGGCACAGAGCGAGGTGCCCGCTGCCCAGGCAGGTCACAGGGCAGGGCCGACCAGGGCTCCGGGCTTGGAAGCAGAAACAGCCCACTCCCACCCACAGAGGTGCAAAAAGAGGGTGCTAACCCCGCCCCCCCCCCCCGCCCCCGTCTTACAGTGCGAACATGGGTCTCAGAGTCACGAGTGACTTGCCCATGCTGACCATCCAACCCTGGGCCCCGTGGGGAGGGCTTCGGAGAAGGGTTTAAAGACCCGCCAGGCAAAGCCAAGAGGGCACACAGCCCCTCCCTGAGGAAACCCACCTAGAGCAAGCCCAACCTGGACCTAGCTGCCCAGGGAAAGCCCCGCCCAGGACAAGCCCCGCCCAGGGAAAGTCCCGCCTAGGACAAGCCCCGCCCAGGACAAGCCCCACCCAGGGAAAGTCCCGCCCAGGACAAGCCCCGCCCAGGACAAGCCCCGCCCAGGACAAGCCCCACCCAGGGAAGGCCCCTCCCAGGGAAAGTCCCGCCTAGGACAAGTCCCGCCTAGGACAAGCCCCGCCCAGGACAAGCCCCACCCAGGGAAAGTCCCGCCCAGGACAAGCCCCGCCCAGGGAAAGTCCCGCCCAGGGAAGGCCCCTCCCAGGGAAAGTCCCGCCTAGGACAAGTCCCGCCTAGGACAAGCCCCGCCCAGGACAAGCCCCACCCAGGGAAGGCCCCTCCCAGGGAAAGTCCCGCCTAGGACAAGTCCCGCCTAGGACAAGCCCCGCCCAGGACAAGCCCCACCCAGGGAAAGTCCCGCCTAGGACAAGTCCCGCCTAGGACAAGTCCCGCCCAGGACAAGCCCCGCCCAGGGAAAGTCCCGCCTAGGACAAGCCCCGCCCAGGACAAGCCCCGCCCAGGGAAAGTCCCGCCTAGGACAAGCCCCGCCCAGGACAAGCCCCGCCCAGGACAAGCCCCACCCAGGGAAAGTCCCGCCTAGGACAAGCCCCGCCCAGGACAAGCCCCACCCAGGACAAGCCCCGCCCAGGACACGCCCCTCCCAGGGAAGGCCCCTCCCAGGGAAAGCCCCGCCCAGGACAAGCCCCACCCAGGGAAGGCCCCGCCCAGGAAAGCCCCGCCCAGGACAAGCCCCGCCCAGGGAGAGTCGTGCCCAGAGTAAGCCCCGCCTGGACCCCCTCCTTTTTTTCCCCTGTTCGTGACACTTCTCACTGGTCACAGGGCTGGAGGCAGATCGGGAGGCTGTGGTGGGTGGAGGGTGGCTGGGTGGGTGCACCAATGGGCAGACAACCAGTGGACAGGCGACTAGATCAGGCCCTTCATCCAGGACAGAGCAAACCAAGGAAGCCGTGACCCCAAAACACAGCTGTTCAACAGTGGTGCACGTTTGCAAAGGCCAAGGTCGCACCCACCTAGGCCTCCCCATCCACACACTGTAATCAGAGTGGCCACCAGGACACGAGCCAGAGAGCCACAGGCAAAGCCAATCTACGGAACCCCACCCAGGTCCCAGCGGGGGCGGGGGGTGGTCTTCTCCACTGTTTCCCCTCTGGTCACTGGGACCCTGCCCACGCGCTGCAGGCATGGAAGGGGACGGCCCCAGACAGGCCCTGAGAGGGTCTTGTCCTGTGTCACTAGCCCCAGGGTCAAGGACCAGTTTGCCAGATGTGGCTCCGACAAAGGTCCGCCCAGAGAAGGGGACATGGTCACAGGGGACAGTGGCACATGCACTACACACATAGAGCCACGCACGGGAACTATGTGCACACCACACGCATGCAAGCACACACCCTATACACCACATGTACATACATTATATGCACACCACACACACACCCATGTGCACACACATACATGCATGTGTGCACGTGTGCACAGGAACAACATATTCACATAATTGTCACACATGCACACCGTGTTTTCTCACACACTGAACATGCACATACATATAAACACACAGCATGCACACATGGTATACATGTGCATACATCACATGCACACACCTATAGACATGTGTATGTGCAATATACACATCATATTTAATGCATGCATATGCTCACACACCGGCACCATATAGACACCATCACATGTGCACACAAGATATTGCATGTGTGCATATGTAGGCACATCGCACACAAATGAATACATAGACACACAGTCATGTGCACACCTATATGCAAGTACATGCATGTACTTCATGGTAGCACACACATGTGTGCGTGCTGTGTGCATGATCACATAGACCATACCACATGCTACCTATATGCATACACCCCTCACAGGCAGGTACACTGCCCATCAAGGCTCAGCACTCACAGCAACCACCACCCACCAGCACCCTCGTGAATCCACCCAGGCCAGGCCTCTGGGCTGGCAGGAGTGGCAGGGTCCCTCCCCTCACACGCTGGCCTCTTTGGAGCAGAGGCCAGTCCCACCGCAGAGGGCAGACCAGCCCCAGCGCCCTCAGCCCCAGAAGCCCAGAGGCAAGGCTGTCCCCTGGGCAGTGCCAGCACCAGTCTCCTTGACCCTGGCAATCCAACCGGACACATTTTGGCTCCTGCTTCCTGCATTTTGTAGAGAAACCTCATCAAGCCAATCTTACTTTTTGTTTTTTACCAATTCACTACCAAGTGCAGAGAATTCAGTTCCAAACATTCCTTCTCTGCCTGGGACTGTTCTTGCCGCAGTCGGCTGTCTCCATGAGCCAGTGTGATGGCACGGCCAGGCTTGTCTACAGCTGCTTTCCTGATGCACCATTTACACGATGCCAGCTTAGTGTGTCATTCCACCTGCCCGGCACAGGCCCTGCCAGGCGTTGCAGGCACCCGCGCCCCGACAGGCACAGTTTGTTTCTGCCGGTGATCGTGGCTGGATGCTCTGGTTTAGGCCACAGTGTGACGCTGCCCTGCTCGGCGTTGCTCCCATTGGGCGCTACTGTTGTCATTGAGAGCGAAGGCTTTCAGACCTTCACCAGCTAATCCTTGAGGAAATCCGGGCAGACCCTTTCGGCAGCCTAGGGCCACCTCGGTTTCCAGGGTCAGCCATGGGACAACAGCTCAGCCCTCGGGCATCTGTCCACCCCCTTTGCACCCGCTGCCCACGCACGGGAAGCACAGTGCCCGCCATGGGCCAGGTCCATGGGGATGAGGACGCCCCGAGGTCTCAGGAGCACGTGTGCCCCCAGGCGTGGCCCGTGCTCTGCCTGGCCAGTGGTGTCTCCCCCCCCCCCCCCCCCCGGGTGGCAGGCAGGGCACGGCTGCTTGCTCAGACTCCGGAAGGGAGCAGCAGCCCTCCTGTTCGCTGTGGCTTCCGCTGCGCTGTTCAGGGCAGTTCCCAGGCCCTGGGTCCCCCCAGCACCCGACCAACCTGGAGAGCCCCCGGCCGCTCACTCCAGTGCGGCCACGGGAGCCAGAGGTCGTGTGGCTTGTTCAGGAGGTCACAGGAGCAGGGGCACCCGAGTGAACGGTTCAGGCACAGGCCTGACTCAGCCACTCAGCACCACTCACGTGCCCGGGGTGCCTCAGGTTCCCCTCCTGACACAGGGATAGTACTAATGCCTGCCCGCTGTGCAGCTCTTAGAACAGTGCCCCCTAGCGGGTGGCTGAGCGATCAATAGAAAATGATCCATTGCCACCCTGGCTCCCCTAACCCTGCTGGGCAAGGGCAGGGGGCCAGCAAGAGCGGCCTGGGGAGCTCTAGGGTCTGCGCCTCACCTCTGTGGGGTCCCCTGGCCCAGATACGGGCTGGGGGGGGGGCAGGGCTGGCCCCTTCACCCTGCGGCCTTCCAGGCCCCTCTCCAGGAGAGGGTTTGGGGGAGGGGCAGGGACAGGAGGAGGACCTAGGAACCGAGAGGAGCCGCCCGCCAGCCTCGGGTCGGGGAGGGCGGGAGTCCCGGCCCGTCACCCCCCTCTGCCCCACAGCGAGGACGACGCTGCCACCGTGTACCGCGCCGCCGCGATGCTGAACATGACCGGGTCAGGGTACGTGTGGCTGGTGGGGGAGCGTGAGATCTCGGGGAACGCCCTGCGCTACGCCCCGGACGGTGAGTGCTGCGCCCCTCTGGCCCCGGCGGGTGGGGTTCCCACACGGGGTTCCCCACGGGCTCTAAGCCCTCGCTCGCCCCAGGCATCATCGGGCTGCAGCTCATCAACGGCAAGAACGAGTCCGCCCACATCAGCGACGCGGTGGGCGTGGTGGCCCAGGCGGTGCACGAGCTCCTGGAGAAGGAGAACATCACCGACCCGCCGCGGGGCTGCGTGGGCAACACCAACATCTGGAAAACCGGGCCGCTCTTCAAGAGGTGGGCGGACCGCTCTTTGAGATGTGGGCGGGGCCTCTCTGAGTGGGCGGGGCCGCTCTTTTAGATGTGGGCGGGGCCTCTCTGAGTGGGCGTGGCCGCTCTGGAGGGGGACAGGGCTCTTAGGAGGTGGAAATAGCGGTTCTTCGGCTGGTCCAGCTCAGCCGGCTGCCCACAAGCTACAGACACAGTCACCTACCCCAGGTCCCTCTGTCCCCACTCCTCCCCTCCACCCCCTGCTCCCCTGTTATAATCATCCCCCCCATTTCCCACACACACCACGGCTCTGTCGCTGCCTCCACAGTTCCTGCCCCCAGCTTTTAACACTGCAACCAACCCTGAAACCCCACCCCACTCCCCGGGTGGCTGACAGCCTGCAGCAGGTGGGGACCTGGCGCTTCCAGGGACCCAGGCGTTCAGACAAGGAACCAGGGATGGCACCCGAACCTGCAGAGAGAGAGCCAGGGCGGGCCACAGGCCCAAGCAGAAAGCCGCAGTGGGCAGGAGTTAACTCGCGGCCCTCAGGTGGGCAGGCCCAGCCTATCACTAGGTCCCACCCCCTGAGTAGCAAGCACTGAGCTGCACACGCAGAGCCACAGCCCACCGTGTCCACAGCAGGAGCACACACAGCTGCAGATGTAGGGCATATGTACACTCGTGCACACACATGTGCACAGACTCAGAGGCATGAAGCACACATGCCACACGCACGTGCATGGGTTGCATACCAATGATCACGTGTGCACACCGATGGTCCCGCTGGGTATGCCACATGCACACGCAGACAGACAGGACCTCACCCTGTGTCCTTTCTGGCAGTAAAGCGAGGACAGGGCTATGAGGATAGAATGTCCGAGCCCACAGAGAACCCTCAGCACCGGGCTGGCTCGAGGAGCTGCTCTGCGGCCGTGGTGTGCTGTCCACCAGGTGCAGGCAGACCTGCGCGCCACCCGCTGGATTCACAGCTCCAGGGTCTGCGGGGCTGGGGCAGCGGCTAGGAGCTGCTAGGCTAGGCTCAGGCCGCGCGGGAGGCGGGGTCAGGCTGCTCGGGAGGCGGGGTCAGGCCGCGCGGGAGGCAGGGTCAGGCAGCGCGGGAGGCGGGGTCAGGCCGCACGGGAGGCGGGGTCAGGCTGATCGGGAGGCGGGGTCAGGCCGCTCGGGAGGCAGGGTCAGGCCGCACGGGAGGCGGGGTCAGGCCGCTCGGGAGGCGGGGTCAGGCAGCGCGGGAGGCGGGGTCAGGCTGATCGGGAGGCGGGGTCAGGCCGCTCGGGAGGCAGGGTCAGGCCGCACGGGAGGCGGGGTCAGGCCGCTCGGGAGGCGGGGTCAGGCCGCACGGGAGGCGGGGTCAGGCAGCGCGGGAGGCCGGGGATGGAGGCCCCCAGCAGTCAAGTGGAACCCACGCTGCCCCCCAGAGTGCTGATGTCTTCCAAGTACGCGGAAGGGGTGACGGGCCGCGTGGAGTTCAATGAGGATGGTGACCGGAAGTTCGCCAACTACAGCATCATGAACCTGCAGAACCGCAAGCTGGTGCAAGTGGGCATCTACAACGGCACCCATGTAGGTGGGGGTCATGAGGGGGTGGGGGCTGGGGCCTTAGGGTCCTGGGGCCAAGACCCCTGCGTGGCCACCCTCCATCTCATACTCCCACCCCCAGGTCATCCCCAACGACCGGAAGATCATCTGGCCGGGCGGAGAGACAGAGAAACCCCGAGGGTACCAGATGTCCACCAGGCTGAAGGTGGGGCCCGCCGCCCCGCCCAGCACCCTCACCCTGGGCACTCCCTCCACCCCTCAGACCCAGAGGAGGGCACAGGGCGGCCAACAAAGTGCCCAAAGGAAGTGGGGACTGGACAGCACCTGGCCGCCAGCACCCACCTGGCTCCGCACAGGGAGCCCGGAGGAAGGGGGGAGGGGGGGCTGCCAGCCCCCACCCCGTGGCTCTCTCCCCACTTAAATCCGGGGAAGCTGTGAGGGACAGGACTTCTCTGAGGACGAGCTGCTGGGGGACACAGGGCAGAGGGGTGGCACCCTGTGGGCTTCATGCAGCCTTAGCTCTCTGTCCGAGCTCTGGTGCCAGGGCTGCCACCTACACACTCCTCATCTCCCCTGTGGGAGAGCCTCGCCAGCCCCACGCCAGCTTCCTGCCACGCCCGGTCACACTGTCCTTTCCACCCTGGCCTCCCTGTGGGGGCCACTCCCCCCGGGACTCTCCCTGGGCCTCTGGGCGCTCCCCCCCCCCCTTCATCCTTCACAGCTGTCCTTTCTTGGCCTGATGCTACCCAGAGACTTTGGGCTCGTTCCTGGGCCCTTCCCTCCTGCGAGGCTCTCTGGAAGGTCCAATTTTTAAATATATCTTTATTGAGTTCAGAGAGGAAGGGAGAGGGAGAGATATAAACATCAATGATGAGAATCATTGATCGGCTGCCTCCTGCACGCCCCCTACTGGGGATCAAGCCTGCAACCCGGGCATGTGCCCTTGACTGAAATCGAACCCAGAACCCTTCAGCAGCAGGCCGACGCTCTATCCGCTGAGCCACACCAGCCAGGGCCAGGCCAGTGTTTTAGATCACCAACCACCTCCTCCCAGTGTCCCAGGCCCTGCCCTCGGCCCTGCCTGTGTCCTGGGCCCACCCACAGGGCCTCTCACCTGAGCCCTTGGCCAGCACCCGACTGAGGGCACCATCCTCCTCCGTAGGCGAGTGGGCTTCCCCTGAAGTCCAGGCACCCCGTGTTGGAAAGTCTGAAAACACCAATGGTCAGATGGTCCCACCTGGGCTGCCAGCTTTTTACTTTTTTCCCCACTGATTTTCACTTATTTATTTTAAATATGTTCTTAGTAGTTTTAGAGAGAGAGGAAGGGGGAGAGGGAGAAACATCCATCTGTTGCCTCCTGTGTGCACCCCGACCCAGGACTGAACCCCAGCCTGGGTGTGCCCTCACCGGGAACTGAAGCGGCAGCATCTCGGTGATTGGGACCAACTGAGCCGCACCAGCCAGGGCTCCGCTGACTTTTAAAAAGCACAAACGTGTATTGCTGTTTAAGAAAAAAACACGGTGAAAGTTTAAAAACTCACCAAGCTCCTTCAGGGACTCGCAATCCCCTGGGGGAAAGCCAATGCTGCCCTTGGCCCCTGCGGCCCAGGCTCCTCCAGGTCCCAGCAGAGGGCGCCGCAGGCTCCGCTTCAATATCGCCCCCCCCCCGCGCCCCCCCCGCCCGGATCTGCCCTCCCCACCCCCAGCCCACAAGGCCCTGAAGGGAGGGGAGGGGCGAGCCCAGCCTGAGCCCCAGTGAGTCCCCGGGGAAGAGGCAGGCGTGGGAGCGAGGGTGGCGTCAGCAGGGGACACAGGGAGGGAGGATGGATGGCCAGACAAGGCCCGCCGCTGGGGAGGCTGAGCAGTCAGACCAGGGACTGGGGCCCTGGGTCCGGTGCCGGCTCTGAGGGGAGGTCAGGGACAGCACCCTGTCCTCATGGGGCAGGCTCTGGGCTGGGACAGGAGTTCCTCATCCCTGAGGGGTCAGAGACCGTGCCCAGGACAGACTGGACATCCCAGCGGTTCTTTACGGAAGGAGTGACGTGTGAGCCGAGACCCAAAGGGCAAGCGGCCAAGAGCAGGCGATGTTTCAGGCCGGGTGCCTTCTGGGTGCTGAGCCTGGGCCCCTCCTGAGCGCAGCGGGGAGGTGACGCTGGCGGTGGCTGGTGGCCCCAGAGAGAGCAGCAGCAGGAGGGGAAACGTCAGGGTCTGGGATTCGGAGGCGCTGAGAAGAGGACAGCGCCGCCCCCGCCCACCCTCCCGCGGCCGCCGAGGGCAGAGGTCCAGACCCGGTCTCCGCCTCCCCCCAGATCGTGACGATCCACCAGGAGCCCTTCGTGTATGTCAAGCCCACGCTGAGCGACGGCACGTGCAAGGAGGAGTCCACCGTCAACGGGGACCCTGTCAAGAAAGTGATCTGCACGGGGCCCAACGACACCTCGCCGGGCAGCCGTGAGCGGGGGCCGGGCGGGCACCGGGGACGGGCCGCTCGGAGGGGAGCCGGTGGTCACCGCCCCTTCCTCCCCGCAGCGCGTCACACGGTGCCTCAGTGCTGCTACGGCTTCTGCATCGACCTGCTCATCAAGCTGGCGCGGACCATGAACTTCACCTACGAGGTGCACCTGGTGGCCGACGGCAAGTTCGGCACGCAGGAGCGGGTACGCGGGACCGCGGGGGGGGGGCGTGGGGCGCGCAGGACCTTCCGGGTGCAAAAGGTCTTGCTACGGGTAGGGTCGTGAGTGGGCGGGGCCTTCCGTCTGGGCGGAGTCAGGAGTCGACAGAACCTTCCTATTGGGCGGAGTCTGTAGTGGGCGGGGCCTCTCTATTGGGCGGAGACTGGAGTGGGCGGGAGCTCCCTGTTGGGCGGAGTCTTGAGCGAGGGGGGCCTTCAGATTGGGCGGAGTCAGGAGTCGACAGAACCTTCCTATTGGGCGGAATCTGGAGTGGGCGCGACCTCCTGTTGGGCGGAGTCTTGAGCGAGGCGGGCCTTCAGATTGGGCGGAGTCTGGATCGGGCGACCAGGAGGTGCACTAGGGCAGGAGCCTGACTCGCGAGTGGGGCCCGTGGCGCCCGCACCCCCACCGGCGGCTGTGTCCCCCACAGGTGAACAACAGCAATAAGAAGGAGTGGAACGGGATGATGGGCGAGCTGCTCAGCGGTCAGGCGGACATGATCGTGGCCCCACTGACCATCAACAATGAGCGCGCACAGTACATCGAGTTCTCCAAGCCCTTCAAGTACCAGGGCCTGACCATTCTGGTCAAGAAGGTAGGCAGGGGCCCCGGGCAGGAGGGAGGGGGGTCCTGGGAGGCCCCCGCGACCCTGACGCTGACGCGCGCCCGCCCGCAGGAGATCCCGCGAAGCACGCTGGACTCGTTCATGCAGCCCTTCCAGAGCACGCTGTGGCTGCTGGTGGGGCTGTCGGTGCACGTGGTGGCCGTCATGCTGTACCTGCTGGACCGCTTCAGGTGAGCGCGGCCGGGGGCCGGACCCTCCACCTGCGGGGCGGGCGGAGCGGGCGAGGGCGGGGCGGGGCTGCCTCTCCCGCCCTCTCCCGCCCGCGCTCTGCGCCCCGCAGTCCCTTCGGCCGGTTCAAGGTGAACAGCGAGGAGGAGGAGGAGGACGCGCTGACCCTGTCTTCCGCCATGTGGTTCTCCTGGGGCGTCCTGCTAAACTCGGGCATCGGCGAAGGTGAGGCTGTCAGGCCCCGCCCCGCTCAGCCCGCCGGGTCCTGCGCCACCGCCCTCCCACCGGCCCCGCGCATCGCTGACGGTCTCTGCCCACAGGCGCCCCCCGAAGTTTCTCCGCGCGCATCCTGGGCATGGTGTGGGCCGGCTTCGCCATGATCATCGTGGCCTCCTATACCGCCAACCTGGCGGCCTTCCTGGTCCTGGACCGGCCCGAGGAGCGCATCACAGGCATCAACGACCCGCGGGTGAGGCCAGCCTCCCGGGGGCGGAGGCGGGAGGTCAGCGGGGGTCGCCGAGTGGGGCTGGGGAGCAGCCGCGAGCCCGCCTCTGACCCGCAGCTGAGGAACCCCTCGGACAAGTTCATCTACGCGACGGTGAAGCAGAGCTCGGTGGACATCTATTTCCGGCGGCAGGTGGAGCTGAGCACCATGTACCGGCACATGGAGAAGCACAACTACGAGAGCGCGGCCGAGGCCATCCAGGCCGTGCGGGACAAGTGAGGGGCGGGGCCGTGCGGGACACGTGGGGGCGGACTAGACCAGCAGGCGTCCACCCTTAAAGGAAAAGCGAGGGTCCCAGCGGGTGGGAACCATGGGGTGGGGACAGATAGGAGGCTCAGGCTGGCGGGACGGCATGCGATCGTGCGGGTCGAGGGTCGCCCGACTGTGCGGGGCTCCCGTGACGCCCGCCCCTGCCTGCAGCAAACTGCACGCCTTCATCTGGGACTCGGCGGTGCTGGAGTTCGAGGCCTCGCAGAAGTGCGACCTGGTGACCACGGGCGAGCTGTTCTTCCGCTCCGGCTTCGGCATCGGGATGCGCAAGGACAGCCCCTGGAAGCAGAACGTCTCCCTGTCCATCCTCAAGTGAGTCAGCCTCGCCTGCGCCCCTCCTCGCTCTCGGAGAGCCGCCTCCTCGGATCCCGAGCAGAGGCGGCCCCGCCCAGGCCCCGCCCCGCCCCTCAACTCGCCCAGGCCCCGCCCCCAACTCGCCCAGGCCCCGCCCCCGATTAGCCCCGCCCCGGCCCGGCTCCAGCCCCGCTGCTGCCTGCCCACCAGGTCCCACGAGAACGGCTTCATGGAAGACCTGGACAAGACGTGGGTGCGGTACCAGGAGTGTGACTCGCGCAGCAATGCCCCTGCTACTCTCACCTTCGAGAACATGGCAGGTGGGTCTCCCGTTTCCCCGGAGCGCCCCTGGAGACACTGGAGAGGGTCCCCCCGGGGCGGCAGCCCAGCCAGCCAACACTGAGGCGCGGGGCCTGGCCCACAGGGGTCTTCATGCTCGTGGCCGGGGGCATCGTGGCGGGGATCTTCCTCATCTTCATCGAAATCGCTTACAAGCGACACAAGGATGCGCGCCGGAAGCAGATGCAGCTGGCCTTCGCCGCGGTGAACGTGTGGAGAAAGAACCTGCAGGTAGGGCGGCCACCCCCCGAGGCCTGGTGCCCACGGCCCAGCCCGGCCCCAGCCCTCCTCCATCCCCACAGGCCGGCGTGCTGGCCCTGGCTCCCGGAGCCCGTGGGAGCAGGCCTGGAGCTAGGAGCCACAGCCAGAGGCAGCATCGGTAGGGGGCCACCTGCAGGTGGCTGCCCACTGCCAAGCCAGGCCGAGGGAGGCCACGTGCCCTGCTCCAAGCCTCTGCCTGGCCTCTCTGTCTCCAGAGTCGCCCGCCAGCGCCCATCCCATAGGAAGGCAAACTGAGGCAGGGTAAGACAGGGACCCACCTGGGTGTAGCACGTGAGTCTAAGACGCATCTGCCCTCTCCGCCCTCGCCGCCCGCACCCCTCCTCAGCACCCCGGGCCTCCTTCCTGCTGCCTGCTATGTCCTGTGCTCCATAGGGGTCCAGCTGGCCCTGCCTTTGCCCAGGCCGCGTCTGTGGGAGTTTGCTGCCAGCAGGGGGCAGGCTGCGTGAGGGGCAGCCATGCCCACCTGGGGCGGGGCAGGCAGTGGGGCTGGCAGAGGCCGTGGCTCCTGCCCACGGTCCAAGGTCAGTCTGTGCATCTCTTCTCTTTCTCTGGGTGCCTCTCCAGAGTCTGTGTCCTGGGGTGAGCTGGCAGAGCAGAGAGGGAGGGCCTTGGGGGGTGGTTGCTGGAGCCCCCCCACCTCTCATCTGCCCCCTCTTGCTCTTAGGACCCGGTCGCTGCTCTTACTGGCGGGCACAGGGCCAGCCTGGCCATCAGACCCGAGGCCAGGGTCCCGGGAGCTGCCTCTGTCTATCGCTCCAATACATCTGGACGCCCACCTTTGGCCCCGCGGCCCCTTCCTGAATCTTGCTGGGCCCTCGGGGGTCAGGATGGCCGGCGAGCCTGAGGGGCAGGTCCTCCCGTGCTCCGAGGGCCCCTCCTCCTGGGACACCTGAGAGCCAGGGAGCCAGGCGACCTCCCAGGAAGAGAGCCACACGGGACCCCCCAAGTCTAGCCCCAGCACGAGGAAGGTCAGGCCCGCCCCGGCAGGAGCTGAGGCCGCCTGCGGGGGTCCGGCTCTGGGGCCGGTGGCCCGGTGCAAGGAGGCTGGCAGGAGCAGGGCCTGAGTGGCCGGCCAGCGGCCCCCAAGGAGCAGGCGAGGGCAGGTGTGGCCGTCCCCCTTAGCTGTCTAATCGCTTATACATATTCATTTTAGGATAGAAAGAGTGGTAGAGCAGAGCCCGACCCTAAAAAGAAAGCCACATTTAGGGCTATCACCTCCACCCTGGCTTCCAGCTTCAAGAGACGTAGGTCCTCCAAAGACACGGTAAGGGGAAGAACGCCCAGTCCCGTCTCCGACTCTTCTCTCGCCCCTGCGTGTCTGTGTCCCGTGCATCAGGCGTGCCCTCCCCCCTCCTCTCATCCCACCCTACCCACCCCATCCCAACCGCTGTGGCCTCTGCCCTCATCTCGACTCACTCAGCACACTAGGTCTCTCTCTCTCTCTCTCCCTCTCTCTGGGCCCCTCTCAGGGCCTCTCCCCCGCTGGCCCTCACGGGTCCTCGTCCCCATGTGTCTCTGCGTTAGTCCCCCCATGCCATGACGCCACGCGCCATCTGGAAGCTGTGTCATGTTGTTGGTCAGCCAGTCAGCCTCACCGTCTCGGGGCCACGCCCGGGGCCCTGGGAGCCCAGAGCCGCCCGGTCCGGGGCTCCTCACACCTCAGGTGGCTGCACCACCTCATTGTCACATCAGTTTCTCGGTCTCTCCCGGGGGCCCGCTGCCCTCGACTTCCGTGGAGGGGTCGCGGTGACGTCCCATCCGTCCATCTGTCTGGCTGCCGGCCCTGCCACCCAGACACCTGTCTCACCTGTCTCACCAGAGCCATGCCTGTTGCATCCCTCCATGTGGTCTCTGTGTGGGCGGCTGGGGGCGGGGCCTGACTCCCTCTGGGTGGACGGTTGGGGCCTGGAGTTGGCACAGGCCCCAGCCACAGGGGACCCTCAGGCAGGTAGTGGCTTGGACCAGAGCGGGCAGCTCCCACCCTAGGCGGAGCAGGGGCCCCGCAGGGGGCGTACCGGCTGCCCCCAGAGAGTCTGAGGATGGGTGGGGCGGGCTCCAGAGCGTGGGGCACAGAGGCCCTCAGCCAGAGGCCAGGAAGGGAAGGCCTCCCTGGGGACCCGCCCTTCAGCTCCAGACCCACAGGCCACGTCAGAGCCAGGCCTTCTGCCTGAGCCAGGGCCCCCCTGCCCTCCCGCCTTGGGCATCTTGTCCCCGCAAACTCTGCGCATTTGGACCAAAAGCTTCCCAAACGGACCCAGTCTTGCTAGGCACACCCTGGTCCCAGGTGGGAAGGGGGCCGTGCAGGGACTGAGCCCACAGGAGCTTGCTCCAAGGTGGCAGTGGGTTGGCACCCTGCCCCCTGCACGGGATGAGGGGCAGGCCCCCAGGACACAGCCAGGGCGTGGCACAATGTGAATTCAAGGTGAAGCCAGCAGAGGGCACCAACCCCCCATGAGGCCCGTCTGCTCCTCTTCCCCAGGGGCTGGGTGCAGGGCTGGTGGGTAGATAGCGAGTCGGTGGGGCTGGAGCGCAGGCTGGGCTGCCCAAGCCAGGGGCACCACCAGGCGAGCAGGGAGAGGAGGGGGGTGCGCAGTCCAGAGGTGCAGGTGTCCCCCACAGACAGCACGCTGGGAAGGCAGCTGCAAGGAGCACAAAAGTCCCACAGGCAATGGCTGCTTTTGGTGGGCATCACTGAGTCCTGCTCCCCCGCCCCCATCCAGAGCAGGCAGGCTCCCCCCCACCTGGTTCAGGTGCAGCTCAGAGACTCACAGGGCCTTTCCGGACACACTCCCATAGGAGGCCTCACCCAAGCCTCCCTGGGCATCAGGGACCACCCCCCCAGGCCAGCTCTGGCCCCCTGTGGCATCTGGGCCTGGCCCTTCGCTGCCGGGGTGACTGGGGAGACCGGACGGGCGGGGGAGGGCAGCCCAGCTCCCACTCGGCTACGGGCTGGGCACCTGCTCGGAGGGAGGCCTGGGCGGGGGGCTCTGTTGGGATGGGGGGTCGGTCCGGCTGCTGAGATCCTCTGCCCCTGTCTTGTGGCCGGTCCGGGCCAGGGTGGCACTGGGCGCTCAGGGCTGGGGTCCCTGGTGGCCGCGGGGCCAGCGGGTATTGATTGTTGGTTCTTATTTATAGAGCACCGGGGGTGGACGCGGCGCTTTGCAAAACCAAAAAGACACAGTGCTGCCGCGACGCGCTATTGAGAGGGAGGAGGGCCAGCTGCAGATGTGTGCCCGTCATAGGGAGAGCTGAGACGCCCTGCCCGCCCTCCTCTGCCCCCCTCCCCCGCAGACAGACAGACAGACGGACGGGACAGCGGCCTGGCCCACGCAGAGTCCCGGAGCACGACGGGGTCAGGGGGAGGAGCACCCTCAGCCTCCCCCAGGCCGCGCCCGCCTGCCCGCCGGCCGGCCGGCTGGTCCACCCGTCCAGGCCCCGCGTGTGCCCCCGAGTGTCGGGCTAATGGGCCGCCTTGTCTGTGTATTTCTATTTTGCAGCAGTACCATCCCACTGATATCACGGGCCCGCTCAACCTCTCAGATCCCTCGGTCAGCACCGTGGTGTGAGGCCCCCGGAGGCGCCCACCTGCCCATTAGCCCGGCCAAGGACACTGATGGGTCCTGCTGCTCGGGAAGCCCTGAGGGAAGCCCACACGCCCGAGACTGCCCGCCCGGCCTCCTGCCCGTCCGTCCGCCCCGCTGGACCAGGCGCGCCAGAGCTGAGCTGGCTGGGCAGAGGCAGGGCCTGGGTCTGAGCAGGGAGAGGGGCGAACCTGGCCCCAGGCAGAGAGGCTGGGAGCAGAGACCGAGCCCCCTTCCTCCCCAGCCACGCCCAGTGCCCCAGTGGGGGGCCTGTGGCCCCTGGCGGCTCCTAGCAGCCTCGGCTCCACCCTCTCCTCTTCTGATCTCCCCCTTCTCCTCTGGACCCCTTTTGCCAATCGGCCCTGCCCTTCCCCGACTGCAGACCCTGACTCCCCAGCTGGCAGCCCTTCCCTGGGGCTCCCGCTGCCTCCGACCTGCTCCTCCAGACTGACTGCGCCTCCCTTCGCCGCCTCCGGCATGCAGCCCAGGACGGCTTCCCATCGCTGGCTCGGGGCTGCCCTCAGCCCTGCCCGCCACTTTGTACAGGCCCAGCCGTCCGTGTCCCAGTGCGCGCGTGCCTTCCCCTGCAGCCTGAGCGCGGATGCGCGCTGACCCTCCCCCCAGAGCCCGGAGCGCAGCGCACCGCTCCCCCGACCAGTGTGTGCAGTGATGATGCCTAAAAGAATGCCACGAACAGCTCGGTCTGTGTTGCTTGTTGACGCCTGGAAGGAGCGTGGAGGAGCGCGAGGGGTGGGGGAAGGTTGGGGCAGCGGCGCCCCCTCAGGTCCCAGCGGCGGCGGGGCTCCCAGAGTCCGCAGGCGGGGCCCCGCGCGGGCTGGGGTTCGGAGGTCTCCTCCGCGGGGCGCGGGCGAAGGCTCGTTGGCGGCGCCCCTTGCAGGCGGTGACCACCAAGCCCAGCGCCAGGCAGGCGGCCAGGCTGGCGAGGAAGGAGAGGGGCCCGAGCACGTAGATCACGACCAGGTCCCGCGGGGCGAGCGGCTGCGCGCAATGGCGGAAGGCGGAGTCGGGGAAGGCCGTCAAGGGGCTGAGTGTCAGGCGCCCCGGCGACACGCAGAGCAGCGTCTCGGCCTCTGCGGGACACGGGCGCGGCGTTACGCAGTGGCCGGGCCGCAGCGGCGGCCGCCCCGTCCCGCCAGCGCCCCCCGGGCTCACCTGGCGCGGGCCGCGGGTGACCGCGCAGCCAGGCGCAGAGCGGGCGCAGCGCGCAGCCGCAGGCCCAGGGGTTGCCGCGCAGACGCAGCGCGCGGAGTGCGGGCAGGCCGGCCAGCAGCCCGGGCTCGAGCGCGGACAGCTCGTTGTCCCGCAGGCTGAGCGCGCGCAGCAGCGGGAGCGCGCCCAGCGCCGCGGGCTCCAGGCGCGCCAGTCGGTTGCCCGCCAGCGAGAGGTTGCGCAGCGCGCGCAGCGGCGTGAAGGTGCCGGGCGCCAGCGCCTGCAGCTGGTTGGCGCCGAGGTCCAGCTGCTGCAGCGCGCCCAGGCCCCAGAAGGCGCGCGCGTGCACCCAGCGCAGGCCGTTCTCGCGCAGGTCCAGGCGCAGCAGCGCACCCGCGCCCACGAAGGCTCCGGGCGGCAGCGTGTGCACGCGGTTGCGGTCCAGCAGCAGGTCGCGCGCGCGGGGGCTCAGGCCGTCGGGCACCTCGGACAGCGCGCGCCCCGAGCAGTTGACCTGGCCGCCCGGTGCGCACGCGCACGCCTCCGGGCAGTCTCGGGAGCTTGGGGTTCCCATCTGGGTCCCCGTCGGGGTGGCCGCTGCAGGTGCTGGAGCCCGGACTGGCCACGGCGACAGCAGCAGCAGCCACAGTAGCAGCAGCCACAGCGGCGGCCAAGAGGAAGAGGGGCTCGGCATGGGGGCAGCCGTGGGACCTGCCGAGAGAGGCCGCCGCTCCGCTCTTGTGTTCCTGGAGCCCGTCCGTCCCTTCTGTGCGGCACAAATGTTAACTCTCCCGCCCCAACGCCGGCAGTTCCTGTCCCAGGGCCGGGCCGGCCTAGGGCGGGCGCTAGGCACATGGCCAGGGCCCAGCACTGCCAGCCACCTGTCCCGGAGCTGCCGGCTCCTCTTGGCTCCGAGCCAGAAGTGGCCCAGGCGAGGTGTCCCCGCCCCCTGCGTCGCCCGACACCCTGAGCTCCTCCGAGGCCTGAGCAACTGGACCCCACAACAGCAGCCACCAGGGAGGCGACGCACCGAATGGCAATGGGACCCAGTGCGCCCGGCTCCTCACCGGGTCTCTGCCAGTTCGGGGCTCAGTGAAGTGACCCTTGTGCAGATACACAGCCCCACCCCCAAGTGGGGATGTTTCTTCCCCCAAGTGCATGACTGGTGTTGCAGGAGCACATGTGGGGGCTCGGGGGTTGGGGAGCTGCTGGGGGGGGGGGTGATGCTGGGGGCGGGGGGGGGGCGGGGGGGGGGGGAGACAGGCCCAGCGGTGGAGGGAGGCTTCTACCTAAGGCTGGGGAGACAGGCCTGCCCCACCCCACCCCAAGGACTTTCCTGGAATCTCAAGGAGACAGTGTGGGTCAGGCAGGGACACCTGGGAATGATCATAGCAGATTCCACTCCCTCCAGAATGGCCAGCCCTGGGGTTTTCTGAGGGCTGGGCGGGGCCCAAGGCACTCTGGCTTCAGGGTTGGGCTGAGGCTCCGCTGGGGGAAGTAGAGGACCAGGGTGTGGCTCCCAGCCCAAGGGGAGGGGGACCCCCAGGTGCCTGGAGTTATGCGGCCCAACCCCATCACAGAGGTGGGGACAGAGGCGCACAAAGACCCTCCCCAACTAGAGGCAATGCCCACAGGGCATGAAGAAGACAGTGCAGAACAGTAAATACGATTTCATTTCCCTCCCCCTGCGGCCACCGCCTACTCAGGCAGCGGTGGGCAGAGAGGCTCCTCCAGGGCCTGGGCGGGGTCCATGGGAATGGTGACCAGGCCCTGGTCCTCCGGGGAGAGCTCCAGGTTGGCGTCCATGTGGTGGGACTCCACGTGCACCGTCTGCAGGTCCAGGTGGTCCTCCTGCACCAAACTGGGCCCCAGGGACTGGTCAGTGCCCCCCAGCAGGGAGCAGGGAGCAGGGAGCAGGGAGCAGGCACCCTCACCCAGGGGCACCCCCAGCATCACTCACCTGCTGTCCATGGTTCCCGTGCATGTCTCACTGGGGGGACAAAGGCAGGTGTGAATCCTAGAACAGGCTGCGCTCCAGGAGCCCAGGTGCCCCCCCCCCCCCCCCCGCGCCTCCCCCAGCCCAGTCTGGGAACGCCAGGCCCAGCCCCTGTGACATCCTGTCCTGGGGGCAGGAGGTCCCTCTCCTGGCGGGGCCCAGGGCCCAGGGCAGGCAGGGGGGCCCTCCCCCCGGCCGTGGGGCTCACACACCCCTTGGCTCGGATGACGCCGACCACCACGATGACCAGGGCAAAGAAGCAGCTGGCACTGATGCCCACCAGCACCACCAGCAGGGCAATAAGGGCCTCCCGGCTGAGGCCCAGGCTACAGTCGCAGTGGTTTCCAGCTGCAGAGACAGGGGCCGGGTGACCGGGGCCCAGGGGCCATCGTCAGCCCCCCGTGAGGACCCCCCGGCCACCCCCAACCCTGGTGGCCATCGACTGGGACATGGGCCCGCTGGGCCCACTGGGACGAGGAGGGGCCCTGGCGAGGGTGGCGCTGGGGCAGGAGCAGCACCTGCAGCCGGGATCAGAAGGGACCAGCATATCAGGCCCAGGGGGCTGCCAAGCAGGCAGAAGTCAGGCTGCGGCCAGGAGGCCATGTCCGGCCTCCAGCCTGACCACACACCTCTGGACGGAACTCAGCGGCAGGCGCTGACCTCACAGTAGGGCCGTGAGGCAGGGAGGGTGGGGGCAGGGCCTCAGCCTGAGCCTCACTTGCCCTTGGGGGTGGGGGGTGGGGCAGGCAGGGTGGATGGGCCTGGGAGTCACCCTCAGGGTCCCCGTCAGGTCAGAGGGGCGGTGGGGAGGGGCCAGAGCCCTGCATGGGAAAGGGGGAGGGGCGGGCCCTGCACTTGGACCCGGGGTGCAGTGCCCCGGACCGGGCAGCTCACAGCAGCTCACACAGTGGCTCCCAGGTGCTTCTCTGAGGAGGACGGCGGCCGCTCGGGTGGGGCCTGGCGACCGGTCACCGCCCTCCTGCCAGGGCCGGACGAGCAGGGGCTGAGGATGGCCAGGGAGTGGCCCTGTGCCCACTGCCCTCGCACTGGCTGTTTGGGGGAGGGTCCGGCCCATACCCCAGTGATGCCCAGGTTTGGAGGGCCCACAGTGGGCCCCCAATCACCCAGAGGAGGTGGGAGGCACTGCCCACAGGCCACCCTCCTCCAGAGGTGGGCGGCTCAGAAATGGCTGCGGGCAGTGTCCTGGGCTCTGGCTTAAACATGTCATTGAAGCCAGAGCTGCCACTTGGGGCTGCCTGCCCGCCCCTCAGAGGGTCTGGTCCCTGCACAGCCCCCTGCAGCCCAGGCGAGCACTGCCCAGGGGACTCGCCTGCAGGCTGGCACGGTCGGGGTTAACCATGGCCTCCTCCCCACCCGCCTACACTGGCCCCTCCGCCAACACCCAGGCAGCAGGAGGAAGTGCCCGCCCACAGCGGACCCACAGCTGGGGGAGGTATGGCTGGGTTCCAGCTGGCCCCGGGTCATTGGGACCTCCCTGACCCGACACAGGCGCTCCCCCTCTTGCCCTTGGGGACCTCCTGGCAGCTCCTGACACCTCTACACCTGCCGAGTAATGCTGCGACCTGAGACACCGGGTGATACCGCACTCATTCACAAACAGACGCAGGGCAGGTGTGCAGGTGGCCTGTGCCCGGGCTGGCACTGCCACCCGCCAGGCCGGTCCGGCAGGTTTGCATCCTGGTTGGGATGACAAAGGCACACCCAGCCCAGTGCCAAGCAGATGCTGTTGGGAGACTCAGGGCCGCTGGGCCTCGGAGCGGGAAGCCCTCTGCTGACCACGGCTCCGCACAGGCAGGGGCCCAGGAAGCGGCAGCGGCGTCCAAGGCTGGAGCTCTGAGCCCAACCCCACCCTGCCCCCTAGAGCCCGGGGCAGGCAGAGTTCTGAGAGGAGGGGTCCTGGGTCGGAAATGCCACCTGGCCCGGCCTTGTGCAGAGATGGCCTGTGGGACCCACGGGGCTGTCTGGGCAGCGACGGCTCTGGGCCTGGACAGTGGGCACACTTGTTCTGAAGGGACCTGGTCGCCTGTGGGGCAGTGCAGGCTCGAGCGGGTCCTGCCTGTTTTGGCACCGGAGGCTGTGCCCAGAACAGCCGAGGCCGGACCTGGCCCGTCCGCACCTCCCCCTCCTGGGACCGCAGGTTCCTCTGGGCTCCTGCGTGGCACTGTGCGCTGGGCCCCAGGTGCGCCCTGGCCACGCGTCGGGGGTGGAGGTAAGGGGCCTTCCTGCGGCCGCTGGCCTTGAGTGTGGGACGGGACCAACGGCCACCCCTCCCCTGGAGGCCTGTCCCAGGCAGCCCCTTCCGCTGGGGATGCAGGAAGGTCCCGGCTCAGCAGGGATGTGTGGCCACCTGCCTGCCTGACGGTCCTAGACCCACACGCCCCCGCAGCGGCCCTGGGGCTCTTGGTGCAGCACTCGGGGGCTGGACCCTCAGGCCGGGCTGAGGGAGGCACCGTAGGCTCCTTTCCGAGGCCAGAGGAGTGAGGCTGGAGCTGGAGGTCTGGCGGGTAGGGTGGCTCGAGGGCCCCCAAGCCAGGCCTGCTCCTGCCGCCTGGTTGAGGGCCTCAGGCATGGCCACGGGCAAGAACTGCTGCGGGCAGAGCCCACACGCAGGTGTGCAGCCCTGGCCTCCCCTGGGGCTCCCTCCCTCACCTGCTCCGGGAGCTGGGCCCGCCAAGTGGAGGGAGATGTGTCCGAAGGTCACGAGGGGCCCACAGAACCAGCGGCACAGGGAGGGGAGGAAGAACCAGCTGCTTTACTCTGTTCTCTGGGGACCAGGCAGGGGTGTGGCCAGAGGACAGGTCATGGGGTGGGGGGTGTTGGGGGAAGCAGCAGGGGCATGGGGGCTGGGCAGGGGCGGGGCTTCTGGGCCGGGGGCCACTGTCCATCCTGAGGCTGTGGCAGGGGCCGGGGCGTCAGCTGCAGCTCTTGGGCAGGCGGTAGACGCCGGCAGCGAAGACCAGCTGCTGGTCGCGCACCTTCTTCTGCAGGAAGGCCTGCAGCTCCTGCAGGTCGATCTCGGCCAGCGCGGGGCCGGTGACCACGAACATGCGCAGCATGCTGTAGATGCGCTCCAGCGACAGGCTCTCCAGGTTGGTCAGCATGGCCTGGATGTATGTCCAGAAGAGCTGGGGGACAGCGTGTGTCAGCCAGCCGCCTCGGCACCGCCCTCAGCCGCCCCCCGCCCAGCCCGCGCCGCGCACCAGCAGCTCCTCCTCCTTCTGGTCGGCCTGCGAGGCCATGCCCGAGTCGCTCTCGTCGTCGCTGTCGATGAGCACCATGTTGTCGCGGTCCTGCGGCCGCTCCTCCTCCACCACCGAGAAGGTGCCGGCGGGCTCCTCGCGCAGCACGCCCTGCTGCAGCCACACCGCCATCCGCCTGCGCAGCAGCGCCACCGGCATCTTCACCGCCTTGCTCAGCGCTTCCAGGGTCCAGCTGGCTGAGGGCGGGCGGCCAGGCACGGTGGGCGGGCGGGGCCAGACCCCCACCTCTGCCTCATCAGCCCCAGGCCCCGTGGGGAAGGCGCCGCCCAAGTCCTGCCCACCCTCCCGACAGCATCAGGCCGGCCGAGGTGCGGCCGCTCACCTTGGTCCTGGAAGTACAGCAAGACCACGGCCTGCACGGGGGTCACAGCCACGGAGAGCGTGCGATCGGCCAGCTCCACGTCCATGGTCACCAGCCCCAGCGTGTGCTTCCAGCTGAGAGTGCGCATGGCCTGCGGAGGGCGGGCGAGACCTGGCCCAGCGCACAGAGGCCTGACCGGCGCCCGCCCCCAGGCAGCCTGGCAGGGGGGCTCTGGGTCCCCCCATCTAACTGAGCACCAGCCACAGGCACTGTCAGAGGCCGAGCTGGGTCTCGGGTGGCTTCACCCCAGGATCCAACTTGGACACAGGCCGCTGCCCATGTGACTGGTTAAGACGAGCTCATCTTGGGGAGCCTGGGCCCTCACATGACAGGACCGGTGTCCTTGTGAGAGGAAGGACACACTAGACACAGACACGGGGAAAAGCCACATGAAGACAGTGACGTGGCCACAAGCGAAGAGGCGCTGGCACGACTCCCTCCCACAGCCGAGGGCACAGGGCCCGACCCTCGGGGTCACCCAGCTTCCAGATCACCCCCTGCTGTAGGCCCCCTGGCCTGGGGCTTCGCTGTGGCAGCCACAGGGACAGGTTAGGGTCCCGGGAGGGGGTGCTGCTCTAACAAATGGGCGTGGCCATGGAGGGGGTGGGGAGCGACGGAGTTGCACACTGCATGGACTGCCTGGAGGGACAGGTGCCAGACGCACGGACAATGAAGGCCGCTGTGAGCCTGTGGGAACGAGGGACATGCTGTGGAGCACGGAGGGTGGAGCACGGAGGGGAGGGGCGGGGCCTGCTGGTGGCGCTGGGTGGAAGCAGACCTGCAGGTGCTGAGCTGGAGGCTGAGCTGACACTCCCAGGGCGAGGGCGGGAGGTACAGCCTGGCCTCTCGTGTAAGAGGGAACCCGGCACTGGGCCCCGCGGGCAGGGCACTCCTGTGAGCCCGAGTGGGGCCCAAAGCTGGCTGTGCGGTGGAAGCAACCAGCCAGCCAGCCAGCCAGACGTGCAGGCGCCGGCTCTGCCGTGGACGCCGTGGGGAGCCCACAGGTTCTGAGAATTTGCTCCCCGGGGAAAGGCTGCCTGGACTGAAGGGGAGACAGCGGACGAGTGCTTGGCAGGCAGAGCCAGATGCAGGGGCCCCCCGTGAGCCGAGGACGGCACCCCACCATTAGCCTCGAGCCTCAGAACCCGGCGTCAGACGTGCTCCTGTCGGAACGAGGGCGTGCGCCCACCCTCCCCACGGGCGCGGGCAGGCAGCCCGTCTGCCCAGGGCTCCTTGTGGAAGAGGAATTGCCCAGGCCTCGGCCTCACCTGACTCGGGTGGGAGCTGATGCTGAGAGCGGGACTCTGAGCTGCTGTTTAGCGAGGCTCTGAACTAAGTGGGAGCTGGAGGAGTAAGACTTTGGGGGCTGCTGCAGTGAGAAAGGCACGCGTTTAGGGGCCCAAATATGGGTCCTAAGAGAGGGGACGCCCTGACCCTGGGCCTCAGGCGGCGACCGCACTTGGAAGTGGGGTCACTACAGACGGAATCAGGGCGTCGCACTAGCAGTGACTGGTGCCCTCTCAGAGGGAGATCTGGGCACGGGGCCGGGAGGAGCCACGGGCGGCTGCACGGCAGAGGGCGGCGCCTGCACCAGGCACCAGAAGCCAGGAGAGGAAGGAGGGCTCTTGTGGACTCGGGGCGATGCCCTGTGACCCCTGGCTGGGACCCTGAGCCAGAACGAAGGCAACAATCCTGTTGTTCTGAGTCCCCGTCTGGGGTGGCGGCTGAGCGCTGCTCCAAGTCCCTCCACCACCCCCACAGCAAGCGGGAGGCCGGGCAGCCCCCATCGCACACAGGCCCGGAGCCGAGGCGGCAGCTTGCCGGGTCACACCAGCAGGTGGCAGCAGCACACGGGCTCCAAGGCTGAGACCTGGAAATCCTGCCCTACACTCCGCTGGAGGGAGCCCCGCTGGTGGGAGCCCCCTGGGGGTCGGAGGCCCCGGGCGGCAGACCTGGGCCGGGGGCAGGGTCTCCCCGTCGGGCAGCCCCCCGCGGCGGGCAGTACCTTCAGCTTCTCGTACTTCCTGCAGTAGACCTCCAGGGCCTCCCGGATGTCCTCGGGCACCTCCAGCTTCTCGTCCTTGAAGGGGGGCCAGAACTCGCTGGACAGGATGACGGCATAGACCCCGAACGGTGGCTGCTCCTCCAGGGGCCGCTTCTCGTCTTCCTCGCGGATGTTGGCGTTGATGCGGCGGGAGTCGGCCATGTCCTAGGGGAACGGCGGGGGTCTCACCAAAGGCCGGGGGTGGGGGTGGGGGCGGGGAGGGGAGGCAGGGGTGGGCACGGCGCCCACCTTCAGCATGACCTCGCAGAAGTGCATGGGGGTCTCACCAAAGGCCGGGGGGGTGGGGGCAGGCGGGGAGGCAGGGGCGGGCAGGGCGTCCACCTTCAGCATGACCTTGCAGAAGTGCATGGGGGTCTCACCAAAGGCCAGGGGGGTGGGGGCGGGGAGGGGGGCGCCCACCTTCAGCATGACCTCGCAGAAGTGCATGGGGGCCTCGCCAAACCGCAGCTTCAGCAGCTCCACGTTGCGGATCTCCCTAGGAGGACGGGGCTCAGGACGGCGCCCGGCGGCCCCACCGCGGGCCACTCCCAGCCTCCCGGGCAGCCCCTGCCTGGCGTGCGGGGACGCGGGTCAGCACGGCCACACACGGGCCGCCCAGGTCCTGCGCCCAAAGCCTGGCGCTCACCGCTCGGGGCTGAAGCTGAGCTGGTGCAGCAGGCGGTCGGCCAGCAGCGAGCGGTACTCGTTGATGAACAGGTCCTTGCTGCCGTAGATGCTGACCAGCAGGCTGATGATGTCCGAGGAGCGCCGCTTGGAGCTGGACTTCCCTGCAGACGGGAGGGTCGCTGCCGGCACCTCAGGGCAACAGGCCCCCGCGGAGCAGGGAGGCAGGGCGGGCGCCGGGCTGGGAGGCCACTGACCTCTGACCCCTCAAGCCTCAGGGCCATGTGGCAACAACTTGGAAACCAGAACAGCCAGCCAGACCCTCCCGCACGCAGGCCCCCCTCCCCCCCGACACACACACAAAGCTGGTGGGGCTGGGCTGCGGACCTGGGTCAGCGTCCACGGGGTCGGGGACCCAGTCTTCAGGCTCCCCGGAGTCGTCCTCGCTGTCCTGGCCAGTCTCCAGGCTCGCCGGGTCCGTCTTGGACAGCTCGACGGCCAAGTCCCCGGTCCCATCCGAGTCCCCCGTCAGCCCGGCCACGATCTGCCGCACCGTGTCCTCCCGCGTCCTGCCAGGGGGCGCAGGGGCCTCAGGAGCCTCCCCCTCCCCCTGACCCCACGGTGCTCGCTCCCTCCCCACAGCCAGTCCCGCCCGCAGGTCAGAGACAAGCGTTAGGCTTTTGCCCAAAAAAAACCAAAACTAGATAAAGTAAAACAAACGACTGTGGGAGCGGCAGGAGTGAGACGACCAGGTGACCAGGGCCAGCCCTTCCAGGCCGGAGGCTGCAGGTGCAAGTCAGGGCAGCAGCAGGCACCCGCAGCCCCAGCCCAGGCCCGCCCCGCTCAGGCCCCTCCTGAGTCTGTCCCCCGCTGCGGCCTGGCTCCGCCCGTCAGCCTGGGGCCTGGTCAGAGGAGGAACCTCTCTGTGCTGGAACCGGGGTGGGGCGAGGCCTGGTGTCCCTGAGCAGCAGGGCCCCCGGGAGCTGGGGGAGCCCCAGCACTCACCTCAGGTAGCGGCGGACGGGCTCGCAGGCCACCTCCAGGATGACCATGGAGGGGTCCAGCACGCGCAGCGCCTTGATGGCCGAGATGTAGAGGGTGATGATGTCACACGTGTTGACGCCTACAGCCGGGACAGGAGGCTGAGGGTGACGGCAGCACCCAGGGTGGCCACCAGCGAGCCAGGGGACCTGCAGGGGCCAGGTGACTGCACGCCCGAGATCTGAGCCACCCCCCGCCCCCCAGCAAGCAGTCTGTTCCAGGGACTTGGGCACCACCCCACCACCAGGCCAGCACCCCCAAGAGCCCCCCAAAACTGCTCCTTATCCACCTCCCCCCAGGGCCTGTAGGTGGCTGGGAGACTGGACTCTTCGCCTCCGGTTCTGGGCCCGGAGATCAATGGGGGGTCGGCCCATACCTGGGTGGAGAAGCCGCGTCTCCAGGGCAGCCTTGAGGGACACGAGCAGCTGCTGCCGCTGGTCAGTCCTCTCCAGGCAGTACTTGAGGTCCTCCACGGCCGGCCGGGAGTCGGGGAAGTCTGCAGGGAGAGGCCGGCCCTCGCACCCACACACAGACGCACACACAGGCGGCGGGGCCTGGAGGGTGAGCGGCCACACCCACGCCGGAGACGAGGAACACCCGCTGGACGCGACGCTACCCTTCACGTGCCCACAGGTCTGACTGCAGCTGCCCTGCAGGGCAGACCGCGGGGCACTGGAGAGCTGGGCCCGAGCAGGGCTGTGAGGCCACGGGGGAGGGGTGGCCACCAGAGGCACAATCCCCACCAAAGCCCAACACTGGGCTGGGGAGTCCACCCTGGAGCCGGGAGCCGCGGGGGGCGGGGGGGGGGCGGCAGGGGGACAGCTCTGTCCGGACAACGCGGCCCAGGTGCCCTCACCACCCTCAGGGCGGGCGGGACGGCGACCTCGGATGATGCTGAAGAGCTCCTCGATGCGCAGGCCGGCGTACGTGCGGTAGAAGAACCTCTGTGCGTGGCAGCGCCAGCGGCGCAGCGTGGGGCCGGCCTCGGGGGACGCGGGCCGGGCGGGGCCGTCCTGCAGGAACACCTTGCCCAGCCAGCCGACCACCCTCTCGATCCACTGTTGGGAGAGCACATGTGTGCCTGGGGGACCCGGAGCAGAGGCGGACAGGCCTCCCTGTGGGCTGGGCCCTGGGCAGCCCCCGTAAGGCCACCTGCTCTGGGGGCCGGAAGCACATCAAGATCAGCAGGGGGAGGGCTCCAAGGGGGCATCGTAGGCCCACCATCAACGCACCCCCTGCCCCTTCCACATGCAACAGCAGCCGGACCAGGGGCAGAGGACGGGCCGACCCCCACCCGAGAGGGACCACACACAGCCAGCCCCCACGTGCAGCCGCTCACGGTGTAGTGAGCGTTTCTGAGCGTGAGCAGTAAACCTACCAGAGATCCCGCCACACCCACCAGGACCCCCCCCCCATCCCTCAGACGCCCCACCCCGCGAAGACCCCGACACTGCACTGGGGCAGCACGGCTTCCCGAGCCAGGACACCCCCCACCCCTCAGACGCCCCACCCCGCGAAGACCCCGACACTGCACTGGGGCAGCACGGCTTCCCGAGCCAGGACACCCCCCACCCCTCAGACGCCCCACCCCGCGAAGACCCCGACACTGCACTGGGGCAGCACGGCTTCCCGAGCCAGGACACCCCCCACCCCTCAGACGCCCCACCCTGCGAAGACCCCGACACTGCACTGGGGCAGCACGGCTTCCCGAGCCAGGACACCCCCCACCCCTCAGACGCCCCACCCCGCGAAGACCCCGACACTGCACTGGGGCAGCACGGCTTCCCGAGCCAGGACACCCCCCACCCCTCAGACGCCCCACCCCGCGAAGACCCCCTGACACTGCACTGGGGCAGCACGGCTTCCCGAGCCAGGACACCCCCACCCCTCTGACGCCCCACCCCGCGAAGACCCCGACACTGCACTGGGGCAGCACGGCTTCCCGAGCCAGGACACCCCCCACCCCTCAGACGCCCCACCCCGCGAAGACCCCGACACTGCACTGGGGCAGCACGGCTTCCCGAGCCAGGCCCCCAGGCCACGGCCACTCAGACCAGGCCGCGGGGCAGCTGCTTCGCACCCGCCCGGGTCGCAGCTAATCGGCACCGGCAGGAGTGACACTACGACATGGGGGGCAGGACGAGTAGAGGTGGGAGCAGCTGGGTGACCTCATGGTTGGTCCCAGCTCCTCCACGGAACCCAGAGCAGAGTCCAAGACCGTGTCCCAACAGTGGGGCGCCCCGAGGCCCCCCCTGGGACACACCAGACCTGGGCGCTGCCTCCAGCCTCGCGACTCACACCGACCCGCTGAGCATGCTGTCACCAAGGAGCCCACGAGGACTGCCTCCATCTGGCACCAGGACAGCTCAACCCGTTCAGCCCAAGCGAGGCCGGCTCATCAGGTCCCCACATTCTGGCAGCGTGTCGTTTGCCAGAAGCCCGTTCGCCTGTCCCGGGGACACGCCCCAGGGGCCGTTACCTTGTGGAACTCGCGCAGGAAGGAGCGCTCGTACTCGCCCCGGCAGCGGTCCTCCATCCTCTCCCGGGTCACCTGGTGCAGCGTGATGGTCACGGCCTCCGCACTGACCCGCTCCAGCAGATTGAGCCTGTGCCTGGAGGAGAGCCGTGCCTGTGGAGCATGCAGAGCACACGCACGCACACGCCCCCACCCCCAGCGCGCACCTCCCCACGACCCTCCTGGCAGGGACGATGCCACTGTGCCCGGGGATGCTGGGAGGACAGAGCACCGGCACCCCACCCTCCCCGGCTGGCCTCGCTGCCTGGGCTGGGACACTGGCGTCCCGTGCCAACAGCATGTGTGGCTCTCGGGGTCAAACCTCATCTCCCAGAAATGGCCCCCACGGCCATGTACATACAGATGCCACTGATGGCGGCCTTCAGCCCAAAGCCTGTCTGTGATGGCAAAGGGACCCACGAAGAGATGAGAAGGACTGATCTGTATGACGCCACCTGGGGACTCTGTGTGACGCCACCTGGGACGAACCCCTCAGGGCCCCCCACCTGCCGGCACAGGGCACTCCCCAGGTCCAGCTACAAGACTCTGCCTATCGGCCACCCTGCTGCCAACTCATTCAACGGGACGGAATCGTCCCGAGTGGCCAGAGGCTGGAGGGCCACACGCCAGGGCCCGGCTCCAACAGCAAGGCCTCTCCTCTTCAAAGGACTGGAGAGGCACCTGCGTGGCCAAGTGCCGGCCTCACCTCCAACTTGTGCTACAGAGAAAAGCAGCAAGTCACCCTCTCGCAGCCACAGGGCAGGACGCACGTCTCCCTCCCCCGGAGCCACACAAGGCAGAGCCGGACTCCGCAGGCACCTGGAGTCCTGCAGACTCAACCAAGCAAAGCGTGGAGCCGGGCTAGTGGGAATGACCGAGAGATACGCCTGTGTCCAGGACAAAAGGTGTGACATTCACAGCACAAGGATCCTGGCCACCCTCCCTCAGCCATGGCCATGGCCATGAGGACAGACGGCAGACTTCGGCCAGCTCGCCCGCTCTGTGCAGAGGCCAGCGGGACCCAGGGGAGCAAGCAGGAGTCGGGAACAACGGGGCACGAGTACTCACAGGACCTGGCTGAGCTGGTGGAACTGCTCCAGGGCCTGGCGGCACCAGCACTGCTGCTTCTCACTGCCGCACCCGGCACACAGGGGGCTCTGCAGGAGCCGGTAGTACCGGCGGCGGGCATACCTGCTGTCCAAGTCCCCCTCCAGCTCAGGGTCCGTGCCCCCCTCTCCTTTCCGCTTACTCTGCATGTAGACCCTCAGGAAGCGCCCGTAGAGGCGCTGCACCATCTCCTGGAAGGTCCTGGGGGTGGAGAAGAACAGGACGCCCCGCAGCGTGGTGTGGACCTTGTCCCGCAGCCCCTGAGCGCCGGTGCCCATCAGCAGGCCGAGGCGGGTCCACTTCTCCAGCAGCTCCAGGCTGCGCAGGTAGGGGTCCAGGCGGCTCTCCAGCAGCGCGAACGCGTCCAGCAGCAGCAGCAGGCACTGCGGCTCGTCGGCGCAGCTCTCGCGCTGGGAGACGGCGTTCCAAAACTCCGGGGAGATGTTGGCCTGCAGGTCGCTCTGCAGCACCTCGAGGAACCACTCCTCCAGGACCGAGTGCAGGCCGTGCGCCCTCAGCACCTCCACCGCCGCCCGCAGCTCCTCCTCCTTCGGCGGGACTGTGCCACTGGTCCGGGAGGACGCCTGGGAGGCAGCGGGCGGGACAGAGGTGAGCACGGCGTGCGGGTGGGGAGGCCGGGGGCAGGTGGGGAGGCCGGGGCAGGTGGGGCGGGAAGGTGGGGAGGCCGGGGGCAGGTGGGGCGGGAAGGTGGGGAGGCCGGGGCAGGTGGGGCGGGAAGGTGGGGAGGCCGGGGCAGGTGGGGCGGGAAGGTGGGGAGGCCGGGGCAGGGGCAGGGGGGGCAGGGACAGGCGGGGGAGAGGCTGCGGAAGGCCCGCTGCGCCGCGGAGGGAGCCAGGACCGCGGCGGGCGGCGGACGCAGCCCCAGGCAGCGCGCAGGGGCCCGGGAACCCGCGCGGCCTCACCAGCCCCAGCGCGGCGGGCGGCACCAGCCCGGTGCTCACGGTGTTCCAGGCCCCGCGCAGCTCCTGGGCCGGCCCGGGGGGCCCCTCCGCCGCCGCCGCCGCCATCTGCGCCCACCGCCTCCCAGAGCTGCCCAGCGCCGCGCGCGGTGATGACGCACATGAGGCGCGCGGCGATGACGCACATGAGGCGCGCGGCGATGACGCACACGAGGCGCGCGGCGATGACGTACAGGCGGGCGCCAGGCGGGGCGCAGGCGGCGGCGGTTGGGCGGCGGGGCGGCCGGGCGGCGACATGACCCAGCAGGGCGCGGCGCTGCAGAACTACAACAACGAGCTGGTCAAGTGTGAGCGGCGCGTCGCCCGGGCGGCGGGAGGGCGCGGGCGGGCGGCCCCAGCGCACGGCCGCGTTCGTGGTCCTGTCGGTGCGGGCGTGGCCGGCGCGGGGCCGTTGGGACCTGGCCCGCACAGCCGTCGGCGGAGGGAGCCCAAACTTAAGGCTCGAGCCCGTCCTGCCTCCAGGCCCCGGCCCGGCGGTCTCGTGCGGTGCCTTGAACCCCGAGTCCCTGGGAGGCGGGTCGCCGGCGTGGCTCGTGGCAGGCGCCCTCCCCCGGGTCCGGGGTGGGTGGGATGCGCCCCGATGCGCCCCCGCCGCGCCCACAGCCTGCCCCTCGCGCCGCAGGCATCGAGGAGCTGTGCCAGAAGCGCGAGGAGCTGTGCCGGCAGATCCAGCAGGAAGAGGAGGAGAAGCAGCGGCTGCAGAACGAGGTGAGGCAGCTGACCGAGAAGCTGGCCCGAGTCAACGAGAACCTGGCGCGCAAGATCGCCTCTCGGAATGAGTTTGATCGGACCATCGCGGAGACGGAGGCCGCCTATCTCAAGGTGGGCTCGGGGCCGAAGTGACAGGACGTGGCCGGGCCGGGCCCGCGGGGGGTGATGGTGTGGCTGTCCGTGGAGCAGCGAGTGGCAGCAGGGGCCAGAGCGAACGCGCTTTCCTGGGTGTGAGGGAGGGGCTTTGGGCTAGAGACTCCGGGGTGGGAGGTGGCAGGGCTGCCTCTTGGCCTGGCCCTGGGGGTACTTGGCTGGGGGAGCTTTCGGCAGGACCCCCGTGTGTCTGTCCCCAGATCCTGGAGAGCTCGCAGACTCTGCTTAGTGTCCTGAAGAGGGAGGCGGGCAACCTGACCAAGGCCACAGCCTCGGAGCAGAAGAGCAGTGCAGGCAAGGACAGCTGACCAGGCTGCAGGTGGGCAGGGCGCCTCCACTGCTTCCTCGACAGGCCGGTCCCCAGCAAGTCTGTCTGCAAAATGCCTTGTTCATGGCAGCAGCTGCCTTCAGGTGGCAGCCCCCAGCCTCCACTGCCCCTGGGTACAGCCTCCCCGGTGGGGTCCAGTCCATGCACTCGCCCAGGCAGTGGGGGTGCGGGCTCTGGGTCAGCTCTGCTCGGGCCTGAAGCCTCATACCCCCCTGGACTGCAGGACAGCCCTGCTGCTAGTCTCGGCTTCACGGGAGTCCCCTCGCACTCCTCCGCCAGCAGGTGCCCAGGCTAGGCAAACGGGCAGGGGCCTCCTTCACCTCAGAGCTTGCCCTAGTGGCCTGTGACTGTCAATAAAGGTTGTTTTTATAAAGAACCATGCCCCCTGCTGCCTGTGTTCTGTCAGAAGAACGGGGCTCCTCTGTGGGAGGGCCTCTGCCCTGGGAGACAGAGCTGAGGGTGTCCTGAGCATCTCCTGTGACCCTCATTCCTGGCACTGCCCGACTCCAGCACACACACCCTGTCCTTCCCCAGGGGCTCTGCCTGCTGGTGCTGCTCCCTGGCACCCCTGGTGTCTGCATAAGGCCTGACCTAGGGAGATGTCCTGGGTTCCAGTCGCCCAGCAAGGACTGTGCCTCAGCTCTGATTCCAGATCCTGCTCAGCCTGACGGCCTCACTGCTCCCCACCTTCCCTGGCCGCCCACCAGGCATGCCCTCTCTGGCTTTGCAGGTGCCTGGGGCCCAGCCCTCATCCTCTCTAGGTCCATCTGTCAGCCCGTCAGGTCCCACGGCTGCTTGCGGGGGGAGTGGGGAGGTTGGCAAGTATGTAGGTTGAGAGTCCAGAGACACCAGGCCTATCCCCCCCAGGAAAACACTCCTCCCTCCCAAGCCCGGGCTCCCCAGGGGGACAACCTCCCACTCAAGGTGTGGACTAAGTGGCCCTGGCTCCCGGATACAGCTGGGCAGGCAGCCGAGCCCAGCCTGGGGCTGCTCCCAGCAGGCAGCTCTGCATCTCCCTCACCTCCCAGGACCCGCTGGGTTCCCCTGCCAGCTGCTAGCACCCACCCCACGGGAGCTCCAAGGTGCCCTCCCTTTGGTCCCTCCCCAGGTTCTTGGCCCTTCAGGGAAACCGTTTCATACCCAACATCCGCAACACCCAGCCCACCGCATGCCGTCCCGGCCCCTGGGTCCAGAGTCCAGCCCGAGAGCAGGCCCACTGCCAGTGCTGGTGGGAGGGGGTGCCCCAGAGGTGAGGCCTGCACTGGGAGGTCCCTCTCCTGGGCACGGGGTGGCTGGGAGGGCAACAGGCTGTAGGGAGTGAGAAGCAGCCCTGCGAGGTGTGGGGGTACCCCCCAGGCACAGAGGTCCAGGCTGGGCCCCATCACCCTATGTGGGCTCCTCTCCGCTGCCAGCACCCCAGTGGAGCCGAGCCCCCTTCTCAGGTGAAGGACCATGCGAGGAGGCGGCAGGTCCAGTGCTGTTTATTGAGTCCATCAGAGGTAAGAACAGACTTCCGTTCATCACAAAGGAGGCTGAGCTCAGACATGGGGGTGCAGGGGCTGAGGGGGCCTGCAGTCCTTCAGGGGACAGGCAGCTGAGTCAGTCCTTTGCCCTGGACACACCCAACAGTCACTGGGCATGGCTGCCAGCAGGACCCTGCCCCCAAATCATGGCTGCAGGGCGAGACCCCCAGGGAAGGAGTGGCCTCTGGTGGCCCAGGCTCAGGCATGGTTCTGAGGCCCCAGGAAAGGGGTGGGCTTCGGGGGAGCAGAGCTGGCAGGGCAGAAGGGGGTATGCAGAATGAGGGTGGAGCCTGGCCATCCTGGTGGGACTGGCGTCAGAAATACAGGGCTGGCTCGCTGCGGAAGTCCGAAAGGTCGTTGTGGCTGGCGGGGGTGAGCTGAGGGGTAAGAAGGCCGTCAGTGGGGCCACCCAGGCCTTAGAAACCTGCCTCCATCCAATGCTAGGCACCCTCCCTGCCCCACTCACCATGACCTCCTTCAGTGAGGGCTCCACCTCCCCCGGGGCCTGTGCCAAAGGCTGCTCCTGCCACTTGCTGAAGGCCATGGAGTGCTTTGGAGTGTAGCTGGACAGGCCTGCAGGCCAAGGGCACACGTGGACACATGAACGTGTGGACGTGGCCCAGGCACCGACTGGGCTGTCCACCTGGCCCGGCAGGCACTCACCTGAGCTGCCGTCTGGCAGGCGAGGGCTGTCGGGCGCCACACTGTGCACGAAGGTGGCTCGGGGCAGGAAGAGCGCCAGGGGCTTCTCCACTGCCCCGTTCAGGCCGGAGCCGCGCTCCTCCTCCTCCTCCTCCTCCTCCTCCTCCTCCTCCTCCTCCTCGCCCTCGGCCTCCTGCACCAGGGAGCTCTCGGATGGGTACTCAAATGTGGTGTGCAGGCTCTTGTCATTGAAGGAGATCTTCATCTGGGGGCAGAAGGCACATCAGCCAGGGCCTGCGCCGCCACCAGATGCCTGGCCACCAGGGTCCTCCCGCTGGACCCAGTGGCACCGTGACCCCCAGGAGCAGTGGGGGCTGTCAGACCTGAGCTGGGCAGGACATGCCATCGGCCCTTCAGAGGCTGAGAGATGGGGGCCGCCTCATTAGAGAAGACCCTCCACCTGAAGTCTGCAGGCCCCCAGGCCCAGGATCACATCACCCCAAGTGACCCCCCAGGGACCAGGCCCAGCCAGCACCCTCGGGGTCTCCAGAAGCCTCTGAGGCAGCTCACAGGGTCAGAGGGAACCTTCTCAGGGAGCAGAGCGCTGGCCACACCTCCTCCCACTGGCTGGCCCCGCACAGGAGCAGAGTCCAGGGCAGGCTGCACGGGGCCCCACCTCCTCAGCTCCTAGAAAAGCTCCTGCTGTTGGCTGGGGCCTCTCTCCAGAGCCAAGGTCATCAGGTCCAGCTTGTGGGCACCTGGACATGCTACCCACCCAACTCGGCACGGACCACCACTGCTGGGCAAGGCCAGGCGCACCCGAGGCTGGGTCCCCGGGGCCAGGTCCCCAGGGCCAGAAAGCCAGGGGCTGCCACACGCCAGCACCAGGAAAGCAGCCCCAGGTGCCGTTGCCCATTCTACAGACTGAGTCAGTGCCAGTCAAGCGCCAGTGCAGGGTCAGTGCCCTGTCCTCCCTGCCCCCTTCACAGACTCCAGAATCCACACCAGAGCTGAAAGCCCCCAGGCCGGTAATGAATACTCGGCCACCCGCCCGCAGCAGATGGAAGCAGCCCTGCTGGAGCTCGAAATATTAAACTCCCGGGCACAGGACACCAGCAGCCAGCTCAGGTTCCCCTCCTCCCCTGGAAGGAGCCGGAGCTGGAGCCGGCCCCCAGCACAGAGCCGTGGGCCCAGGGACAGCAGGACAGGAGGGGCCTCGGGACACAGGCAGGACCACCAGCGTTCAGGACCAGGGCACACACACTGCCCGCTCCCCCCTCCTCCCTTGGAGCCCTGCTCGGCTGGCACCCCACCCGCCCACCCAGCTCTGGGCTTCCCAACTCAGCCTGGCTCACAGACACCTGCTGGGCAAGTCCAGGCCTGGCCCACTGCCCCTCGCCCAGCCACCCACAGACATGGGGCAAGGGCAGAGCCAGGAGTGAGATTGCTGCTCCTGTCCCTGGGAGCCAAGGGCAAGGCCTGGCACGGATGATCAGCAGAGCCCACAGATGTCCACCTACCGCCAGGCGGCTTGGGGATGGCGCCTAGCCCTCCGAGAGATGCCCTAGGAGGAGCCCCAGGCAGGGACCAGGGCTGCCAGTCACCCTAGGAACATGGCATTGTCTCTGAAGACCGAGTCCTCCAGCCCATCCCCCCTGCTGAAGACACAGGGAGGGCCAGTGCCAGGCCAGGCCGGATTAGCGTGCCCTCATTAGTCCACATGACTGGCTCCTAGCGGGAGGCTGGGGGCTGGGCGCATGCAGGCCTGAGCCTGGCACAGGCTGGCCGGGTGGGGGCGGGGCAGTGCTCACAGGCCCCTCCAGTCTCCAGGATCCTCACCAGCCCCCCCTCTGTGGGTGCCTGTCTTCAGGTCACAGGATGCCCCGTGACTCATGCTGCTGGGGGGCCACCCCCAGACGCCAGGAGGCAGGAGGGAAGTGAGGGGCTGGCACTTGCACACACCCAGTCACCTGTCTCTGGGGACTTTGCCCGCAGCCAGCCGTCAGGTGGGTCCTGGCTCACCCCCCTCCCACTCTCACTGGGCCTTTGTGCCCCTGGCCCCGCCCACCCACGCACAGCCACCCTGGACTCTGGGCTGACTGGGCTCAACCAGCCCCAGCTGGGATGAGGGCCCCACCCTCACTCTCCACACACCTGTTGGGTCCCATCCCCCACCCAGCCCAGGTAACTCCCACAGCTGGAGGGTTGCCCCTGAGTCCAGTGCAGCCCTAGCCCAGGGCCGATCCTCTGCGGGCGGGGGGAGGTGAGGGGGGGAAGCTGAGCAGAGCAGGGTCCAGACCTGCCCCCGGGTCTGGGTTCTAGGGCGACCTTAGGGGGACACCTGCAGGAAGCTGGGTGGGGTGGGCAGGGGAGATGAGAGGCAAAGCCAGGCACCTGGTATCCCGCCCCACATGGCAGGAGGGTGTGGCTGCACCCTGGCAGGGAGGTGGTAGCAGTGGTACCTCGGGTCTGAGGGCCAAGGCCACGCCAGTGGGTTGGGGTGTTGGGGTGGCGGTCACCAGCATGAGGTGAGGGCAGAGGACCAGCAGGTGAGGAGATGAAGAGAGAGAGAGGAGGGAATGGAGCCAGGAGACAGGCAGGAGCCTGGCCTGGCGGCACCTCTCAGAGGGGAGGCCAGGGGATCCCATGGGAGGTGGGCGGAGCGCTCAGGGCCAGCCCCACCCCGTGGCCTGGGGCCGGCGGGGTGAGGGATCAAGGCCGCAGCCCGGCAGCAGCCACCCCTGGTCCCTCAGGGAGAGCGATAGAGCATCTGTGATTCTGCAAAGAGATAACTAAGTGGGGACATGTGCCCGCCAGGCAGGCCTCCCGGTGCACCCAGGGCAGAGCTGGAGCCCTCTGAAGCCACACAAGGGCACAGCACCCTCCAGGGAGGTGCCAGCCAGGGGCAAGCTCCCCAAACCCTGCTGCTCCAAGAGCCCCCTCGAGACCCATCGAACCTGCCCGGGAAAAGGCACCACCACCTCCCTCCACTGCCCAGGTCAGCAGCCACTTGGGGGTCAGAGTGTGCACGGTCAGCCCCAAGGTCCTCCCGGCCTGCAGCCCACCGTGTCCCCGCAGGGGACGAGGGAACAGGGCAGTGATCAAACCACAGGCTGGTTGGAGTGGTCGAGGTGAGGACAAGGTCAGTGGCCCAGGGCCTGGAGGGGCCCCCAGGGACCACAGACAGAAGAGATAGGAGCAGCTCAAGGCTGATGGGGTGCTCTGAGAGCTGGGCAGCCCCACCCCCCAACCCACCCCACCCTCCATCAGTCTGGCCCTTCCTGGGCAGGGCAGCTGGGGCATCCCAGGCAGGAAGTCGCTACCAGCAGGTTGAGCTGCTCCGGCAGGGCACCAGCCAGGCCACTTGGTCATGCCAGGCATCATCCATCTGGACCAGGACCCCTCAGGATGGCACAAAGCCCAGATTTGCTTCCTCTGATCACTTCTTCCTGCCCTGCTGGCCCTAGGCCCCGGCCTTCCCTTCTTCACCCACGAGTGACCCCCACGCTCTATGTCCAGCTGGGGGTGGGCTGAACAGGCTCCAGGCTGCAGCCTTCCAGCCCCAGGCAGGAGCCAGGCTCCACACAGCTCTGGGGACTGGACCACCCACGAGCCCATGACCTCACTGTCATCTACAGAGCAGGGAGTGCTTTCACTTCCAGTTCTAGTGGAGGTCAAGGGTCAGAAAGCAAAGGAGGGAGGGGCAGCCGAGGGCCTGCCGGTATGGGGTGGGGCTGGTGGCCATGGCTACTGGAAGGAGAACAGCAGGGAGGGGAGGGGCAGGGCCAGGGGGGATCATGGCCTGTGGCCCCAGGCGTGGGTGCCTGACCCAGCCCTGGGAGCTGGCAGGAGCGCAGGTGCCCTCCCAGGGAAGGAGGGGAGGATGGCCCCAGGAGGAGAGGTGGTGCCAAGGCCACGCCAGGCAGCAGACAGAGGAGGGGGCCTGTCCAGGGAAACTGGCTGGAGCAGAGGGGCCTCAGGGCCCTAGAGCCCAGCAGCTGAGGGAGAGGCCATCACTGCCCGGGTCCCACAGGAAGGGCAGCTGCCCGCTACCTGCCAGAGGGTCACGGGAGCTGGCCTGGAATTTGCCTCCGGGCCGACGCAGGTGATCGAGTGACCAGAAGAATCTGAGGAACGCAGTCCTGTGCCCAGAGGGTTCCAGGCCACCAGGCAGGGCCAGGCTTAGGGAATGAGGCTCCCACCCTGTACTGGGTCTCTGCCCTCAGCCCTTGCCCCCAACAAGGTGGGGTGTCCTCACCTCTCCCAGCATCACCCCCCAGCTTCAGACTAAGCCTGCACACCAGGAGCTCCGGAAACACTCTCCCAAGACCAGGTCCCACTGAGCACGGGCTGGGTGCCTTCTGGGGGACTGAGAGCCCCTCAGCTGACCCGGGAGGCAGGGTTCCAGCCCCTCGCAAATCACAGTCCCCCGCCCCTTCCCCCTGCCATCCTGGCACTTGCTGCCTGAATCGGCGGGGAGTCCAGGTCATGCCGGGGCCACCCCGCTGTGACCTGGTGGCCAGGTGGAGCCACAGGCTCACACTGCTCTCCAAGCTGAACCTCAGGAGACAGCCCTGCCCGCCAATTCCAGCCAAAGCCTCAGAACCAACCCAGGCGCGGGCTGGACCGACCCTGCACACCAGCCTTTCCGGGCCGGGTAGCAAGCTGTGCCCACAGCCCCTGGTTTACTAGGGCTCTACTGGGGCCCAGGTCAGGGATCCCTCAGCCCCAGCTCTCCTCTGGTCTCCATTGAAGCTGTCCCCCTCCCAGGCCAGGTGTCTTGGCTGGTGACCCCGACCTCCCCCCCACCCCCCACACACACGCACCTTCTTTCTCGAGGAGCCAGCCTTGGTGAGGCAGGACTTCTGCAGGGCCAGGTAGCCGCCAATCACCTCGATCTCGTGCACGGTGGGGTAACGCTTCTTCAGGCCGGTCCCCAGAACAGCAGGGGGCTCCGACAGGCGGTCCACCTCCACTTCCTCAGCCTCCAGTGGCCCGGGCTCCCCATTGGCCAGCAGGACCCCTGGCTTCCTCTTGGGCACCACCGTGAAGGTATTGCCACCTTGGTGCAGGAGCTCCGATGGGTGGTACCGGGGAGGCCCCCTGGCCCCCGAGCAGGGCAGTTTGGCTTCTTGGGGGTCCTCATCCTCCGAGTCCACCTCATCGATGAAGGTGACGGGCAGCCCTGGCCTTCCGGGCTCCCCGCCATTCTTGGCCAAGCCGGACACCCCGAAGTCCTGGGAAGGCTCAGCTTCAGCGGCCACTGGGAGGGATGGGGGCGGCGAGGATGGCCTCTGCCACCTGACAGCCTGGTCCACTAGGGCAGTGGCTGGCCTGGGGCAGGCCTCCTCCTGGACCCCCAAGGGGCTCCTCTCTCCCACGGGTGCACCGTCAGCTCCAGACACCAGCTGGGCTCCGCGCTGTGGGCGCTGCAAGGCCCGGACAGCCTCTCCCTCTGGCAGCCGCACAGGCCGCCTCCCTTGGGGCGGAGGGGCGCCGGTGGCCTTGCGCTTGGGGACGAACACGAAGGAGTTGCGGGAGTTCACACGGAGACTGGCCAGGGCCCGGGCCTGCAGGTCCCCCGCGGGAATCGTGTCCATGTCGGGCTTGGAGGCCGGCCGTATCTCGAAGGAGTCGTTGGCGCTGGTGGCCGAGGAGACCCAGCGGCGCTGGCTGGGAGTGGCACTGGCAGGGCTGGGCCTGGGCAAGGCCGGGGGCGAGGCTGGAGTGGCACTGGGGGTCCCGGGGCTGGGGGGCGGGCGGGCGGGGGGCTCCCCCGACTCCACCTTTGGCTTGTACTCTCCCGGCCCAAGGCCGGAGCCCGCGATGCCGTTGGCAGCGCCGGCCGGGGACTCCGGGGCCGCGGGCCCGTTGGGGAGCGGGCGAGCGCCCGCCGCGCGGTGCAGGCCCCGGGGGTGGACGGTGAACGAGTTGCTGCTGGTCTTCTGCAAGAAGTCGCTGCGCCGGGCGCCCGGCCCGGTGCCGCGCCGCTCGGGCTCCAAGGAGGCGGCGCGCTCGCCCACGCGCGGGGCGGCCGGGCGGAGGGCAGGCGGCTGGGGCGGCTGGGGTGGCGGCGGCGGCGGGGGGCGACTGCGCTCCGGGCTCCCGCGACGGCGCGGCGCGGCCGGCGGGTCGAACTTCTGGAGCAGACGGCTGACGCGGCCCGGCGACGGCGGCGCCTCGTACACGAGCACCTCGGCGGCGCGGATGCGGGCAGCCAGGCCGGTGGCGGGGTCGGGAGCGGCGGGCGGGAAGCCGGGCACCGACTCGATGATGAGGATGTTGTCGGCGCGGATGGTCCGCACGCCCGGCACCCGGCGGTACAGCTCCAGGAGCTGTTGCACCGGCCGCGCCCCCGCCGCTCCCGCGCCCGCGCCGCCGCCGCGCCGCACTCCGCGCCGCCGCTCCGACTCGAGCCGCATGAACGGGTTCTCGCACAGCGGGCCCAGGCTATCGGCCAGCACGAGCCGCTCGCCCGCCGGCTCCGCGGGTCCCGCCGCGTCCGCCCCGGCCCCCGGCGCCGAGCCCCCGGTCAGGGCCGCCAGCTTGGCCCGCTTCCGTTCCAGGATCTCCCGCTTCCAGGCGGGCATCCCGGCGCGGGGCCCCGGGCCCGGCCGCCCCAGGCCGGCCATGCTGCGGAGCGGCCGCCAAAGCCAGCGCGCGCTGGGAACTGCGGCAGCCGCCCGCCGGTAGCCCTCGCGCAGCGGCCACGCCCCCTCCCGCGACCGCCGCCCATTGGGGAAGGCGCCCTGAGACCCGCCCCGCGCCCGGCAGCCCCACCTATGACAGGAAAGGATGGCCAGCCGATCGGATTGGAGAAGGCTCTCCAGGACCCCGCCTTCCCAGGATCTCATTGGATGGCGTCCCCCGTCGGCGCCGGCTCCCATTGGGGAAGGCCCCTTTGAACACGCCCCTGACGCCTCGCGCTGCTCATTGGCGGCCCTCACTTCCGCCTCTGCGCCCCGCCCTGGGGGCGGAGCCTGGCGGGGGCGGGGTCCTGGCGGGCCTCGGTAGTTGGACCCCGGGGCCCGGTGTCGCGGTCGACCTTGGCCCGGCCAGGTAACTTCCTCTTGGTGCCAGCGCCCAGCCCAGCCCGCCTGTCCCCCCGAGAGCGCGTGGAGGGAGGACCTGCCCGGAATCAGGACCGGTAGCCTCGCCCCGGGCCTGTGGGCGATGCCCAGGCTGCACACCAGTCCCGCCTGGTCCATGCCTGCCCGCCTGCGGCCCTCCGTTTCCGCGGGACTCGGCGGAGATGCCAGTGCGGGACCCCCGCCAGGGCTGAGGAGTCGGTTCCTCGGGACTTGATTGTGCTGCTCAGACAAGTGGGAGGAGCGCTATCCCACCCACACTTCCATCCAGGAGCGTGGGAGCTGCGAGGAGGCACCAGAGCGGACAGACTTCCTCCCCGTACACAAGCTCTCACGCCGAAGGGCCACAAAAGCCAGGCCGTGTGTGCGCCCTGTTACCTCCCCACGCTACTACTGAACCCCTCATCCCAAGGCTGGGGGGCCCCGCTGACCCTGAGGACACAGCTTCCCTGCCCTCCTGCCATGAGAAAGCTATTCCCCTATGGCCGTGGGTCTCACCCTTCCCAATGCCTCCACCCCTTAATGCAGTTCCTCATGTTGTGGTGAGCCCCACTTTCATTGTTACAAATTGAACATAATTAAAGCATAGTGTTTCATCACAAAAACAATCTGTAATTATAGATGTGTTTTCCGATGGTCTAGGCGACCCCTGTGAAAGGGTCGTTTGACCCCCAAAGGGGTCGCGACCCACAGGTTGAGAACCGCTGCCCTATGCCCACCACGTCCTTTTGGGTCCACTGGACTCAGGGGAGAAGGGGAACTGGGGAGCAGGTGTTGCCTGCCTTCCACCACCCGCCTGCAGCCAGCAGCAGTCCTCAGGGGAGGAGCTCCAGGCCCCGGGCAGGCTCCAGCCTGAGGCTCGCCTCTCAGCTTCTGGAGGCTGTGGCGGTAAATCACCTTTCCAAAGGAAAGTAAACCTTCTTATTCTCGTTACTTCTATAGCAACAGAACTCCCTAATTCCGAACTAACAGAATAAAACGGGAACAAAACAGGCAACCTAGAAACAACATGAATCGAAAACTCACTCCAGCCCTAGGTGGTTTGGCTCGGTGGAAAGACCGTCAGCCTGGGGACTGAAGGGCCCCGGGTTCAATTCTGGTCAAGGGCATGTACTTCGGTTGCCGGATCCATCCCCTGCCCAGGTGGGGGCGTGTGCGAAGGCAACCAATCGATGTGTCTCTCTCGCATTGATGATTCTCTCCGTCTCTCTCGCCCTTCCCCCCTCTCTAAAAATCAATGGAAAAATATCCTCAGGTGAAGATTAACAAACAAACAAAAAAGGAAACTCACTCCAAACGTTCAGCTTGTATTTGGCTTGGGCACAAGTTAGGTCATGCCTGGGTAGGAAACATTTTGCAGCTGTGGTTCAGACCAGACCAGACCAGACCTGTCTCCAGCTCAAGCATCTCAGCGGCCCCGCAGCACGCACACGTCCTCCGCGAAAGGTCACCACGCTGCTGCGACAACAAGGGCCCACCCACCTGTTCTGTAAACGGCCAGACAGTAAACGTCTTCACCCGCTGGTCCTCACCAGGGACAGCCTTTTCTCCCAGGAGACGTGGCAATGCCCGGACCCACTTCTGGTTGTCACAAACGAGAGATGCCACTGGCACCTAGAGAGGAAAGGCCGGGGATGCTGCTACAGTGCTCAGCAGAGCCCTCCTGGAGCAAAGAACGATCTTACCCACAAGACCGGCAGCGCCGACACGGGGACCCTGCACACGGCAGGCACGTTGGCTTTCTGTCACACGTTCTTCTGTTTTCATGACCCTTTAAGGATTAGTACAAAGACGGCCTCAGGCCGTAACCTGCTGGCCCTCTCTACAGTGTCAGCCAGGTCCACAAAGACCACACATTGGCAGGATGCCAAGGCTCTGATGCCACAAACTACTCACTAGGCTCTCAACACTGGCCTACCCCATGTCTTCATGCGGCTCCCAAGGCAGGAAGTAGGAATTCTCTGAGGGAAACCTCCCCCCACCCCCCCGCCCGCCCCCCCATTAACCTCCAGCAGGTCCCAGCCCTCCTACAACCTCAGCTCTGTAACCAACCACAGCACACAGGAGGGGGCGTCTCCGCGCTCATTCGATTTCACTCCCTATGGGTCAGGCCACCACGGCGTTTCAGCAAAACATTCTATTTTATTTTTATCTCAGCAAAGGTCCTCATGTGGCACCTGACTGGTACCAAACCAAAGACCTCAGGCCAACAAATGGGAGCTGAGACCACCTGCACCTCTTCCCCTCGCAGGTGCGCTGACAGTGCTGGCCACCAGGTGGCGGGACAGGTGGTGACACTGCAACCTGCTGGGACAGGAAGCCAAGCAGAGCCTTTACAGCAAAGTTCTTTTCTCAGGTGACAGACCTCCAGGCCGGTCCGATCATGCTTGTTTGACACCTTCCTGGGTGCCTTGGCTGGAATGAAGACAGGGCCATCCTTTCCCCAGTGGCAAGGGGCGGAGATACACTCGGAGCTCAAACGGCGAAGGAGGTCTTGTCTGGGTGAACCGGACACTGAGCTCTGGGGTCAGCGATGCTGGCCGGCCTTGCAGCCTTGGCCCACTTTCCCAGGATCCAGGACAACACTGAGCCCTCGAGGACATTTTGCTTACATGCAGTTTCCAGCTGCCAGAGGAGTGCAGGCCTGTCACGCTTGGGTCCTTCTCCAGGTCTCCGTTCAGATGCGCTATTCAACGCATGAAATAACAGGAAATAGATTTGAAGGACCAGGGCTACTCTTTTCCTCCCTGCTGAGCAGTTTCAGACATGACTGGCACAGAGAAAGCTGAGCACTCAGCGGGGTACAAGCTGGAGTTGCTGTCACACCCAGACTTCTCCTCCGGGTGCGGCGGGAGACCGGGTCCTCACCCTTCCGGGGTGGCCCTCAGCTTTCCGCCCAGCCTTCTGGCTGCGGAGAGCTCCCTTCCCGGCCCCTCTGCGAGGCTAGTTGACCCGGCAGGCGCGGATCATGAGCAGCTGCAGGAGAATGAAGACGGGAGACGTGATCAGGCCGAACCAGAGCTCCCGAGTCTGCTCCACCAGCTTCTGGCACAGCAACATCTCGAACACGAACTTGAGGCTGAGAACCGTGAGGATCCAGAAGAGGCGGAGCACGGCCAGCCGCTTCTCCCCGTCCTGGAAGAGACGCACCGACACGATGGTGGTGAAGTAGGTGCTGAGCCCGTCGGCGGCGAAGAAGGGCACGAACACGTTCCACCAGGAGAGGCCGGGCGCCAGGCCGTCCACGCGCAGCGCCAGCAGCACGGAGAAGGCCAGCAGGGCCAGCAGGTGCACGAAGATCTCGAAGGTGGCGAAGCCCAGCCACTGCACCAGCTCCCGGAGCGAGAAGAGCATCGCGCCGGCGGCGCGCGGGCCCGGGCCCAGCCGAGCGTCTCACCCGCCGGGCCGCGCCTCCTCTCCCCGCGGGCCTCGCCGGCGCCCGCCGCTGCGAACCGGAGGCCACGAGCGGCCCGCCTGCCCCGTTCCTCGGCCCCGGCGCGCCGCCGACCCCCCGACCCCAGCCCGGGACCCAGCACCGGCCGCCAGCGGACGCCCGGCCCGCTCGGACGCCATGCCCCGCTGGACGCAGCCCCAGCGCGTCACTTCCGGGCGACGCCGGAAGCCGGAAATCGGGGTCGATCCCGGCCGCCGGGGCGCTCGGGGCAATCTGCGGGTCGTGTTCCCCGCGCCCCCCGATGCCGAGCCCACGGCTCCTGGTGCTGTTCGGCAGCCAGACCGGCACGGCCGAGGATGTGGCGGAGCGGCTGGGCCGCGAGGCCCGGCGTCGGCGTGTGGACTGCCGGGTGCAAGCCCTGGATTCCTACCCGGTGGTGAGGGCTCCCTGGGCCTCGGCGGGGAGACCGGGCAGCCGGGGCGCCGCGTTCGGGGCGGGGACGCGGGGGGACATCGCGCGCCTGGTCGCGTGGAGGAGGGGCGGGGGGCCCGGGGGAAGGGGGCCGGCGGCTGCGGGTCTCCCCGAGTCCCTGTGCCCCGCCTCCAGGGCACGGTCCAGGGCTAGGAGCTGAGCTGTGAGGCCAGAGGCCACCTTTCCACCCGCGGAGCCACCAAAGCAGAAGCGGCAGGCTTAGCCGGCAGCGCCCCGCCAGGAAGCCAGGGCGCCGGGGGGAGAGCCAGCGGAGCGGGGCAGTAGGAAGGGCCGCCCTGCCTGTCCCACCCCGGGCCGGGAGGGCTGCCTGGTCCCTGCGGCCTGAGGTCTTACACGTGTGTCTTTTTGTTGAGGTGAATCTGATTAACGAGCCCCTGGTGATATTTGTTTGTGCAACTACAGGCCAAGGAGACCCCCCTGACAACATGAAGGTAAGGCTGCCCCGGGCGCCCGCTGTGCTCGGGTGCAGACCCCTGCCCTGGCCCGCACCCCCTTGTCAGTGCCTGGGGTGGGGGGGGTCTGAAGCACAATGAGCAGTGCTGCCGGGCAGCTGTGGATGTGAGAGGAGCCGGGGGTTCTGGTTCCTCCCAGATAAACTCTTCCCAGGGCACCATCGTTCCCCTCCTGCTGTCCCCGGCCCTGTGTGATCTCGCCTGGGTCTCACGTGTATTTCGAAACTGTTTGCCTTTCCGGGAACACCCTCAAATCTTTAGCCATCATTTGGGCACACGTTATAGTTCCAGCACGATCCAGGGCTAGGAGCTGAGCTCTGAGGCCAGTGGCCACCTTTCCACCCTCACGGAGACAACGGCAAAGCAGAAGCAATGGGTGTCACAGGCGGTGACAGGCCAGGAAGTACAAGCCGCTGGGGAGAGTGGGTGTAGGCGAAGTCCTGAGGATGAGGGGGGCTACCCAGGCCCCAGGAGAGAGCGGGCAGCCCGCCTCTGGGAAGAGCGAGCAGCGGTTCGGGGGTTCAGGATGACAGAGCCAGGCACGTGTCGGGGGAGGAGGGAGCAGAGTCACGGTGAGGCAGGGGGACATGAGCGAAGGGCTGCGGGCCTCACAGGTGACAGTCATAACGAAACCACCACCTGTCGGGGGATGGGGGGGGCTGTAGGAGAGCAAGGACAGTGCGGGGGTGGGGGTACCCAGCGCAGGTAGGAGACTAAAAGTGGACGCATCCCAGAGACGTTAAGGTAGACTCGACAGGACACAGAATGAAACAGGTTTCAAAGATGAGAAAGAAGGTGGTGGGATCCAGACAGGGATTCAGGCTCAGTCGCACACAGGGAGATAGACCAGCCAGGGCCCCGTGCCTGGGACCGTCCGGATGGAGACGTGAGGTGGCTCTGGAGCCCCAGCCAGGGTCCTGGGTGGAGGTGGGTGTTGGAGGGAGGTGCTTTCCGAGGAAGGTGTCTGCTCAGAGCTGCGCGGAAATGGAGCGAGATAAGGCCTGGAGGCATCCGTGGGGCTTATCAGCGAAGGGACTGGTGACCTTGGGGGAGCCCTTTCAAAGGCTCTCGGGGAGGGAGGCTGGATAAGAGGGTGACAGGCAACTAACGAGGGAGGGAGGGGGTGGAGAGAGTCTTTAGGAACCCAGAAAGACTTCTGACTGTGCCTGGGGCTGAGGGGTGAAAGGAAGGTTTTTATAAGATGGGAGGGACACGGCCAGGGGACATGCTGGAGGGGACAGTGGCCGAAGACTAAAGAACAGGATGGGGTGGGGATGATGCTGGAGACTCAGGGCGTCTCCAGGACCCCAGCACAGGGTCTCCTCAGACAGGAGAGAAGGCAGGTTGGCGGGGATCAAAGGCAGGAGGGGAGGTGGGGTGGGAGACGCAGGGCCCGCAGGGCCCGGACCGGAGGGGTGGGTGCCCTCCCATCAGCCCCCTGGGCCGTCAGGGCAGAGGCACAGGCTCAGCGTGGGAAGCCAAGAGCTGAAGGTGACGATGAGCACGCCGGGACGAGGGTGGGTGACGCAGGCCCAGGCTCCCGCTTTGCTCTCAGCTTCTTAAGTACAAACAGACCACGGAGCCAGCGCCCACGGCAGGGGCGACCCCGTGAGAGGCGGACCAAGGGGAGCAAAGAGCCGCGGGCGGGCTCCCCGCAGAGGGACACTCGGCCCACGGCCAGCACGGGAGACGCAGGCTCGGAAAGAGCGCCAGGGAAATTGGTAAAGACGGAGTTGAGACGTTCTTCCAAAAGTAACAAAGCGTAAGAGGAAGAAGAGCTTAAAGCTCTGAGCTCACTCCAGGAGCCGCGGAGTGGGAACGTAGGGAGGAAGTTGTCAGGGAAAGGAACAGACCGTCCCAGAGCCGAGGACAGGTCTCGGCCTGAGCCCTCGGGTGCCAGGAAGGGCCCATGGGGCACGCAAAGCTCCCGACCGACGCACGTCCTCGTGGGGGCTGCAGGGCTGAGAGGGTCACCGACTCCCCAGCAGTGACCCCCCCCCCACCCTCAGAACAAAGCTGAGGGTCCGGGATCCGGGGAAGGCCGTGTCAGCCCAGGTTCTCCCGCAGCCGGTCGGACGGGGAAGGCAGGTGTGCGTGCTCCGGCGTCGGCCAAAGGGGTTCGCCTCCCCTGGTCGCACAGGAAGTGCGCTGGGAGGTTCTCCGCGGGTTTAACCCAGCGCCTGGGAGGCTGGGCAGGCAGGGTGCCCGCGGGGCCCAGGCAGCCAAGTGCTAGGGTTGGGGGGAGAGGGGGCGGTCCAGGGCCAGCGGGCAAAGCTGTGCCTCCACAGGCCCAGGGCCGGTCCACCCCGTGGCCTCGGTTGGGAGAGGCCCGTGCGGCAGGGCCAGGTCAGTGCTGGAGGCTGTGCCTTGGACGCAGCTCTGCAGACCCTGGTCCTCGCCCTCGCAGCTCCCGCCCTCCCGTGGCTCAGCCACCAGGAGGGCCCAGAGGAAGGGAGGCGCTGCAGAGGGGGGCGAGGTGAGGACGGCTCAGCCCCCCCAGGGGGCCCGGGAACGTGGGCCTCTCGTGTGAAGAGACGAGAAGCCTCCAGGGACCCAGGGAGGAGCCGGTCGGCGGCAATGCCCGCGCAGCGAGGCCTGGTGGCCCTCCCTCTGCGCCAGCCTGTCCCCCGGAGAAGCCCGGCGGGAGGGGAGCCCACGCCCCACAGCGGCTCTGGGGCGGCCTTCTCGCAGTTCCCTGCCTCTTGCACATGCCTGGCCTTTTGAGGGAATGGCAGGCGGTCTGTGTTAGCGCCGGGGGCGGGAGAGGGGCCCTGGGGAGGCCGGACCAGCCCTCCCCGCCCCTGACCCCGGTCTCTGGCGGCAGAGCTTCTGGAGGTTCCTGTTCCGGAAGAGCCTGCCGTCGACCTCCCTCTGCCAGGTGGACTTCGCCGTCGTGGGCCTTGGGGACTCCTCCTACGCCAAGTGAGCGGGGCGCCAGGCTGCTGGCCGGGGGCTGTCCTGGGAGAGGGATAGGCACCCCAGCCTCCAGGGCTCCTGCCAGGCTGGGCCACAGCCCTGGGCCCTCGCCCCACCGGGGCTCCCCAGTGTGGGCGCCTTTGTGGGTGGGCGGGGTGCGACACGGGGCCCAGGTCCGGCACCCAGGGGACTTCCAGGGCTGCCACCAGCCAGCACCAGGCGTTCACAGGGGACAGGACAGCCAGCTCTTGCCCCACTTTTATAGAAACACGTTTCGTGAGACGGTCGGCTTGTTGGAAACAGTGCAGAGGCAGGCGCGGGGGATGGGCAGTGGGTGCAAAGGGCCGCAGGCCCAGGAGCCCCCGTGGCCACCCCTCCGGCCGGCAGTGTAACCCTCTCCCGTTTTTCTCAGCGTCTTCACGGCATAGCGTGTCCCAGCAGGGGGCAGTGTTGCTCTGGGTTATTTCCCAAGTGAACACCAAGGGTTCACGTTCAGGCTGCAAGTGGCAGCAGGTCACGGCGTCAGAACCCTGACCGTCCAGCAGGGTTAGGGCTGAGGGGGTCCCACGCCTCAAAGCCAGGCCGTGGGAGGAGGTGCTCGCTTGGTCTGGAGAAAAGGAGGGGCGTGGTGACTGTGCCCCTCGTGCTTCCAGCGTCCCGGGGAGGGCTCCTTCAGGGAGCTGCGCCGAGGCCAGACGACCCTGGGAGATGGGGAGACGTGGGCTGCCCCCCGCTGCCCTCCAGGGCCCCACGTACAGTGCTGCCCGCTGCCCTCTGCCTGCATGGCTGGCTGGGCGGCTTCCCTCACCTCACGTCCGGTGCCCGCAGCAACCTCCCTCTCTGCACAGGTTCAACTTTGTGGCCAAGAAGCTGCACCGGCGGCTGCTGCAGCTGGGGGGCGCCGCCCTGCTGCCTGTCTGCCTGGGCGATGACCAGCACGAGCTGGGGTGAGTGTGCCAGGGAGCGAGCGCCCCCCGGGCGGGAGGGCAGCCCTGAGCAGTGCCCTCAGACAGCGTCGTGCCCTCTGTCCAGGCCCGATGGTGCCATTGACCCCTGGCTGCACTCGCTGTGGGAGAAGGTGCTGGGGCTGTACCCCGTGCCCCCTGACCTCGGCGTGATCCCCCCTGGAGTCCCGTGAGTGTGGGCTTTGGTTTGGATCCGCGGGTGCACCCGAGCGGCCTGGCCACCGCCTCGCCGGGGCCTCCCAGGCCTGCGGGTCTGACGGGCAACCCCCCCACAGCTTGCCTTCCAAGTTCACCCTGCGGTTCCTTCAGGAGGCCCCGGGGCCGTGCCCGCCAGAGCCACACGCGGCCCAGGCAGACCCCCCGAGCCCCCCTTCAGAGCAGCGGCCCTTCCTGGCGCGCATGGTCACCAACCAGCGGGTCACCGGCCCCTCCCACTTCCAGGACGTGCGGCTCATTGAGTTCGACACCGCGGACTCGGGAATCAGGTGCGGAGTCCGTCCTGTGCACCCGGGGGCGGGGGGGGGGGGGGCGGGGGGCACGGCCGTGGTGAGCGCCCTGGCCCTCTCCCAGAGCCTCAGCCGGCACTCGGCAGCCCGGCTGCGGGCGACCTCAGCCCCAGACCCAGCCCTCCCTGGACACTGGCCTTCCTCTCCTGTGGCCGCCTCCACCCCAAGCCCCCAGCTCCCGCCCACACCCCCCCTGGCTTCCCACCAGCTTTGTGGCCGGCGACGTGGTGCTGATCCAGCCTGAGAACACGGCCAGGCACGTCCAGCTTTTCTGCCAGGTGCTGGGCCTGGACCCTGACCAGCACTTCACGCTGCAGCCGCGGGAACCAAGTGAGTGCGGGCCGGCTGCCCCCCTCACTCCCACCCTCGCCCAAGTCCCTGGCCACCACCACCACCTCTCCCTGCTTCAGATGTCGCCTGCCCCGAGCGGCTGCCCCAGCCCTGCTCCGTGCGGCACCTCGTGTCCCAGCACCTGGACATCGCCCGCGTGCCGCGGCGCTCCTTCTTCGAGCTCCTGGCCTGCCTGTCCCCCGACGCGCTCGAGCGGGAGAAGCTGCTGGAGTTCAGCTCTGCCGCCGGCCAGGAGGCCCTGCACGAGTACTGCCACCGGCCCCGGAGGACCACGCTGGAGGTGCGGGCGGCAGGGGGGCCGTGGGCCGCAGCCACCGTGGCCTGCTGGCCGCCGCCCTGCTGAGGCCGTGTCTGTGCAGGTGCTGTGTGACTTCCCGCACACGGCGGCGGCCATCCCCCCGGACTACCTGTTGGACCTCATCCCCCCGATCCGGCCGCGTGCCTTCTCCATTGCCTCCTCTCTGCTGGTGAGCGTCCGCTGGGGCTGGGCATCGGGCTGGGGGGCGTGCCGGGTAGCCATGCGGGCAGGCACCCACATCCCATCCCCCAGGCTCAGCCCACGAGGCTGCAGGTGCTCATGATGGGCAGGTGCCACCATCCGCCCCCACCAACCTGCCCCCCATCCCGCCTCCCCCAGGCCCACCCCGCGAGGCTGCAGGTGCTCGTGGCCGTGGTGCAGTATCGGACTCGCCTCCAGGAGCCCCGGCGGGGCCTCTGCTCCTCGTGGCTGGCGTCCCTGGACCCTGGGCAAGGTGACCCCTGCTCCTCAGCAGGTAGGGGTGGGCAGGGCTAGGGCCCTGGCCCTCCAAGCCTCTTCACGCCACCTCCCTCTTGCCATAGGCCCTGTCCGGGTGCCCCTGTGGGTGAGGCCTGGGGGCCTGAGCTTCCCCCAAGTCCCAGACACGCCTGTGATCATGGTGGGGCCTGGCACCGGCGTGGCCCCCTTCCGAGCAGCCGTTCAGGAGCGAGTGGCCCAGGGCCAGACCGGTGAGTGGACAGGGTGCAGGGCCCGGCGGGGCCGGGCTGAGCCGCGGCAAGTCCAGGCTCAAGGCCCTGCGCCTCCCCAGGGAACCTCCTGTTCTTTGGCTGCCGCTGGCGGGACCAGGACTTCTACTGGGAGGCCGAGTGGAAGGAGCTGGAGAAGAGGGGCTGCCTGACCCTGGTCACAGCCTTCTCCCGGGAGCAGGTGGGTGTGCGCGGAGGGTGGGGGCGGGGCGGGGCTAGAGCGCATTCACCCACCCATCCTGCGTCCTGCAGGAGCGGAAGGTGTACGTGCAGCACCGGCTCCGGGAGCAAGGGCCGCTGGTGTGGGAGTTGCTGGACCGCCAAGGCGCGTGCTTCTACCTGGCGGGGTGAGCCTGGGTGTGGGGTGAGCCTGGGTGTGGGGCCGGGCACCAGGCAGCACTGAGCCCGCTCGGCCTGTCTCCCCAGCAACGCCAAGGACATGCCCGCAGACGTGTCGGAAGCCCTGGAGTCTGTCTTCCGGGAGGAGGGGGGGCTCTCGGGCCCTGAGGCCACCGCCTACCTGGCCCAGCTGCAGCGGTCCCTGCGCTTTCAGGCCGAGACGTGGGCCTGAGGAGCTGCCGGCTGGCCGGTCCCTTGGGCTGGTCCTGCCTGACCCCAGGTGGGCAACGGCCAGCTCCCCTGTGCGGCCGCACGCGTCGGGGCCTACACTCCGCAGCCGCGTCCCTGGCTCCAGCTGGCCTTTCCCACTGGCCCCAAGTTAGGTCCTGCTCAGGGGGTGACCCAGGAAGGCATCCTAGCCTGATGGGCGCCAGGGAGCTCCCCCAGACGCCAGATTCCAAACGGCACAGGAATCTGGGGGTGCAGGGTCCCCGGGAGGGCTGAGTTCCCCCTCCTCTGCCCTGGGTCGCACCCCAGCCCTCAGGTTCCCGGGCCTGTGGGACGAGTCACCATCCTTGCCTGGTTCCACGAAGACTCAGCAATAAACGTCAGGCCCAGGTGCTGCTTCTGACCTGTTGGTTCTCATGCTGTTCCGATGCCTCAGGTGGGGGTGGGCCCACAGCTCCTGGGACAGGAACAGCCGCGGCGGGGACACGGGGCCACGGCTCAGCACTGTGGCTGCAACACTTTGGTGTCTGACTCTCACCTAGTGGGTGGGACTGTTTGCCCACCTTGTACAAGCTCTGCCCTGGGTCTGATGGGGTAGGGGGCAGTCTGGAGAGGACCCCGAAAGGAAGGGTTGGGGAGTGCTTGGCTAGGCGGGTAAGGACCATTCCTTCAGCCCAGGGAGCAGCAGCCTGAGGCCCAGGAGGAAGGGGGTGTGGCCTGAGCCAGGAGGGGGCGGGCAGGCAGGCAGGCGCTGTCACCACCTGGGATGGGCCTTCCGGGACAAGGAAATTCCTGTTGGGGCAGTTGGGCAGGCCGGCCTCCCGACACTGCGGGCCTGGAGCCCATCGTCTAAGTCAGGTGCTGACACGGGTCAGTGGTGGCTGTGCCGGGCTCGGGCGGACCCAGTGGGACAGCCTGTGTGGGCCCAGGAGGGGCTGAAGCTGGCCCGGTGCTGAGGCCCCAGGGAGTCCACTTCCTGTCGGGGCGAGGAGTCCAAGGAGGCAGTGGCTGCTGCAAGGTCAGTGCCAGACGCTAACCGGCCCGAGGGCCACTGTGACCTTCACAGCCCCACCCCCCACTGCCGCCCTGGGGTCCCACTCCCCCCATCCTGACTCCTGCCCCGGGGACCCTACTCATGGCCCCACTGACCTCAGCTCGGGGCTCCCCCATCCGCCTTCAGCCTGCCCGGGTCCTGAGCACCTGGACCCACTGTGCCAAGTGCTGGCAGAGGAAAGGGTGGACGGCCAGGCCCTGGGGACCCCTGGGGGTGCCCGGTCTCCAGACAGCGAGCCCCTGCTGGGAACCACAGCGGCAGCCCACCCCTGGGCTAGGCCCACAGGGGAGGAGGAAGAAGAGGAGGAGGAGGAGTGCCCCATCTGCACAGAGCCCTACGGGCCTGGTGGGCACCGCCTGGCCCTGCTGAACTGTGGCCACAGCCTGTGCTCGGGCTGCCTGCACCAGCTGCTGGGCTCGGCCCCCAGCGCCGACCTAGGCCGTGTGCGCTGCCCGCTGTGTCGCCAGAAGACGCCCATGCTGGAGTGGGAGATCTGCCGGCTGCAGGAGGAGCTGCTGCAGGCCGACGGGCCCCCGCGGCCCCCGAGCCCGGCGCCCCCCGCACCACCCCGCCGGGGCCGGGGGCCCTGGGCCTCCCTGGAGCACCACTACCAACTGCGCTTCCTGGCAGGGCCTGTGGGCGTCCAGGGCTGCCTGCCCTTCCTCTCTTGCCCGCCCTGCCTGGGTGCCCGGCTCTGGGCCCTGCGAGAACGGGGGCCCTGCACCCGCCGCCTGGTGCTGCTGAGCCTGCTGGGCCTCGAGCTGCTGGGGCTGCTGCTGGTCTTCACGCCACTCATGCTGCTGGGGCTGCTCTTCGTGCTGCTGGACCGCTCCGGCCACTGAGCCTCTGCCCCTGCACCGCCTGGAGGCGCCGACCGGCCCCGTCCTGCGGGCCTGGGGCCTGGGCTGGAGGAGCACCTTGCCCTGAGCTGATGACCAAGCGAAGGATCCAAGGCTGACCAGGCCTGGTCTTCAGTCAAGACCCAAGACTGGGCCCAGGGTCACCCAGGAGCCTCTGTGCAGCCCCTGACTCCAGACCACCTGCTGTCTAGACAGTAGCCCATGGGGCCCAAGGACAGGGCTGGAGAGGATCATGGCCAGGGCCCCAAGCTCCCCTCGGGGACAGGCACCATGCTGACGGCCTCCCCCACCGCACCCAGCGTGTCTGCGAGAGGCTGAGGACACACGTGAACAGTGGCCTGGCAGTGCGTCCATTCCTTGGAGAGGGTGGGGCCCTGGCAGGGGCTGCCCGTGTCCCAGATAAGATCCCATGTGTGTGCCCTGAAGGTCAGGGCAGCCGAGAGGGGAGGCCCCTGCTCTGCACACTCAGCCCACAAAGGGCCTCCTTGCCAGCCAGCTCGGGACCCAAGGGGGCGCCACGCGTGGCCAGGGCGGGCACATGCCCCCAACGACAAGGGCCAGAGGCCCAGCCAAGCCCTGGTGCTGGAGCACGGTGCAGGCCCCCACGGCGGCAGCCCGTGCTGTCGAGCCGGGGCCTTCACCTGAAGGACGGACCCAGCCAGTCCCAGCACCGCCTCACGGGCTTGGTGACATGCTGTGCGCAGCGCCTGCCCGGGAAACGCTTCTCAATAAACAGCCGCAGCCGCTGGAACCGCTGCCGCCAGTGCCGCCCTCCGTGCCCTTGTCCCGTCCAGTGGCCCTGCTACGCCCAAGCGTCCTCCAAACCCACGTCGTGCCAGGGCCAGACCGGAGCTCCTAGGTCAGTGATGGCGAACCTATGACACGCGTGTCAGAGGTGACACGCGAACTCATTTTTTTGGTTGATTTTTCTTTGTTCAATGGCATTTAAATATATAAAATAAATATCAAAAATATAAGTCTTTGTTTTACTATGGTTGCAAATGTCAAAAAATTTCCGTGTGACACGGCACCAGAGTTAAGTTAGGGTTTTCAAAATGCTGACATGCCGAGCTCAAAAGGTTCGCCACCACTGCCCTAGGTCCTTGTTCCCTTCCACCGTCTTGGCCAGAAATGCCCACCCCGGTCAGCCTGGCTCAGAGCCCTTCCCACACGACCTCAGAGGGTCAGGCGGTCCCCCACCTGGCCACCCACGGCCAGCGGCTACTGCACACTAAGCATCCTCTCCGCCCAGCTGGGCCCGTTCTGCACACCTGCCCGCACATCCCTGCCTGGCACACGCAGGCAGCTGGCTCTGCACAGGTGTGTGAGACGGGCACACGCACACGCACACAGCCAGGCCGTTACCTGAGCGGCATGCCTGGCCCAGCTTGGCCAGGGAGCGGAGCAGGCTGACACCACGCAGTCCTGGGCCGCCCCGTCTGGGCTGCAGTCCCTGGTGCCCACCCTGGCCCTGCGTGTAGGCCACAGCAGCGGCTGCAGGCCAGGGACAAGATGCAAACTTTGGCAGAGTTTTAATGGCAAAGTTGTTGCAGCGACAATGCCACACAGGTGGGGGCCAGAAGCTGTGTCGGGTGAGGGGGCAGGGAGTATGGGGCAGGGCCGGTCCCTGAAGCTGCAGCGCGAGGACCGACCGCAGGCGGTGGCAGGGACGGCGGGCGGGCGGCGGGCAGGCGGGTGGGCACTACATGATGGAGCAGGCGGACAGCGGGTTCCGCACGTGGCAAGTGCAGGCGGCCCCGCAGTACTGCCGGAAGGTCTGGTAGCAGCTGCCCTCGGGCTCACCCCCCCACTGACCACCAGATGGGGCGGTCAGCGCCTCGGGCGGCAGGCGGCTTAAGATGGACGTGTTGACGGCCAACGCGGCCAAGCCGTAGTCGGTGAAGAGCACAGTCTCGCGGCGGCAGGTGGGGCAGGAGATGAACTTGTACTTGGGGCAGGACTCATAGAGGATCTGCAGGCACTGCTCGCACACAGAGTGCAGGCAGGACAGCACGCGGGGCCGCCGCTGCGTGACGTTGTACGTGTGCCCGCAGGTGGGACACTCCAGGGGCTCCCCGGCGGCGGGTGACGGCATGGTGGGGGGCCCCGAGGCCGTGGGGCCAGGCGCCCGCATCACATACTGATTCACGATGACCTCGTCCACGGGCGCCACGCGGGGGAAGCCCAGCTCCGCGCTGCCCTTGCGGGGCCGGCGTGGCAGTGGCGGGGTGCGGGACGCCCCCTCCAAGGCAGGCATGTCCCCCCCACATGCCTGGTTGACGATGATCTCCGTGTCTGAGGGCCAGGCGCGCTTGGGTGCCAGAGCTGGGGTGGGCCGGGGCGCAGGTGCAAAGCAGGGGGCGGCCGCCTGCAGCTCGGGGAACTTCTCGGGGTGGACGATCTTCATGGCCTCCATCTTGAGGATGACATGGGGGCCCTTCAGGCAGGACATGAGGAGGCCTGGCCAGCCGCTGCCCGCCTCGGGCCCAGGGTCAGCCGGCATCCGGCTGTCTCCAGTCAGACAGGGTGTTAAGGTGGGAGGGGGCGTGGGGTGGGGCCGGGGGGGAGGAGCAGGGGCAGCATCCTGGTCCCGCCAGGCCTGGTGGGGACCCCGGCCTCCCCGAGGACTCTTGGGGGCGATTAGCGAGAGCTGGGGGGGCAGGGCCCCTCCCGGTGGCCACAGTGGCTTCTCTGGCCCAGTCCGGGGAGGAGGAGGAAGGGGTGGGGGGGGTGGGGGCCGGCAGGGGCAGAGGGGTGCGGGAGGCTGCCTGGGGCTGCAGGTCCGGCCCAGGGCCTCACCCAGGGTCTCCGGCGGCGGAGGCCGGCGAGGGGGTTTGGGGTGGGCTCTCCGTGCAGCCGCGGTCAGCAGCGCCCCGGCTGGGCCATCCGGGCAGGCGGGGGCTAGGTGGGCCCCATGGCTCCAGGGCAGGGTGCCCACGGAAGGCAGGTAGCCGGGGCCCTGGCTGCGGGCGGGCCCGGGCCGCAGGCTCGGCGGTGGCGGGAGCGGGGAGGAGGCCGGGACCAGGCCCGAGCTGCAGGTGAGAGACAGCGTGAGCGCAGCGCCCGCCGCCCTCGCCCGGCACAAAGACCCGGCGCCCGACCTCTGACCCTGACCCTCTCCGGGCGCGGAGCCCCCCCCCCCGCCCCAGTCCCGCCCCCGGCCGCGCGGCGGGAGGGCGAGTGGCGCCCGGGGCCGCCCGCCGCGCCCGCTCTCACCTGCCCCAGCCTGGCGTCCCGAGCCGCGCGCCGCCGCGGAGGTTGTCTCAAAGGCAGGCCCGAGTGCGGCGCCCCCGCCTCGGCCCGGCGGCTCCGGCGGCGACCTGGGGCGATGGCGCGGCCGCGGCGGCTCCCGGGGGCGCGGGGAGCGGGCTCGGCGCGGCGCGGCGGCGGCAGGTGCGTGCGGAGCGTGGCGCGCTCTGCGGCGGAGGCGCGGGGACCGCAGTGCGCGCGGCGCCCGCCTGCGCCCGCAGCGCCACCCCCCGTCTGGGGACCCGCGCGGGGTCCGCGGGGCGGGGCCAGCCAGGCTCTCGGCCGCCCCTCGATTCGCCGAGGGCCCGGCGCCCGCTCCCGGGGTCACCCCTCGCCCGCGCACCGCGTGCGGGTGCCAGTCCTGCGTCGCCCCTCCTCCAGTCCCCCCGCCGCGTCCCCGCCTGGCGGACCGGAGTCCTAGCCAAGCCTCCCGCCCGGACCCCCATGGCGAAGGGAGATCTGTTCTCAGCCCAGGCCTCGGGGCGGGGGGGGGGGGGGGGGGGGGAGAGGAGCGGGGCCCAGGGGTGGTCCCCGGAAAGCTGGTTCCAGCTCAGCCTGGGGCCGCCTGCGGCCCCCGCCCCCCGAGGCAGGCTCTCTGCTTGTCCCTCCGCTCAGGCCCCGGTGAGCGCCCTGGGGTCCCGCTCCAGGTGCACCCGCACCTGCCCAGCCCTGCAGGCTGAGGGCAGTGCGGCCTAGAGGGGGCAGGGGGGCAGGTACCGAAGGAGTGGGCGGGGGAGGGCCGCTGGGAGAAGTCCCCCAGGCCAGGACGCTGGACAGGTGTGTGGGTGAGGGCGGGGTATGTGGACGGTCAAACAGCTGGACAGACGCCACACACCTCCCCAGGGCGGGGTGGCCTTCCGCATCCCTCGGGCGGCACGTGCACGTGCCGGCCGTCACCCGCTGAGTGCTCGCCTGACCCCACCCCGCGGGAAGCCCCATTCCTTTCTGCTTCCTCCCCAGGCCGGCTTCCCTGTTCCCCGTGGGCGGGGGGGGGGGGGGGGCCGCCCTCGGTGGCAGGGAGGACAGCGGACCGCACGCAGGCGCTTGCCGCCCCGTGGCCGCGCTGGGCCTGCCTCTGACCTGGACGGCCCCAGCCCCTTCGGGCCACAGGCACCTCCGCGTGGGCCAGGCCGCACCTGGGTGCCCAGGTCCTCAGGGCAACGCGCCCATAGGTCGGTGCTCCCGGAGAGGAGCCCCGTGGGCACATCAGGCTGGAGGAGGGCCCCGGGGGCCCGGGGCGGGACTTGGCGGCCAGTGTCTAGGCCTCAGTTCCGGTCAGGCCTCAGGAGCAGGTGTGGGAGGGGCGGGACGGCCTCAGGGGGCTCTGGCCTGAGCGGGAGCCAGGAGGCAGCGGGGCCAGTGGACACGTTCGAGCCCAGCCTCTGCCTCGGACTCCACGCACCTGCCCTACAGACCCGCGGGGCGCGCACAGCCCAGGCCCCGCCCCCGCCAGAGGCCCCGCCCCCCGCCAGAGGCCCCGCCCCGTCCAAGCCCCGCCGGAACCGCCGGCGTCCGCGCCTCGCGAGCTCCGCCGTTCAGAGCTGGGGCGGCCCCAGGCGGGTTCGGAACGGTCCGGGCCCAGCAGACCCCGAACCGGGTCTTTAAGGGAACCCTCGAGCGCGGAGGCTTCTGGGGAATGAAGTTCCCACCGGCCGCTCCGGCCTGTGTCGCGCATGCGGGATGGCCGCCTCGCCGCGGAGGCGGGGCCTGCAGGAGCGGGAGGCGGAGCTTGCGGCGCCTGCGCACGGGCCTCCGCTCCCGGCCGGGGAAGTTCAAGGCCGCGGGCCTGGTCCCCTCGGGATCGGATGCTGCATCGGGAGAGCTCGTGTCCCGACCGGTCCGACCGGCCCCACGCAGGCCACCCTGGCCCCTGGGCCACATCTGATCTGATCCCGCCCTTCCTGGGGGTTCCCCCGGACACCGAGGACTGGGGGGTGCGGGCCGGGCCGCACCCCACTGCGCCGGGTCCCCCAGGGGCAGCTGGCCTGTGCTGGGGTTCACAGTGTTGCCCTCTGTTGTCACCCCCGCACACAGCCATCCTGCATGGCATGTGCTCAGTGCCACCTTCCAGACGAGGCGGGAGGGGTTCGAGGGCCGAGGGGGGCGCTGGAGGGGGACTCGGGGCCCCAGACCCCTCCCCGCAGAGGGACCCTGGACTCAGCAGGGAACTAGAATGTCACTGGGGGTAGGAAGCGCGTGTCGCCAGTTGCAAGATAAGTTTTATCAGCAAAAGTGTGTAAATCAATTTTTTTATCAGTTAAAATAAAAGGCAAGCCTCTGAGTCGGGCGGGCGCCTTCTCCCGAGGAGCCACTTGGTATTTATGACGTCATGCGCGGCCACACAGATCACCAGCTGAGGAACTCGCCGCTCTGTCCGCTCAGACAGGTCAATAACTCCCCCTAACGAGGCAGGGCGGACCGAGTGGCCTCGCGGCGCCCACGGCCCACGGCCGGACGCTCCCCACGCCTGCCCTCCGGAGCCCACGCCTCCACCAGCTCTGGACTCGCCAGGGGCAGAGGCTGTGCTGCACCGAAAAGCAGGGGCTCTGAGGGCGAGTGCCGGCCACCTGCCCCCGGGGCCTGAGGATGACCCCAGCTCCCCTCCTGGCCTCCTCCCCGGGCCCAGCACGCGCCTGGCATGTGTCGAGGCTGAGTCACCCCGGCTGGCCGTGCCCCTCGGAGCCCGGGCCGTGGCCACCGCCCCAGAAGGAAGGGTGGGTGCCCGCTATGCTGGAGGAGCTCGAGCCTCCTGGGAACTCGGGAACCCCATTTTTGAGGCCCGCCCATGGCCCCGCCCCTCCCCAGGAGGGAAAAGGAGCCGCCAGCCGCTCAGCTCACAGGCACTGGGAGGACCAGAGGACAGACTGCGGTTGCCACTCCAGGTGGGTCCTGGGCCCTCCCTGCTCTGGGGCACCCTGGTAGGGCCAGCTCTGCTGTGTCTCCAGACCCCCCCACCCTTTCCCAGCTCCCCCAGGGGACTGCCACTTGGGGGCGGCTGGAGACGGGCCCTCACGCTTGCTGCAGCCCAGGCACGCGCACGCTGACACGCAGGCCTGGCACCCGGGCATCTCCACAGCCTGGCTTTCCCTGGGTGGGCACTGTCCCTCCACCCGAGCCAACAGTCTGCTCTGCCCACCCTGCCAGGCCGGGCCATGGACCCCCACGAGATGGCGGTCAAGAACCCCTACACCCACATCAGCATCCCCCGGGCTCACCTGCGGCCGGACCTGGAGCAGCAGCTGGGGGCAGCCCCCTGCTCCTCAGAGCTGCAGCCTCTGTCTGGGGGTGCCTGCGCCCTGGAGCCCGGCCGCCTCCTGCAGCCCATCGAGGGGGCCAAGGGCGCCAAGGGGGCCAAGGGGGCCGCCCCTGTCCAGGGCCAGCTGTCCTGGCAGCAGCCTGGCAACCCCTACTGCAGCGGGCGCCCGGCGGGACTGACCTACACTGGCCTGCCGCCCATCGGGCGCGGAGACGACATCGCCCACCACTGCTGCTGCTGCCCCTGCTGCTCCTGCTGCCACTGCCCGCGCTTCTGCCGCTGCCACAGCTGCTGCTGCGTCGTCTCCTAGCCGGCCCCCCCGGGCTGCGTCTGCTCCGGCGGCCCTGGCAGCGCATGGACATTTGAGGCACCCGCTGGGCCATCGACATGGGTGCCGGCCACCTCCCACTCTAGACAGGGACACCTGCGTGCCACCCAGGCCAGCAGCTCAGCTCGGGCCTCTGGAAAGGGGGCCCTGGGCGCTGGCGTGTGGCAGCCGGGTACCCCGACCCCTCCCTCAAGGCCCGAGCCGGGTAATAAAGCAGAGTGCGCTTTCTTCAGGCGATTCCTTTCGGGGAGGGGACCCCAGGCTGGAAGGCACACCGCCTGGGGGCAGGGAAGCCACGGCCTCGAGGCTCTGACCTGCACTGCAGGTCACGGGTCTGCCCTGAGTGTGTCCCCGGCCCTGGCCAGGCCTGGGTTCAAGCGAGGACACACCTCAGTCTGTGGGTCCGACAGGAGGCCGTGCATGGAATCTGGGGAACGCAGCCCCAAAAAGGCCCCCAGGAGGAGGACCCGGCTGGTGGGAAGGAGGGGGTGGGACTGGTGCTGGCAGGTTCTGGGAGTGGGAGCTCAGGCAGCCAGGACCGAGCCCTGCTCGCCACTGTGAGTCACGGCCCTCCTTCCGCGGGCATTCTTCTGCCCACGAAACACCCAATTCCTGCACATCTGCCCTGGGGCGCCAGGCCATGCCGCCCCGCCCTGTCCAGACTCCAGGGCCCGGCTTCCCCGAGGAGGCGGCCGCAAAGGTGCTGGCTGGGGGAGGCCCTGCGGAGCCCCCGCCGTCGTCCAACCCCCCAAAACCCCCCCCCACCCCGTCTGCAGGCAGCACGGCATGCCTGTCGGAGGGCGTGCGGGCAGCTCCGCGGCGAAGCCCGGCATTGCTTCACTGCGGGGTGAGGCCAGGATGCCGGGGCAAGGAGTCAGCGGAGGCCGGCACCAAGCACCCCGATGTTTCCGGGGCTGGGCGGAGAGCTGAGGGAGGAAGTCGAGCTGGCCCCGCAGGACAGACAGGTCCTGTACCGGCCTGACCCATGGTGACTGGCCACATGGGTGTGGACAGACATGTCACTGGCCTGACTGTGCGGGAACGCGGGGTGCCAGACTCCTGGCCCCTGCCCCACGGCCGGCCCCCACCCAGGCCGGCCCCAGAAACCTGTCGGGTCAGTGCAAGAGGCTGCACATGCCAGAGTGATGGGGGCAAGGGGCCCTCTGGCCTTTGGCTTCCTCCCATCCAGGAGGAGGGGGTCTTGGGGGTCCTGACCCGTCTCAGCCTTTCTCTACTCACCCCCTTCTGCCGTGTCTGTGTCCCAGTCCCTAGGGGTCCCCGGTGGCGGTGGCCCTGATGGGAGTGTCCAGGGCTGCCTCTGGGTGTCCATGTGTCTGTGTGGGGACCCCCTTGGGGCCTTTCGAGACGGGACACCACCCCAGGATGAGGGCCGGCATGAACACGCTGGCCCCATGGACACGCACCCTCGCACTGTGATTGAACTGGGCGGAGCAGGGCCCCCAGGGCTCTGGGCCAGTGGGGTCCTGGCAGGCTTCCTGGAGGAGGCGATGCTTGAACGGCGATGAACAGGCCCCATCAGGTTAAGACCAGGAAGCTGCTCTGGCTGGGAGGGGAGTGTGAGAGGGAGAGTGTGAGGAGGGGGCAGGGAGGGGGTCTGGGTGGAGCAGGTGGGAAGATGGGCCTGGAGGAGCAGCAAAGCCAGGCCTGGGCTGGGGGTTCGTGGAGCTGGGTCTGGGCACGAAGTGGGGGGGCGGGCGGGGGGGGGGGCCGGTGGATCCAGTTGCAGGTGCTTTGTGGCTGAAAGGGGAGCCCGCCCGCCACAGCCACCACCTGCCTTCCTGCTGACTCGGCTCGGCCGTAACGTGAGCCCCGGAGGCAGCCGCAGGGCGCCCTGGGTCCCCCCACCCCCGGCCACCCTCCGGCCGGCACAGTCGCCCCGCAGAGCGAATGCAGGTAGGAGGCCTGGGCCCTGGCAGGCTGGGTGGTGGGGCCTGGGGCCCGGCAGGAGGGCCACGGGAAAGGGTCAGGCAGCCGGACCGGACACTGGCCCCGGGGACCCAGGCTGCAGCCGGACCCCGGCGTCTGCAGCGGCCTGGGCTCCTGTCCTCTGGGGTGGGCTCCCCGTGCCAGGGCCCGGACCGGGCAGGACGGGGGCAGAGGCAGGCGGGGTGGCTGTCAGCTCCCCGCACGCCTCCCCCAGGATGCTGCAGCCAGAGGGTCCCCCGGCCTCGGAGGAGGGGACAGCTGCTGGGATCCGGCGAGGCGACTGCATCATCTGCTACTCGGCCTACGACCTGGCCGGGCGCCTGCCCCGCCGCCTGTACTGCGGCCACACCTTCTGCCAGGCGTGCGTGCGGAGGCTGGACGCGCCCATCCACGAGCAGCGCTGGATCCCCTGCCCGCAGTGCCGCCAGAGCACCCCCACGCCCCGCGGAGGGGTGGCCATGCTGGACCTGGACCTGGCCGCCTTCCTGGCCATCAAGGCCGAGCGGGAGCCGCCCCGCGTGGAGCCCCGGCCCCCTGCGCCCCTCAAAGGCGGCCCCGCGGTCACTCGGCAGCCCGCCGTGCTCTGCCCCCCCCTGGGCCCCCAGCCCCGCTTCCCCCAGCCCAGCTGCTGCTGCTGGGGCTGCGGCCACCTCTGCTGGGCGCCCCCGGGCAGCCCCGGGGTCTGAGCTCCGGCCACGGCGGCCCCTGGGACAGGGCGGCGGCTGCTGGCAGGGCGCTGGCCTGGGACCCTCCGCAGGGGCGCAGCCCGCCCAGAACAGCCTGGGGACCCAAGGCCCCGGGCGCCGCCCCCCACGGACACCTGGGCCACAGCCTGAGGCCGGGGGCTGTGGCCACAGGACCGTGAGGCTCGGCAGGCATGGTGACTGCCCGGCCCATCCGCAGGGATCCCAGGCCCCGAGCTGGCCTGGGTGCAGGGGTGGGGGCTGCTGTTGGAGTCCGTAGCCCGCCCAGACCTAACTCAGCTCGGAGGGTCCGCTGGGCATCCCGGGCCCCATGCCCGGCCCTGCTGAGCGCGCCTCTCCTCCCTGACCCCTCCCGGAGGTCCCAGCGGGCGTGGAGGGAGGGCCGCCCCCGGCGTCCCTGGCCCACAGGGAGTCTGTGGAGTTTTCACTCAACAAGCTCATTGAACCCCCTGCCCCGTGTCTGTTCCGTGAGGGGAGTCCCTGCTGGGACAGTGTCGGAAGAGAGGGCCAGGTCCAGGCCCAGAGAGGGCGGGCACCCACCCAAGGTCACACAGCTCAGCAGGCCCACGCCCACCCCGGGCCTTGCCTGGCCCTCAGCTGCCTTCTGCCCCCCAGTGGCCACACACAGACCCGGTGGAGGGGCCACAGCAGCTGCTGGCGGCTATGGGCCCAGACACCCCCAGGCTGGGCGACCACATTCCCACACCCCCGCCCGGGGGAGGAGCTGCACGCGGAGCCCCTGGGAGGCACGCCAGGCGCCCGGGTGCTGGGTGGCAGGCAGGCAGGGGCGGGACACGGGAATCTGCTGAGAAGACTCAGAAACCTGCTCCGCTCCTGGGCAAAGTCCCCCAGCTCGGGGATTGGTGGGCAGGGCAGGTGCGGGGCAGCAGGCCCCTGGGGAGGCCTGGCCTGAGGGAGCTGAAGGGGAGTGACCCCAAGAGGAGGCACCCCACAAGCAAAGGGGCCTGTCAGGGCTCAGCTGTGAAGAGAGGGTTGGGCCAGGCCTCGGGGTCCATGCGGGGTCGGGTGGAGAGCCGGACCAGAGCATGGCCTTGGGGGGCGCCCTCCCGCCTCCCTCCACTTGCAGTTGGGGAGCTGACAGCCTAACCGTTGCTGGCCACCCTGGACCCACCCTGCAGAGAGCTCTGCCCAGCCCGGCCCGAGCCAGGTCTGAACCCATGACCCCAGGCCAGCCCTCCCCGCCCGACTAGTACAAAGGGCTTCCCTCCCACCATCTGCCGGGCAGGGACAAGCCGACCCAGATAAGGTCTGAGGGCGCGGGCAGACCTCCCCAGGCCCCCGGGCCCCCCAGCCAGCGCCCAGCACACCGCTCTGTCCCGGGCGGGCAGTGTCCCCGTCACAGTGTCACCCGGGCACCGGCTTGTGGAGGGCCAGCACGAAGGGCCAGTCCGGCCACACGATGCCCTGGGCCTGGCCCAGGGGACAGTGGGACCCGGACCAGGCAGGTGCCTGGGCTCCGCGGGGTACCCCCGGGGGCCTCGCTCCTGGGTAAACATTAATGCGGCTCAGCCCACGGCAGGTCATGTGGGCGCCCAGTGGATCTTTGACCTGCGGCTGAGCCCGCCCGTGTCTCCTCCCCACAGGTGCCCCTCACTACCCACACAGGTAGGAGCCTCGAGGACAGGAGGGGCGCGGGGAACACGGGAGCCAGGCCTGGGGGACCTCCAGGACAGGGACCGGCCTGTGTGCCAGCAGGAGGGAGGGTGACCGAGCCCCTCAGGACCGGGCCTGGGGAAGGGGGAGTTGAGGCGGAGAGCTGGGTGGGGGCCTCAGACCCCGCGGGCTGAGGGGGAGCCCGGGGCGGAGCGGGCACCAACGCTCCCTGCCCTGCCCCTCCTCGGGGGTGGGGCCCTTATCGAGAGGAGATGGCACCATTTGGTATCAGATGCCAAAGTCTAAGTCATCGCCATGGCCTCGGTGACACCTGGCAGAAGAGGCCCCGGGTTCCAGGCTCCCAGCTACTTCCGGCTGAGCCTCAGCACCCTCTGCCCTGGGCCACCCACCAGGCCTGCTGCCAGCCGGACAGCGAGGGAGCCGGCCGCAGGGCTCAACTCTGCCCCGAACTGAACTGGGCTTCCTGACAGCCGCCTGAGGTCACTATAGCGATGGGGTGGGGCGGGCACGGGAGGTCACCCCGGCCAGCAGGACCCAGGGGCTTGGGGGGGGGGGGCGCAGAGGGAAGAGGGGGTCTGACCTGCCTTCCCCCCACAGATCCGGGCTTGGGCCTGGGTCTGTCCCTGCTCGGAATCCATGCGGAGCTCTCTCCCCGGTGGCCAGGTCAGCCCCCCGACTCTGGACACGGTTGGGCTGGTGGACCAGAGTCTAGGAAACACAGGTATCAGGGCCCAGCCCTGGACCCACGGCTCTGGGGAGGCGGGAGGGGCTCAGGACGACCCTGGTCAGGGCCCTCTTCCTTCCCACTTCCTGCCTCTGTCCCTCACCCCAGGCCCCTGTGCATGGCCTTCCCCACCCCCACCCGCCCCCACCTGGGGGTGAACAGGACACAGCTCGGTCCTTGGCTCGACCCCCCCCTGCCCCTGCCCCTGCCCCCGCCCCTGCAGGGACCTCCAGCCCTGCCCCCGCCATGGAGGAGGGGCCCGCGGACCCCTGGGCCCTGCCCCAGCTGAAGGACACGGGCCAGTCCTGGAAAGGTAGGTCAGGAGGTGCCCGGGAACTGGCCATGTGGGGCTGTGCTCCCAGGGTCTGAGCAGGGAGAGGGCCCTGGGGAGGGAGAGCAGGGAGGGGGTTTGTCCAACGGGAAACCCACCCCGCAGACCAGCACCCCAGGGACCCTCGTCCCTGCACTCAGCTGCCTTCCTGCCCAGTGAGGGACCCTCTTCCCCCTCTTGCTGGCAGCGAGGCTGTAGGGAGGCCCGGGGCTGTCTGCTTGGCCATTCTGCAAAGGAGCAGGGAGGGGGGTTGCCCAGCCCTGCCCGGGTGGGGGGAGATGGGGGTGAGGCGGTGGGCTGGCAGGCAGGGCAGACGGGCTGGCTGTGGAACCCGCCCTGTGTCCGCAGAGCTCAGCGTGGCCGGCAGGGTCCGGCGGGTGCTGCTGGGCTTCCTCAAGGCCTGCGGGCTCCTGGGCAGCCTCTACCTCTTCGTCTGCTCCCTGGACATCCTCAGCTCTGCCTTCCAGCTGCTGGGCAGTGAGTGGCCGGAGGGGCTGCCGGGGGGTGTGGGGGCGGCAGCCAGGCCTGGGCCTCAGCGCCCCTCTCTCCCGGGCACAGGCAAGGTGGCCGGGGACATCTTCAAGGACAACGTGGTGCTGTCCAACCCCGTGGCCGGGCTGGTCATCGGGGTGCTGGTCACGGTGCTGGTCCAGAGCTCGAGCACGTCCTCCTCCATCGTGGTCAGCATGGTGGCCTCCAGCTGTGAGTGCCCTCCTGTCCCGGGTGGGGGTCGGGGGGGCACGGGAGGCTGACATGCGCCCCCCACAGTGCTGCACGTCCGGGAATCCGTGCCCATCATCATGGGCGTCAACGTGGGCACATCCATCACCAGCACCCTGGTCTCCATGGCACAGTCGGGGGACCGGGATGAGTTCCGGAGGTGAGTGGCCGGGAGGGCGGGGCCGGGGCCGCCCTGGAGCCAGCCTTGGCTGACCCCTCCGCCCCCCACGGCTGCAGGGCCTTCGGGGGCTCCGCGGTGCACGGCATCTTCAACTGGCTCACGGTGCTGATCCTGCTGCCGCTGGAGACCGCCGTGGCCCCGCTGGAGAGGCTCAGCGAGCTGGCCCTGCAGGCCGTCAGCCTGCAGCCCGGGACGCAGGCGCCCGACATCCTCAAGGTGCTGACGCAGCCGCTCACCCACCTCATCGTGCAGGTGTGGATGGGCTGCCCTCCCTCGGAGGCCTGTGGGCCCCGGCCTGGGCGGAGGGGACAGAGGAGGGGGCTCTGGGCCCTGCCATGGTGTGAGCTCCCGGCAGGTTCCTGAGAGTCCAGCTCAGGGTCGCGACCCCTCTGTCTGCAGCTGGACGCTGACGCGATTGCCAACAGCGCCACGCAAAACGCCACCAACAGCAGCCTCATCAAGCACTGGTGTGGCGCCAGGGAGCCCACGGTGAGGTGCCTCTGCCCTGCCCTCCGCCCGCCCAGCGGCCCAGCCCCGCAGCTCCGAGCCCGCCCTGAGCCTGCCCTGCCTGTGCCCGCAGAGCCCAGGAAACAGCAGCGACTGCGGGACGGCGACCTCAGGCCCCTGCCCTGAGACAAATGGCTCAATCACCAGGGAGCAGCTGCCCTGTGAGGCCTGGCCCCTCCCCAGCCCTCACCGCCCCGCGAGGGCCACGGCGCCCCGCTCACCCTCTGCTCCCCCGCCCCGCCCCGCCTCCAGGCCACCACCTGTTCTCGGGCACGGCGCTCTCGGACCTGGCCGTGGGCCTCATCCTGCTGGCCGGCTCCCTGCTCGTGCTCTGCTCCTGCCTGGTGCTCATCGTCAAGCTGCTCAACTCCGTGCTGCGTGGCCGCATCGCCCAGGCCGTGCGGACCGTCATCAACGCCGGTGGGTGGTGGGTGCGTGGACCGGACAAGGGCCCACGGCGGGGCGCGGGCGAGGCTGAGAGGCCGGGCGGGGGGTGACCGCGCTTCCCCCCCCAGACTTCCCCTTCCCGTTCGGCTGGCTCAGCGGCTACCTGGCCATCTTGGTGGGCGCCGGCATGACCTTCGTGCTGCAGAGCAGCAGCGTCTTCACGTCCGCGATCGTGCCGCTCATGGGTGAGCGCCGGCCGGCACCCGGGTGGGCGTGGGCGTGGGCGTGGCCCCGCCGTGACCTCCTGCTCCTCCAGGGGTCGGGGTGATCAGCCTGGAGCGGGCCTACCCCCTCTTACTGGGCTCCAACATTGGCACCACCACCACGGCTCTGCTGGCCGCCCTGGCCAGCCCCCCGAAAATGCTGTCCAGCGCTCTCCAGGTACTGCCCCCCGTCCTTCCCCTCCCGGCACCCCAGTCCCCACAGCCAGCCCTGCACACAGGAAGCTGAGGCCTGCCCCGCGCTGGCCACGGCTCCAGCTCTCCGGGACCCACCTCCATCTGCCTGCCCAGGCCAGCTGCCATCTCCTTGGGCCCCAGGGACCCGGTGGGCATCTCAGGGACCCCCCAGTCCCGCTTCTCCTCCCCTGCTACCTTGTGCAGTGCTGGGGTGTCCTCTGCACCTTTCCCTCTGTCCCCCCCTCCCCACCCTGTGCCCAGGCTCTGTTCCTTCCAGGCCTCCTGGCCCTGCATGGCTGGAGCCCCCTATTCCACCACCTCCAGATGTGCCCCCATCACCTACACCCAACAGGTCCCCCGGACGACACGCTGTGCCCCTGAGAGGCGCGCCCCCCTGTGCTGGGCACCGCAGGCCTCCAGGAAGCACCCCCTGGCCCAGCTCTGCCCTGTCCCCCGTCCCATCCAGTCCTGCTTTCTCTCAGGGTCCACTGCTCTGGCCCCACCTGGGGGCCCAGACAGGCAGCTCCGAATGTCCTGTTTTGCTGGGCTGCTGCCCACTGGAGGCGAGAAGCCCAGGCCCCCGCCACCTCCCACCTGTCCACTCGGACCCGTCAGTGCGGGCCCTGCTCCGCCTCCCTCCAGGGAGCCCTCCAGACGGTGCCTACCAGCTCGGCTCCTCAGTCCAGCAGCCCCTGGATGGGGGGTGGCGGGCGGGCCCCTGCACCTCCCCTCACAGCAGCCCGGCCAGAGCCCAGGGCTGGTGGCCAAGCCCCCCGAGGGATGAGGGTCACTGGGCACCAGGCATGGGCAAGCTACGCAGCCGGGGGAAGGGAGTGGGAGCCATGCAGGTGCCCCCCAAAAGCGGGGGCAGTGCAGGAGGCGCATGCCCACACCTGGCTGGACCCTGCCCTCCCAGGTGGCCCGTCTCCGCCCAGGAGCAGGACCCCAGGCTGACTTGGGACTCAGCACCATTTGGGGGGGGCAGGCAGCCTGGGGGGCCAGGGGATCCGAGTCACGTCCCTGCCTGCCCCCCGCCCCCAGGTGGCCTTCATCCACTTCTTCTTCAACGTGGCTGGCATTCTGCTGTGGTACGTGGTGCCCGTCCTGCGCCTGCCCATCCCGCTGGCCAAGCACTTCGGGGACCTGACCGCGCGCTACCGCTGGGTGGCGGTGGCCTACCTGCTGCTCAGCTTCCTGCTGCTGCCGCTGGCCACCTTCGGGCTCTCGCTGGCGGGGCCCGCGGTGCTGGCCGGCGTCGCGGGGCCGGTGGCGGCGCTGCTGCTCCTGGTCGCGCTGATCAACGTGCTGCAGCGGCGGCGGCCGGCCTGGCTGCCGCGCGCCCTGCGCTCCTGGGCCTGGCTGCCCCGCTGGCTGCGCTCCCTGGAGCCGTGGGACCGCCTCGTGGGCCGCTGCTGCCCCTGCCGGGCCTGCAACCCCCTGCCCGCCGCCGCCAAGGAGGCGCACTGCTACGAGAACCCCGAGGTCCTGGCCTCCCAGCGGCTGTGAGCGGGGAGGGGTCCCCGCCCCGCACTGCGCGCGGGGCGCCCGGGGGTCCCGTAGCTGCGGACTTGGAGTCAGCGGGCTCGCCTTCTCCGCAAATAAATGCCTGGGACCCGAGTGTGGGTGTCTTCTCTCCCCGACGGCCCTGCCGGGCCCCCTGCCCCCTCCCTTGGGGAGGGGGGGAGCAGCGTCTTTGCGGCCCCCTAGCGGCCGGGCCGCGGAGGAGCCGGTGTGGACGCGCAGGGGGCCCCCCGCCCCGGGCTGGAACCCCTTCTCTCGCGGCCGCGGGGGACAGCAGACACCAAGGAGCGGCCGGGAGCGTGAAGGCTCCCCGGGGTCCGGGGCGATCTGAGGTCCCGGGAGGCTGGGCCCTGCCAGGCGGGCGCGGGGAGGGCGCCGGTTCCCACGCCCGCCGCCTGGAGGAGGCGCGCGGGGAGGGGCGCAGGCAGCCCTCCGCCGCCCAGCCCGCAGGTGTGCAGGGCAGTGAGGTGGGGACCGGTGACCCCGAGGCGTCCTGCCCCCTCCCCCCGGTTCTGCTTTTCTCGCTCCAGGCGGGGCGGGGCGGGGCGCCGGGCGGAGAGGGAGCAGGGCTGCGGGCAGGGCCCCCGGGACGGCCTTGCGCGTCGCGGGGTGGCGCAGCCCGAGACCTAACCGGAAGCAGGTGCTGCGCCGGCCCGGGCTCCACCCGCAATGTGAGCGCCCCTGCCCCGGCGGGAGGCGGGCGCTGCGCCCCTCACCTGGGGCGGCACCTGCCGGGAGGGGCTGTGCCCTCGGGGCTCCCTGCCCCCCCGCGGCGGCGCGTCCGGTTGCCACACAGGAAGGTTTGTCTGCGGGCGGCTGTCACCAGACACCGGGGAGGCGCCTGGGCCTCCTGCCCCTCCAGCCTGACCCCCAGCCGCCAGCGGAAAGGAAGCTTCGCGAAGTCCGGCCCTCGCCCTCGCCCCCAGCCGTGCACTGAGCGGGGAGAGCCGGGTCAGAGTCAGCTGCTGGGGCCGTCCCCGCTCCCGGTCCAGGAGTGCTGCTGGGACTGGGGGGTGGGCGTGGTCAGGAAGATGGGGGAGGCCCATGGCCCAGGCCCATCCTTACTTTATTGTCACTGGATTTTTTAATTTATTGATTTGAGGGGGGAGGGGGAGAGAGAAACATCGATTTGTTGTTCCACTTACTGATGCACTCATTGGTTACTTCTTTATATATATTATATTGATTCCAGAGAGGAAGGGAGAGAGATAGAAACATCAGTGATGAGAAAGAATCATCGATTGGCTGCCTCCTGCACGCCCCCTACTGGGGATCTAGCCGGCAACCCGGGCCTGTGCCCTTGGCCGGAATCGAACTTGGGACCCTTCAGTCCGCAGACTGATGCTCTATCCACTGAGCCAAGCTGGCCAGGGCTCGTTGTTACTCTTGTGTGTGCCCTGACCAGGGATCAAACCCCAAACCTTGGTGTATGAGGACCACGCTCTAACCAGCTGAGCTCCCGGCCAGGGCCAGCTATTGTTACTTATGGTCCAGTCCTTTTTCTGGCCCTCAGGTTCCCTCACACCGCCCACCCCCCCCATGTCCCCCAAGTCCTCTGTCCCTCACCCCCTCCATGGAGCCCTGGCCCCCTCCTCCAACAAGCTCCTCGGCCTCCTGAGCCTGGGTGCACCCCACCAAGGGGAGTGGCCTCTATTCTGGAAGCCATGGGGGGCCTGGTGGGAGCACGACCCCTGGAGCAGGCTTGTGCACCCCAGTTTGGCTTCCCCCCACTCTGTGACCCCAGGACACTCCTTTGGGTCTGACCTTAGCCTCACAGGCCCTCTGATGGAAGTCCCCGGGGGAGAGGCAGGCCTGGCCAGCTCCCCGGGGCGATGGGGAGGCAGTGAGGGGGAAGACAGTGCCCCCTGCACCTCTCCTTCCGGGGCAGGTGAGGCCACCCACAAAGGCTGACCGCCAGGTCCTTTGAGGCCACAAACGACTGTCTGCCTGCTGCCCCGCCAAGAGGTAACACACCCTCCCACTGGGACCATGGCCACCAGGAGACAAAGCCACCCCTGTGGATGTCTCCACAGCTGCTGGCTGCCGGGGGCCGGGCGCCCCGCACTCCCGCGGCCCCGCCGGGTCCCCGCGCCCGGCCTCCCCCCTGGCCACAGGCCCCACCGGCTCAAGGCTCCGCACCGTGGCAGGAACACCCTTGGCCGAGGGAGGGACCTGCAGAGCCCACCAGCCTGGCCACTGCAGCAGCCAGAGTCCTCAGGCTCAGGCCCGAGGGCCACAGGGAGGTCCCTCTTCCTGGACGGGGCAATGGGAGGGGCAAGGCAAACGACCTTGGGGCTCACTCCTGGGCGGGCGACACACCACTCCTTTGTTCCCCTAAAGTGGGGGTGCCATACTGAGCTGCCAGCCCTGTGGGCACTGGCCAGAGGGAGCCTTTCCCAGTGGGGTCTCAGGCCACGCAGCTTGGGGAGGGCTTTGCCCAGCTCACGGGGGGTGCGGGGGGGAGATCTGAACGCCTCCCTTTCTCAGTGGCCTCCCTGCTGCACAGCCAGGGCCGGCCACGCTGCTGGGCGGTAAGCTGGCTACTTGGCAGGGCACCGGGAGGACCCAGGGTCCAGGCAGTGACCCTGCACACCTCACATGCCATGGCTTGTGGTCAACCGAAGCCCAGCTCACCTTCCTGGCCTGTTTGTGGGGACAGGCCTGGTCTGAGGCCCACATGGCCTGACTGCCCTTCGACAGGGGTGAATCCCACTAGAATAGTTATCAGCTTTCCAGGTGTGTCCGCCCAGGGTCCTGGTCTCTACTGATGGATGCGGCCAGGGGGTCATTAGTCAGTGACACTGGTTGGCATCGGCTAGGGCAGTGGTTCTCAACCTTCTGGCCCTTTAAATACAGTTCCTCATGTTGTGACCCCCAACCATAACATTATTTTCGTTGCTACCTCATAACTGTAATGTTGCTACTGTTATGAATCGTCATGTAAATATCTGAGATGCAGGATGGTCTTAGGCGACCCCTGTGAAAGGGTCGTTCGACCGCCAAAGGGGTCGCGACCCACAGGTTGAGAACTGCTGGGTCTGGTTTAGCTGCTTCTCTGGGCCTGGTGCCTGCAGGGCTGAGCAGCCAGCTGCAGACCCCTCCCCCGGGGACGCTCGGGGTGATGCCCCATGGGCCGCCTGTCCCAACGGCCGACCCACAGAGGAAGCTGCTGCAGGGAACAGTGATCCCGCAGCGTGCCACGACTTCCTGCCTGCTGGGTGCAGTGCAGGCCAAGAGCTCATGCCCACCAGCGAGAGGAGTGGCAAGGCACTGCCCCCAACACCCTCGCGCTGGGGGACCAAGGAGGGTAAGAAGTTGAGAAAAAAACCGAACTAACAAAAAACAGTCCGACTGGTGCGGCTCAGTGGTTGAGCATCCACCTATGAACCAGGAGGTCGGGGTTCGATTATTGGTCGAGGCACAGGCCTGGGTTGTGGGCTGGATCCTCGGTGGGGGGCACGAAGGAGGCAGCAGATCCATGATTCACCAGTGATGTTCCTCTCTCTCCCTTCTTCTCTGAAACCAACAAAAATATATTAAAAAACAAACAAAACCAAAACAGCCCTAGCTGGTTTGGCTCAGTGGATAGAGCATCAGCCTGCAGACTGAAGGGTCCCGGGTTCAGATCCCCATCGAGGGCACATGCTGGGTTGTGGGCTCCATCCTCAGTAGGAATGCAGGAGGCAGCCGATCAATGATTCTGTCATCGTTTCCCTCTCTCCTCTCCCTTCCTCTCTGAAATCAATAAAGATATTAAAACACAAAAACAAACCCAGAGTCCAGAGAGGCCCGGTGGCCACCCCCAGGAAAAGCGTGCAGGGCCCATCTAAGGTGTGACCTGTGCTTTTTCTCCTGTAAATGTTAAGTATGACAAGCCTACGGCTGTCAAGGCGACACAGTGAAGGTGCAACCACGTGTTCGACGTTTTTCCTTCCTAAGTTTTGCTCCTCCCCCCCTTCCCCCAACATAAGCAGATAAAAGTAAAGGCATTTGTCGGCGGGCCCGCCAAACCTTGGTTGTTTGGGTGTCAAAATGGCACCAGAATGTCGCCCGTGATTGGAGTCGGGTCAGACCTTGACTCAGCAACCTCCGTACTCGAGTTCTGGTTAAGAAAGAATTCAGACGCCAGACTCAACCTCCAGGAGAAAGTTTATTTGCAAAGTCACATAGGCAGCCCTGAGCCGTGAGCCGCGGAGGAAATGGGCTCAGGAAGCGGGTTACAGAGGCCAAAGGGCCCTGGCGCCCCGGAGGGAGGAGGGTGAAGGGGGGGGCGGGGAGCAGGTTGAGAGCAGGCGGAGCCCTCGGTAAGGGGCTTGTTCTAAGGCTGGGGATTCGAGGGGGCCCGGTGGGTCCTGCAGGAGATGCATGGCTCTAGGTACGTCCTCCATCGACTGGTGCGGCCAGGGGGTCATTAGTCAATGCAGCTGGTTCTGGTTTTGCTGCTTTTCTGGGCCCGGAGCTGAAGCCCAAGTGCGGCCTGGATGCGTTTGATCCGAGTCAGCACCGCAGCTTCTTGGGGGCTTCCTGCTTACGGGATATCCCCGCTGGCTCCCCCTTTGGCGGGGCCTCACCCGCAGGGCGGGCAACGAGCCCGGGGAGGGGGAGGTCCGGACCGGGCCTGCACAGCCGGACCGCGCTCTGCTGGGGGCGGCAAGGTGACCGGGGGCAGGCCTTGTTTTCCCAGTTCCGCCCGTTGCTAGGCGCCGAGCTCGGCGCCCGGGGAGCTTCTGCACCCGCCTGGATGCCTAGCGCCGCCGGGGCAGCAGAGCCGGAGCCGGCAGGTCCCGCGCCAGCGCCCGGGGAGGTCTGGGCGCCGCCCTAGTCTCCACGGAGCTGCGTAGCGTTGGGGCCGAGGCACCAAGGCGACGGGAGCCGGGCCAGCGCAGTCTCCACAACAAGCTCGGGGCTGCGGGCAGGGACCCGCCCTGCCCCCTCCCCGCCGCGCCCCCGCCCCCGCCCCCGCGCGGGGCCCACGTGCTCCCTCACCTGACCGCCGCCCTAGCGGCGCCCTAGCGGGCAAATGGCCCGGGGAGGGGCGCAGCGCGGGGAGGGGCGCAGAGCCCGAGTCCTCAGCGGCTCTGACGGAGGCCCTACTGTCCCCGCCGCCCGTCCCGGAGCCGCCGCCCCGGGCCCCCGAACCCTGTTTGTCTCGACCGGGCCTGGCTCCGAACCCCGCAGGATGGCGCCGGCCACGCACGTCCTCGTTACGCGGCGGCCCCAGGCAGCGGCGCTCCGGAGGCGCTCGCCCATCGGGGCTTCCGGGCCGCCGCCCCGTCGGTACTGCCCCAGACTCCCGCCGGCGCCCGCCTTCGCCCTCGGCCCCGCCGGCCCGGCACCCGCGCGCGCCCTCCAGCCCGCGCGCGCCCGCGGCACTGCGGCGGTTACCAGGACGCTGGCCCCGCGCGGCCAATAGCGCCGGCCTGGCGGCGTGCTCTCCGGGGCCAGCCAATGAGGGGACAAATCAATCATTTGAAACACCCAATGGGCTGAGCGCCGCAGCGCGATGGGGGGTCCTGCACCAGAGAGAGCAGGGGCCTCGCCTGGCCAATAAACAGCGAGCGGAGTTGGGGAGGCGGGCGTTCGGCGGCTCGATTGACGGGGCTGCAGTCAATCAAACGAGGCCGCTGGCAGCCTCGTTCTGGCAGCCCAATAGGAAGCTGGAGGAGGCGGGCGCTACGGGTATATAAACGGCGGCGGAGCGTCGGTTGTAGCATTCTGCGCGCCCGCTGCTCGGCTCCTGCTTCTGTGTTTCCATCCGCGCCGCCGCCACCATGAGGGAGATCGTGCACCTGCAGGCCGGCCAGTGCGGCAACCAGATTGGCGCTAAGGTGAGGGGCGGGCGCCAGGGGCCCATCGCGGGCGGACCTCCCAGGCGGGCCGGGCGGACGGGAAAGATGGCGGCGGGCGGGCGGCGCCCCCGCATTGCGGGCCCGTGCGGACCCGGAGTTCGGGCGGGGGCGCCGGCGCGGGTCCTCCGGGGACCGGCCCGGCAGCGGGGAGTGGGAGGCTTAGGGGGAGGGGAGGCGAGGGGAGGGGAAGACCGCGCCCGTCCGGGGCGGGGCCGGTCTCGGGCTGCGCCGGCGTGACTCAGCCCGGCCCGCCCGCGTCTCGCAGTTCTGGGAAGTGATAAGCGATGAGCACGGCATCGACCCTACGGGCACGTACCACGGGGACAGCGACCTGCAGCTGGAGCGCATCAATGTCTACTACAACGAGGCCACCGGTGAGCCCTCGCGTCCCCTCCCCGCCCCGCACCCCCCCCCGCCCCCGCGGCCAGGCCCGCCCTGACGCCCTCCCGCCCCCCAGGTGGCAAGTACGTGCCCCGCGCTGTGCTCGTGGACCTGGAGCCGGGCACCATGGACTCGGTGCGCTCGGGGCCCTTCGGGCAGATTTTCCGGCCGGACAACTTCGTCTTCGGTGAGTCGCGACGGCGGCTGGGTGGCCAGGAGAACCGGAAGGTCAAGGGGCGCCCAAGGTCACCCCCCTCGGCGCCGCAGAGGGAGGTCCCGGTCCCCTGTACCTGGCGCGGAAGCGGGGGCCCCCGGCCGGCCTCCCTCCTCCCCTGCGCGTCACTCAATCCGCCGCCCAAAGCCGCTTTGGGAGGGAGGCCCAGCTGTCCGGGCGGGGCGAGCGGCGATGTAATCGCCCCGCAGAGAGCCCGGTGGCGGCTCATCTGTCCTTGGGAATTGGCAGGGCCGAGTGGGAGGGGCCGGCTTATTGTTAAGTGTCTCAGCTCAACCCCGGAGTTAATTTTTAACGAGGCAGGCGGCTGCCTTGGTGGGGGTCCACCTGCTCTACTTGTAGGGTGAGCTGTGTTACCTCGCACCAGGATGTTTGGCCTTTTTGGCCCAGTGGTTACGGTGACACATGCCTGGCCACAGAATGACCCGCTGCCCTCTCTTGCAGGTCAGAGTGGCGCCGGCAACAACTGGGCCAAGGGGCACTACACGGAGGGCGCCGAGCTTGTGGACTCCGTCCTGGACGTCGTGCGGAAGGAGGCTGAGAGCTGCGACTGCCTGCAGGGCTTCCAGCTCACCCACTCGCTGGGCGGGGGCACGGGGTCCGGGATGGGTACGCTGCTCATCAGTAAGATCCGTGAAGAGTACCCCGACCGCATCATGAACACCTTCAGCGTGGTGCCCTCGCCCAAGGTGTCGGACACGGTGGTGGAGCCTTACAACGCCACCCTCTCGGTCCACCAGCTGGTGGAGAACACGGACGAGACCTACTGCATCGACAACGAGGCCCTCTACGACATCTGCTTCCGCACCCTCAAGCTGACCACGCCCACCTACGGTGATCTGAACCACCTGGTGTCGGCCACCATGAGCGGGGTCACCACCTGCCTCCGCTTCCCCGGCCAGCTCAACGCCGACCTGCGCAAGCTGGCCGTCAACATGGTGCCCTTCCCCCGCCTGCACTTCTTCATGCCCGGCTTCGCCCCCCTCACCAGCCGGGGCAGCCAGCAGTACCGGGCCCTGACGGTGCCCGAGCTCACCCAGCAGATGTTCGACGCCAAGAACATGATGGCTGCCTGCGACCCCCGCCATGGCCGCTACCTGACCGTGGCCGCCGTGTTCCGGGGCCGCATGTCCATGAAGGAGGTGGACGAGCAGATGCTCAACGTGCAGAACAAGAACAGCAGCTACTTCGTGGAGTGGATCCCCAACAACGTGAAGACGGCCGTGTGCGACATCCCGCCCCGGGGGCTGAAGATGTCGGCCACCTTCATCGGCAACAGCACGGCCATCCAGGAGCTGTTCAAGCGCATCTCGGAGCAGTTCACGGCCATGTTCCGGCGTAAGGCCTTCCTGCACTGGTACACGGGCGAGGGCATGGACGAGATGGAGTTCACCGAGGCCGAGAGCAACATGAACGACCTGGTGTCCGAGTACCAGCAGTACCAGGACGCCACGGCCGAGGAGGAGGGGGAGTTTGAAGAGGAGGCCGAGGAGGAGGTGGCCTAGAGCACCTGCTACCGGAAGCGTGAGAACTCTTTATTCGCTCTCAGCCTGTCCTCATGATCCTGTCTCACTGTGTGCACTGCTCTTCTTCCTGTCTTGACATCTGAGTTGTACAGACACCATTAAAGCGTTTTCATAGTGCCTGGTGCTTCCTCTTGCATTCCTTCCGGTAGGCCTGGCGCGTGCTGTTGCCGAAGGTCATCCCGTAGTGGTCCTGCATGTCTGCGAGGGGAGGGCCCACTGAGCCACCCACCCGGGCCAGGGGCACTGGCTGAGGCACTGCGGCTGCCCTGGGCCCCGGGAACCTGGGGCAGGTGGTCTCTCTGTGACTGCACAAGAGGCCCTCCTGGGGAAGGGGTGCTGGGCCGTCCCCCCTCAGGGACTCCAGGGACACCCAGCTGGCCCTGTGCCTGTGGAACAGCAGGGGGAAGGGGCCCCAACCACCTGCCCGCCCCAGTGGTCCCCGCACTCACATGGTATGAACCCCATGTAGAAGGGTATCAGGCCCTGGCTGTTGTAGATGGTGTTGCTGGGCCAATACGTTTGGGGCAGCCTCTTGCCCAGGGCACAGATGGGGTTTCTAGACATGAACTGGGGAAAGGGCAGGTGTGACCGGCGGGCTGCCCCCACCAGGTAGCCAGTTGCAAGTGCCTGGTGGGCGGGGCTGACATTATTTGAGTGGTTAATGCTTGGGGGTCTTATCCCCTCCTCACCAGGTCTGGAGGCTGCCCTAACCCTGCTGGGGGTGGGGACCCAGTCCCAGGGGGTGGGCCCAGGGCTGCTGTCCTCGTACCTGGCTTTTGTCAAACTCGTCCATGGCCTGTGTGACCCCGTTTTGGTAATTCATCCCCATCACCCAGGCGTACCGGGGGATGAAGCCACCGTAGCCTGGGGAGGAAGAGGTCTGGTGCCACCTCGGGTCCCCTCCACCGCCCACTGCTCCTAGTGCCCGGGAAGTCCGTCCCGTGGGCACCTCCATGTTGGGGCTGGATAGGCATGTGCTCCTGGGCGCTTCCAGCCTCGCGGAAACGTGGGCAGCCCTTGCTCTCACCCTCCTGCTGGGCCCCTGGGCCTTGGGTGTCCTCCCGCCCAGGCCCAGCACCCACCTGAGATGGCCTTGCGTTGAATCAGGTTGGGGTGGTCCAGCTGGGGCAGTCTGTGGAACCTGGCTACGTCGAGGGTCTCGACCTGCTGGTGGCCTGGGCTGGGGCACTCATCCCTCCTGCAGTGGTACAGCTGGAACAGGAGGGGGTGGGTCACCACTGCCACCCCCACCCCCACCCCCACCCGGGTCTTGTTGGGGTGAGGCTGGTCCCACTGTCCGTTACCTGGTGCTGCCCAGGGGCCTCTCGGAGGGGGGTGGTGGGCCTCCAGGCCTCCTCCCCATATGCCAGCCGCAAGCCCGGGTGCCCGAGGTCCCCAGAGTCCACCTTCCTGCCTGGTGGGCAGGGGGGGTAGGGTGGGTAGGGCATGAAGCCCGGAGGCAGTGGGTCCTGCCAGCACGCGCTCTCTTCGCCTGGAAGTCCTTCAGCCTCCGCCAGCTGCGGGGAGAACTGGCCCAGGACCTCGAAGTTCTTGAAGGGCTTCAGACCTGTGTGGACAGGGCAGCGTGAGCAGCAGCGGGGCTGGAGTCGCGGAGGGGCGGGCGGCGGGCGGCGGGGCCTCAGCTCACCCGTGTAGTGGGGGATGTAGGGCTCGGCCAGGTCCCGGCAGGGGATCAAGGGCGGCTGGGGCTTGCTGAAGTCCTCGACGAACTTGGGCTTGGAGATGGGGGACAGCACAGAGCACGGGCTCTTCTGCACGCTGGGGTCTGTGAGCAGCTGCGCCGTGGTCCGCCCGTAGGTGTTCCCCACCTGGTAGCGCAGCTGCGGGTAGAAGCCGGCGTAGCTGGGGGTGGGGAGAGAAGAAAGGGGGAGGCAGGGCCAGTGGGCGAGGGCAGGAGCCAGCCCGCCAGTCCCAGGCCAGGTACCCGACCTGGACCTCAGGATGGAGGACACAGAGACGGGGGGCTCCGGGGCTGTCGAGGCTGAATGGGCAGCACATGCCAAGCACCAAACAGGCCGTGTTGCCACCACCATCGACAGCAGCAAGGGGCTGACAGATGGCAGAGGCGACGGAACGGAATGCCTGGACGCACGGACGGGGCTGGCGACAGGGTCCTGCCCAGGCACCGGGAGGCCTGCTGCACACAGCAAGGTGGCGCCTCGGGAAGGCCTGGCGGGGACCTGCCTCAGAACTTGGCCACCCAGGAGGCCAGGAGGCCGGGAACAGGACCAGGGTTTGGGAGGCAGGCGGGAGGGCTGCTGGTGGAAGTGAGGGCGGAGCTGAGTGACACTTAACCATGTGGGAGGTGCTGTGGGCATATCTGGGGGGGGGGGCTGCGGGGGTAGTGGGGGTTCAGAGCCCTCCCTCCTCAGGCTCTCCTGCCCCACCTTGGCCCCCAGAGCTACTGGGAAGTTAGGTCTGGTTCCTGGCCCCTTTTTCCTGGCTCACAGCACAGCGTGGTGTGTGGGTGCGCACACTCCGCGGAGGGCGTGGTCGGGGTTTACAGGGGGGCTGCCCCGTGAGGCAGCCTGGCGTCTGGGTGCTTATCTCGTCTTTAGAGTGTGGAGCACTATGGTGTGAGCGTCAGGCATTTTCCCGTCAGCCTCCGCCCGCTGCTGGCCGTCCCCAGCTTTCTGCTTGCGACATGCTGCCCACCTGCCATGGCACTCACACCGCCAGCAGGGAGGGGAGGCCTGGGCCCTGCCCGCTCCCTGAAGACCCACTCTGGGGTGCCCTCACCGCTGGCCTGAGCCGCTCCCCAGCCCCCTGCAGGCGTCCAGTGCTTACCCTGGCACATAGTGGGGTTCCGGCGTGAAGAGGTAGTGTTTCTGAGTAGCTGTCATCTTGCCTCAACTCACCTTTGCTGTGTGGTCCCTCCTCTTGGCCAGCTGCTTCCCTGGGAGGAGTCTCTGTTGCTTGACAACCATTGTGAGGAAGCCCCATTGCTGGGCACGCCCTAGCCAGGCCCGTCCTCAGCCCTGGCCACCCCCTGGCCAGGCCCGTCCTCAGCCCTGGCCACCCCCTGGCCAGGCCCGTCCTCAGCCCTGGCCACCCCCTGGCCAGGCCCGTCCTCAGCCCTGGGCACGCCCTGGCCAGGCCCGTCCTCAGCCCTGGGCACCCCCTGGCCAGGCCCGTCCTCAGCCCTGGGAGGGCCCGGTTTACAGGTGGAACACCAGGCCCACAGCAGCAGCTGGGAGGTGTGATGCCGAGGACCTCAGGGTCCAGAGAACGGGGACTTATCGCTGCAGCCAGGTTCCAAGTTGGCCCTGCCGGAGCCTGGGGTCAGGGTTCCCCTCAGGAGGCCAGTGTCCCCCAGGGTGAGGCTAAGAGAACCCTGTGCACCCCAAGACCCCTTCTCAGACCAGAGGCGGGGAAGCTCCAGGGGCACGGTGATAAGTCCTGCGGGGAGGGGCCGTCTTCCCTGGAGCTGGCACTGTTTTCCATTTTAAACAAATCCCGACTCTTTCCTTTTTGTAATTTTTTTTTTTTTAGTATATTTTATTCATTTTTTACAGAGAGGAAGGGAGAGAGATAGAGAGCTAGAAACATCGATGAGAGAGAAACATTGATCTGCTGCCTCCTGCACATCCCCCACTGGGGATGTGCCTGCAACCCAGGTACATGCCCTTGACCGGAATCGAACCTGGGACCCTTGAGTCCACAGGCCGACGCTCTAGCCACTGAGCCAAACCGGTTTCGGCAACTCTTTCCTTTTTGTAAGGAAGGACTTCCTAATGATACAAACACAGTATAACAGAAAGATGAGCAGGTTCAAGTACATGTCAAAAAACGGCATAAGCAGTACTAAAAGGCGGGCTAGAAACGGCGGGTGGCGGGCGGGGGGCGGGGGAATTTATAACAAGTGTTACAAACAGATAGGATATCAGTATAAAAAGCCTTACATGACAAAACTATGGAAAAGTAGCCTCCCAACAGAAAAATGCACACAGAATGTGAGCATCTTGGCGGGGGGTGGGGAGGTGGAACTGAATCACGTCAGTGCTGACAACGGCCGTTTCTGGCACTCCTCAGGTGGGTGCCGTCTGGAAAGCAGTTTGGGAACACACCGGGGCCCCTTGCCTCCACTCGTAGGAACGTCTCCTAAGGAATGAGAGGCCTTTAGCCCAAGAGGAGCGCGATGTCACCCACCCTGGCGGTGTTTGCCAGAGAGAACCGGGAGCCCGCCCAATGTCCCACGCCAGGGCTCTGCTCACAAGCACCCGGGGCCTCTGCCCTCAGGGAACGTTGTGTACCCCAAGGGCCCAGAGCCCTGGCTGAGCGCTCGCCGGATGAATCCCGTCTCCCCAGCGAGTCTCCATCCGGATGCCTCCCACGCCAGGCAGGGCCCGTGCTGGACGGGAGGAGTCCAGACAGGAGGACAGTCAGGCTGGGCAGGGCCCAGGGGAGGAGATGTGCTTGACCAGGTCCTGCCGGTGGGTGAGGCCAAGGCCACGGCTGGGGCTGGCCAGCGGGTCAGCTTGCGAGGACACTTGGAGGGCGTGGTGCCCAGATGGGCTCACACTCAGTCGAGGTCATTATTCGTTTGCACCTCGGCCTGGGCAGCCCCCCACATCTGTGCACTTTCTGGCTCCGTGCCCCCAGGCAGATGCAGGCTCCCACACCTCAGCCCAGGCGACCAGGGCCAGACTGCCTCTGGGGTCAGCACAGGCCCCTCAGACCCAGGGGCCTTGCCTGGCCTTTCTGAGGACTGGATCTCCAGGGGACCTCCTCTCCAGGGAGCTCCCTGACCTCCCACGCCTCCCTGATGCTTCCTCCCAGCTGGCCCTGTGCAGCTGGGCATTGCATAGCGCCCATGCCCTGTCCTATCTACGGCTGGAGTCAGTCCACCCAGAAGCCCTGCTAGAGTGGAGTCCAGCAAAGAGAAGGGTTGGGACAGGAAGGGGGGCGGAAGGAGGGGGAGGAGACTAAGCCAGGCAGGCCAGGGATCCTACTTGCCAAGGTGCCCCAGGGTGGCCCACCTGGCAGGTCAGTGGAGGGATCCTATGGCCACAGCTCCTCCAGGGCTGGACCTGGAATTCCCGGCAACAGGGTGGGGGTGGGAGGGACGGGCATGACGGGCCATTGAGGTCACAGAGCCTGGTGGGGTCCCCAAGAAAGGCAGCCAGAGACACTGACAAATGAATTTTGACCAGAAGGCTGTGAAATTCCTGGCAAACTTTTACATGAATGGAGGCAAACACTGGACCCACGGCCCGCTGAGACGGGAGTCATTATTGCCCATCCAGTAACTTCGAGGGCGAAGGCTGGGGGGCGGGGCGGGGCGGGGCGTGGGCAGCTGCAGCGGCTGGGCGCCGGCTGTGCGTGGACGGAGGCTGCCCTCTTGCAGGCCCCAGGCTGGATGGTGGGGCCCCTGCCCCTGGGCCTGCGGGAAGATGTGGCCCCCGGCGGTGCAGGAGGTCCCAGAGGGCCGCAGGACGCACGTGGGCCCCCTCCGGGAGTTCTGGCGGACCTGCACCGGCGACCGGAAGGAGCTGCGTGAGTGGGGGGGCCAGTCTGGTCTGAGGGGGCGGGGCAGGGGGTGGGGCCTGCTGGGAGGACCCAGGCCCAGAGCTTGCTTCCTGCCAGGGCTGGAGCGACGCCCCCCAATCCTGAAGGACCTGGACTACCCCGGCCCCACCACGTACCAGGTGCCCGATGCTTCGGTGCGCGAAACCTCCCCGCACCCCCACTTCAGCATTGGCCGCAAGCACCCTGCCCGCGGTGCGTGCCCCTCCCTGCGCGCTCCCCAGCGCCGCTCGGGTCCTGGACGTGGGCCCGCACCCCCAGCCTCCCTCCGCAATGACACTGCCCCCTGCAGAGGACGCCGGCCGCGGGGCGTGGCAGACGGCGTGGTTCCAGAGTGAGAGACCCTTCAGGCAGAAGGCCGACTGCCGCCGCCGGCCCAAGGTGGGGCGCGGGCCCGGAGGTTCTGCGGGGGCGGGGCCTGTGAGGGCGGGGTGGGAGGAGCATTGGGGAGAAGGGGCGGGGCCTGTGAGGGCGGGGTGGGAGGAGCATTGGGGAGAAGGGGCGGGGCTGTGAGGGCGGGGTGGGAGGAGCATTGGGGAGAAGGGGCGGGGCTGTGAGGGCGGGGTGGGAGGAGCCTTGGGGGAAGGGGGCGGGATCGTGAGGGAGAGGCAGGGGGCCTGTGGGCGGGGCCTGTGGGTCGGTGGGCGGGGCTTCAGCCCTCTCCTTGCCCTCAGTGGCCATCGCTCGGCGACTACCGTCAGCTCAGCGGTCACGCCTTCCCAGCCATCAGCTTCGAGGGCCGCCGCCCTGCCCCAAAGGCAGCCCAGTCTCGCGCGCCTCTGGGGCTGCTGCGGGCCCGGGGTGCAGGTCGCAGTGCCCGGCCTTCGTGGCAGGACCCTCTGCCGCCCCTGGGCGAGAAGCGCCCCAGTCCCAACACCTATGACATCCTTCCCGGGTGTCGCCTGCAGAGCCTGCGCCCGCCCGCCTTCTCCCTGAGCCGCTCGCGCGCGTTTGCCTCCTGGGTTAACTCCAGTAAGGAGACCTCGGAGGGGAGCGGGGCGCGGGGGGGCCTGGGCAGTGGCGAGCGCGTAGCCGCATGGGCCCCTGCGTTCTCCCTCTGCAGCCCGCAGCCCCGGCCCCGCCGCTTACCACGTGGAGGATGGCTATAACGCGAGCTTCCCCTCGGCGCCCGGAGTGGTCATCCAGGGCGTGCGAAGGCCCAAGCGCCATGAAACAGGCCCCTTCTGCACTCTGTAGCGCCCACTGGACACAGCGGCCGGCCAGGTATCACCCGGACCCGCCTCCCTCTGAAGCCCGGGGCCCCCAGCCTGGGCTTCTAACCCTCTGGGCACCTCTGACCCACCTTCCTGGCCGGCTAACCCTTCTGTGCGCTGTGGACAAGGAGGCCACAGCCCCCACCTGCCCACCAAGCTACATAGAGATGCTGTTGGTGCTTACGAGCTGAGCTGTCGTGCGCTGGCTGCCCTGAAGCTGTCTCCCTGGCAGGGGGCTCCTGCTGCTCCCCTTACCTGCTCTCCTCTCCAGGACGGTGGGGGCAGCCTCAGACTTCCTGGCCTGAGACAGTATGGGAGGGGTCCCTCTGGGGAGCCCAGCAGGCTACCAGTCTAGCCAAGAGCCAGGCTGCTTGCTGAGCTGAGAAACTGGCAGAGCTGGGTGCCAGACTCTCTAAACTGCCATCTTGAGGTGAGGTCAGCTGCACAGCCACTAGGAGGGCCCAGAGGACCACCTGGTCAGGGCCCGGCCCCCCTGACCCCAGCCCCTGCCCACAGACCCACAACTCGCCCAGGGCCATGCAGGCCAAGCCACAGCCACCCGACTCCCTGGTGAGGGCCTGTCCTGTTGCAGTGGCTTGGCCATCAGGGTATCAGCCTGCCCTCCTACCTAGGGGAGCCCCATGGCAGACGGCAGCAGCGGTTCCCATGGGGCCCATAAACCCTTCTGCAGGGAGGCCAGGGCCCAGGGAGTCCTAGTGCATTCACCTGGGACCTCTCGGGGTGAACCAGCTGGGGGTCGAGTTGAGTCCCAGCCCCCCCCCCCTCCCCCAGGCAATCAGTTGTAGTTGTTGGGCCTGACCAGCTTGGCCAAGGGGCAACAGTGAGCATTGGGAGCCCTGGCGTTGGGAGCTTGGCCCAGGGTGGGGGGACCGGGAGCCCCACCCATAGCTGCCCCACCAGCAAACCCTAGGAGGGCTCAAAGCAAGGGGCTGGAGGGCAGGAAGGCTGGGCTGAGGAGGGCTTCCTGGGGAGGAAGCGGGAAGGGTGCACAAGCATGGGTGCCAGCGTGCTGGGCAGCAGGAAGGGGTGCTTCGGAGAGCGAAGCTTGGGGACCAAGGCACATGCAGAGGACGAGGTGGGGACTGGGCTGGTGGGATGGAGGCTCACCAGAAGGGGTTGGAGGGACTGCAGGTGCTGGGTCAGGGCCCGGCCTGCTTAGCAATAGGGAACCCAGCGAGGCGGGAAGAGCAGACAGTGCCCGCCAGGCCTGTGAGCGTCTGGCATCGCAGGACTCACAGCCTCGGCCAGAGGGCCTACCACCTCGGGGTCGATGCCCGTGGTGACGAGAGGACAGCCCTCCCGTGCCCACTCCCACTGCCAGCCCCGGTCTGTGGCACGCCCACCGGAGCACAGGCAGGGCGAGGGCGGCGTGCGCCTGGCGGGACCTGGGACGGGGAGCTTCGGGCGGCTGTGCTCCGTTTCCTCCCGCAGCAGCATTAAGCAGAATCCACGGGGTGTCGCCTCACCAACCAGGTTGGTTCGGGAACAGGAAAAGGGCACAATGGGGTGAGTGCGGGCAAGGCGAGCACGCGGAACAGGAGAGACGAAGTCCCTGTGGAGGGGCCTGGAAGTCAGGGCTGGGCCCGCTCGTTCGGGGGGGGGAGGGGGGGCGGCTCTCACACGCCATGGAGAGGACCCCCATCTGCAGGGTGGCTTCTCGGAGCAGATGAAGAGGGCGGGGCGGGAAGAGCCTGTGGTGTTTGAGCCCCGTCATCAGGAATTGGGGAGGAGGAGGTTGGCTGGGGGCTGCAGGTGCCTGAAGTGCTTACGTTTGTAACAGTCCCTTTTCCAGTGTCTGGGCTCTCTGCCATCATAGTAGAAACTAGGGTTTTGGATAGGGGCCTTCACTGGCTGGACCGAAAAGGAGGAACTTTAACAGTTTTTTCTTTCAGGTGCCTCATCTTGGATGCGAGCAAGCCACTTGCCAAATTAAATCTGTAGTGGACATGGGTTCCCACTCCATGCTGGCCTTTTATTTTATTTTATTAAATATATTTTTAGTGATGTCAGAGAGGGAGAGAATCATTGATCAGCTGCTTCCTGCACACCCCCTACTGGGGATCGAGCCCAAACCCAGGGCATGTGCCTTTGACCTGAATTGAACCCAGGACCCTTCAGTCCACATACTGATGATGCTCTATCCACTAGGCCAAACCAGCCAGGGCCAGAATTTTCTTAAAAACCATATAAGGTCAGCCCTAGTGGATAGAGCATCAGACCTTGGACTGAAGGGTGCTGGGTTCAATTCAGGTCAAGGGCTCATACCTTGGTTGCAGGCTCCATCCCCCCTCCCTGGTCAGGGCACGTGCAGGAAGCAACCAATTGATGTGTCTCTCTCACTGATGTTTCTCTCTCTCCCCTCCCCTCCTGTCCACTCTGTAAAATTTAATGGAAAATTATCCTCAGGTGAGAATTAACAAACAAACAAAAACAAAAAAACACCCACAGCTGAGGTCGATGATAACAGTCACGCACGGGTTCCTGGGGCTCCGGCTGCAAGTCAGACCTGAGCTCCGATCCACAGGCTCCGGGAAAGGCCACTGGGATTGCCCCCCGAGGTCTCAGCCAGGCCTCTCGGATTTTACCAACAAAGTGTTTAAACCTGGGCACGTGCCCTGCCTGGGAGTCAAAGTGGCAGGGGATGGTGCTCAACCAACCGTCACGCCAGCCGGACAAGGTTTGTTTTTCTTGATCCCATTCCGGATGGTTACAACGTCTCCTCCGATGCCCAGCACGCCTTCACAGACGAGCAAATGAACTGGCTGACACAGACCAGGAGCCCCGGCTGGTGGTCGGAATGTCCATGTCAGACTCTTCGGCAAGTCTGTGAGGCTCCTGGGGCACCTCGGGGTTTCCGGGGACGGCTGGCCGTTCAGCGCCAGTGCAGGGAGCGTCGGAAACCGCAGGCCGGTGGGGACCCTCGGAGGGGTGACTTTAAGTTCGGAGAATGGCGCCTGAGGCTGGAGGCGAGGACGCAGGTAGAGGAGGTTCAGCTGGTGCAGGAGATGGCGCTGGGGATGAAGGGCCCAAGGGCTCAGAGCTGGTCCCTGAGCCACGGAGTGAGGGTGAGGGGCAAGGCAGCGCTGCGCTGGAGCCACCCCCTCCTTAAAAACACCAACACATGTCAATAGTAACCTCATTTTTTTTAAGTGTATTTTTTTTAAATATATTTTTATTGATTTCAGAGAGGAAGGGAGAGGGGGAGAGAGAGATAGAAACATCCATGATGAGAGGATCACTGATTGGCCGCCTCCTGCACGCCCCCCACTGGGGATGGAGTCTGCAATCCTGGCAAGTGCCCTTGACCGGAATCAAACCCAAGACGCTTCAGTCCACAGGCCAATGCTCTATCCACTGAGCCAAACCAGCCAGGGCAGGGACTTCATTTTTTAAATATCTGTATTGTTGAAAGCATTACGTAAGTCCCCTTTTCTCCATTGACCCTTTCTAGACGCCCCTCACCCCTCGCCTCAAGCCTTCACAACCCTATTGTCTGTTTCCAGGGCCCCTCCCCCCCTTTAAAAGCTCAACTGCCCCTGTTAATGCTAAGACTTTATTTTGCAAAGAGGCAACTTCAGATTCTAGGTAATGTTTGTAAGCCTCAAACTACCACTGGAAATGGGCATCCCTCTCATCCTTGCCAGTTTCAGCGCCCTTATTGTCTGCTTCACTTTTAAGAAAGTAAGTCGGGCTCCGGCCGATGTGGCTCAGGTGGTTGGAGGTGGTCCTGAGTGCTGGACAGGTTCCATTCGCAGTCAGGGCACATACCCAGGTGTGGGTTCCGTCCCCAGTTCGGGAAGCAGCCAATTGATGTTTCTCTGCCGGAGGCTGGTCCATCCTCGCTGCTTGACACAGTCGCTGCAGGGAAGAAACATCTGCACAACGTATGTTTCAAGGGACCTGGCGTATATGGCATACTGTTCTTAATATGTTTGCTCCCCTTCTTAGCGCCATGTGTTATAACCAGACGCCCTTCCCCGAGAAAGGTTGTTCCCCCAGGTAGGGATTTTTCCCTGGAGATAGGGATTAACAGGACTAAGGAAGGGAATAAATCAGTAAAACCCCTCAACTAAGTGCCAGGTGGTAGTTAATCACCTTAACTATGAACAATCACGAAACTACATAATCTTTACTTAGGATAATCTCCTTCAGTTACTTCCTTGTAGATTAACAGAATAGTAGAGTAGTGATCTTGGAATGGAGATAACAAATTAGCCCTAACCTTTGGAATAGAATGGATAGGATTAAACTCAACAGAACTGGATGGAGATGGGATTTTTGGCAAAGGTCAGATAAGAAACTACAGACATGAAACAAGGAACTGTAGAAGGTTAAGGGAGGACCCAAAACATACCATGAGGTGACTATAGAGGCATGCTTATAGGATCAAATGGTATAAATACAGATGTACAGGAGAATAAAAAGAGAAGCTGGCCATGCTGGTCATCTGAACGCTGTCTCCGTGTCATTCCTTCTTCGCTGACTCCGTCCACACCTTTGGGAACCCCTGGACCTGCTGGGGCTGGACCCCAACATTTCTCTCCCCCACTTCCTCTTTGTAGAATCAATTAAAGAAAAAAAAAGTTTGGGAATCTCCAAGGTTTCCCACAGTGGCCACTGCATTCTGAATTGCTTTAGGTCAGATCTGTCCATTTAGTGAAACATGTTCCTGAAGCCTGGCCTCATCTTTCAAACCTGAGTTCCTGGAGGAGGGGCGGCCTTAAAACACTTAGATAACTGAGACCCCACTTTTCGGAGACTTCTCTAGAGCGAGGGCCAAAGGTCAGATTCCAGGCGGCCTGGTCCCGGGTGGGGGTGGAAGGTTGGGGGAGCGCAGGCCCAAGGCAGAGCAGCCCGTGCGGAAGCAGGGTCCGGGGAGCCGGGCCAACCGCGGGACGCTTTCAGCAACACAGTCCGGCCCGGGGCCGAAACGAAGGCTCGCGGGGTTCAGCACGGACGCCCCCTATTCCCAAAGCTCGGGCCAAGGCTACCCGTCTCCCAACAGCCTGACCCCCAAGGCAACGGGGTGACTGTGGGATCGAGCGATCGGGGCAGACAGACGAGCAGGGGCTTCAGCAAGAAGCCGTGACCGGTTCCGGAGGGGAGCCCGGGAACCCCGACACAGCGGGAGCGGGGCCCCCGGGAGGCCCGAGCCGGGAGGCGGCGGAGCCCGCGCCGGTGGGACGGACCGGAAGCGGAAATTGGGGAAGGGCTGGGGCGACACTGAGCTGACGCGCCCCTAGGGCTCTCGCGATGACGCCACCCGCGAGCTCCTCCCACGGGCCCTCCCGATTCCGTCTAGGTCTCTGCGCTTAATGAGATCCTTTCTCCGCGTCCCGAGGCCGCTGTGAGGGCGGCGACAGGACTCTTCATAATAAAAAATATATCCGGCAAAAATGTCAGTTCTGCGGTGCATAGAAACGCCTCCTCCCGCCCCCGCCCGCCGCGCCCTCCACACCGTCCCCCGCAGGTGGTTCCGGGCCCAGCCGGGTGGACTGGGCCGGGGGCGGGCGGCAACCCGGTGCGCCGACCCCGCGGCGGGGCGGGGGAAGCGGCGGCCCGAGGAAGGCGGTGGGCGGGGCCACGAAAGTGGGCGGGGCCGGGCGGGGCCTAACTGCGGTCGCGCGCAGCCGCTCAGCGGGCCGGCTCCTCTCCTAGGAACCGCCGCGCGGCGCAGGCGTTCCCGGCCGGGCTGCTTAGCCCGGGACCCGCGGTGCGGGGCGGAAGGGGGCGGTTTTGGGCCAAGCGGCGCCGCGCTGCGGGAGGGACCTGCCGAGCTGGAGGGCGCCGGGGAGAGGAGCTCAGGCGGCCCCCGCGCCCCGAGCGAACGGGCTGCCGGGGGGCCTGCGGCGGCCGCGGCGGCGCCGGCGGAGCGCGGTGGGGATGGGGCGCCGAGCCGGCCTGGGACCGGGGCCTCGGCCCTGTTCGCGGGGCTGCAGGACCTGGGCGTGGCCAATGGCGAGGACCTGAAGGAGACGCTCACCAACTGCACGGAGCCGCTCAAGGCCATCGAGCAGTTCCAGGTGGGTGGGCGCGGGGGCCGGGCAGGGGCGCGGGGGCCGGGCCGCGGGGGAAGGGGGCGGGTTTTGCTCCCTTTGCTCCGTTCCCCGGGGCGGAGGGACCAGGTGCCCGAGCCAGTGCCCACGGACGGACGTCTGGGCGGCTTTGTCGTTAAAACCAGCGCCGCTGGGAACCCCCTCGCCGCTGCCTCCGCCTCCTCGGCGGCGCGTCCGGGGGCCTGGCCAGACGTGGCGGCCCCTGTGCTGTCTGTGTTGCCCCGAGTGAGCAGAATCGACCCCGCGCCCACCCTCTGCTTCCCCAGACCGAGAACGGCGTGCTGCTGCCCTCCCTGCAGTCGGCCCTGCCCTTCCTGGACCTGCACGGGACGCCGCGCCTGGAGTTCCACCAGTCCGTGTTCGACGAGCTGCGCGAGAAGCTGCTGGAGCGCGTGTCGGCCATCGCCGCGGAGGGGAAGGCGGAGGAGAGGTGGGTGCAGGCGGCAGTGCAGCGCCCTCCGAGGGGACGGCCCGCAGCACTTGCTGTCCCTCGGTTACTGTCCCCCTCGGAGAAGGGCCTCCCCCCCCGGGTCCCGCCTGTGGATGCTGTGCCTTCAGCCGACTGGGTCCTGCGCCGCGTCTCAGCCCCCCGCGTCTCCCAGGTACAAGAAGCTGGAAGACCTGCTGGAGAAGAGCTTTTCTCTGGTGAAGATGCCGTCGCTGCAGCCGGTGGTGATGTGCGTCATGAAACACCTGCCCAAGGTGAGAGCCAGCGGGCAGCACAGCAGCCTGGCCCGGAGGTTCCCGCCAGGGGGCGTGGTGCTGAGGCCTATTGATCTGCCTGGTTTTTTAAAAACATACTTTTATTGATTTCAGAGTAGAAGGAGGAGGGAGAGAAAGATAGGAAAGCGATGATGAGAGAGAATCATGGATGGGCTGCCTCCTGCACATCCCCCACTGGGGATGGAGCCCGTAACCCGGGCCTGTGCCCGACCGGAATCGAACCGTGACCCCCTGGTTCATAGGTCGATGCTCAACCCCTGAGCCGCGCGGCGGGGCCCCACTGACCGGCCTGGAAGCAGACGCTGGGCCCGGCGCTGCTCAGGGCGCCTGCTGGTCCCCTAGGTCCCCGAGAAGAAGCTGAAGCTGGTCATGGCCGACAAGGAGCTGTACCGCGCCTGCGCCGTGGAGGTGAAGCGGCAGATCTGGCAGGACAACCAGGCGCTCTTCGGCGACGAGGTGTCCCCGCTGCTGAAGCAGTACATCCTGGAGAAGGAGCGCGCGCTCTTCAGCACGGAGCTGTCAGTCCTGCACAACTTCTTCAGCCCGTCCCCCCGGACACGGCGCCAGGGCGAGGTGAGGCGGCCCGGGCCGGGGGGTGGGGGGTGGGGATGGGGTGGGGTGACCGTGGCCCCCCCCCCCGAGTGTCCCCGGTGTGCGGGTGGTTTGCCCCTGGGAGTGGGCTTCACCGCCCGGGTGGGCCTGTCGGTGTCGGACTGGACTCTGCCCGTGGCCAGCCCGTTCCCTTCGCTCAGCGAGTCCTCCCGGCTCTGGGAGGACTGGTTTCACTAGGACTCATAAGTTGCTTTGACAGGCATCTCTCGAGTGCCGCCTGCCTGCCATAGGGGCCTGGACCCTTCAGCAGCCCGGGGGCTTGGGGGCGCTTGCGTGGGGCACTCGGTCTCATGGGGGGCCGACGCCACGCAGTGAATGCCATGTGTTGGCCACGGAGGGCTGGGCGGGCGGCGAGGGCGGTGAGGACGGGAAGTGGCAGGGGAGCCGGGAGGTGTGAGCAGGGCTTGGCCGAGGGCCGGCGGGGCCTGCTGAGGGCGATGGAGGCCGCGTGGCCAGAGCCCAGGGCCCGCGGGGGAGCGGGGGAGGGTTGGAGGCTGGCAGCCACGTGGAGACGGGCCTTTCCCGTGAGGTGGGGTCGCTAAGGTGCCGGCCTGGGTTCCAGGAGGGGGGCCCGTGTGGGGACCGGCGGCCTGAGGCAGGCAGAGTGGCGCTGGTGTCCCTGGCGTTCGCTCACGCCGCTTTCACCTGGGGTGTGTGTGTTTGGTGGGAGGCAGGGCGTGGCCTGACGGTCCTCCCAAACACCTGGCCGGTGGGGCACTCTGCTTCCGGCCAGGGAGGGTCTGCGCTGCCTCCTGCCCTGCCTCCCGCCCCGCCTCCCGCCCCGCCCCCGCTCCGCCTCCCGGCCCCCCCCCCCCCCCCCCCCCCCCCCCCCGCTCGTCCTGGGGTAGCTGGGCCTTAGGGTGTGTCTGCCGCCGTCTCCTGTCCTTCCTCCTAGCTCCCCTCCAGCCAGGCCCCTCCTGCCCCGGGGCCCTCAGGGTGGGTGCCTCGCAGCCCTGGTTGTGGCCAGGTTGTGCCCCTTTTCAAGTGGAGGCTGGGCGGACCCAGGTCAGGGCTGGCACGTGGCATTGAGGGGCCCAGTACGTGGGTGCAGGGACTCGGGTCGTGGCCAAGGGCCTGAGAGGACAGCAGCAAAGCTCACCCATCCTCAGTGGGGGGCTGTCTCCCCACATCACTGGGTGGGCAGGGCCGGACCTGGGGCCTTGGGTGGAGCTGAGGTCACAGGCCGGTGGCCTTCCAGGGACCCCGTGGGCCTGGCATGGGCTTCACCTCCTTACGAACCAGAAACACTGCCACCAACACAGGCCAGGGTCCGGTGAGAGGAGACTTCCAGCCCAAAGTAGGAGGGGCGTGTGGCCCTTCCTTTCACTGTGGCCCTGCGTGCCTCCGTGGCCCTGCGTGCCTCCGTGGCCTTGAGTGACTCCGTGGCCCTGCGTGACTCCGTGGCCCTGCGTGACTCCGTGGCCCTGCGTGCCTCCGTGGCCCTGCGTGCCTCCGTGGCCCTGCGTGACTCCGTGGCCCTGTGTGATGCTGGGGTTGTGTGGTGCCAGTGGTGTTTCTCGGCATCTAGAAGGGTTCAGGAGTCTGGAGGAGGGCTGCGTGTAAATGACTAGAGTCCAGAGACGAAACATAATTTTGGAAGGCATTTTGGGGAGCCAGAGAAGATTTAGCTAAAGGAACCAAGTTCTCCTGTCTCTCTGGACCCTTGATTTTCATGAACACAGATTGTCCTAAAGCAGATACACATCAAAGACAAGGTTTAGTATACAGAGGTGTTGTCAGATTAGAAGAATTTGCCTACGGCTGTTCAGGTGTTCGGCCAGTAGGAGGCAATAACACGTAGACTAAGATGCCCTCAGCTGTCCCAGCAGGCAGTCATCTATGCATCTTCTCAGGTTAGGGAAAAGCCCTCAGCCCTGCTGCATGTGACCTGCTGGATTCACTGCCGGCCGTGCGGGCTGCCAGGCGTGTGACGCGGCCGGGTCTCTCGCAGGTGGTGCAGAAGCTGACGCAGATGGTGGGGAAGAACGTGAAGCTGTACGACATGGTGCTGCAGTTCCTGCGGACCCTCTTCCTGCGCACGCGGAACGTGCACTACTGCACGCTGCGCGCCGAGCTGCTCATGTCCCTGCACGACCTGGACGTGGGCGACATCTGCTCGGTGGACCCGTGCCACAAGGTGCCCTCCCACCCGGCCCTTCCCCCTGGTCTCCACTCCCTGGTGGCTGCAGGTCCTGGTACCTGGGCTCGGGCTGCCCCCACCTGACCACCAAGTCTGCGCAGCCCTGCTGCCTCCCCCGCTGAATCGCTGGGAGGGCCGTCCCTGGCCACATCTCCTCCCCTGCCCGTTCCGTCACTCCCCCTCACTCCCCCGGTGCTGCGGGCGCCCCCCTGGATGCCTCTGCAGCCTCAGGCTTTCCGGGCCTGGGCCTCCCCTCTCGGGCCTCAGGCTGCTCTGGGACCCGGGCTCTGCACCGCCCTCCTCTCCTCGGGTGCTGGGCAGCCGAGACGGTGTCACTTTGAGGCCCCACAGTGGGGCCTCCAGAGAGGGGGCCTTTAGAATAAACTCACATCGTCTCCCACACCTGGTTGCCTCTGCATCCTGCTCCTGGGACAGGTCCTGGCCCTCAGCCGGGTCTTGGCGAGGTGACGCGGGGCCCTGACCCTCCAAGGCCTGGGAGCGAGAGCCGAGGGCGAGCAGGGCCTCCTCACGCTCTGACCTGCTTCCCGCAGTTCACCTGGTGCCTGGACGCCTGCATCCGGGAGCGCTTCGTGGACAGCAAGCGGGCGCGGGAGCTGCAGGGGTTTCTCGACGGAGTGAAGAAGGGTCAGGAGCAAGTCCTGGGGTGAGGGCTGGCCCTTGGTGGAGCCCCTCCCCCGGGTCCTGTCCAGTCCAGATGAGCACGCTCTGTCCACGGTGGTGGGGGATTCCAGCGTGTCCAGGGGGCTGGGCACCCCGTCCCACGGTGGAGACAGGACTGCGCCGGGCCCCGGCGGGCTCTGCAGCTGTGGGCCTGCCACGCTGGGAGGCGTGGGCCGCCTGTGCTGTCTCTGGGACGCGGCTGAAAGGTGGAGTCAGGCCCCCAGAACCAAATGGCTTCATTTCCTTCAGAGCTTTCCGACTCCTCAGTGTTCTAAGTTAGAGACAGGCTTCAAACTGTGAGCCTTGGGGGAAGGAGAGCAGAGGGGTGGGCTCCGTCCACGTGGAGGGCCGTCTCCCGGGCAGGAGGGAGGCAGCCCGCCCGTGGCCGCCCTCCCTGGGCCCGCAGCTTCCACGAATGCTGCTCCTTGCAGGGACCTGTCCATGATCCTGTGCGACCCCTTCGCCATCAACACGCTGTCCCTGAGCACCGTCCGGCACCTGCAGGAGCTGGTCGGCCAGGAGACGCTGCCCAGGGTGAGTGTGCTGCGCTGGCCACAGGCGTCCTTCGGGTGCAGGGGCAGGGCGTGTGAGGGGACCAGTGCGGCCAGCACCCCACTGAGCACTGGGGGAGGCGCCGGGAGCTGGCGCTGAGGCCCATTCTCCGCAGGACAGCCCTGATCTGCTGCTGCTGCTCAGGCTCCTGGCGCTGGGCCAGGGGGCCTGGGACATGATCGACAGCCAGGTCTTCAAGGAGCCCAGGATGGTAAGGGGACTCCGGGGGGCTGGAGGCCGAGGGCAGGAGGGCGGGGCGGTGGGCAGGGCGGTGGGCAGGGCTGTGCACCGCTGAGCTCCTGGTCCCCCAGGAGGTGGAGCTCATCACCAAGTTCCTGCCCACGCTCATGTCCTTCGTGGTGGACGACTACGCCTTCAACGTGGACCAGAAGCTCCCGGCAGAGGAGAGGGCCCCGGCCGCCTACCCGAGCGCCCTTCCCGAGAGCTTCACCAGGTACCGCTGGGGCTGGGGCTGGGGCTGGGGCTGGGGCTGGGGCTGGGGCTGGGGCGGCGGGCCCTGGAGGGAGAGCTTCACCAGGTACCGCCGGGCCTGGGGGCTGGTGTAGGGCGCTCCTTGGGGCCGTGCTCCTCAGGTGGGTGCTCCCGCCAGGTTCCTGCAGGAGCAGCGCATGGCTTGCGAGGTGGGGCTCTACTACGTGCTGCACATCACCAAGCAGAGGAACAAGAACGCGCTCCTCCGCCTGCTGCCTGGGCTCGGTGAGTGCAGTAGCCGCCCTGACCCCACTGTCATGGCCCCCCCTACCCCCCCCCCCCCGTGACTGCCCCGCCCCCTGCAGCCAGCTGGCTTCCCCCCAAGTGCAGGTCTCCTGGAAGTTGTGGTAAAAAGCGAGGAGCTCTGCTCTCTGCTCTCAGACCCTCTGCCCGCATCACCTGTTGTCAGAGTCCTTTCCAGGTGGTGGGAGGCACCTTAACCCTAAGGAAGGGGGTGCGGCTTCTCAGGTCCCCGACATCAGGGAGCCCCTGAAAGTGAGGAGGCCGCCTCCCTGGGAGGATGGGTGGGGGTGGGGTGCGAGCGGGAAGAAGAGACCGTGGTCTGAGTGGACCCCTTCCAGTGACCCTGAGCAAGCTTGGGCTGCGTCAGGGAGAAGGGGCTTCTGGGAGCATCAGCTTCCCACAGGTGGGCGGGCCCATAGCCTCGCTGGCTCAGGGCTGGGTGTTTGACAGTGGACAGTCCACTGTAATGGGACCCCAGGCAGAGGGTGCCCCTGCCCAGGGGGGTGTCCTTGTCAGCCCAGCAAGGTGGATGAGGGCGGGCTGACCCTGCTGTGCCTGCAGTGGAGACCTTCAGCGACCTGGCCTTCGGCGACATCTTCCTGCACCTGCTCACGGGGAACCTGGCACTGCTGGCCGAGGAGTTTGCCCTGGAGGACTTCTGCAGCAGCCTCTTCGACGGCTTCCTGCTCACCGCCTCCCCAAGGTACGGCTGGGGGCGGGCGCCGCTGGGCAGGGTGAGTGCTGGGCGGGGCGGGGGCGGGGGGCGGGCAGCCCTGCAGCCACCCACTGGCTCTCGCAGGAAGGAGAACGTGCAGCGGCACGTGCTGCGGCTCCTCCTCCACCTGCACCACCGTGTAGCGCCCACCAGGCTGCAGGCCCTGCAGAAGGTGCTGGAACCCAGCGGCCAGGTGGGTGCTGCCCCTGCCCCGCACCCTGGGGGGTCCCGATCTCGCCCGGGCCTGCCCACACCCTGTGCTTCCCACAGAGCGGCGAAGCCGTGAAGGAGCTCTACTCACAGCTCAGCGAGAAGCTGGAGCAGCTGGACCACCGCAAGCCCAGCCCGGCCCCGGCCGCCGAGCCCCCGGCCCTGGAGCTGCCCCTCCCTGCCGTGCCCGCCCCGGCCGGCCTCTGACACGTCCCCGAGTCGCTGGGGAGGAGACGGCCCTGGGAGGCCTGGCCTGGGATCGTGGGGACCCGTGTCTCCTGGAGGCAGAGCGGTGCTCATGGCGGGTGGTGGCTGCACTGAGGCCCAGGGTGGTCCCCTGGACAGGTGCCTCCTCCACGCCTCAGCCCACCCTGACCCGACAGTCGTGTGCGTGGGCACGGACCGTTCGGGCTGTGAGCTCTGCCTCGCGCGGGTGTGCACTGTGGGGCCTGCGGGCGCAGTGGGGGGAGCCCCCTGCTCGCCATGGGGCCGGGCCGCTGGCGTGGGGCACAGGTTAGCAGCGTTGCTGGTCAGCCTGGCCCTCTGAGGACTCCTGCGTGTTTAACAGTGGACAGGCCACTGTACTGGGACCCCAGGCAGAGGGTGCCCCTGCCCAGGCCCCACCTGCTGCCTCCGTTTACCCTGGGAGAGGTGTGCTCCTTGCGCAGGTGCACTCAGCAGGTGAGGGTCCGCGTTGTCCGCCGTGACTCGTGTGTAAATAAAAGCGTTTTGGTAAAAGCGGGTGCGCGTTTCTGTGCCGAGGGGTGGGGGTCGCTATCACCGGGTCCGACCATGTCCGTCTCTGTGGGCCGCGTCGCCAGGAAGGTCTGGGCGTGGCTGGAGGCCCCCAGATGAGACACTGCCCCCCTCCCCCCCGCCCCAGCAGTGACACGCAGGGTCCTGCTCCACGGAAGTCAGTGACCTTGACGGGTGCAGCTCTGCAGGGAGGGGGAATGGGCCACCTGGGAGGGGCCAAGGACAGCAGAGGCACGGTGGGGCAGGTCCGGGGCTTGCTTGTGTGTGGATTTTTAAGATGGAAGACATACATGTTTAGCCCGCTGGCGTGGCTCAGTGGTTGAGCTTCAACCTATGAACCAGGAGGTCAGGGCACCGGCCTGGGTTGCTGGCTGGATCCTCAGTAGGGGTGTAGGAGGCAGCCGATCCATGACTTATCACTGATGTCTCTCTCCCTCTTCCTTCCTCTGCAATGAAAAAAATATTAAAAGAAATACATGTTTGTACAATGATGGGAGGACCCAGTGGGAGAAGTGGCCGGAGGGGGTGGGGCCAGGCGCAGGCAGGCCCTGTGGGCGCGGGCAGCTCGGGGAGGCAGCTCTGTGGGGGCTGCTTCCATCTCGGGGAATCGGGGAGGTGGGCCCAGCTAAGGGAGGAGTCGGGGAACAGACTGGACTCCTGGGTGCCCTGAGGCTCAAGGTCAAGATGGACAGACGGGTCCATGAAGCTGGGCTCCTCCAGCCCAGAGGAAGGAATGGGAGGCCCCATCTATCTGGGTGGATGGCACTGGGGACCCCCAGGTGGAGGGGGACCGCGGGTGCCTGCAGGGAGCAGCCAGCTGAGCAGGTCAGCGCCTGGGAGGCCCAGAGGACATTGACCTGAGCGGGGAGGGAGGGAGGGGGGAGGGGGACAGGAAATGAGCCCTGTTCTGGGGGCTGCTTGGGGTCAGGGAAGGGGAAGGAAGGGCTGGGGGGAGAACAGGGAGGGATGTGGGCTCCCCTCCCCCACCGGGCGCCTGTGAGGGTCGGGGGCCAGAGATGTCCTGGGTGCTCAGTGTCTGGAGGCAGATGGAGGTGCAAGTGCCCCTGGGGTCCGGGTGGAGGCCATGCCCAGGGCCCGAAGGGCTAAGGGGAGTGCGACCCACTGGTCAGGGGACCAGCCCGGCCTCCCCGCCTGGCGCCTCCATCCAGCCCAAGTCCCGCCCTGGACACACCTCTGACTCACTTCCTTTGCGTAGAAGCGGAAACGTTCCCCGGCTTCCTCCGCGCTGGACACTCCCTGGGGACCCGCAGGTGCCACTGCCCTGCGGCCTGAGCTGGCCCCAGGCCCCTGACCCGCCGACTCCCGGGAAGCCAGCCTTTCCTGCTTCCTGAGTCGCAGCCTGTGTCTGGCGCAGGCAGGGGCTGCCCTGGGGGGCTGGGGTCCGGCAGGAGCCTGGCCTGACGCAGCTGCAGGTATGGGGTGGTTTGGGGGCCAGGGGTTTGCACCCCGCCTCTCTCCAGCTATCTCTTCAGTGGCTCTTCCCTTTTCCTCCTGCTCCTGTCTTGCTGTCCGTCTCCCACCGTCTGGGGGCTCCCGGCCGCCCCTCCATCAGTGTTCACGGAGGGGTGTTGGGAGGATCTTGGGGGGCGCAGGGCTGGGAGGCCTGGGCTCAGCCTGGGAACAGGGCTGGGGCTCAGTCTCAAAAGCAGAAGTTCCGGCCAGACCCACCCTCCCCCGAGTGTGTGGGGCGTCCCAACTCCAGGGGGTGCTCGGCCAGCGTTTCAGCGGCCGCTCCTGGTCCTCGGAGGGCCCTGGGCGCCGGGCAGTCCAGCGGCGGGCGGGGGCGGAGTCGGGCCGTGACCCATCCTCACCCCTAATCGGGCGCCCGGCCGCCCGGACTCCTCCTCCAGGAAGCGGGGGGCTGCTGGATAAGCCGCCCCAGCGGCGTCCCCTCCCCCACCCCGGCCACTTCCTCTGGGCCCGGCTGTTTACGGGAGGACTTGAGGGATTTGCATGGGGCCCCGCGGGGAGCTGCTTCCTGGTCCGAGCGACCCTCCGGCCCCGCGGGCGGAACAGGCCGGGCCGCCCACGGGGTGAGCTCTCTCGGGGAGAGGCCCCGGTGCCGGTCGGTCACCGGGCGGGAGTCTGGAGACCCTCCCGTCTTCCTGTTGCAGGGAGGGCGACCTGCATGCGGAGCGCCGCCCCTGCGCCATGGACCGCGGCCAGCCCAGCGCGGAGCCCGGGGCCGCGGAGCCCGTGGCCGCGGCTCCCCGCGCCCCCGGCCCGAGCGTGATGGCGCCGCTGCGAGCCGTGGTCCGCCTGCGCCGCCGCGTGTGCCTCCTGCGCAAGCGGCGCCCGCTGACGCCGGGCCCGGGGCTGGACTCGGGGGCCCCGGTGCCTCGCGCGGACGCGGACCAGCCGCAGTTCTTCACCTTCGACGGCCCCGAAGAGCTGGCCTCGAGGACGCCGCGCAAGAAGCGGCGGCGCAGCCGGGTGGTGCTCTACCCCAACTCCTCGCGCCGCTGCCGGCCGCGCGCCGAGCGCCACAGCCGAGCGCAGAGCTGCCTGCTGCTGCTCGTGGCCATCGTGGGCTTCCAGGTGCTCAACGCCATCGAGAACCTGGACGACAACGCGCTGCGCTACGACCTGGACGGGCTGGAGAAGGCGCTGCAGCGCGCCGTGTTCGGCCAGCAGGCGGCCGTGGGGCGCCTCGTGGCGCTGCTGCGGGACTACCTGTCCACGCACGTGCACAGCCGCCCGCTGCTCCTGGCGCTGCACGGGCCCAGCGGCGTGGGCAAGAGCCACGTGGGCCGCCTGCTGGCGCGCCACTTCCGCGCGGTGCTGGAGGACAGCGCGCTGGTGGTGCAGTACCACGCGCGGCACCACTGCCCCTCGGCGCGCGCCCCGCAGGCCTGTCGCGAGGAGCTGGCGCGCCACGTGGCCGACGTGGTGGCGCGGGCGGAGGCGGAGGAGAAGACGCCGCTCCTGGTGCTGGACGAGGTGGAGCTGATGCCGCCGGCGCTGCTGGACGAGCTGCACGGCCTCCTGCAGCCGCAGCGCCCGCACCGCTTCCACAACGCGGTCTACGTGCTGCTCAGCAGCGCGGGCGGCGCGGAGGTCACGCGCTTCGTGCTGCAGAACGCGTCCCGCACGCCGGCCCCGCACCCGGACCGCGCGCACCGGGCCCGCGCCGACGAGGAGCTGCGCGCCAGCCTGAAGGCGCTCCTGGTGCGCGGGCACCCGCTGTGGCAGGCGGCCGCCGTGGTGCCTTTCCTGCTGCTGGACAAGCAGGACGTGGTCAACTGTTTCCGGGACGAGATGGCCGGGGAGGGCTTCTTCCCCGAGCAGGCCCGCGCCGAGCTCCTGGCCGCGCAGCTCAGCTACTACCGCGTCGCCGGCCGAGAGTTTGCCGTCACCGGCTGCAAGCAGGTGGTGGCGCGGGTGAACCTCTTGTAGTGCCGGCAGGAGCCCGACACGTTTGGGGGCAGGTGGGGAACGGACCCTGAGATTTTGCCCGGCCCGAGGCCCCTAATAAACCCAACTCCCCAGACCTCCAACCTGCCCCCTGCGGTTCTTCATTCGGCCACAGTCCTCCGTGCCCACTGTGTGCCCACGGCGCAGGTGGAGACGGGCGGTGTGTCCCCATGACACCGGGCAGATGGTCTCAGAGACGGTGACGGCTCCCGGCCTCACACAGCCGGCTGGTTGCCTGTAGAGCTGTGTGACCGGGCCCCGGGGTGCTGTGGCAGCCACCCCCCAACACACACATGCACCTGCCCACTCTGGGGACCCCTGTCCCGGAGCCCTCTCTGGCCTCGGGTACCCTGGGGGAAGCTGCATGTCTAGCGGCTGCTCCGGCCCAGGGCCCATTGGGGTGCGTGTCCACGCGGCCAGCTGACCCAGTGGATGGCCCGGAGGCTGTGGAAGGGGGCACTCTCTGGGGGCGACAGGCAGGAGGTGGCCTAAGCGGGGGACCTGACCTCCGGGGGGAGACCTCTGAGCCCTGGCCCCCCGCCCCCAGCCCCGAGGGAGCCCACCCTGCGAGCAGGACCCTCCCCGGTCACCCGGCAGCACCCCCGCCCGCCCCCTTTACTGCTCTGCGGGCGCCTCCCGCAGCCCCGCGCTCAGGGCGGCTCAGTGCTGCCACCTGGTGGCCGGGCTGCAGGGGCGGGTCCCGCGTCTCCCCGCCGCCCTGACCGCGCGCACCGCCCACCCGAGAGGGACCCCTGGCCTCCGGGGAGACAGGCATAGAGGACACGGACACGCGTGACAACAGCCAGCCCCAGGGGGGCAGGAGGGAGGGGGCCGTGGAGGTGGGGGCGCCAAGGGGGATGGGGAGGTGCTCGGTACCGGGAGAGGTTGTGCGCCCTCCCACCTCTGACCTCAGCCCGCCCCCCACCCTGGTGTCCCCCTGCTGCTCGCGGGCGGCTCCCTCGTCCGTGTGGTCGCAGCCCCTCCCGGCCCATCTGCGGGCCTGGGCCCAGGTCTGGCCGAGGGGCGGGGATGGGATTATGCCGGGCGCCCTGGGCAGAGGAAAGCCTCTGGGGGGGCGGTGGCGGGGACGCGCAGACCTGGGGCTCAGGGCAGGAAGGGGGTGGGCTGCTCCCTGGGGGCTCGGGGACTGGGAGACCCAGGACTGTCAGCCGCAGCTCTGTCCACCCCAAACCCACTGGCTGGGCGGCTGGGGGAAGAGTCCACCCTCTGAGGCCAAACCCGGGACACAGGCGCCCACACGGCCCAGCCCCTGCCGTGCAGTCGCGTTGCTCAAGGTGTGCCTGCGCGTGCCTGTGCGTTGGGCCTTTTAGTCCTGCCTTTTCTGTGCGTTTCTTTTCTTATTTCTTGCTTTTTCGGGGTAGTGGTCCCCCCAAAACGGTGCTTCATCTTTCTCCTTAGTGGGTTGGCAGTTACCCCTGGAGCTCCTCCAGCTCCTGCCCACCCTCACCCCCAGGTCAGGACCCTCACCCCCAGGTCAGAACCCTCACCCCCAGGTCAGGACCCTCACCCCCAGGTCAGGGCCCTCACCCCCAGGTCAGGACCCTCACCCCCAGGTCAGGACCCTCACCCGCAGGTCAGGACCCTCACCCCCAGGTCAGGACCCTCACCCCCAGGTCAGGGCCCTCACCCCCAGGTCAGGGCCCTCACCCCCAGGTCAGGACCCTCACCCCCAGGTCAGGGCCCTCACCCCCAGGTCAGGGCCCTCACCCGCAGGTCAGGACCCTCACCCTCAGGTCAGGGCCCTCACCCCCAGGTCAGGACCCTCACCCCCAGGTCAGGACCCTCTGCAGGCGGAGCTCCCAGCCGCGTGGTCCCGCCTGGCGCCTCCTGGGGCCTCCTTGTCTACAGGAGGCTCTGCTGCTGGTGCCGTCTCTTCAGGAGCCGATTGGCTCGGCTTTTCATTAGAACTTGGTTTTGTCACCCCCTTTGGCAAACGTCGGGGCCATTGCACCCGCCCTGCCTGCAGGTGGACGGGACCCATCTCGCTGAGGCCGGTGGCGCCTCGATGGAGCTTGTGCTCCCCCCGTTGCGTTTATCCGGATCCGTGCGATGTTGGTTGGGGTTGTGAAGGGCGGCTGGTGGGACGAGCGCACCGAGGCGTGTGTCACACAGATGAATACCCCGATCTTATCAGGAAGCAGACGCACCCGCCACTGAGAAACAGGGCGCCCACCGTCCCCGGTCCCCCTCGGCCCGCTGCTCACTGCCCCCAGCCAGTAGCTCCCAACTTTTAAGACAATGACCTTGTTTTCCTTGCACTCTAACCACCCAGCGGTATAACCCTAATCACTCTGGTTTCATTTCTTTAAGAAAGATTTGTAATGTGGTAGCTTTTTGTTTTATTTATTTTTAAAAAACAGCTTGACTGAGGCGTCATTTACCGGCCACGGTTCCGGCTCAGGCTGTTCCCTCGGCCCAGAAGGCGCTGCTCTGCGCATGTCAGCGCCTGGACGCGGGGAGGGGGGGCCCAGCGCGTGATGGAAGGAGCCGGGACTGGGTGGTGAGTGCGGAGCCCAGACAGAGGTCCAGTTAGTGTCCTACACCTGGAATTTATCGAATCGTATTAACCAACGTTACCTCAATTTAAAAATAAAAAATATAAAGATTAACGAGTTCCTGGGATTATGGCTCATTTTTTAAAAAAGGAGGAAAAAAACACCCCTTCCTCCTCCCTAACTTTCGGCAAAATCCTAGAGCTGGAGCGCTGGCCTGACCACCAAGGGCAACCCCGCGGCCTTTCCCGGAACCTGTTGATTGGAGCGAAGTTCTGCGGGAGCCCGATGAGCCCGCGTGACTCTTACCACCGGCCTCAGACGCTTTATTTATTTTTTAATAATTTTTTCTTTTCTATATACTTTTATTATTATTATTATTGATTTCAGAGATGAAAGGACAGGGAGAGGGAGAGATAGAAACATCAGTGATGAGAATCGTGCACGCCCCCCACTGGGGCTCGAGCCCACACCCAGGCCTGTGCCCTGACCGGGAATTGAACCCTGACTTCTTGGTTCAAAGGTTGACGCTCAACCGCTGAGCCACGCGGCCAGGCGACCTCAGACGGTTTTTAAGGCGCGTCTGGCTGTGCCTCCCAGGGGGGGACCTTCACCGGTGAGAAGGGGCCGACAGGGACCGGTCCCTCCTCTCAGACCAGGACGGAGGGGCAGCCGTGTCCACCGCAGAGGCGGTGAGCAGGCACGTCTCGTGCTGGGAGGAGGTGGCTGCCTGGCCGGCGGCTCACTGGGCCGGAGTGTCGTCCGTACACCAGGAAGGTGCCGGTTCGAACCCCGGTCAGGACACACAGCTAGGTTGTGGGTTGGAGCCCCGGTCAGGGCACCATCACTGCTTCTCTCTCACGTGATGTTTCTCTCAAAGCAGTAAATGTGTCAGGATGGATGGAAAGCGAAGCAGCTAAATTCCTAGTTTTCAGGCTGCAGCTGACTTGGCAGCGCCCTCCGCACGTCCTTCCAGATTCCAGCGGAACTCGGAGCCTCGTCCAGCCGTGCGTCTCCTCCGTCTCCTCGAGCCGCCCGGCTCCGCACCCGCCACCGAGATCACCGGACTCGGGCGCCCGGGCCCAGCACCTGTTCCGGGACGCGGCTTCCCCGGCGACACCTCCCGGACACCCAGCTCCTGGCCCCACGCCGCTGGCCTCGTCCAGCCGACAGGAGCCTTTCTTGGAACTGCCTCAGGCGCCTTCTGCGGGCCCGGCCGTGACGCGCTGCCCCTGCCTTCACGGGGGAGGAAATGAGTCACCGGGACACAGGCCGCGGCTTCCTGAGGCCCCTCTGACCCTCACATGTGCCGGTCCCAACGGGGCAGGAGCCAGGAGCCTCCGTAAAGCTCTTCGCCTCTAAGGGCCTGAGGTTCCCGGGAAAGGGCGGCTTGTCCCAACCTGGGTTCGATGTTTCAGCGTCGGATGGGAGCCCCAGGCTGCACCTGGACCACAGGCCTCCTGGCGTCCTGCGCGTCAACCGGGCCAGGCTGGCGTCGGTGGCGAGGCTTGGGGGCGCTCGGCTGTGACTGGTTCCATACAAGCAGCTCCCGTTCAGCCTCGTAACAGCCCTGCCGCCGCCGGAGGCCCCGCTCCCGACACGGGACAGGCCCCAGCCCTCGGCCCCAGCAGGAGGTGGCACAGTCGGCTGTGGGGGGAGATGGCACAGCTGGCTGTGGGGGAGATGGCGCAGTCGGCCGTGGGGGGTGATGGCACAGTTGGCCGTGGGGGGTGATTGCACAGTCGGCCGTGGGGGGAGATGGCACAGACGGCCGTGGGGGAGGTGGCACAGTCGGCCGTGGGGGGAGATGGCACAGTTGGCCGTGGGGAGATGGCACAGTCGGCCGTGGGAGGAGGTGGCACAGTTGGCCGTGGGGGAGGGTGTGCCGAGGCTGGGACCGCACTGTCCGCTGTGCGGAGTGCAGCCCGGGGAGCCCGTCCGCCGGGCTGGGCGTGTGTGATGGCGGCGCGGACCGTGGGCGTGTGGGTGACGGGTTTCCTGGGTGTCAGCGGCTCACTCATGGTCTGTGTGCTTCCCGCTGGCCTGGACGCCCCGTGCGGACAGCTGCTGCCCCTGCCCAGGCCGGTGTCCTGCTGGGGCAGGCTATCTGCCCAGGCTTCTCCCCAAGGCCCCGGGGCCCAGGCCCCCGCTCCCTGCTTCGGCCCCGCAACACGGCTCTGCTGTTCGGCTGGTTGAGAGAGGGAGGGAGAAACATCCATGACGAGAGAGAATCATCCGTCGCCCGCCTCCTGCACGCCCCCCACTGGGGATGGAGCCCGCGCCCCGGGCCTGTGCCCTGAGCGGGAATCGAACCGTGACCTCCGGTTCCTAGCTCGACGCTCGGCCCCTGAGCCGCGCCGGCCGCTGGTTGGCACTGGGCTGGCTCCCGAACTGCGACTCTTTCTCGTTCTGGAATAAACCCGCTTTGCTGGGGAGCTGTCTGCTGTGCGTTTGCTTCAGGGCAACGGCACTGCGTCGTCTCTCAGACGCACCTGCCCAGGGTCGCCGAGCGGCTCTTCGGTCCTGATCTCTGTGCCTGCGCCTGGCGTTTAGGCCGGGACCGTCCTGAGCTCGGTTCCCTAGGGGCTGCGACATGAGGCTGAGCCACCGCCACTCCGCGTGGGGGTGTTGGCGACGGGCGTGGGGGTGTTGGCGACGGGCGTGGGGGCGTTGGCGACGGGCGTGGGGGCGTTGGCGACAGGCGTGGGGGTGTTGGTGACAGATGTGGGGTGTTGGCGACGGGCGTGGGGTGTTGGCGACGGGCGTGGGTGTTGGCGACGGGCGTGGGGGCGTTGGCGACGGGCGTGGGGTGTTGGCGACGGGCGTGGGGGTGTTGGTGACAGATGTGGGGGTGTTGGTGATGTCGGGGAGACGCTCGGCCACGTGAGCGGGGCTTGCGCACTTGCCGAGATCGCTCAGGGCGTGGGGGGCGTCTCCGGGTCCGCACGTCTCAGTGTCGTTGTTGTTGGTCGATTCCAGGCAAGTCCTGACGTCTTCGAAATCCTCTCACTTTGCGCTTTATTTTAGGACTGTTTTGTCTTTTTATTTTTGTCCTTTGTCTTTCCAAACGAACGTTTACCATCATCTTGTCGCCCGGCCAGGCCAGTGTGACTCCGTGGCTGGCGTCCATCGGACCCAGGAGGGGCGTTGGATTCCTGGTCAGGGCAGAGCAGCGTGGGCGACTCCCTCTCAGCCATGTCTCTCTCCCTCTCCCTCCCGCTCTGAGGGCTAAAAAGAGCTTTAACCCAGGAAGATAACGCTGTCGACTCAAAAACTCCCGATGGAAACAATCCTGTGCGTTCAGCCCGATTTTTCTAGTGACAACAACAGAAAGAAGAAAAAGAAGCCCCTCCCCTCCCCCTCCCCTCCCCCTCCCCTCCCCCCTTCCCCTCCCCCTCCCCCTCCCCCTCTCCCCTCCCCCCTCCTCCTCCCCCCTGCCCCTCCCCTCCCCCAGAAGTTACTAACACGCACCAACACGGGCGAATCTGCAGGCATGGTGGGGGGAGCTCCTGGTGCGGGCACCGTCTCCGGGCCGGACTCGGGGGGCCGGACGGGGGCCGGGGGGGGGGGGCTGGGGTGTCCTGTGCTGATGGCGGCATTAGTTTCGTGGCCGTAAACATCTTCAACACCGGCCGCACCCTCGGGGCTGCGTTTTCTTGTGGAAATTGGCCACATTACTGGGTCCTGAGAAATACACGCCGGAAGCGCAACGGAGCTCGGGCCGCGAGGAAAGTGAGGCCCGGAGGAGCGTGAATGGAGCCGGGGCCTGAGAGCCCGAAGTGCTGGTTACTGAGTACCCCTGAGATGGGGGCGGGAGGCGGCGCTGGGGCGGTCTCACCCACACCCTCCGCCCTCCCCCCCCCCCCCCCCCCCGCGCGGGCACCGGCTCCGGCACTGCCCGCCTGCGGGGCAGCAAGAGCACAAATACCGTGTTTGCCGTGGAGCCCAGGGCGGGGCCAGGCTGTGCCCATCCTGCATCCGGGCACAATCCCAGGGCCAAAGGCCAGACCCACCTCGGGCTCCCTGGGGCTGCCCAGGTGCCAGGGGTCAGGATGGCATTGTGTGCCCAGCCAGTGAGCCGGGCACTGCCGTCCGGGAGGACTCAGTCGTTCCTTCCGCTGATCCACGCTGGGCAGAGCGGGGTGGGGTCAGACGCCCTTGCAAATACTGAGCGAGGTTTCAATTATCATTAGGGTCAGGGTCAGGGTCAGGGTCAGGGTCAGGGTCAGGGTCAGGGTCAGGGTCAGGGTCAGGGATAGGGATAGGGTTAGGGTTAGGGTTAGGGATAGGGTCAGGGTCAGGGTCAGGGTCAGGGTCAGGGTCAGGGATAGGGTCAGGGTCAGGGTCAGGGTCAGGGATAGGGTCAGGGTCAGGGTCAGGGTCAGGGTCAGGGTCAGGGTCAGGGTCAGGGATAGGGATAGGGTCAGGGTCAGGGTCAGGGTCAGGGTCAGGGTCAGGGTCAGGGATAGGGATAGGGTCAGGGTCAGGGTCAGGGTCAGGGTCAGGGTCAGGGATAGGGATAGGGTCAGGGTCAGGGTCAGGGTCAGGGTCAGGGTCAGGGATAGGGATAGGGATAGGGTTAGGGTCAGGGTCAGGGTCAGGGTCAGGGATAGGGATAGGGTTAGGGTTAGGGTTAGGCATAGGGTTAGGGTTACGGTTAGGTATAGGGTTAGGGTTAGGGTTAGGGTTAGGGATAGGCTTAGGGTTAGGGATAGGGTTAGGGTTAGGCATAGGGTTAGGGTTACGGTTAGGCATAGGGTTAGGGTTAGGGTCAGGGTCAGGGTCAGGGTCAGGGTCAGGGATAGGGATAGGGTTAGGGTTAGGGTTAGGGATAGGGTTAGGGTTAGGGTTAGGGTTTGGGTTAGGGATAGGGTTAGGGTTAGGGATAGGGTTAGGGTCAGGGTCAGGGTCAGGGTCAGGGTCAGGGTCAGGGATAGGGTCAGGGTCAGGGTCAGGGATAGGGATAGGGTTAGGGTTAGGGATAGGGATAGGGTTAGGGTTAGGGATAGGGTTAGGGTTAGGGTTAGGGATAGGGATAGGGTTAGGGTTAGGGTTAGGGTTTGGGTTAGGGTTAGGGTTAGGGTTTGGGTTAGGGATAGGGTTAGGGTTAGGGTTAGGGTTTGGGTTAGGGTTAGGGTTAGGGTTTGGGTTAGGGATAGGGTTAGGGTTAGGGTTTGCATTAGGGATAGGGTTAAGGTTAGGGTTAGGGATAGGGATAGGGTTAGGGTTAGGGTTTGGGTTTGGGTTAGGGATAGGGTTAGGGTTTGGGTTAGGGATAGGGTTAGGGTTAGGGTTAGGGATAGGGATAGGGTTAGGGTTAGGGTTTGGGTTAGGCTTAGCCTTAGGTTTAGGTTTAGGGTTAGGGTTAGAGTTAGTGTTTTTTTTTCACATGCACAGCAGTTTCAGTTCTTAGAAAGTTCTTCCCACAAACCGCTGCGGCTGGGTGCCGTGTGCATTATCATTGGGAAGAGTAAGGCCAAGTACACAGCATGGAGAGCCTGGATTTTGAATCCACTATGGGAGGCATGGGTGACTACTCATCTCTCCCTAACCCCACCTGCCCTTCTCTGAGCCCATTTTCAGCTGCAGAGTTTTGACCAAATATGTGCAGGTTCTTAAGCAGAGCCCTCCTTGTTTTTGGATTGGGAAGGTCCTCCTGGGGGACTCACCAGTGTTTGCCAATCACCGCAAACAGCAGACACCTGCTTCTCCATCGGACCTTTTCCGTCACTAGCCCACCCGGCGGAGGGTTTCTCCCCGCTTGGCAACAGCTCAGCCAGTGAGAAGCCACTGCCTTCCCAGACCCGTCTCCTCTCAGGGACTCTCTGTACCAGCCCCTCCAGGCGCCCCCTCATTTATAACAGAGCATTCACTGCTGGGACAGGTGGGGCATGGTCACCACAAGCCTGCACTTCCTGAATTATAATTCTTTTTCATTTTGGAATAAACCCATTTTGCTTAACAAATACCTATTTTTTTAAAAAAATATATTTTTATTGATTTCAGAGAGCAAGGGAGGCGGAGCGATAGAAACATCGATGAGAGAATCATTGATCGGCTGCCTCCTGCACGCCCCTGACTGGGGATCGCCCGAAACCCGGGCCTGTGCCCTTGGCCGGAACTGAACCTGGGACTCTTCAGTCTGCAGGTCGATGCTCCATCCACTGAGCCAAACCGGCGAGGGCGGTACTTTTTTTTTTTTTAAACAACAGACTACATTTCCCAGCCTCCCTAGTAGAGCTTGGTCATGTGACAAATCCTAGCCCAGGGGATGCAGCAAGAGCAAGTCCCAGAAGTGCCCTGGAAGGGGAGGACGCTAGTGACCTGTCCCTGCCCCGTGCTGTTGGTTGGAACGTGGACTCAATGGTTGGATCTGAGGCGCCGGTAGCAGGAATGCCAGGCCCGCCCAGCGGAGACACGGCTCTGCTAGTTTGCATTTCGTCGTCTCTCTGGGAAGTTGGTGGAACATTTGGGCTTGGTTCCCTTGGGGTTCTGGCCCACAGGGTATCAGGAGGACACCACAGACCCTGGGTGGGTTCTCCCCGCGGGGGATGCGCCCCGGTAACTGGGGTCTGCAGGCTCCATCTGAGCGGGTGTGGCTTCGAACCAGCGAGTTCCTCCTTGCACACGCCCAGCACGGGCACTTCCTGGGCGGGGGGTGAGGGTGACGGCCCGAAGCGCCTGCAGGTCCCAAGCCAACCTCCCCCCCCAGCTTCGCCCCCCCGCTCCGGCCCCCTCTGCTGCGGCCCAGGCTCCGTGGGGTGACCTGGTAGCACCCCGTGACTGGGCCCGACGGTTCCTGGGTGTCCTGAGGTGCGACACATGGTGCCGTGTCCACGGAGCTGGGTGGGATCCGTGTCCCGCTGCCTGTCCACTCGTGGGCCCGGAGCGTGCTCCTTCCCCGTTTGACCCCAAAGGAGGGCGGCGCCCGTTGCCAGTCGCCGGAGCAGACGGTGATGGGCTGTGTCCCCGGCCGTGGGTCTGGTTTCCTTGTGGGGCCTGCAGAAGCCGGAGCCACTGGGGGTCCCCTCCCTGCCCTTTCCTGAGTCAGAGGGCGGTGCCATCCCCAGAGCCCTCCCTGCCAGGCGGTGGGTCCTGCCTGCCCTGCCCACCTGGCCGGCCGCGATGCCAGCCCTTCCCGTCCCGGCTCCACACGCTGTCAGGTCGGGGCTGTCACTTTATTTTTAAAATAGACTTTTATTGGCTTCAGAGAGGAAGGAAGTAGGAGAGAGAGAAGCATCCATGATGAGGGAGAATCACGAATCGGCTGCCTCCTGCCCGCCCCACACTGGGGATGGAGCCGGCAGCCCGGGCCTGTGCCCTGAGCGGGACTCGAACCCTGACCTCCTGGCTCACAGGTCACCGCTCAGCCGCTGAGCCCCGCGGGCTGGCCGGGCAGGGCTGTCCCTCAGAAGACGGCCCCGGGCCCCAGGTCATCCCGGCGCGACTGGGCCCCTCCTGGCCCCTCACCCTCCGCTCTCTCCTGGGCGCCCTGCACCTCCCGTCTTGTCCTCGCAGCTCCGCTCAGAGCTGGCCTCGGCTTGGCCACGCCCATCGGAATGCTTTTGGGGGCTCCCCGCCCGGCGCCTCACGAGCTCCTCCCGCCGCCCGCCGGCCCCTGCCCGCCGCGGGGCTCCTCCCAGCCGGCAAACCCAGACGCACCCCGGTACCTGCCAGGAGGCGGGCGCTGGGCTCCAGGAAGCGGGGCGCCAGCTCCCGACCCGAACCATCGAGGGGGTGCGGAGCGCGGCCCGAGGGCGCCGTCGGCCGGGGGCCCGCGGGTCCTGCAGCCTCGGACGCCGGCCCCGGCGCAGTTCCTGCCGCGGCCACGAGGCGGCAGCACCGCCCAAGCCGCGCGGTCCTCGGCCAATGGAGGGGGACGAGCTCCCGGGGGCGTCACCCCAAAGCCCCGCGCCCCCTGCAGACATGCCGCCACCCCCACTCGTGGAATTCCCGCCCGGGGTGTGGGGAGCGGGGCGGGCCCAAGAAGCAGGCACAGGGTCCCCGCCCCCCACCCCCCGCTGCTCCTCGGGCGCCGGGGCGGGGGGGGAGCGGCAGTGAGGATCCCCGGCTCCCGTGGGGCCCCTTCTCCACCCCCCACCGTCTCGCCAGGCCTGGGGTCCTCAGGCGTCGCCTTTGGGGGCTCCCCCCACCGTCCAACCCCCGAGTCCTGGGGGCGCGCAGGGCTGTCAGACCCCCACCCACGCGGGGCGCACTCACGCCCCACGCACAGCAGCGTCTGGTGGACGCCGTGGGGGGGGGGCGGGTCGAGCCGCGGGGTCCAGGCCGTGACCCCAGGACACAGATGACAGCTGGTCCCTACGGCTCACACCCACCCGCGCCGGGAAGGGTGTCCGGACGCAGGCAGCCCCCCCCCCCCCCCCCGCGGGCCCTGAACACAAAGATGGGGCCTTTGTGAGCGCCGCACCCCCTCCTGCCAGGCCCTCACGGCGGGGCTCCTCCCGCTGCCCCACCCCCGCGACCCTCCCCGGGCTCCCCACGCCGACCCCCCGCCCGACCGGCCGGGCTCCCCTTGCCGCCCGCAGCCCCAGCCCCCCAACCCCCAGGCGCCCCCTCCGCTGCCCCCTCCCCGGCCCCGCCCCCTCATTAGCATGGCAGCTGCTCGCCGGCGGACGGGAGGAAAGGGCAGAGGCCTCCGCAGTGAATGGGCCGCGGCTTCGGAGAGGGCGACGGAAGAAAGACCGACAGACGGACGGGCGGACAGTCCGACCCGGAGCGGAAGAATGCGCCACCCGGAGGGGTGCGGGCAGGGGCCCGGGGTCCGCGTGGGCGGCGGGAGGTGCGGGAGGGCGGGGCCGTCCAGGGGCTCCCAGACCCCCCTGCACCGCACCCCCTGGCTCAGGCTTTGTGCCCAGCCGCCCAGCACCGGCCTCCTACCGGCCTCAGCCCCCAGGCCTCTGCGGGCTCCCGGGTCAGCGGGACAGGGCCGCGCCCCGGGCCAGTGTGCACCCCGTCTGTGCTGAGCTGCAAGGCCCCTGGGGGACAGACCCCGAGGGCAGCCCCTCTGCCCCCCTAACCGTCTCCCTGGCTCCCGCCCTTGGTCCCCCAAAACCTGCCTCCCTCCTCCCGGCTCCCACCTGCCGCCTGCGGACCGACTTCCTGGCCTCCGGCCCCGGCGTCCTTCCCAGCAGAGTCCTTCCCGGCGGGCGCCCGGGGCCAGGGAGCAGCTGGACGGGCTCGCGAGCTCTTGGCTGAAGCCGTGGGGTGGGCCGGTCCTCGTCCATCTGGTCTGTCTCCTTTCTCCATGGCGGCCACTCCAGGGTCCCCGCCGCCCAGCCCCTGCCCACCAGACCGCCCCCTGGGTCTCCTGTGGCCTGGCGGGACCCTCATGCCCCCCACACCTGCAGACCCCGGGCCGCTGTGCCTCCCCGCACCCGGAGTCTCTTCCGCTCCCGCAGGCCTGGGAGGGGAGGACACACGCCTGTGTGCTGCCCCCTGACCCCGTGGGGGGTGAACCTGGTTTAGGGGCCGCTCCCCTGGGCTCTGCCGGTGAAAGGGCAGCCTGTCCCCGGCGCCCCTCGCTGCTGCGGGGACCAGACTGGAAGGGGGTCTGTGCACAGACAGGCCCTGGGCAGAGGCAGCAGGAACCCACCAGGCCCCCCTCGTGGGACTGAGCAAGGCTTTGGTGGCGTCTCTGAGCAGAGGCCTCAGGGAGCCCCCGTCTCCCCCAGCGGCAGCCACGTGCCTAGAAAGCCCCCCAGCTCCCAGGCCTCCCCCCAGGCTGCCTTTTCACCAGGGAGACCCCAAGGAGAGGACAGTCAGGGCCGTGCACCCCCCCCCCCCCCAGGCTAAGGCCCAAACCAGCGCTACCTTGGTCTTCAGATGGCACCCCGACCACGGTGGCCAAGTGCTGTGGGCGGGCAGAGGAGGCCCAGCCCCCATGCCCATGGGCTGCCCACGGTGCCCAGGCCAACTTCGGGCTCCAGGGACCGCAACTTCCGGGTTCCTGCGGCCACTCTCCCTGCCCCGCGGCCAGGACCCCTCCCCCAGGCTTATTTGCATCCAACAGTCCACTCACCTCTGCAGGTGGCAGGAGGCAGCTGGGCGGACAGGAAATGCCTGACACCAGCGCTGGGAAGGCCTGGAGGGTGACAGGGCGGGAGCGGGAGTGGCCTGTGTCCGACCTGCTGACCAGGGAGCAGAGAGCCTTCAGCGCGGGGCCTGGAGCCGCCGGGGGATCCTGCTGGTGGGCGTCCAGCCCTCCCCAGGGGCCCCGGAGGGACCCCCAGCTCCGCTCAGCAGGTGCAGACACAGTCACTGCTCCCCGAGGCTCCACGCGTCCAGCTCAGGGCTGTGCTCTCCCGGGAGGGGCCGGCTCCAGGGCCGGCCTCCTCAGCTCCCGAACGCCACCCCCCGGGGTCAGAGAGAAGGGCCCCCCTTGTCAGGAGCGAGCAACCATGATGTTCCCCCAGATTTAGAAGATGCCCCTCTGTGCAGCAGCCGGAGAGGGTCCCCCTCGACCTCACCTCTCAGGCTGGGGGTCAGGGAAGAGCTCGGAGCAGAAGTTCCCCCGCGGAGACCTCAGCGGCTCTGCAGGGAGCGGAGGAAGCGCTGCGCTCAGGGTGCCAACCGCGCCCTGGCCCCTCCGAGGCCTGCGTGTGGCCCAGGGGCCGCAGAGGGTCTGGCCGAGCCCGGAGCCGGCTCCGTCGGGAGGTGAAAGCGAGCCAGGCACTGTGCAGCCGGACCCCGGGCCCAGCCCAAGAAGCACCAACAACCCTTTTGCTTTTTAATATAAAAAGATCAATGAAAAATTTATTGACAAATTTCCCACGCTGGGCTACAGGGTATCGTACACGCGGGATGGGCTGCAGGCTTCATCCAGTTAGAAGATCAGACCGGGCCCACACACAGCTTCCATAAGCCTAGACAGTCTTGACATTAATTAACATAATTAAAACGTTATTTGCATCTAGAAAAAAATATACAGAAAAACTCCTTGTGGAGCAATCTGTGCCTCCGCCCCGCGCCTGCGGCCCGTCATCAGCATGTTCTCCTGACGGGGCTCGGCCGCAGCCAGGACGGTGAGGCCCCCCCACCTGTGTCCTCAAGTGCCCCCCATTTTCGCAGGGAGGGTCAGCAGCACTTCCACCCAGGGAGCCTCATTTAAATGTGAATAATTCAGTCCCCTTTTATTTCTCGGGATCAAAACAGCCAGGGGTGTGGGGCTGCATAGGAAACTGGACCGAGGGGGGCCGGGGAGGCCTCCCCGACAGAGAGCGACGCGGAAGCACCGCCCCCTCCCCTCCCCCCCGCGGCCGTCCCGGCCCCTCCACCCCGGCAGGATTTTGGGGTTCGAATCGGGTTCCTGAAACCCCGGGAGGCCGAGGAAGGGCAAACAGTCCTTCAACTCGGCCATTAGCACAAGCGATTCACAGTCTTACAGGCATTTTATAAAAATATAAATATGGGTACACTGTTGCCTACACAACGCCCTTTAAAATGGGGTTATAACCAAGATTCACAAAATACACCTAGCACTTGGCTTACAATATGTTAATAGTTTATATTGTCATAAATGTTATGACATATAATCGTGGCAAATCCATTTACTTTTTTTAAAAAGTGTGCAACCGACTGTTCACTCTCACAGGGCTCGAGACCAGGGACGCCCCACCCCCCCATCACCGCCCGCCCGGCGCCCAGGGTCCTCCCGCGGACTCAGCAGAGAACCAGGTTGGGGAGGCGGCCTAGGGCTTCCCAAACTCACACGGAGCCGTGTGTGTGAGAAGGGGGAGGGGGCGGGGGGCAAGAGAGGGGAGAGGGGGGAGGGGAGGGGGCAGACGAGGGAGGGGGAAGGAGGGGGAGGGGGCGGAGGGGCAGGGGTAGAAGGGGGAGGGGCCAGGAGGGGGAGGGAAGGAGCGGGGAGAGAGCCAGGCGAGAGGAAGCAGCAAGGAAGGCCGGCGGGCGGTGCTCAGTGCAACCCCGAAAGGACAGACTCAAGTTTTCAGCTGTGAGACCAGGAAAAAAATGCATCTTCCCCGTAACCACGCGCAGTGTTTCCCAAACAGAAAGGAATCAAGCGCACGAACCTCACCCACAAATACAAACACACACGATAAATAGTTCCGAACCCCGGCCACCGCGCGGCTCTCCTCCGGGGCGCGTCGGCCGCGGTGCTGCGGGCGGGGGCGCCCCGAGCCCGGCGTCCCCGCCACCCGCCTCCTCCTCCGGGGCGGCATTTCCAGCGGAGGATCCGGTGTCGCGGGATTCCGAACATGCTGGTCGCCGGACTCAAATTTCAAAGGGGCGAGAGCCCGCGCCCCGCCCCCACCCGCGAGGCCGCGGGCGGGGCCGTGGGAAGCGCTCCTGCCCGGCCCGGGCCGCCAGGGGGGGCGCCGGCCCCGGGGAACGGGCGCCGCGCGGGTCCCGTGGGCACAGACGCGCGCGCCGGACTCGTCGTGGCCGCGGCGCACACCGAGGTAGTTGGCGGGAAGGTCCAGCAGAGGCGACACGCGTGGGGCCCGCGGCCGGCTCGGGGCGGGCGTCACCGGCCGCCGCCCGCGTACTTGGCCTTGGTGATGAGATAGAGCACGATGTCCTGGTGGCCGCCGAACGCCGCCATGTGCAGCGCGCTCCAGCCGTCGCGGTTGGCCAGGCGGATGTCGGCGCCGAACTTAACCAGCAGCTTCACCAGCTCCAGGTTCCCGTCGATGACCGACTGGTGCAGCGCCGTCTGGCCCTCGGGCCCGAACGAGTTCACGTTGAACTCGCAGCCGCTCATGTTCTGCAGCAGCGACTGCAGCTCCTGCGTGTTGCCCCGGCGCACGGCCTCCTGGAAGACGCGCTGCGTGGGCGCCGCCGCGCAGGTGGACAGCTCGGCCTGGCTCATGCTGCCGCCGGGCGCGCGCGGCGGGGCGGGCCGGGCTCAGCGCGGGCGGCGGCGGCGCGGGCCCCCGGCTGTCTCGGGGCCCGCCTGGGCGCATGGAGGGCGCGGCGCCCCCGGGCCCCGCACGCCGCCCCTGGGCGCTCCGGGCGCTGGGGGCCGGGGGCCGCCGCCGCAGGGCCCCGCCGCATCCAGCCGCGCCCGGGCGAGCGGGCGACGGAGGCTGGCGCGGCGCTCTCGGGGGCCGGCCGAGCCGGGGCGGCGGCGCCGCGCTCTCGGGTCCCTGCTCGCTCCGGCTGCAGTTCCCGCGCGGACCCCGCGCGCCTCCCCACGCGCCGCTGCACTCGCTCGCCCGCCCGCCGCGCCGGGGCGCCTTTTACCGCCGTTATATTTGCATAACAATGGGCATCCGTGACGCGCCCGCCGGCCGCCCGCCGATTGGGCGGCGCTGCGTGGAGGCGGCGCTGGCGGGGCGGGGCGTGTCCGGGGGCGCGTCGGGGAGGCGCGCTTCGCCGCAGGGGGCGCTGGTCGCCGGCCACGCGGGACCGGGAGCCCCGAGGCCGCGGGGGAGGTCTCTGTCTCGCCGCGCCGCCGCCCCACCCCCCGGGGCTCCCGCCCTCAGTGTCTCCGCCGTCGCCCGCCCACTTTCCCTCCGGCCACCCGGGGAATTCCAGGCGCCCCGCGCGGACGGGACCGGGACCGGCCCGAGCAGAGCGCGACCCCGATGGACCCGCGGGCGACCTGTCCTGGGTGGGGGGTCGCGAGCATCGCAGACCCCGGAGGTCCGGGTGGAGACCCCTTCCGTCTCCCGCTGCGGGAGTGCGGCCGCGACCCTCCGGCCCCCGGCGCAGCTCAGACCCGCCCAGCCCGGCCGCCGGGACGCAGGGTCAACTCGGGTGACCACTCGACGAACATCTCGGGCGTGTGGTCTCAGCCACGCGGGTCCTTCCCGGGTCACCCCGTTTGTCCCCCAGCCTGGCTGGCTCGCACCCCTGCCCTGACGGAGACCTGGGGCTCCCGGGGAGGAAGCCCGGGGCTGGCGGCCTGCCGCCCCCTGGGGGTCCCCCAACAGCATGGTGGGGACAGGAGGGCCCGGGCTCTGCTCCCAGAGAGAGCCCTGAAGTGACTCATTCCAAACCATAAACCGCCTTTAATTTACACGGCTCGGCCCCAGATCTCATTAGGGTTTCCAGTTTATGGCCCGGCTGTGGCCGCTGGGGGACAGCTGGGGGTGCGGGGAGGCAGCCAGCAGCCTGGGACTTGCATTCCTGCAGAAGCTGCGGGGATTCCCCAGGAGGCAGCTCTGGGCGCGGCTGGGAGACCACCCTGTGAGGCCTTGTCTGAGGACGGGCTCTCCCCAGGCCTCACGACCCGGGGGGGGGGGGGGGTGGCCCCCGAGTCCCTGGCTCCTGAGGCTGGGGGTCCAGCCGGTCTGCTCGGACCTGCCCCGAGCAGGGGGGTGAGCCCAGCGCTACACTGGCCGTGCCATGGGCGTGACCTGGCGGTGCCGCTGCCATCGGGAGCCCATCCTGGTCCCACTCATCCTGCAAGGGGGCGCCCCTGGCTCAACAGAAGGCCTGGGGCCCGCGGCTGCTGAGCTGTGAACACCTGGAGGGGGCTGCTGACCCGGCCCACCACTCCCAGCACCGGGACCAGGGCCCGGGCGGCTGAGCAGGGACCCGCCTGCTGCCGGGAACAGGTGGGTGGGGAAGGCGGCTGAGCTCCGGGAACATGTTCGGATGGGCCGAGGCCTCTTCCCCTCGGGCCTGTGTTTCTCAGGCACCTGCCAGGGCCCCGCGCGCCCAGGGCCCTCCCAGAGGTGGGCGTCCAGACGGGCCTGAGCTCCGCGGCT